>NC_054489.1:48277192-48877192 GCF_017639515.1 Carcharodon carcharias
GATCACGCAGGATAGGTTTGAACATGTTGGACAGATTTGAACACGCTAGATAGATTTGAGTACGCTGGCGAGATTTGAACATGCTGGTTTGATTTGATCATGCTGGATAGATTTGATCACGCTGGATAGATTTGATAAGGCTGGATAGATTTGAACATGCTGGTTTGATTTGATCACGCTGGATAGATTTGATCACGCTGGATAGATTTGATAAGGCTGGATAGATTTGAACATGCTGGTTTGATTTGATCACGCTGGATAGATTTGATCACGCTGGATAGATTTGATAAGGCTGGATAGATTTGAACATGCAAGATAGATTTGATCATGCTGGATAGATTTGAATACGCTGGATAGATTTGCTCATGCTGGATAGATTTGAGTACGTTGTATAGAGTTGGTCATGATGGATAGAATAGAAAACGTTGGATAGATTTGATCACATTCGATAAATTTGATCACGCTAGATAGATTTGAATATGCTGGATAAATTTCCACAGAGGGGATTGAATTGAAAAGGCTAGATAGATTTGATCACGCAGAATAGATTTGATCACGCTGGATAGATTTGATAACGCTGGATAGATTTGATCACGCTGGATAGGTTTGATCACGCTGGTTGGATTTGTGTATGCTGGATAGATTTGATCTTTCTGGATAGATTTGATCACACTGCATAGATTTGAACATGTTGGACAGATTTGAACACGCTGGATAGATTTGATCACCTTCGATAGATTTGATCACACTGGAAAGGTTTGATCACGCTGGATAGATTTGAGTATACGGGATAGATTTGAACACGCTGGATTGATTTGATCACGCTAGATAGATTTGAAAATGCTGGATATATTTGAGTACGCTCGATAGATTTGAGCCCACTGGATAGATTTGAACAGACTAGATAGGTTTGATTTTGCTTGATAGATTTGAATATGCTGGATATATTTGACTACACTGGATAGATTTAAGCCCACCGGATAGATTTGAACAGACTGGATAGATTTGATCACGCTTGATAGCTTTGAATAAGCTGGATATATTTGCCTACACTGGATAGATTTAAGCCCACTGGATAGATTTGAATAGTCTGGATAGATTTGATCACGCTTTATAGATTTGAATACGCTGTATATATTTGACTACGCTGGATAGATTTAAGCCCACTGGATCGATCTGATCATGATGGATAGATTTGATCACGCTGGATAGGTTTGAACATGTTGGACAGATTTGAACATGTTGGATAGATTTGAGTACACTGGCTAGATTTGAATACACTGGTTTGATTTCATCACGCTCGATAGATTTGATCACGCTGGATATATTTGATCACTTGATAGATTTGTGTATGCTGGATAGATTCGATGACGCTGGATAGATTTGATTAGGCTGGATAGATTTGATAATGTTGGATAGATTTGATCACGCTGGATAGATTTGATCGAGCTGGATAGATTCCATCAAGTTTGATGGATTTGATCACGCTGGATAGATTTAATCAGGCTGGGTAGATTTGATCACGCTGGATAGATTTGATGATGCTGGATAGATTTGATCAAGCTGGATAGATTTGATCATGCTTGATAGATTTGATCATGCTGGATAGATTTATTCAGACTGGATAGATTTGACGATGCTTGATAGATTTGATCATGCTGGATAGATTTGATCACGCTGGATATCTTTGATCAGGCGGGATAGATTTGATCAGGCGGGATAGATTTGAGTATGCTGGATAGATTTGTTATGCTGGATAGATTTGATCACGCTGGATATCTTTGATCAGGCGGGATAGATTTAATCAAGCTGGATAGATTTGATCACGCTGGATAGATTTGTCATGCTGGATAGATTTGATCACGCTGGATATCTTTGATCAGGCGGGATAGATTTAATCAGGCTGGATAGATTTGATCACGCTGGATAGATTTGATGACGCTGGATAGATTTGATCAAGCTGGATAGATTTGATCACGCTTGATAGATTTGATCATGCTGGATAGATTTATTCAGGCTGGATAGATTTGATGATGCTTGATAGATTTGATCACGCTTGATAGATTTGATCATGCTGGATAGATTTGTCATGCTGGATAGATTTGATCACGCTGGATAGCTTTGATCAGGCGGGATAGATTTGAGTAAGCTGGCTAGATTTGAACATGCTGGTTTGATTTGATCATGCTGGATAGATTTGATCACGCTGGATAGATTTGATCATGCTGGATAGATTTGATCACGCTGGATAGATTTGATCACCCTGGATAGATTTGATCATGCTGGATAGATTTGATCACGCTGGATAGATTTGATCATGCTGGGTAGATTTGAACACGCTGGCTAGATTTGATCATGCTGGCTAGATTTGATAAGTCTGGATAGATTTGATCATGTTGGATAGATTTGATCACGCTGGATAGATTTGATCAAGCTGGATAGATTTGATCAAGCTGGATAGATTCCATCAAGTTTGATGGATTTGATCACACTGGATAGATTTAATCAGGCTGGATAGATTTGATCACGCTGGATAGATTTGATCATGCTGGATAGATTTGATCACACTGGATAGATTTGATCACGCTGGATAGATTTGATGACGCTGGATAGATTTGATCACACTGGATAGATTTGATCACGCTGGATAGATTTGATGACGCTGGATAGATTTGATCACGCTGGATAGATTTGATGACGCTGGATAGATTTGATCAAGCTGGATAGATTTGATCATGCTTGATAGATTTGATCATGCTGGATAGATTTATTCAGGCTGGATAGATTTGATGATGCTTGATAGATTTGATCACGCTTGATAGATTTGATCATGCTGGATAGATTTGTCATGCTGGATAGATTTGATCACGCTGGATATCTTTGATCAGGCGGGATAGATTTAATCAAGCTGTATAGATTTGATCACGCTGGATAGATTTGTCATGCTGGATAGATTTGATCACGTTGGATATCTTTGATCAGGCGGGATAGATTTAATCAGGCTGGATAGATTTAATCAGGCTGGATAGATTTGATCAGGCGGGATAGATTTGATCATGCTGGATAGATTTGTCATGCTGGATAGATTTGATCACGCTGGATATCTTTGATCAGGCGGGATAGATTTAATCAGGCTGGATAGACTTGATCACGCTGGATAGATTTGATGACACTGGATAGATTTGATCAAGCTGGATAGATTTGATCACGCTTGATAGATTTGATCATGCTGGATAGATTTATTCAGGCTGGATAGATTTGATGATGCTTGATAGATTTGATCACACTTGATAGATTTGATCACGCTGGATAGCTTTGATCAGGCGGGATAGATTTGAGTACGCTGGCTAGATTTGAACATGCTGGTTTGATTTGATCACGCTGGATAGATTTGATCACACTGGATAGATTTGATAAGGCTGGATAGATTTGATAATGCAAGATAGATTTGATAATTCTGGATAGATTTGATCATGCTGGATAGATTTGAGTACGATGGATAGATTTGATAATGTTGGATAGATTTGAATACGCTGGATAGATTTGCTCTTGCTGGATAGGTTTGATCACGCTGGTTGGATTTGTGTATGCTGGATAGATTTGATCTCGCTGGATAGATTTGATCACACTGCATAGATTTGAACCTGTTGGACAGATTTGAACACGCTGGATAGATTTGATAAGTCTGGATAGATTTGATCTTGCTGGATAGATTTGATCACACTGCATAGATTTGAACATGTTGGACAGTTTTGAACACGCTGGATAGATTTGAGCACGCTGGCTAGATTTGATCACCTTCGACAGATTTGAACACGCTGGATAGATTTGATCACCTTTGATATATTTGATCACACTGGAAAGGTTTGATCACACTGGATAGATTTGAGTATACGGGATGGATTTGAACACGCTGGATTGATTTGATCACGCTAGATAGATTTGAAAATGCTGGATATATTTGAGTACGCTCGTTAGATTTGAGCCCACTGGATAGATTTGAACAGACTAGATAGGTTTGATTTTGCTTGATAGATTTGAATATGCTGGATATATTTGACTACACTGGATAGATTTAAGCCCACCGGATAGATTTGAACAGACTGGATAGATTTGATCACGCTTGATAGCTTTGAATAAGCTGGATATATTTGCCTACACTGGATAGATTTAAGCCCACTGGATAGATTTGAATAGTCTGGATAGATTTGATCACGCTTTATAGATTTGAATACGCTGTATATATTTGACTACGCTGGATAGATTTAAGCCCACTGGATCGATCTGATCATGATGGATAGATTTGATCATGCTGGATAGGTTTGAACATGTTGGACAGATTTGAACATGTTGGATAGATTTGAGTACACTGGCTAGATTTGAACACACTGGTTTGATTTCATCACGCTTGACAGATTTGATCACGCTGGATATATTTGATCACTTGATAGATTTGTGTATGCTGGATAGATTCGATGACGCTGGATAGATTTGATTAGGCTGGATAGATTTGATCATGTTGGATAGATTTGATCACGCTGGATAGATTTGATCGAGCTGGATAGATTCCATCAAGTTTGATGGATTTGATCACGCTGGATAGATTTAATCAGGCTGGATAGATTTGAACACACTGGATAGATTTGATGACGCTGGATAGATTTGATCAACCTGGATAGATTTCATCAAGCTGGATAGATTTCATCAAGATAAAAACAAAAACTGCGGATGCTGGAAATCCAAAACAAAAACAGAATTACCTGGAAAAACTCAGCAGGTTTGGCAGCATTGGCGGAGAAGAAAAGAGTTGACGTTTTGAGTCCTCATGACCCTGCGACAGAACTGTTCTGTTGAAGGGTCATGAGGACTCGAAACGTCAACTCTTTTCTCCGCTGATGTTGCCAGACCTGCTGAGTTTTTCCAGGTAATTCTGATTTTGTTTTAGATTTCATTAAGCTTGATAGATTTGATCACGCTGGATAAATTTAATCAGGCTGGATAGATTTGATCATGCTGGATAGATTTAATCAGGCTGGATAGATTTGAACATGCTGGATAGATTTGATCATGCTGGATAGATTTGATCACACTGGATAGATTGAATCAGGCTGGATAGATTTAATCAGGCTGGATAGATTTGATCATGCTGGATGGATTTGAGCAAAGTGGATAAATTTGATTACTTTGTATACCTTGATGATGCTGGATAGATTTGATCACACAGGCAAAATTTGATCGCACCTGATAGATTTGAGTACGCTGGGCAGGTTTGATCACGCTGGATAGATTTGATCACGCTCGCTAGATTTGAACACCCTGGACAGGTCTGAACATGCCGGATAGAGTTGAGTTTGCTGGATAGATTTGATTACACTGGATAGAGTTGATTTTGCTGGATGGATTTGATTACACTGGATAGAGTTGAGTTTGCTGGATAGATTTGATCACGCTGGGTAGAGTTGAGTTTGCTGGATGGATTTGAGCATGCTGGATAGAATTGAACACACTGGATAGATTTGATCTCACTGGATAGTTTATATCAGACTTGATGCATTTGATCACGCTGGATAGGTTTGATGACACTGGATAGATTTGATCACGCTGGATAGATTTGATCACACTGGATAGTTTATATCAGTCTTGATGGATTTGATCACACTGGATAGGTTTGATCACACTGGATAGATTTGATGATGTTGAATAGATTTGACTACGCTGGATAGATTTGAACATGCTGGATAAATTTGAACATGCAGGGCAGATTTGAACACACTGCATGGATTTGATCATGATGAATAGATTTGATAAGGCTGGATAGATTTGATTACACTGGATAGAGTTGATCACGCTGGATAGATTTGATCACACTGGGTAGATTTGAACATGTAGGATAGATTTCAGTACGCTGTATAGATTTGAGTATGTTGGATAGAGTTGATCACGCTGGATAGGTTTGAACATGCTGGATAAATTTGATCACGCAGGAAAGATTTGATCATACTCGATAAATTTGAGTACACTGGATAGATTTGAACACGCTGGATAGATTTTATCACGCTGGATAAATTTGATCACGCTGGATAGATTTGAACATGCTGGATAGATTTGAGTATGCTGGATAGGTTTGATCATATTGGATAGATTTATTCATGCAGCAAAGGTTTGATCACGCTGGATAGATTTGATTCAGTGGATAGATTTAATCACACTGGATAGATTTGATCACGCTGGATAGATTTGATCACGCTGGATAGATTTGATTCGGCTGGAAAGACTTGATCACGCTGGATAGATTTGATCACGCTCGATAGATTTGATCACGCTCGATAGATTTGATCATGCTGGATAGAGTTGAGTTTGTTGGATTGATTTGATCACGCTGGATAGATTTGATAACGCTGGATAGATTTGATCACGCTGGATAGGTTTGATCACGCTGGTTGGATTTGTGTATGCTGGATAGATTTGATCTTTCTGGATAGATTTGATCACACTGCATAGATTTGAACATGTTGGACAGATTTGATCACCCTGGATAGATTTGAGCCCACTGGATAGATTTGAACAGGCTGGCTAGATTTCATCACACTGGCTAGATTTGATAAGGCTGGATAGATTTGGTCTCGCTGGATAGATTTGATCACGCAGGATAGGTTTGAACATGTTGGACAGATTTGAACACGCTAGATAGATTTGAGTACGCTGGCGAGATTTGAACATGCTGGTTTGATTTGATCATGCTGGATAGATTTGATCACGCTGGATAGATTTGATAAGGCTGGATAGATTTGAACATGCTGGTTTGATTTGATCACGCTGGATAGATTTGATCACGCTGGATAGATTTGATAAGGCTGGATAGATTTGAACATGCTGGTTTGATTTGATCACGCTGGATAGATTTGATCACGCTGGATAGATTTGATAAGGCTGGATAGATTTGAACATGCAAGATAGATTTGATCATGCTGGATAGATTTGAATACGCTGGATAGATTTGCTCATGCTGGATAGATTTGAGTACGTTGTATAGAGTTGGTCATGATGGATAGAATAGAAAACGCTGGATAGATTTGATCACATTCGATAAATTTGATCACGCTAGATAGATTTGAATATGCTGGATAAATTTCCACAGAGGGGATTGAATTGAAAAGGCTAGATAGATTTGATCACGCAGAATAGATTTGATCACGCTGGATAGATTTGATAACGCTGGATAGATTTGATCACGCTGGATAGGTTTGATCACGCTGGTTGGATTTGTGTATGCTGGATAGATTTGATCTTTCTGGATAGATTTGATCACACTGCATAGATTTGAACATGTTGGACAGATTTGAACACGCTGGATAGATTTGATCACCTTCGATAGATTTGATCACACTGGAAAGGTTTGATCACGCTGGATAGATTTGAGTATACGGGATAGATTTGAACACGCTGGATTGATTTGATCACGCTAGATAGATTTGAAAATGCTGGATATATTTGAGTACGCTCGATAGATTTGAGCCCACTGGATAGATTTGAACAGACTAGATAGGTTTGATTTTGCTTGATAGATTTGAATATGCTGGATATATTTGACTACACTGGATAGATTTAAGCCCACCGGATAGATTTGAACAGACTGGATAGATTTGATCACGCTTGATAGCTTTGAATAAGCTGGATATATTTGCCTACACTGGATAGATTTAAGCCCACTGGATAGATTTGAATAGTCTGGATAGATTTGATCACGCTTTATAGATTTGAATACGCTGTATATATTTGACTACGCTGGATAGATTTAAGCCCACTGGATCGATCTGATCATGATGGATAGATTTGATCACGCTGGATAGGTTTGAACATGTTGGACAGATTTGAACATGTTGGATAGATTTGAGTACACTGGCTAGATTTGAATACACTGGTTTGATTTCATCACGCTCGATAGATTTGATCACGCTGGATATATTTGATCACTTGATAGATTTGTGTATGCTGGATAGATTCGATGACGCTGGATAGATTTGATTAGGCTGGATAGATTTGATAATGTTGGATAGATTTGATCACGCTGGATAGATTTGATCGAGCTGGATAGATTCCATCAAGTTTGATGGATTTGATCACGCTGGATAGATTTAATCAGGCTGGGTAGATTTGATCACGCTGGATAGATTTGATGATGCTGGATAGATTTGATCAAGCTGGATAGATTTGATCATGCTTGATAGATTTGATCATGCTGGATAGATTTATTCAGACTGGATAGATTTGACGATGCTTGATAGATTTGATCATGCTGGATAGATTTGATCACGCTGGATATCTTTGATCAGGCGGGATAGATTTGATCAGGCGGGATAGATTTGAGTATGCTGGATAGATTTGTTATGCTGGATAGATTTGATCACGCTGGATATCTTTGATCAGGCGGGATAGATTTAATCAAGCTGGATAGATTTGATCACGCTGGATAGATTTGTCATGCTGGATAGATTTGATCACGCTGGATATCTTTGATCAGGCGGGATAGATTTAATCAGGCTGGATAGATTTGATCACGCTGGATAGATTTGATGACGCTGGATAGATTTGATCAAGCTGGATAGATTTGATCACGCTTGATAGATTTGATCATGCTGGATAGATTTATTCAGGCTGGATAGATTTGATGATGCTTGATAGATTTGATCACACTTGATAGATTTGATCATGCTGGATAGATTTGTCATGCTGGATAGATTTGATCACGCTGGATAGCTTTGATCAGGCGGGATAGATTTGAGTAAGCTGGCTAGATTTGAACATGCTGGTTTGATTTGATCATGCTGGATAGATTTGATCACGCTGGATAGATTTGATCATGCTGGATAGATTTGATCACGCTGGATAGATTTGATCACCCTGGATAGATTTGATCATGCTGGATAGATTTGATCACGCTGGATAGATTTGATCATGCTGGGTAGATTTGAACACGCTGGCTAGATTTGATCATGCTGGCTAGATTTGATAAGTCTGGATAGATTTGATCATGTTGGATAGATTTGATCACGCTGGATAGATTTGATCAAGCTGGATAGATTTGATCAAGCTGGATAGATTCCATCAAGTTTGATGGATTTGATCACACTGGATAGATTTAATCAGGCTGGATAGATTTGATCACGCTGGATAGATTTGATCATGCTGGATAGATTTGATCACACTGGATAGATTTGATCACGCTGGATAGATTTGATGACGCTGGATAGATTTGATCACACTGGATAGATTTGATCACGCTGGATAGATTTGATCACGCTGGATAGATTTGATCACGCTGGATAGATTTGATGACGCTGGATAGATTTGATCAAGCTGGATAGATTTGATCATGCTTGATAGATTTGATCATGCTGGATAGATTTATTCAGGCTGGATAGATTTGATGATGCTTGATAGATTTGATCACGCTTGATAGATTTGATCATGCTGGATAGATTTGTCATGCTGGATAGATTTGATCACGCTGGATATCTTTGATCAGGCGGGATAGATTTAATCAAGCTGTATAGATTTGATCACGCTGGATAGATTTGTCATGCTGGATAGATTTGATCACGTTGGATATCTTTGATCAGGCGGGATAGATTTAATCAGGCTGGATAGATTTAATCAGGCTGGATAGATTTGATCAGGCGGGATAGATTTGATCATGCTGGATAGATTTGTCATGCTGGATAGATTTGATCACGCTGGATATCTTTGATCAGGCGGGATAGATTTAATCAGGCTGGATAGACTTGATCACGCTGGATAGATTTGATGACACTGGATAGATTTGATCAAGCTGGATAGATTTGATCACGCTTGATAGATTTGATCATGCTGGATAGATTTATTCAGGCTGGATAGATTTGATGATGCTTGATAGATTTGATCACACTTGATAGATTTGATCACGCTGGATAGCTTTGATCAGGCGGGATAGATTTGAGTACGCTGGCTAGATTTGAACATGCTGGTTTGATTTGATCACGCTGGATAGATTTGATCACACTGGATAGATTTGATAAGGCTGGATAGATTTGATAATGCAAGATAGATTTGATAATTCTGGATAGATTTGATCATGCTGGATAGATTTGAGTACGATGGATAGATTTGATAATGTTGGATAGATTTGAATACGCTGGATAGATTTGCTCTTGCTGGATAGGTTTGATCACGCTGGTTGGATTTGTGTATGCTGGATAGATTTGATCTCGCTGGATAGATTTGATCACACTGCATAGATTTGAACCTGTTGGACAGATTTGAACACGCTGGATAGATTTGATAAGTCTGGATAGATTTGATCTTGCTGGATAGATTTGATCACACTGCATAGATTTGAACATGTTGGACAGTTTTGAACACGCTGGATAGATTTGAGCACGCTGGCTAGATTTGATCACCTTCGACAGATTTGAACACGCTGGATAGATTTGATCACCTTTGATATATTTGATCACACTGGAAAGGTTTGATCACACTGGATAGATTTGAGTATACGGGATGGATTTGAACACGCTGGATTGATTTGATCACGCTAGATAGATTTGAAAATGCTGGATATATTTGAGTACGCTCGTTAGATTTGAGCCCACTGGATAGATTTGAACAGACTAGATAGGTTTGATTTTGCTTGATAGATTTGAATATGCTGGATATATTTGACTACACTGGATAGATTTAAGCCCACCGGATAGATTTGAACAGACTGGATAGATTTGATCACGCTTGATAGCTTTGAATAAGCTGGATATATTTGCCTACACTGGATAGATTTAAGCCCACTGGATAGATTTGAATAGTCTGGATAGATTTGATCACGCTTTATAGATTTGAATACGCTGTATATATTTGACTACGCTGGATAGATTTAAGCCCACTGGATCGATCTGATCATGATGGATAGATTTGATCATGCTGGATAGGTTTGAACATGTTGGACAGATTTGAACATGTTGGATAGATTTGAGTACACTGGCTAGATTTGAACACACTGGTTTGATTTCATCACGCTTGACAGATTTGATCACGCTGGATATATTTGATCACTTGATAGATTTGTGTATGCTGGATAGATTCGATGACGCTGGATAGATTTGATTAGGCTGGATAGATTTGATCATGTTGGATAGATTTGATCACGCTGGATAGATTTGATCGAGCTGGATAGATTCCATCAAGTTTGATGGATTTGATCACGCTGGATAGATTTAATCAGGCTGGATAGATTTGAACACACTGGATAGATTTGATGACGCTGGATAGATTTGATCAACCTGGATAGATTTCATCAAGCTGGATAGATTTCATCAAGATAAAAACAAAAACTGCGGATGCTGGAAATCCAAAACAAAAACAGAATTACCTGGAAAAACTCAGCAGGTTTGGCAGCATTGGCGGAGAAGAAAAGAGTTGACGTTTTGAGTCCTCATGACCCTGCGACAGAACTGTTCTGTTGAAGGGTCATGAGGACTCGAAACGTCAACTCTTTTCTCCGCTGATGTTGCCAGACCTGCTGAGTTTTTCCAGGTAATTCTGATTTTGTTTTAGATTTCATTAAGCTTGATAGATTTGATCACGCTGGATAAATTTAATCAGGCTGGATAGATTTGATCATGCTGGATAGATTTAATCAGGCTGGATAGATTTGAACATGCTGGATAGATTTGATCATGCTGGATAGATTTGATCACACTGGATAGATTGAATCAGGCTGGATAGATTTAATCAGGCTGGATAGATTTGATCATGCTGGATGGATTTGAGCAAAGTGGATAAATTTGATTACTTTGTATACCTTGATGATGCTGGATAGATTTGATCACACAGGCAAAATTTGATCGCACCTGATAGATTTGAGTACGCTGGGCAGGTTTGATCACGCTGGATAGATTTGATCACGCTCGCTAGATTTGAACACCCTGGACAGGTCTGAACATGCCGGATAGAGTTGAGTTTGCTGGATAGATTTGATTACACTGGATAGAGTTGATTTTGCTGGATGGATTTGATTACACTGGATAGAGTTGAGTTTGCTGGATAGATTTGATCACGCTGGGTAGAGTTGAGTTTGCTGGATGGATTTGAGCATGCTGGATAGAATTGAACACACTGGATAGATTTGATCTCACTGGATAGTTTATATCAGACTTGATGCATTTGATCACGCTGGATAGGTTTGATGACACTGGATAGATTTGATCACGCTGGATAGATTTGATCACACTGGATAGTTTATATCAGTCTTGATGGATTTGATCACACTGGATAGGTTTGATCACACTGGATAGATTTGATGATGTTGAATAGATTTGACTACGCTGGATAGATTTGAACATGCTGGATAAATTTGAACATGCAGGGCAGATTTGAACACACTGCATGGATTTGATCATGATGAATAGATTTGATAAGGCTGGATAGATTTGATTACACTGGATAGAGTTGATCACGCTGGATAGATTTGATCACACTGGGTAGATTTGAACATGTAGGATAGATTTCAGTACGCTGTATAGATTTGAGTATGTTGGATAGAGTTGATCACGCTGGATAGGTTTGAACATGCTGGATAAATTTGATCACGCAGGAAAGATTTGATCATACTCGATAAATTTGAGTACACTGGATAGATTTGAACACGCTGGATAGATTTTATCACGCTGGATAAATTTGATCACGCTGGATAGATTTGAACATGCTGGATAGATTTGAGTATGCTGGATAGGTTTGATCATATTGGATAGATTTATTCATGCAGCAAAGGTTTGATCACGCTGGATAGATTTGATTCAGTGGATAGATTTAATCACACTGGATAGATTTGATCACGCTGGATAGATTTGATCACGCTGGATAGATTTGATTCGGCTGGAAAGACTTGATCACGCTGGATAGATTTGATCACGCTCGATAGATTTGATCATGCTGGATAGAGTTGAGTTTGTTGGATTGATTTGATCACGCTGGATAGAGTTGAGTTTGCTGGATGAATTTGAGCATGCTGGATAGAATTGAACACACTGGATAGATTTGATCTCACTGGATAGTTTATATCAGTCTTGATAGATTTGATCACGCTGGATAGGTTTGATGACACTGGATAGATTTGATCACACTGGATAGATTTGATGATGTTGAATAGATTTGACTATGCTGGATAGATTTGAACATGCTGGATAAATTTGAACATGTTGGGTAGATTTGAACACACTGCGTAGATTTGATCATGATGGATAGATTTAATAAGGCTGGATAGAGTTGATCACACTGGATAGATTTGCTCACACTGGGTAGATTTGAACATGTAGGATAGATTTCAGTACGTTGTATAGATTTGAGTATGCTGGATAGAGTTGATCACGCTGGATAGATTTGAACACGCTGGATAAATTTGACCATGTTGTAAAGATTTGATCATGCTGGATAGAGTCAATCACGCTGGATAGATTTGAACACGCTGGATAAATTTGATCACGCAGGAAAGATTTGATCATACTTGATAAATTTGAGTACACTGGATAGATTTGAACACGCTGGATAAATTTGAACATGCTGGATAGATTTTATCATGCTGGATAGATTTGATCACGCTAGATAGATTTGAACATGCTGGATAGATTTGAACATGCTGGATAGATTTGAGTATGCTGGATAGATTTGAACATGTAGGATAGATTTGAGTACGTTGGATAGATTTGATCATGTTGGATAGATTTATCTATGCAGCAAAGGTTTGGGCACGCTGGATAGATTTGATCACGCTGCATAGATTTGAGCACACGGGATAGATTTGATTCGGCTGGATAGACTTGATCACGCTCGATAGATTTGATCTCGCTGGATAGATTTGATCAGGCTGGATAGATTTGATTACACTGGATAGAGTTGATCATGCTGGATAGATTTGCTCACACTGGGTAGATTTGAACATGTAGGATAGATTTCAGTATGCTGTATAGATTTGAGTATGCTGGATAGAGTTGATCACGTTGGATAGATTTGAACACGCTGGATAAATTTGACCACGTTGTAAAGATTTGATCATGCTGGATAGAGTCAATCACGCTGGATAGATTTGAACACGCTGGATAAATTTGATCACGCAGGAAAGATTTGATCATACTCGATAAATTTGAGTACACTGGATAGATTTAAACACGCTGGATAAATTTGACCACGTTGTTAAGATTTGATCATGCTGGATAGAGTTGATCATGCTGGATAGGTTTGAACACGCTGGATAAATTTGATCATGCAGGAAAGATTTGATCATGCTTGATAAATTTGAGTACACTGGATAGATTTGAACACGCTGGATAAATTTGAACATGCTGGATAGATTTTATCATGCTAGATAGATTTGATCACGTTAGATAGATTTGAACATGCTGGATAGATTTGAACATGCTGGATAGATTTGAGTATGCTGGATAGATTTGAACATGTAGGACAGATTTGAGTACGTTGGATAGATTTGATCATGTTGGATAGATTTATTCACGCAGCAAAGGTTTGATCACACTGGATAGATTTGATGATGTTGAATAGATTTGACTACGCTGGATAGATTTGAACATGCTGGATAAATTTGAACATGCTGGGCAGATTTGATCATGATGGATAGATTTGATAAGTCTGGATAGATTTGATTACACTGGATAGAGTTGATCATGCTGGATAGAGTTGATCATGCTGGATAGAGTTGAGTTTGCTGGATTGATTTGATCATGCTGGATAGAGTTGAGTTTGCTGGATGAATTTGAGCATGTTGGATAGAATTGAACACACTGGATAGATTTGATCTCACTGGATAGTTTATATCAGTCTTGATGGATTTGATCATGCTGGATAGGTTTGATGACACTGGATAGATTTGATCACGCTGGATAGATTTGATCACACTGGATAGATTTGATGATGTTGAATAGATTTGACTACGCTGGATAGATTTGAACATGCTGGATAAATTTGAACATGCTGGGCAGATTTGATCATGATGGATAGATTTGAACATATAGGATAGATTTGATTACACTGGATAGAGTTGATCATGCTGGATAGATTTGCTCACACTGGGTAGATTTGAACATGTAGGATAGATTTCAGTACGCTGTATAGATTTGAGTATGCTGGATAGAGTTGATCACGCTGGATAGATTTGAACATGCTGGATAAATTTGATCACGCAGGAAAGATTTGATCATGCTGGATAGAGTTGATCATGCTGGATAGGTTTGAACACGCTGGATAAATTTGATCACGCAGGAAAGATTTGATCATGCTTGATAAATTTGAGTACACTGGATAGATTTGAACACGCTGGATAGATTTGAACATGCTGGATAGATTTTATCACGCTGGATAGATTTGAGTACACTGGATAGATTTGATCATGTTGGATAGATTTATTCACGCAGCAAAGGTTTGATCACGCTGGATGGATTTGATACGGTGGATAGATTTGATCACGCTCGATAGATTTGATCACGCTGGATAGATTTGATCACGCTGGATAGATTTGATTCGGTGGATAGATTTGATCACGCTCGATAGATTTGATCTCGCTGGAAAGATTTGATCATGCTGGATAGATTTAAACACATGGAATGGATTTTATCACGCTCGATAAAATTGATCAAGCTGGATGGATTTGATCATGCTTGATAGATTTAAGCACACAGAATGGATTTTATCACGCTCAATAAAATTGATCAAGCTGTTTGGATTTGAACACGCTGGATAGATTTGAGCAATGTGGATAAATTAGTTTACACTGGGCAGCTTTGATAATGCTGGTTAGATTTGATCACGCAGGCAAAATTTGATCACGCCTGATAGATTTGAGTACGCTGGACAGGTTTGAACATGTTGGATAGAATTGATCACACTGGATAGAATTGATCACACTGGATAGAATTGATCACACTGTATAGATTTGATCACGCTGGATAGATTTGATCACGCTGGATAGAGTTGAGTTTTCTGGATGGATTTGAACACGCTGGATAGATTTGAGCAAGGTTGATAAATTTGATTATGCTGGGTAGCTTTGATAATGCTGGTTAGATTTGATCATGCAAGCAAAATTTGATCATGCCTGATAGATTTGTGTCCGCTGGACAGGTTTGAACACACTGGATAGAATTGATCACACTGGATAGATTTGATCACGCTGGATAGAGTTGAACATGCTGGATAGATTTGATGATGCTGGATAGATTTGGACACGCTGGACAGGTTTGAACACACTGGATAGATTTGATCACGCTTGATAGATTTGATCACGCTGGATAGAGTTGAGTTTGCTGGATGGATTTGAGCATGCTGGATAGAATTGAACACACTGGATAGATTTGATCACACTGGAAAGTATATATCAGGCTTGATGGATTTAATCACGCTGGATAGGTTTGATGACACTGGATAGATTTGAAGATGCTGAATAGATTTGAGTACACTGGATAGATTTGAACATGCTGGTTAGATTTGAACATGCTGGTTAGATTTGAACATGCTGGATAGATTTGATCACACTGGATAGATTTGATCACACTGGATAGATTTGAACTTGCTGGACAGATTTGAACACACTGGATAGATTTGATCATGCGGGATAGATTTGATCATGATGGATAGATCTGATAAGGCTGGATAGATTTGATCACACTGGATAGATTTGAACTTGCTGGACAGATTTGAACACACTGGATAGATTTGATCATGCTGTTTAGATTTGATCATGATGGATAGATCTGATAAGGCTGGATAGATTTGATCACACTGGATAGATTTGAACATGCTAGATAGATTTGATCATGATGGATAGATCTGATAAGGCTGGATAGATTTGATCACACTGGATAGATTTGAACATGCTGGATAGATTTGAGTACGCTGTATAGATTTGATCACACTGGATAGAGTTGAACATGCTGGTTAGATTTGAACATGCTGGATAGATTTGATCACACTGGATAGATTTGATCACACTGGATAGATTTGATCACACTGGATAGATTTGAACTTGCTGGACATATTTGTACATACTGGATAGATTTGATCATGCTGGATAGATTTGATCATGATGGATAGATCTGATAAGGCTGGATAGTTTTGATTACACTGGATAGATTTGAACATGCTGTATAGATTTGATCATGCTGGATAGAGTTGATCATGCTGGATAAATTTGATCACGCTGGAAAGATTTGATCATGCTCGATAAATTTGAGTATGCTGTATAGATTTGAATATGCTGTATAGATTTTTGTATGCCGGATAGATTTTGAGTACGGTGGATAGATTTGAATATGCTGTATAGATTTTAGTACGCTGGATAGATTTTTGTACGCTGGATAGATTTGAGTACGCTGGATAGATTTGAGTATGCTGTATAGATTTGAATATGCTGCATAGATTTTTGTACGCTGGATAGATTTTTGTACGCTGTATAGATTTGAGTATGCTGGATAGATTTTTGTATGCTGGATAGATTTGAGTACGCTGGATAGATTTGAGTACGCTGAATAGATTTGATTACGCTGGATAGATTTGAATACACTATCAAATTTGATGTCAAATTCATTCCAAATTAGAATTTTTGACACTTGAATGCAAAAATGATTTGAAAATGTTTGGGTAGGGTTAGGAGATTTGTAAATTCATTAATGACAGAGCATGACCATCCTCAATATGATCCAGCTCACAAGGCCCATCTCTTTCTTGATACCCTAAGTCTGTGAGAGTCCTGTCATGCAGCGAATTCCAGATTGAGTTGTATGCTGTGCCTTTACACAAGAATCAGGTAAAGCCATGCTTAGAATCCCCACAGGTAAAGAGATTGCTTTTCAAGATGAGCACACACATCTGACGTCACACACACACACTCCTCTTGCAGACAATTTGTAAGTTTCATGTTTGATCCTTATTTCCCTAGTTCAGCACCATGCTTGGGTAGGTTGGGAACTAAGCATGGAATGATGTTCAGCCTTAAATGCAGAGAAGAGATCTTGCTGTAGGTAGGTATGGAAACCTATGGGATTTGAAGTTTGGTACTACATTTTTCATTAACTCACTCTCACTCATAAAGTAAAAACCATTGCAAACCATACATTGGAGAAACAATTAGAAGGCCAGTCACGATGACTACTTGTGCCATCCACAAACACCAGACATCAGTGCAACAGCTGCAGGATAATCACTAATCTGGATGAGCAATTCTTCTGAGCCCAGATAATGTCTGCTGAGATTGAAGGCTGACAGGTGAATTGGCCAGCCATCAGTTTCAGAGACAATGTGCATTTCTTGATGTTGCGGATGTGGAAATAAAGGCTCCTCACTATGGTGGGGTTGTGTGAGAGTTAAGGCAGCTGAAAATCTGGAGGGGCTACATTTTGAACTCTTAAATGAAGGTGGGATGTTGAATCACATTGAATATCAATTGAATCCATGAGACGTGGAGAAGGATTAATGCAACATTTTTCTACAGAAATGAAAAGTCAAAATAATGAGTGAACACCTCTGCCACCAGTGTATATCCAAAACCTCTTAATTTTTCCCACCATGACATCCACAGCAGAGGTGGAGGGAGCCTGCAGACTCCAAGTCCTGTTGTCTGAGATGACATCGATGGGCGTCCTCTGGTGCCCAAGGCTTTGAGAGCTCTGGTCTGCTAAGGATCTCCTGCTCAGGTGCAGGTGCACTCTCCTCGGACTGGCCTGCTGGAGTTGATGGGTCACAGGCAGAGGGGAGTTGGAGTGGTGCCCCAGGGCACCCTTGGAGTGTCTTGGATGGATACCTCCTGGCTGGCACTTCTCCTCTATTTGGGTGCCCAATGGCTCCTCCCTGACTGTTTGAGGCAAAGGGGCACCTTAAGGGAGATCAGGGTTCTCCATTCCCCTCTCGCCAAGCCACTGCTGAAAAGCACCCATGCCTAGAGCAATGGTGTGCAGGAGCAAACGTAAATTCACCAGAAAATGCTGGACCAGGTTCTCCAATGCAGCCGCCACCATTCCCATCGAGACTTCGATGTGCTCGCATGCTGGAGCCAGATGTCAGACAGAACATGGGTGGACTCCTCCATCCTTCACTCCAGTCTGCTGATGGACTCTGACAACTCTGATTGATGTTCCCCCACCTGCCTCTGCATGTCTCTAGGGTCCGATTCCAGAGGCTTGGCATCAGGCTTGGTCTCCGCAGGGGCCTGGTCTCCAGCAGTCCTCCAATTGTCAGAAACCTCGGCTGTCACAAAAGGGAGAAAGCCATGACAAATAGGGAAAGCCCAGAGTGGCCAGCTGTGGATATGTGTCCATTAGGTAATCACCAGATTGTGAACCTGAATGTACTCTGGAACTAGGACCCACCACGTGTGTAGCTGCACTGGTAGAGGGTGCAGGTGAATGCAGTGGTGGGTTTTCCAATGGGCTTACATCTGCTTCCTCCTCAGAAATGGTCTGGGGGCTGGGCCTCAGTCTTCTTGTTGTGAAGTCCTCCCTCTTTTCTTACTGGTAGTTGGAATAGACAGAAGAGATAATTAGTGATTGATAAGACAGCTCATACATCTACGATCCCTCACAGTCAGTGTTGTCGATGTATACTGGATGCACCCTTAGTGGCTCACTGGGGGAGGCCGATCTTGCCTTCTACACAGGAACAATCCTTCTCCTCACTAGCCAGCTCTGCAGCCTGTCCCTCGAAGAGTAATGGGGTCTGCAACGCTGGGATTCCCACACTGGTCATGGCTCTCTCACTTGTGTTATGTGAGATCTTGTCCTTCATAAAGACAGATGAATTGACAATGAGCACTATGGATGGAACAGCATTTCAGAAGCATGCATGCCTTGATCGGGATTAAGATGCTATTTGTGCTGATCTTACCTGAGATGATGAGATTAAAGTGTCTGGCAGACATGCAGTGCTGATGTCCCATCTGCTGGTTGTGTGTGACATCCCTATAGACTCTAACCCTTAGGCTGCCTGGTCAAAGTGTAAGTTTGGAGTGAGTAGAAAGTTCACTTACCCTGGCAGAGGGGAGCAGATCATTCATCCTTTTGCAGCATTGCAAGGTGATTCTTTTCTGTGTGCCCCCCATGCTAACCTCCCTAGCGACCTCTTCCCAGGCCAGCATAGTCAGATGGGAGGACAGGCTCCTGCCTTTCCTGGACATCCTGTAAGAGAATTCCCAGGGTGCTTTGCTGAGCCATAGTGCAGAGGGTTTGCTTCTCTTTGGTGCCATTGTTTCCCTCTCCACCATTACCCCTGGCCTACAGCGAGTGAGTGTCTGTCCAGGTGCCATTTAAATATGGTTCAGGACCTTCAACCACATGAGCTAACGTTGTGGTGGGCAAATCACTGCCCACCTCGCCACCAGAATCACTGAGCTCCTTGTTGCTACATAATTAATGAGCTGAAAAGCAGAGGATGGCGCATGTTCAGCTGTTCTGCCGCCCAGAGGGATTCCCAGCGGGATTCCCAGTGAGATTCCCAGTGAGATTCCCAGTGGGATTCCCAGTGAGATTCCCAGCGGGATTCCCGCCTCCAGAATGGGAAATTCCGCCCAATGTTTCAGGCCTGTGACAGTTCAATAGCTTTTCATCAGTTATGTTGAAATGTCACAGATCTGAACTGCTAACTGCTCCACAGATGCTGCTTGACCTGCTGAGTATTTCCAGAATTTTCTTTTTCTTTTGAATCCTAACAACTTTGCCTTGACTGAAACACCTTCAGCTCTACAACCCTTGGGTTCTTCCAAATGCAGCCTCTTGTGGCCCCACATCCGCAGCATCCTTTGTTCCCCACTTTGGCGACCAGCCCTTCAGCCGTCTAAGGCCTATGTTCTGGAATTCCCTCCCTAAACCTTTCTTGCATCTCTGCCTTTAACAGGGTCCTTAAAGCCTACCTTCTGTCACCCATCCTAATAGCTCCTTCTTTAGCTCATGTTAATTTATGTCTGATTTTGCTCCTGTGAAACATATAGGAATGTTTTCTTACGGGTTATTAGTGAATTTCCTGAGTAACTCTGATTGCAAAGGATTGTTAGTCCAATGACGATAACTGAGTTCATACTCACGCCTGAATTTTTTTTTTACATGCAGGATTTATTTACACTGACTCATTTTGAAATAACAGTATGCTGCAATTAAATGACAAGGTGATATGCCAACAATATAACCTGGTTCCTAGGCTCAGAGAGATCAGCTCTGGCTCGTTAGGCTGCCTTGGCTTCTGTGGGTTTCTGACAACCCTGAGAGTGCTCCAACACCCAAGGGAATGATACAGATTGGCTCCCAGGCCTGGAGCAACCAACTTCACTCCTACAGGCCATCATGGGGTTGCAGGGCTGCTGACCATCCCAAGAATGGTCTGATCTTTGAAAGATAAGTTTCCTATTCTTATACTATTTGGTTACTTTGTGCTGTGTCTACACCACAACAGTGTTGGCGCATGTTTGCTGAGGCCATGTGATCAGGTGTTAAATCTGTTTCTAATCTTTTGGCCTTCATCTCTGTTCAAAAGTTTTGTTTAATTTTAACTGCCTTGCATGAAGTGGTCTCTGAGCAATAGTTCCCTTAGCCCAATGCCTGATTTTCATGGCTCAGTTCATTCTTATTCATAGAGAAATGAAAAGATTCTAATCATTTTCCCACATTTAATCTCTGGCTAAAGTCGCTGAAACAAATCAAGCTGGGGCTTTTTGATCATTTTAAACTCTGCTAACACAGAACTATATAAGTGCAAGGTGACATTCTGTAATCATTGAGAGCTGATTGTAATGTAATAATGGGCGACTTCAAGTTACACAGACTGGGTAAACCAAATTAGCACTAATGCTGTGGAGGATGAATTCCTGGAGCGTGTATGAGATGAGTTTCTGGAGCAGTACATTGAAGGACCAACTAATGATCAGGCTTTTTTAGATTTAGTATGATTTAATGAGAAAAGGCTGATTGATAGCCTCGCTGTAAAGGAGCCTTTGGCAAATAGCGACCATAATGATAGAATTTTATGTTAAGTTTGGAAGTGATATAATTCATTCTAAAACTAAGCTCTTAAATCTGAAAAAAGGAAACTATGAAGATATGAGGGGCAAGTTGGCTATGGTGGACTGGGAAAATACACTAAAAACTTGGTGGTAGACAGATAATGGCTAATTTTTAGAGAAATACCGCACGGTGTACGCCAAATATACATTCCTCGAAGTCACAAAAACCCAACAGGTGAATAAACTACGGCTAACAAAAGAAGTTAAAGATTGCATTAGGTCAAAGGAAGTGGCCTATAAGGTTGCCAGAAGAAATGGTAAACCTGAGGATTGGGAACAAGTTAGAATCCAGCAAAGAAGGACCAAGAATCTGATGAAGAAAGGGAAAAGAGAATATGAATACAAGCCAGTGAGAAACACAAAGGCGAACTGTAAAATCTTCTCTAGGGATGTGAAAAGGAAAAGATTAGCAAGGACAAATATGGGCACATTACAGGTGGGTACAGGAGAATTTATAATGGAGAACAGGTGGAGAAACTAAACAATTTTTGTTTGCTTGTCTTCATGGAGGAAGTGACAGAAAATCTCCCAGGAATACTAGAGAACAAAGGGGTTGTGAAAATGAGGACCTGAAAGAAATTAGTATTAGTAAAGAGGTAGTACTCAAAAAATTAATTAGATTGAAGGTTGATAAATCCCCTGGGCCTGATGAGCTGCACCCCAGAGTGTTAAAGGAAGTGGCCAGAGAGAGAAGGGATTAATAGAGGCATTGGTGGTTACCTTTCAAAATTCTATAGGTTCTGGAAGAAGGTTCCTGCAGACTGGAAAATAGCAAACCCTACTATTTAAGAAGTGAGGGAGAGAGAAAACAGGGAACTACAGACCTGTTAGTTTGACGTCAATAGTAGGGAAAATGCTAGAATCTTATAAAGGATGTGCGATAACTAGACATTGGGACAGAATTTTCCCCCAGTGGGGGGGATGTTTAGGAGCGGGCATGTGGAGGCGCGCCTCCGATTGGTGCCCCTAATTGGGGGCACACCACCATTTCATATGGGCGGAGCGATTAAGGCCCACCCAGCGTGATGTCCGTAAGGAAGCGCTCTGTGCTCCCTATGCAGGCAGGGAGAGGGCAGATTCCCTGAGCCGAGAGTGTGCTCTTTCACGCATGCGTGGGAAAGAGCGCATTCATCTCCCTGAAGCTAAGTGCTACCTCAGGGAGATCGGCTCCACATTAAAAAATGTTAAAAACAGATAAAAAAATTCCCTGATGTGTCCCCTCAGGTGACACTGTCACATGAGTTGGGAATGTCTATCACTTTTAAATACACTTTTATTAAATTTTTAAAAACCTACGTGAAACCCCATCCTGCCCGCGGATGAGGTTTCACACTTTTTCTAATTCCCGCCAGGACTCCCAGCCAACCCACCACCTTACATTTGGATGGCAGGTCCACCAATTACTTTAATTGCTTTGTCAATGGCAGTTCCGCTTGACATCACCCCGCATCATTTTACGCGTCGGCGAGCGGGCCCTACCCCTGCGCTCACCGACTGGGAAATCCTGGCCTTGGAAAATAATGATATGATTGGCCAGAGTCAACATGGATGTATGAAATGGAAATCATGTTTGAGGATGTTACTTATAGCATAGATAAGGGAGAACCAAGGGATGTGGTGTATTTGGATTTACAGAAGGCTTTTGATAAAGGTACTACACAGGAGGTTAGTAAGTAAAATTAGAACGTGCGATTTGGGTAGTATACTGGTATAAATTAAGAATTAACAGAAAAGAGAGTAGGAATAAACAGATCATTCTCAGGATGGCAGGTTGTTCCTAGTGGGGTACCGCAGGAATCAGTGCTGGGGCCACAGCTGTACACAGTGTACATAAATGATTTTAGATGAGGGGGCCTAATATTTCCAAAATTGCTGATGACACAAAATTGGCTGGGAATGTGAGTTGTGAGGAGGATACAAGGAGGCTTCAAGGGCACTTGGACAGGTTAAGTGAATTGGCAAGAACATGGCAGATTGAATATAATGTGAACCAGTGTGAAGTTATCCACTTTGGTAGGAAAAACAGAAAGACAGTGTATTTTCTAAATGGTGAGAGATTGGGAAGTGTTGATTTCAAAGGGACCTGGGTGTCCTTGTTCATGAGTCACTAAAAGCTAGGTTCAGCAGCAATTAGGAAGGTGAATGGTATGTTGGCCTTCATTGCGAGAGGATTTGATGTTGCAAGAAGTGTAAAGATGCGTTGCTGCCTTGGGGAGACAGTACCTGGAATTTTGTGTACACTTTTGGTCTCCTTACCTAAGAAAGGATATACTTGCCATAGAGGGCGTGCATCAAAGATTCACCAGATTAATCCCTGGGATGGCCAGATAGTTCTATGAGGAAAGATTGAGGAGACTGGGCCTATATTCTTTGGAGTTTTGAAGAATGAGATGTGATATCATTGAAACTTACAAAATTCTTACAGGATGTGACAGGATTGATATACATAGGATGCTTCCCCTAGCTGGTGAGTCTAGAACCAGGGGACACAGTCTCAGGATAAGGGGTAGGCCATTTAAGACTGAGTTGAGGAGGAATTTCTTCACTCAGAGGGTGATGAATCTTTGGAATTCTCTACCCCAGAGGGCTGTGGAAGTGCAATCATTGAGCATGTTCAAGGTAGAAATCAATAGATTCCTGGAGATTGATGACATCAAGGGATATGGAGACAGTGCGGGAAAGTGGTATTGAGGTAGATGATCAGCCATGTTCTAGTTGAATGGTGGAGCAGGCTCGATGGGCCAAATGGCCTACTCCTGTTCCTATGATAAGTGGCTTGATTTTATTTTAGTATAAATTTTACACTAAATACCCATTGGAGTTTAGAAGAATGAGAGGTGATCTTATTGAAACATATGAGATCCTGAGGGCACTTGACAGGGTGGATACCTGGAGGATGTTTCCTTTTGTGGGGAAGACTAAAACTAGAGGACGTTGTTTAAAAGTAAGAGGCCTCCCTTTTAATATGGAGAAGAAGATAATTTTTTTTTCTGAGTTGATAGTTTGTGGAATTCTCTTCCCCAGAGAGCAGTGGGGGATTGGTCAATGAATTTATTCAAGGCTGAGCTAGAAAGATTTTTGGTAGACAAGGGAGTCAAGGTTTGTGGGATGCAGGCAGGAAAGTGGAGTTGAAACCACAGCCAGATTAGCCATGATCTTACCCAATGGTGGAGCAGGCTGGAAAGGCCAAATGGCCTTCTCCTGCTCCTAAGGCCCATGTTCCTATCATTGTAGTGGGTCCAAGATAGGGTTGTTCATGAACTTGACTTATAGATGCTGTTGGGGACAAGGCTGTTGGTAAACTCTACTTTTTATTGAACATTATCCTATGTACATAGAACTCTCTATCTGCATGCTCTGTTGTCTTGTGATCTTACGTCACTGATTACATAGACTATATATTTACATATTTAACATTCATTCTTTACACTGCATCCACCCAAGTCTCTGACTCAATAGATACTTTATTTACATTATCTTACATCTCCCCCTGAAGTCCCTGCCTTCATCTCTGGTTCACAGAGATAGGCATTGTGATAGTTTCACCAAAGTCCCCAACCTTGTTCTCAGCTCTCTTGGAGGTTGTATAGGATTCAACTTTTCCCTGTTCTCCCTTGAACTCTGTCCAGTAGCATTTGAATCATCAGAGGAGATTAGTTTGTTTGTCAGACTGTCTTCCTGATCATATGGTTAATTAGTCTATTCCATTGATGATCTTTTTGTAGTTCGAAGTGTGCTTCTATTTCTTCTCCCTATCCCATTTGCAATCTCTACAAGATATGATCTCAGATTTTGTCTTTTCAGTACTTGGCCTTCTTGGTTCTGGTCTCCAGTCCAGACTGATTCACTTGGTTGGATCTCTGGGAAACTATGCACTCTATGGTGTTGATTTTAGTTTCTGGTTTGATTTGTATGATACTTGTAGGGGTGAAGATGGAAAAAGCAACCTGGCATAACACATAACTATCAGGACTGTTCAACAAAATACCAGCTTTACACCCGAGCTGGCTAAGGGAGTGGGTTGCAAGTACAGCAAGATCACACAACAATGTGGTCACAGTGATTACTGTAGTGCCAAGAAATAAGAACCTACAACTAAAGACATCAGTCGACCACTGATATGTATAAAGTGATTAGAGGGGCTAACTATCTCTGTGTAACCTTGTTACTAGTGTATATAGGGAATCAGATGTCATTATGAAAACCACAGTGGGTGTTAACTTTGGTAAACACACTGAAAAAAATAGCAGATGTAATAAAGAGATGATTGTTGAAATTGTATCTTGAGCATCAGAAATTTGAATTCATTGTAACTAAAACCAGAAAGCTACATGACTGCAAATGTATTTAAGCTAGTGATTTGTTCGTAGCAGTCAAGTTCACTTTGGACACTCCCTGTGTCGCTTGTTGTGACGACTCACTGGGGATAGTGCTCTATAATATCGAGCCCCACTGTTCCCCGAGCCACTACAAGTGTGAAAAGTTTGATCAAACCACCAGATTGCCCCAATTCTACCTAATTGTTTAATTTAGTTTATCAGAGTATGAGCACCAGGTTTGTAAACTTAATGAGTAAATAAAGATATTTGTTCAATAAATAGTTAACTAGTGGCAAAAGAAATGTGAAGTGGTGACTTCTAATGCTATAACTTAATCTCTACCCACTTGTTAAATCCCTATACACACACATGACACATAAGACACACAAAACATGGATTTTAAGGGTGGGATAAAACAGTTCAATAGCACCAATTCCGGACTACAGGATTCGATGGGTTGATTTTGTTCGATGTCTTCCAAATTCCTTTCAGTTCGTGTTGATGACATGAGGTGGTCTTCTAGCACTTTCAGTATTTAGTTCACTGGTTGAGAACTTGCCTTTCAATGTCTCTAACAGTGATTTTCCCCTTTTCCTCTTTACAGGGGTTTCCTCAGAGAGAGAGCAGGTTATAGGGATATGAGGAAAAGAGATTTTAGATGTTTTCTGTTTGTAAGCCAGGAACTTTCTGTTGCACTGCTACCACACAAAACCCTGGTCACCTGGTCAGGAGCCAATTAAAGTGCTGTTGTCAGACAGCTCCCTTGGTTCAGGACTGCTTTCCAGCACCAACCTGTCTTTCATGGCAGACTCTGTTCCAGAACTGCAATTTGGTATATATCTCTCATCCTGTTCCGGCGGACATGTACTTTAATCTGCAGCCTTTGTAATTCTCATCAAGAGTCCAACAGAAGAAGATAGGTTCCTTACCCTGTACAATAAAGGATCGTAAGCCATGCCTGAGCCTCCAGGGTGTTTGGATTTACAACATCAACTACAATAATACTCATCCTCCTTCTCCTTTACTGTGCCTGTATTGGTTGCTTTTAGACATGATACGATGTCCATGGAAGAAAGGAAATTGAGTCTGTAGTGTTCTTCCCATCTGAAGTTCTGCCAGTTAACCCATTCCAAATGGTAACTCAACAGTGCTAAGTTGATACCATTATTCTTTTTCAACAAATTAACAGCAATAGTGCATCAGCAAATAAGGTCCAAGCAAAGAATAGCAGAAAATCAAAGGCTATTGATGACACTGGATAGATTTGATCACACTGGATAGATTTGATGATGTTGAATAGATTTGACTATGCTGGATAGATTTGAACATGCTGGATAAATTTGAACATGTTGGGTAGATTTGAACACACTGCGTAGATTTGATCATGATGGATAGATTTAATAAGGCTGGATAGAGTTGATCACACTGGATAGATTTGCTCACACTGGGTAGATTTGAACATGTAGGATAGATTTCAGTACGTTGTATAGATTTGAGTATGCTGGATAGAGTTGATCACGCTGGATAGATTTGAACACGCTGGATAAATTTGACCATGTTGTAAAGATTTGATCATGCTGGATAGAGTCAATCACGCTGGATAGATTTGAACACGCTGGATAAATTTGATCACGCAGGAAAGATTTGATCATACTTGATAAATTTGAGTACACTGGATAGATTTGAACACGCTGGATAAATTTGAACATGCTGGATAGATTTTATCATGCTGGATAGATTTGATCACGCTAGATAGATTTGAACATGCTGGATAGATTTGAACATGCTGGATAGATTTGAGTATGCTGGATAGATTTGAACATGTAGGATAGATTTGAGTACGTTGGATAGATTTGATCATGTTGGATAGATTTATCTATGCAGCAAAGGTTTGGGCACGCTGGATAGATTTGATCACGCTGCATAGATTTGAGCACACGGGATAGATTTGATTCGGCTGGATAGACTTGATCACGCTCGATAGATTTGATCTCGCTGGATAGATTTGATCAGGCTGGATAGATTTGATTACACTGGATAGAGTTGATCATGCTGGATAGATTTGCTCACACTGGGTAGATTTGAACATGTAGGATAGATTTCAGTATGCTGTATAGATTTGAGTATGCTGGATAGAGTTGATCACGTTGGATAGATTTGAACACGCTGGATAAATTTGACCACGTTGTAAAGATTTGATCATGCTGGATAGAGTCAATCACGCTGGATAGATTTGAACACGCTGGATAAATTTGATCACGCAGGAAAGATTTGATCATACTCGATAAATTTGAGTACACTGGATAGATTTAAACACGCTGGATAAATTTGACCACGTTGTTAAGATTTGATCATGCTGGATAGAGTTGATCATGCTGGATAGGTTTGAACACGCTGGATAAATTTGATCATGCAGGAAAGATTTGATCATGCTTGATAAATTTGAGTACACTGGATAGATTTGAACACGCTGGATAAATTTGAACATGCTGGATAGATTTTATCATGCTAGATAGATTTGATCACGTTAGATAGATTTGAACATGCTGGATAGATTTGAACATGCTGGATAGATTTGAGTATGCTGGATAGATTTGAACATGTAGGACAGATTTGAGTACGTTGGATAGATTTGATCATGTTGGATAGATTTATTCACGCAGCAAAGGTTTGATCACACTGGATAGATTTGATGATGTTGAATAGATTTGACTACGCTGGATAGATTTGAACATGCTGGATAAATTTGAACATGCTGGGCAGATTTGATCATGATGGATAGATTTGATAAGTCTGGATAGATTTGATTACACTGGATAGAGTTGATCATGCTGGATAGAGTTGATCATGCTGGATAGAGTTGAGTTTGCTGGATTGATTTGATCATGCTGGATAGAGTTGAGTTTGCTGGATGAATTTGAGCATGTTGGATAGAATTGAACACACTGGATAGATTTGATCTCACTGGATAGTTTATATCAGTCTTGATGGATTTGATCATGCTGGATAGGTTTGATGACACTGGATAGATTTGATCACGCTGGATAGATTTGATCACACTGGATAGATTTGATGATGTTGAATAGATTTGACTACGCTGGATAGATTTGAACATGCTGGATAAATTTGAACATGCTGGGCAGATTTGATCATGATGGATAGATTTGAACATATAGGATAGATTTGATTACACTGGATAGAGTTGATCATGCTGGATAGATTTGCTCACACTGGGTAGATTTGAACATGTAGGATAGATTTCAGTACGCTGTATAGATTTGAGTATGCTGGATAGAGTTGATCACGCTGGATAGATTTGAACATGCTGGATAAATTTGATCACGCAGGAAAGATTTGATCATGCTGGATAGAGTTGATCATGCTGGATAGGTTTGAACACGCTGGATAAATTTGATCACGCAGGAAAGATTTGATCATGCTTGATAAATTTGAGTACACTGGATAGATTTGAACACGCTGGATAGATTTGAACATGCTGGATAGATTTTATCACGCTGGATAGATTTGAGTACACTGGATAGATTTGATCATGTTGGATAGATTTATTCACGCAGCAAAGGTTTGATCACGCTGGATGGATTTGATACGGTGGATAGATTTGATCACGCTCGATAGATTTGATCACGCTGGATAGATTTGATCACGCTGGATAGATTTGATTCGGTGGATAGATTTGATCACGCTCGATAGATTTGATCTCGCTGGAAAGATTTGATCATGCTGGATAGATTTAAACACATGGAATGGATTTTATCACGCTCGATAAAATTGATCAAGCTGGATGGATTTGATCATGCTTGATAGATTTAAGCACACAGAATGGATTTTATCACGCTCAATAAAATTGATCAAGCTGTTTGGATTTGAACACGCTGGATAGATTTGAGCAATGTGGATAAATTAGTTTACACTGGGCAGCTTTGATAATGCTGGTTAGATTTGATCACGCAGGCAAAATTTGATCACGCCTGATAGATTTGAGTACGCTGGACAGGTTTGAACATGTTGGATAGAATTGATCACACTGGATAGAATTGATCACACTGGATAGAATTGATCACACTGTATAGATTTGATCACGCTGGATAGATTTGATCACGCTGGATAGAGTTGAGTTTTCTGGATGGATTTGAACACGCTGGATAGATTTGAGCAAGGTTGATAAATTTGATTATGCTGGGTAGCTTTGATAATGCTGGTTAGATTTGATCATGCAAGCAAAATTTGATCATGCCTGATAGATTTGTGTCCGCTGGACAGGTTTGAACACACTGGATAGAATTGATCACACTGGATAGATTTGATCACGCTGGATAGAGTTGAACATGCTGGATAGATTTGATGATGCTGGATAGATTTGGACACGCTGGACAGGTTTGAACACACTGGATAGATTTGATCACGCTTGATAGATTTGATCACGCTGGATAGAGTTGAGTTTGCTGGATGGATTTGAGCATGCTGGATAGAATTGAACACACTGGATAGATTTGATCACACTGGAAAGTATATATCAGGCTTGATGGATTTAATCACGCTGGATAGGTTTGATGACACTGGATAGATTTGAAGATGCTGAATAGATTTGAGTACACTGGATAGATTTGAACATGCTGGTTAGATTTGAACATGCTGGTTAGATTTGAACATGCTGGATAGATTTGATCACACTGGATAGATTTGATCACACTGGATAGATTTGAACTTGCTGGACAGATTTGAACACACTGGATAGATTTGATCATGCGGGATAGATTTGATCATGATGGATAGATCTGATAAGGCTGGATAGATTTGATCACACTGGATAGATTTGAACTTGCTGGACAGATTTGAACACACTGGATAGATTTGATCATGCTGTTTAGATTTGATCATGATGGATAGATCTGATAAGGCTGGATAGATTTGATCACACTGGATAGATTTGAACATGCTAGATAGATTTGATCATGATGGATAGATCTGATAAGGCTGGATAGATTTGATCACACTGGATAGATTTGAACATGCTGGATAGATTTGAGTACGCTGTATAGATTTGATCACACTGGATAGAGTTGAACATGCTGGTTAGATTTGAACATGCTGGATAGATTTGATCACACTGGATAGATTTGATCACACTGGATAGATTTGATCACACTGGATAGATTTGAACTTGCTGGACATATTTGTACATACTGGATAGATTTGATCATGCTGGATAGATTTGATCATGATGGATAGATCTGATAAGGCTGGATAGTTTTGATTACACTGGATAGATTTGAACATGCTGTATAGATTTGATCATGCTGGATAGAGTTGATCATGCTGGATAAATTTGATCACGCTGGAAAGATTTGATCATGCTCGATAAATTTGAGTATGCTGTATAGATTTGAATATGCTGTATAGATTTTTGTATGCCGGATAGATTTTGAGTACGGTGGATAGATTTGAATATGCTGTATAGATTTTAGTACGCTGGATAGATTTTTGTACGCTGGATAGATTTGAGTACGCTGGATAGATTTGAGTATGCTGTATAGATTTGAATATGCTGCATAGATTTTTGTACGCTGGATAGATTTTTGTACGCTGTATAGATTTGAGTATGCTGGATAGATTTTTGTATGCTGGATAGATTTGAGTACGCTGGATAGATTTGAGTACGCTGAATAGATTTGATTACGCTGGATAGATTTGAATACACTATCAAATTTGATGTCAAATTCATTCCAAATTAGAATTTTTGACACTTGAATGCAAAAATGATTTGAAAATGTTTGGGTAGGGTTAGGAGATTTGTAAATTCATTAATGACAGAGCATGACCATCCTCAATATGATCCAGCTCACAAGGCCCATCTCTTTCTTGATACCCTAAGTCTGTGAGAGTCCTGTCATGCAGCGAATTCCAGATTGAGTTGTATGCTGTGCCTTTACACAAGAATCAGGTAAAGCCATGCTTAGAATCCCCACAGGTAAAGAGATTGCTTTTCAAGATGAGCACACACATCTGACGTCACACACACACACTCCTCTTGCAGACAATTTGTAAGTTTCATGTTTGATCCTTATTTCCCTAGTTCAGCACCATGCTTGGGTAGGTTGGGAACTAAGCATGGAATGATGTTCAGCCTTAAATGCAGAGAAGAGATCTTGCTGTAGGTAGGTATGGAAACCTATGGGATTTGAAGTTTGGTACTACATTTTTCATTAACTCACTCTCACTCATAAAGTAAAAACCATTGCAAACCATACATTGGAGAAACAATTAGAAGGCCAGTCACGATGACTACTTGTGCCATCCACAAACACCAGACATCAGTGCAACAGCTGCAGGATAATCACTAATCTGGATGAGCAATTCTTCTGAGCCCAGATAATGTCTGCTGAGATTGAAGGCTGACAGGTGAATTGGCCAGCCATCAGTTTCAGAGACAATGTGCATTTCTTGATGTTGCGGATGTGGAAATAAAGGCTCCTCACTATGGTGGGGTTGTGTGAGAGTTAAGGCAGCTGAAAATCTGGAGGGGCTACATTTTGAACTCTTAAATGAAGGTGGGATGTTGAATCACATTGAATATCAATTGAATCCATGAGACGTGGAGAAGGATTAATGCAACATTTTTCTACAGAAATGAAAAGTCAAAATAATGAGTGAACACCTCTGCCACCAGTGTATATCCAAAACCTCTTAATTTTTCCCACCATGACATCCACAGCAGAGGTGGAGGGAGCCTGCAGACTCCAAGTCCTGTTGTCTGAGATGACATCGATGGGCGTCCTCTGGTGCCCAAGGCTTTGAGAGCTCTGGTCTGCTAAGGATCTCCTGCTCAGGTGCAGGTGCACTCTCCTCGGACTGGCCTGCTGGAGTTGATGGGTCACAGGCAGAGGGGAGTTGGAGTGGTGCCCCAGGGCACCCTTGGAGTGTCTTGGATGGATACCTCCTGGCTGGCACTTCTCCTCTATTTGGGTGCCCAATGGCTCCTCCCTGACTGTTTGAGGCAAAGGGGCACCTTAAGGGAGATCAGGGTTCTCCATTCCCCTCTCGCCAAGCCACTGCTGAAAAGCACCCATGCCTAGAGCAATGGTGTGCAGGAGCAAACGTAAATTCACCAGAAAATGCTGGACCAGGTTCTCCAATGCAGCCGCCACCATTCCCATCGAGACTTCGATGTGCTCGCATGCTGGAGCCAGATGTCAGACAGAACATGGGTGGACTCCTCCATCCTTCACTCCAGTCTGCTGATGGACTCTGACAACTCTGATTGATGTTCCCCCACCTGCCTCTGCATGTCTCTAGGGTCCGATTCCAGAGGCTTGGCATCAGGCTTGGTCTCCGCAGGGGCCTGGTCTCCAGCAGTCCTCCAATTGTCAGAAACCTCGGCTGTCACAAAAGGGAGAAAGCCATGACAAATAGGGAAAGCCCAGAGTGGCCAGCTGTGGATATGTGTCCATTAGGTAATCACCAGATTGTGAACCTGAATGTACTCTGGAACTAGGACCCACCACGTGTGTAGCTGCACTGGTAGAGGGTGCAGGTGAATGCAGTGGTGGGTTTTCCAATGGGCTTACATCTGCTTCCTCCTCAGAAATGGTCTGGGGGCTGGGCCTCAGTCTTCTTGTTGTGAAGTCCTCCCTCTTTTCTTACTGGTAGTTGGAATAGACAGAAGAGATAATTAGTGATTGATAAGACAGCTCATACATCTACGATCCCTCACAGTCAGTGTTGTCGATGTATACTGGATGCACCCTTAGTGGCTCACTGGGGGAGGCCGATCTTGCCTTCTACACAGGAACAATCCTTCTCCTCACTAGCCAGCTCTGCAGCCTGTCCCTCGAAGAGTAATGGGGTCTGCAACGCTGGGATTCCCACACTGGTCATGGCTCTCTCACTTGTGTTATGTGAGATCTTGTCCTTCATAAAGACAGATGAATTGACAATGAGCACTATGGATGGAACAGCATTTCAGAAGCATGCATGCCTTGATCGGGATTAAGATGCTATTTGTGCTGATCTTACCTGAGATGATGAGATTAAAGTGTCTGGCAGACATGCAGTGCTGATGTCCCATCTGCTGGTTGTGTGTGACATCCCTATAGACTCTAACCCTTAGGCTGCCTGGTCAAAGTGTAAGTTTGGAGTGAGTAGAAAGTTCACTTACCCTGGCAGAGGGGAGCAGATCATTCATCCTTTTGCAGCATTGCAAGGTGATTCTTTTCTGTGTGCCCCCCATGCTAACCTCCCTAGCGACCTCTTCCCAGGCCAGCATAGTCAGATGGGAGGACAGGCTCCTGCCTTTCCTGGACATCCTGTAAGAGAATTCCCAGGGTGCTTTGCTGAGCCATAGTGCAGAGGGTTTGCTTCTCTTTGGTGCCATTGTTTCCCTCTCCACCATTACCCCTGGCCTACAGCGAGTGAGTGTCTGTCCAGGTGCCATTTAAATATGGTTCAGGACCTTCAACCACATGAGCTAACGTTGTGGTGGGCAAATCACTGCCCACCTCGCCACCAGAATCACTGAGCTCCTTGTTGCTACATAATTAATGAGCTGAAAAGCAGAGGATGGCGCATGTTCAGCTGTTCTGCCGCCCAGAGGGATTCCCAGCGGGATTCCCAGTGAGATTCCCAGTGAGATTCCCAGTGGGATTCCCAGTGAGATTCCCAGCGGGATTCCCGCCTCCAGAATGGGAAATTCCGCCCAATGTTTCAGGCCTGTGACAGTTCAATAGCTTTTCATCAGTTATGTTGAAATGTCACAGATCTGAACTGCTAACTGCTCCACAGATGCTGCTTGACCTGCTGAGTATTTCCAGAATTTTCTTTTTCTTTTGAATCCTAACAACTTTGCCTTGACTGAAACACCTTCAGCTCTACAACCCTTGGGTTCTTCCAAATGCAGCCTCTTGTGGCCCCACATCCGCAGCATCCTTTGTTCCCCACTTTGGCGACCAGCCCTTCAGCCGTCTAAGGCCTATGTTCTGGAATTCCCTCCCTAAACCTTTCTTGCATCTCTGCCTTTAACAGGGTCCTTAAAGCCTACCTTCTGTCACCCATCCTAATAGCTCCTTCTTTAGCTCATGTTAATTTATGTCTGATTTTGCTCCTGTGAAACATATAGGAATGTTTTCTTACGGGTTATTAGTGAATTTCCTGAGTAACTCTGATTGCAAAGGATTGTTAGTCCAATGACGATAACTGAGTTCATACTCACGCCTGAATTTTTTTTTTACATGCAGGATTTATTTACACTGACTCATTTTGAAATAACAGTATGCTGCAATTAAATGACAAGGTGATATGCCAACAATATAACCTGGTTCCTAGGCTCAGAGAGATCAGCTCTGGCTCGTTAGGCTGCCTTGGCTTCTGTGGGTTTCTGACAACCCTGAGAGTGCTCCAACACCCAAGGGAATGATACAGATTGGCTCCCAGGCCTGGAGCAACCAACTTCACTCCTACAGGCCATCATGGGGTTGCAGGGCTGCTGACCATCCCAAGAATGGTCTGATCTTTGAAAGATAAGTTTCCTATTCTTATACTATTTGGTTACTTTGTGCTGTGTCTACACCACAACAGTGTTGGCGCATGTTTGCTGAGGCCATGTGATCAGGTGTTAAATCTGTTTCTAATCTTTTGGCCTTCATCTCTGTTCAAAAGTTTTGTTTAATTTTAACTGCCTTGCATGAAGTGGTCTCTGAGCAATAGTTCCCTTAGCCCAATGCCTGATTTTCATGGCTCAGTTCATTCTTATTCATAGAGAAATGAAAAGATTCTAATCATTTTCCCACATTTAATCTCTGGCTAAAGTCGCTGAAACAAATCAAGCTGGGGCTTTTTGATCATTTTAAACTCTGCTAACACAGAACTATATAAGTGCAAGGTGACATTCTGTAATCATTGAGAGCTGATTGTAATGTAATAATGGGCGACTTCAAGTTACACAGACTGGGTAAACCAAATTAGCACTAATGCTGTGGAGGATGAATTCCTGGAGCGTGTATGAGATGAGTTTCTGGAGCAGTACATTGAAGGACCAACTAATGATCAGGCTTTTTTAGATTTAGTATGATTTAATGAGAAAAGGCTGATTGATAGCCTCGCTGTAAAGGAGCCTTTGGCAAATAGCGACCATAATGATAGAATTTTATGTTAAGTTTGGAAGTGATATAATTCATTCTAAAACTAAGCTCTTAAATCTGAAAAAAGGAAACTATGAAGATATGAGGGGCAAGTTGGCTATGGTGGACTGGGAAAATACACTAAAAACTTGGTGGTAGACAGATAATGGCTAATTTTTAGAGAAATACCGCACGGTGTACGCCAAATATACATTCCTCGAAGTCACAAAAACCCAACAGGTGAATAAACTACGGCTAACAAAAGAAGTTAAAGATTGCATTAGGTCAAAGGAAGTGGCCTATAAGGTTGCCAGAAGAAATGGTAAACCTGAGGATTGGGAACAAGTTAGAATCCAGCAAAGAAGGACCAAGAATCTGATGAAGAAAGGGAAAAGAGAATATGAATACAAGCCAGTGAGAAACACAAAGGCGAACTGTAAAATCTTCTCTAGGGATGTGAAAAGGAAAAGATTAGCAAGGACAAATATGGGCACATTACAGGTGGGTACAGGAGAATTTATAATGGAGAACAGGTGGAGAAACTAAACAATTTTTGTTTGCTTGTCTTCATGGAGGAAGTGACAGAAAATCTCCCAGGAATACTAGAGAACAAAGGGGTTGTGAAAATGAGGACCTGAAAGAAATTAGTATTAGTAAAGAGGTAGTACTCAAAAAATTAATTAGATTGAAGGTTGATAAATCCCCTGGGCCTGATGAGCTGCACCCCAGAGTGTTAAAGGAAGTGGCCAGAGAGAGAAGGGATTAATAGAGGCATTGGTGGTTACCTTTCAAAATTCTATAGGTTCTGGAAGAAGGTTCCTGCAGACTGGAAAATAGCAAACCCTACTATTTAAGAAGTGAGGGAGAGAGAAAACAGGGAACTACAGACCTGTTAGTTTGACGTCAATAGTAGGGAAAATGCTAGAATCTTATAAAGGATGTGCGATAACTAGACATTGGGACAGAATTTTCCCCCAGTGGGGGGGATGTTTAGGAGCGGGCATGTGGAGGCGCGCCTCCGATTGGTGCCCCTAATTGGGGGCACACCACCATTTCATATGGGCGGAGCGATTAAGGCCCACCCAGCGTGATGTCCGTAAGGAAGCGCTCTGTGCTCCCTATGCAGGCAGGGAGAGGGCAGATTCCCTGAGCCGAGAGTGTGCTCTTTCACGCATGCGTGGGAAAGAGCGCATTCATCTCCCTGAAGCTAAGTGCTACCTCAGGGAGATCGGCTCCACATTAAAAAATGTTAAAAACAGATAAAAAAATTCCCTGATGTGTCCCCTCAGGTGACACTGTCACATGAGTTGGGAATGTCTATCACTTTTAAATACACTTTTATTAAATTTTTAAAAACCTACGTGAAACCCCATCCTGCCCGCGGATGAGGTTTCACACTTTTTCTAATTCCCGCCAGGACTCCCAGCCAACCCACCACCTTACATTTGGATGGCAGGTCCACCAATTACTTTAATTGCTTTGTCAATGGCAGTTCCGCTTGACATCACCCCGCATCATTTTACGCGTCGGCGAGCGGGCCCTACCCCTGCGCTCACCGACTGGGAAATCCTGGCCTTGGAAAATAATGATATGATTGGCCAGAGTCAACATGGATGTATGAAATGGAAATCATGTTTGAGGATGTTACTTATAGCATAGATAAGGGAGAACCAAGGGATGTGGTGTATTTGGATTTACAGAAGGCTTTTGATAAAGGTACTACACAGGAGGTTAGTAAGTAAAATTAGAACGTGCGATTTGGGTAGTATACTGGTATAAATTAAGAATTAACAGAAAAGAGAGTAGGAATAAACAGATCATTCTCAGGATGGCAGGTTGTTCCTAGTGGGGTACCGCAGGAATCAGTGCTGGGGCCACAGCTGTACACAGTGTACATAAATGATTTTAGATGAGGGGGCCTAATATTTCCAAAATTGCTGATGACACAAAATTGGCTGGGAATGTGAGTTGTGAGGAGGATACAAGGAGGCTTCAAGGGCACTTGGACAGGTTAAGTGAATTGGCAAGAACATGGCAGATTGAATATAATGTGAACCAGTGTGAAGTTATCCACTTTGGTAGGAAAAACAGAAAGACAGTGTATTTTCTAAATGGTGAGAGATTGGGAAGTGTTGATTTCAAAGGGACCTGGGTGTCCTTGTTCATGAGTCACTAAAAGCTAGGTTCAGCAGCAATTAGGAAGGTGAATGGTATGTTGGCCTTCATTGCGAGAGGATTTGATGTTGCAAGAAGTGTAAAGATGCGTTGCTGCCTTGGGGAGACAGTACCTGGAATTTTGTGTACACTTTTGGTCTCCTTACCTAAGAAAGGATATACTTGCCATAGAGGGCGTGCATCAAAGATTCACCAGATTAATCCCTGGGATGGCCAGATAGTTCTATGAGGAAAGATTGAGGAGACTGGGCCTATATTCTTTGGAGTTTTGAAGAATGAGATGTGATATCATTGAAACTTACAAAATTCTTACAGGATGTGACAGGATTGATATACATAGGATGCTTCCCCTAGCTGGTGAGTCTAGAACCAGGGGACACAGTCTCAGGATAAGGGGTAGGCCATTTAAGACTGAGTTGAGGAGGAATTTCTTCACTCAGAGGGTGATGAATCTTTGGAATTCTCTACCCCAGAGGGCTGTGGAAGTGCAATCATTGAGCATGTTCAAGGTAGAAATCAATAGATTCCTGGAGATTGATGACATCAAGGGATATGGAGACAGTGCGGGAAAGTGGTATTGAGGTAGATGATCAGCCATGTTCTAGTTGAATGGTGGAGCAGGCTCGATGGGCCAAATGGCCTACTCCTGTTCCTATGATAAGTGGCTTGATTTTATTTTAGTATAAATTTTACACTAAATACCCATTGGAGTTTAGAAGAATGAGAGGTGATCTTATTGAAACATATGAGATCCTGAGGGCACTTGACAGGGTGGATACCTGGAGGATGTTTCCTTTTGTGGGGAAGACTAAAACTAGAGGACGTTGTTTAAAAGTAAGAGGCCTCCCTTTTAATATGGAGAAGAAGATAATTTTTTTTTCTGAGTTGATAGTTTGTGGAATTCTCTTCCCCAGAGAGCAGTGGGGGATTGGTCAATGAATTTATTCAAGGCTGAGCTAGAAAGATTTTTGGTAGACAAGGGAGTCAAGGTTTGTGGGATGCAGGCAGGAAAGTGGAGTTGAAACCACAGCCAGATTAGCCATGATCTTACCCAATGGTGGAGCAGGCTGGAAAGGCCAAATGGCCTTCTCCTGCTCCTAAGGCCCATGTTCCTATCATTGTAGTGGGTCCAAGATAGGGTTGTTCATGAACTTGACTTATAGATGCTGTTGGGGACAAGGCTGTTGGTAAACTCTACTTTTTATTGAACATTATCCTATGTACATAGAACTCTCTATCTGCATGCTCTGTTGTCTTGTGATCTTACGTCACTGATTACATAGACTATATATTTACATATTTAACATTCATTCTTTACACTGCATCCACCCAAGTCTCTGACTCAATAGATACTTTATTTACATTATCTTACATCTCCCCCTGAAGTCCCTGCCTTCATCTCTGGTTCACAGAGATAGGCATTGTGATAGTTTCACCAAAGTCCCCAACCTTGTTCTCAGCTCTCTTGGAGGTTGTATAGGATTCAACTTTTCCCTGTTCTCCCTTGAACTCTGTCCAGTAGCATTTGAATCATCAGAGGAGATTAGTTTGTTTGTCAGACTGTCTTCCTGATCATATGGTTAATTAGTCTATTCCATTGATGATCTTTTTGTAGTTCGAAGTGTGCTTCTATTTCTTCTCCCTATCCCATTTGCAATCTCTACAAGATATGATCTCAGATTTTGTCTTTTCAGTACTTGGCCTTCTTGGTTCTGGTCTCCAGTCCAGACTGATTCACTTGGTTGGATCTCTGGGAAACTATGCACTCTATGGTGTTGATTTTAGTTTCTGGTTTGATTTGTATGATACTTGTAGGGGTGAAGATGGAAAAAGCAACCTGGCATAACACATAACTATCAGGACTGTTCAACAAAATACCAGCTTTACACCCGAGCTGGCTAAGGGAGTGGGTTGCAAGTACAGCAAGATCACACAACAATGTGGTCACAGTGATTACTGTAGTGCCAAGAAATAAGAACCTACAACTAAAGACATCAGTCGACCACTGATATGTATAAAGTGATTAGAGGGGCTAACTATCTCTGTGTAACCTTGTTACTAGTGTATATAGGGAATCAGATGTCATTATGAAAACCACAGTGGGTGTTAACTTTGGTAAACACACTGAAAAAAATAGCAGATGTAATAAAGAGATGATTGTTGAAATTGTATCTTGAGCATCAGAAATTTGAATTCATTGTAACTAAAACCAGAAAGCTACATGACTGCAAATGTATTTAAGCTAGTGATTTGTTCGTAGCAGTCAAGTTCACTTTGGACACTCCCTGTGTCGCTTGTTGTGACGACTCACTGGGGATAGTGCTCTATAATATCGAGCCCCACTGTTCCCCGAGCCACTACAAGTGTGAAAAGTTTGATCAAACCACCAGATTGCCCCAATTCTACCTAATTGTTTAATTTAGTTTATCAGAGTATGAGCACCAGGTTTGTAAACTTAATGAGTAAATAAAGATATTTGTTCAATAAATAGTTAACTAGTGGCAAAAGAAATGTGAAGTGGTGACTTCTAATGCTATAACTTAATCTCTACCCACTTGTTAAATCCCTATACACACACATGACACATAAGACACACAAAACATGGATTTTAAGGGTGGGATAAAACAGTTCAATAGCACCAATTCCGGACTACAGGATTCGATGGGTTGATTTTGTTCGATGTCTTCCAAATTCCTTTCAGTTCGTGTTGATGACATGAGGTGGTCTTCTAGCACTTTCAGTATTTAGTTCACTGGTTGAGAACTTGCCTTTCAATGTCTCTAACAGTGATTTTCCCCTTTTCCTCTTTACAGGGGTTTCCTCAGAGAGAGAGCAGGTTATAGGGATATGAGGAAAAGAGATTTTAGATGTTTTCTGTTTGTAAGCCAGGAACTTTCTGTTGCACTGCTACCACACAAAACCCTGGTCACCTGGTCAGGAGCCAATTAAAGTGCTGTTGTCAGACAGCTCCCTTGGTTCAGGACTGCTTTCCAGCACCAACCTGTCTTTCATGGCAGACTCTGTTCCAGAACTGCAATTTGGTATATATCTCTCATCCTGTTCCGGCGGACATGTACTTTAATCTGCAGCCTTTGTAATTCTCATCAAGAGTCCAACAGAAGAAGATAGGTTCCTTACCCTGTACAATAAAGGATCGTAAGCCATGCCTGAGCCTCCAGGGTGTTTGGATTTACAACATCAACTACAATAATACTCATCCTCCTTCTCCTTTACTGTGCCTGTATTGGTTGCTTTTAGACATGATACGATGTCCATGGAAGAAAGGAAATTGAGTCTGTAGTGTTCTTCCCATCTGAAGTTCTGCCAGTTAACCCATTCCAAATGGTAACTCAACAGTGCTAAGTTGATACCATTATTCTTTTTCAACAAATTAACAGCAATAGTGCATCAGCAAATAAGGTCCAAGCAAAGAATAGCAGAAAAATCAAAGGCTATTTATCTGAATGCACAAAGCATTTGCAATAAGATAGATTAACTAGTGGCGTTAATAGAGAAAAATGAGTTTGATATAATGACCATTACAGAGGCATGGGGGAGAATTTTCTCCCCGTTGGGCAGGCCAGTCAGCAGTGGACGCGGGCGGGTGTGGAGCCAATCACCAGCTGCGATCGGCTGTGTGCTGCCATTTTGCGTGGGCGGCCAATTAAGGCCCGCTTAGCACTACCTGTGCAGGCAGTGGGAGGAGGGTAAGTCGGGCATACACGTGAAATAGTGCAGACATCTCCCTGAGACATGGAGCTGCCTCTGGGAGATTAATTTCATTATGGTGAAAGTTGGAAAAAAGAATAACAAAATTATTCAGACATGTCCCCTCATGTGACAGATTCTGCCCATGGGGAGAATATTAAGACGGGTGAGGGTTGGGGTGGTGCTAGTAAAATTGGGAAGAGCCTTGGTGGATCAACTCCCCAAGCATATCCCTCAGTGAGGTAATTTTGCTGATGGTGGGTAATGGAGTGGACAGCCTTCCCATCGCAAGGAGGTGGGAAGCCAAGTTGAATATGTAAAGGGCTGTTTTACCAGGATGTCAGCAAAATGCTGATGGCAGATTGACCTTCCTCACAGTGGGGCAGCCTTCCAATGGTAGCCTGTGGAGAGAGCTGTTTTACATAGAGGGTGCCATGGGCTGCAAAAGTAGCCCTCGCTTCCCTCAGAAGTGTTGCCCCTCCATCAGCAGTGATTACGTATATTTTTAATTATCTTTGGCTGACTTTCTGTAGGCTGCAGGACCCCTTCCTTCCTTATCAGTGGCCACTGTTCCTGGTGGTGCTGTTGAGTCCCCCGAACTGTTGGCCAATCAGATTGGCTGGTAGTTTTCCGAGGCAGGATTTCCTCCTGAGTGAGGGGCAGAAGTCCTGTCTGCAGCTAATTAATACCCCACGGTGCATTAGATGGTTGCTGGCATCAGCGGGCATTAATTCTCTGCTGCTTTTTTCAGTGGCAGGCCAGGTAACCTCACAATCCAAAAAATCCTGCCATGGCCACAAATGACCAAAAGTAAATATTCCAGTGTATACAACATTCCCAAAAAAGAAACAGACAGAATGGAAAAGGAAGAGGAGTATTCCTGACAGTAAAGGATGACATTAAGACAGTAGTAAGAAAGGATCTTGGCTCAGAAGGTCTCAGGAAGTAGAATCAGTATGGAGTGGAGATAAGGGATAACAAAGTTCAGAAAACGCTGGTGGGAGTGGTTTATAGGCCCACCAATGGTAGTTATACCATTGGGCTGGGCATTAAGCAAGAAATGAATGGTGCTGTAAAAAAGGTAACCATTGCCAATTGTCGTAAAAACCCAACTAGTTCACTAATGCCCCTTTAGGGAAGGAAATCTGCTGTCCTTACCTGGTCTGGCCTACATGTAACTCCAGACCCAGAACAATGTGGTTGACTCTTAAGTGCCTTCTGAACAAGAACAATTAATCCCTAATTCATCCCGAACAACGAACAATAAATGCTGGCCTAGCCAGTGATGCCCATTTCCCATGAACAAATGTATATAAAAAATTAGAAGTGGAGATGGAGAAGGGGTGATAACTGATAGGCAGGATGTACTGGAAAGGCTGGTTATGTTTAGGGTAGATAAGTTACCTGGTCCAAATGGTTTGCGTCCCAAGTTTTTAAAGAAGCTGATCTTCCCTAGACATGGGAGAGGTGCCAGATAATTGGAGAGTGGCAAATGTGACACCCTTATTCAAGAAAGGGTCTAAGGACATTGGTGGTGATTACAGGCTGAGCAGTTTAACATCAGTGGTGGTTTTACAAAGATCAGGGAAAGAAATAACAGACGCTTGGAGTCAATTAAGTAGAACCAGCATGGGTTTGTGTTAGAGTGGTTGGTATATAGGATCTTGGGCTTCATAAGAACAGATATTGGTATAAAACAGGGATGTTATGCTGAACTTTTACAAAGTTCTGGTTAAGTCACAATGAAGAGTATTGTGTCCAGTTCTGGTTACCATATTTCAGGAAGAATGTGAGGGTCTCTGAAATGGTGCAGAGGAGATTTACCAGAATGGTTTCCAAGGATGGGAGATTTTAGCTACAAAGTTATGTTCGAGAAGATGGGGTTGTTCTCCTTGGAGTACAAGGAGGGGAGATTTGATAGACAAGACAGGTTTGGATCAAGTAGATAAGGAAAAACTGTTCCTATTAGCTGATAGTACAAGGGCTAGGAGACAGAGAATTAAGGCTTTGGGCAAGAGATACAGGCTGCATATGAGGAAGAACTTTTTTACACAGTGAGTGCTAATGACCTGGAACTTGCTGCCTATGAAGGTGGTGGAAGCAGAGGTGATCAATGATTTCAAAAGGAAACTGGATGGGCACGTGAGGGAAATAAGCTTGCAGGGCAATGGGGACAGACTGGTGGGATGGGACTGACTGGATTGTTCTATAGAGAACTGGCATGGACTCAATGGGCCTTCTGTGCTGTAATTTAATGTACCTGGTCAGCCATAATTGTATTGGCTGGCGGAGCAGACTTGAGGAGTCACATGGTTCAGTCCTGTTCCTATTTCTTACAGCTTATGAGGTCATCCCTTAGCCTTTTCTCTAGAGAAAAGAAACCCAGCCATTCATCCTTTCCTGATAGATAGGTATAAAGGAGTCCTGAACACATTGTAATAAACACCATTCCCTTTAAACCTTTCCCTACCTCTTCTTGCCAGTTTATGCAGAATTTTATCCAAACTAGTTTTATCCTGCTTGCTGATTTACACCAATTTTCGGTATTGATAGCAATAACAACCTCCATTAAAAAATCCAAACTAATGATTATGAGCATAATTCCATCTCTAGGGTAAGCAGGATTGCTTTTAAAAAGTATTTGGATATGAACTTGCTAGACAAAAAACGACCCAATAGGCCTGCTTTTTAAACAGGTATTTCACGATAAGGTTTCAACAGGAACATTATCACTTCCATTAATCTAACAGTTCAAATAAAGAAAATAAGAACAGTCTTGTTAGGCAAATGCACAAAGTCCAAGCACTGGTCTTGTGTTGCTGGTTCATCAAAAACTATGATTTATTACAATATCCTGGGGAACATGTAGAAACTGGTTTCACCACTGACTGGCACTGACAGAACATCTTCTGTTTCTGTATTTCTCTGAGATGATCTAAAGCTTGATCAATAAAGTCATGGAAAATTTGTGGGGTGTTTGAACCCTCTGCCCAGGGGGTATAACAATGCCCTAAGTTATAACAATGAAAAACCAGCTAATGCTGTGTTGGTACGATATGGTAAAACTGGCTTTGTAACCTTGAATCTTACAGACGTACTTATGTACATTCTTACTGTTTAGCATTTAGTTCAATTGACTTTCTTCTCCTTTGGTGACTTTTGCAAGGACATCTAATTGATTATACTACTACCTTCCATCTCTTACAGTAATGCCTAATACCTTCAATCAATTACAGTAATGCCTTGCATCTCTCCATTACTATACTATCTTTCAACCTTCTAATACAACTATCAGACTTTCCATTGCTCCATAAAAGTGCTGTCCATTGTCCTCAACCCCCTTTACTGTCTACTCTTCAAACATTTTGTTACAATAAAATCCTGCCTTCCATCTCTGTTACAATAATGCCTTCTGTTTATAGTCAATTACAACATTGCCTTCTTTCATCGTCATGGTCCTGCTTTCCAACTTGCTATTACAGTACTGCCCATAACCTTCCATCTGTTGCAGTACTGTCTGATATCCATTTGTACAATATTGCTTTCAAAATTTGTTGCAATATTGCATACTGCCTCCCATCATCCTTCTACAATACTGCCTACCTCCTTCCATCTGTTATAGCAATGCCACCAATCTCTTCCTTGCAGTACTGCCTTGTTTCTTCATTACAATAGTGCCTACAATCTATCCATAAGCATTACAGTGCCTATCATCCTACTATTTCTCCACCACAATAATACCTATTGATTTCTATATGTTACATTCTTGTCTACTGCTTTCCATTTCTCCAGTACAATAATGCCTATTACCTTCCATCTCTTATACAGTGCTGCCTACTGTCTTCTGTATGTTACAATATTGCTTCCATCTCTCCAGTATAGTGCTTCCAATGTCTCCACTGTAGCGTCTTCCATTTCTCCATTACAGTCTTGCCTACAATCTATACATTACAGTACTCTTGCCATTTGTCCAATACAATAGTGCCGATTATCTTCCTTCTTTCTCACTCTACTGAATTTATACTTCTCATTACTGTGCTTCCTTTATTCGTTCTGTTGCTGTACTGTTTTATATTGCAATACTGTCTCCTGTCTTCAATCTCCATTATTTTCCTCTATTCAAGCTGTTTCTTCCCCATAGCACTGCCTTCAATCTCTGCACTCAGAACAGCCACCCAACTGTTCAAGAGTACTGCCTTCCAACTCGCCATTACGCTACCTGCCATCTTTCCAATAATGTTGCATTACATCTCACCATTACAATACTGTCTGCTGCCTTTCGCCTCTGTCATAGTGCTCCTTCCATCTCTATTGCTGTATTTCTTTCAATCTCTTCATTACAGTCCCCCCTTCCAGCTTTATTAGTGTACTAGGTTCCATGTTATGGTACTGCCTATTGTTCTCAATTACAGTACTACACATCATCTTGTTACTGTACTATTTACTGACTTTTATCTGTTACAAATTGAAGTTATGGTTCTGTCTTCAGGTTTTCTTTTATGGTCAACAATTGGATTTATATAGCAGCTTTCACATAGTAAAACATCCCAAGGTGATTCACAAGAGCATTATCAAACAAAATTTGACACTGAGCCACAGGAGATATTAAATCAAATAACCAAAAACTTGGTCAAATGAGTAGGTTTTTAGGAGTGTCTCAAAGGAGAAAAAAATGGAAGACAGGGGGATGGGGTTTGGGTGGGAATTCCAGAATTAAGGACCAAGACAGCTGAAGACACAGCCACCAATGGTGGACTGTTTAAATTGGGAATGCTCAAGAGGTCAGAATTGGAAGAGTGCAGATATATTTGGAGGGTTGCAGGACTGGAGATTACAGAAAAGAGGGAAAGGCCCTTGGAAGGATTTGAAAACAAGGATGAGAATTTTAATATTGGGGCATTGATCGACCAAGAGTCAATGTTGATCACTGAGCGTTGGACTGGTGGGTGAATAAGACTTGGATGTGGGCAGCAGAGTTTTGGATGGCCTCAAGTTTACAAAGGGCAGATCACGGTACACCAGTCAGGAATGCATCAGAATCAAGCGGCTATTCCTTTGGTTAGCGCACTATTTTCCATCGGTCCTTTGCAGTACTGTCTTCAATTTCCAATCTGTCCTCCCTTCAAGCTTTTTGTTATGGTATAACCTTCATTACAGTAGCACCTTCCATCTCTACTCCATTACAACTGTATCTACAATCTATTTCATGACTGGCTTCAATTTCGCCAATACATTACTAACAAGCAGGTGAGGTATCAGGATAAAATATTTCAATTGGTACCAGATTCAGGAATGCTTTTGAAGGCAGTGTTAACTTGCTTACTGAAAATACATTCAGACTTAAAGTAATTTAATTGTTGTGGATGGGTGGAGTAAGTGATACAATGTCTTACTTCCACCATCCAATATTGATTACAGATGACAAATACGTTCAATTTTGAACCATTAAGATTGGAAATGAGGGAAGAGCTTCATCAATTTGCATTGGGTACAGATTATAGAAGTCATTGGGATAGAATCATGGAATGGTTACAGCTCAGGAGTCTCTCATTCATGCCAGCTCTCTGCAACAGCAAATCAGTTAGCCCTGCATTTTTCTCTCTGTTCAGGTGTTTATCCATTTCCCTTTGTAGGTTGTAGGTAGTTCTAGATAAATGCTATACACTTTCTTTGCTATCACACAGTTCTATTATTTGGAATTAGCTATTCAAAAAGCCTCTCACTTGCTGCAGCTGCTATCCATTGTGTCTGGAATTTGCAAGCCACTGCGTAACACAATCACTGTTTGGAAGATTTTAACAAAATCACAGCAATCACAAAGACATAATGCAACAGTAGACACAAGGGCAGCATTATCCTATGGTTAAGAAATTAGAAAATTTCAGCACTTGCCAGGGGAATGTTAACTCTGCTGTAGGCATTGTGATGATCCTGTCTACATATGGAGCTGCAATCAAATATACAATGACAATTTTTGGCAATGCACTGACCATTTCCTTTCTCTCACTCCTATCAAAGAGGTCTGGTTATAACCTGCAAAACTTGCTTAAATTCAGAGTGGTGCCAAAAGATCGGAGAATTTGAAATGTTACACCCTTGTTCAAAAAAAAAATCAAGAGTACACCCAGCAACTGTTGGCCAATCAGTTTAATCTCAGTGGTGGGAAAGCTTTGGAAATAATAATTCAGGACAAAATTAACTGACAAATGTGGGTTAACTAAGTGACAGGGAACAAACAGTCATGGTAAATGCTTGATTTTTGGACAGGAGGAAGGTATACAGTGGGGTTCTGTGCTTGGATCACTGCTTTTCCTGATATATATTAATGACCCAGACTTGGGTATGGAGGCCATGATTTCAAAATTTGCAGATGGCACAAAACAGAAGTATTGTGAACTGTGAGAGCAGTGACAGGTCTCAGGAGGACAAAGGCTGGTGGAATGGTCAGATGTGGCTGATGAAACTTAATGCAGAGAAGTGTAAGTGATCCATTTTGGCAGGAAGAACAAGTGCAATACAAACTAAAAGATATAATTCCAAAGGAGGTTCAGGAACAGAACAAATGCACAAATCATTGAAAATGACAGGACACTGAGTATATGGTTGATAAAGCATACGGGTTCCTGGGCTTTATATATCGGGGCATAAGAGTACAAAAGCAAGGAAGTTAGGATGAAACTGTATAAAACATTGATTCAGCCTAAAGACATAATCTTGACCTTAAATTATTTGTTGAGGATGCGTGAAAACTGATCAAGGAGGCTTAAATGATTGGACTCATTTTCTCTGGAAGCCTGTGATCCAACTGAAATTTAAAAAGGGTTGGAGCAATGTGGTAAAAGGTTCAGTTGACGTGGGAAGTTAGGCAAAACTTCAAAAGCAGTACAATTACTAGCAGGGTAAAGGGGTTCAGGAACCAATCAAATGAAGAAAGGATTGAGAGGCATGAGGAGGTGTAGTCAATGAATGAAAAAGGGGCTATTCCCAGTTTCTAATCTTTATTTTCTTAATTTATTCATGGAACGTGGGGAGCATGGGCAAGGCTGACATTTATACGCAGCACCAGAGCTCTTAAAGGTGCTCACCATGTTTTTAAATAACTTCTAAGCCACTTCACAAGGAAGGTAAAAGTCAAACTCATCGGTATAAGGCTGAAGGCACATTTAAGGCCAGACCAGGTGAAGACCGGTTTCCTTCCCAAAAGGATATTAGTGAACTAGTTAGGTTTTTAAGAACAGTCATGGTGACTTTGACTGATGCCAAGTTTTTAGATTTTTAAACTCAGCTTTTTCAAACTGGTGGGAATTCATGAAATAAAAACAGAAAATGCTGAACGCGAAATGTTAACTCTGTTTCTCTCTCCACAGATACTGTCAGAGCTGCTGAGGATTTCCAGCATTTTTGGTAATTTATTTCAGATTTCCAGCATCCACAGTGTTATGCTCTTCTGTTGATGGGAATTCATGTCCTTTGGTCCAAGATTCTGGGTTACTGGGCCAGTAACATGACCACTACATCATCCAGTGTGCTTATGTTTTAGCTGTAATGCTAAGCAAATATCAAAGTGTTGCTGGATAGGTCCCCACTGTAAACTCACTGTGGCTGTCTCACACCTAAAAGTCACATTGAAGAATATGAGATATAGTTTTGTAGATGTGGTGTGCAGTGTTACAGCTAGATGCAGAAGGGGGGCACACTGATGGGTTCAGTGAGTTATGTAAACTGCAGAGTCTCCACAATTACAGCAGTCAATCTATGGTACATGCTCAATGTAAGGGTAACCTCTGTAACTATGTAAAACATGGCCCCTGAGCTCTATAGAACTTCATACCCATGGCAATAAATTACAGCAAACAAAAGGGACGATTGTTTACATTCAAAATAGATAGAAAACTGAAGTTATTTCAAGTGGTGTGTAGAATCCAAGTAGTTCAGATCCGATAAAAACCTGAAACGAATCCAACTGACAAATCACACCAGGGTAAATTTAGGAATATGGCTCATTGACCAGGTTCTAAGGATTTCCAACCACTCCCATTCATAGAAAGGTACCTGCCCCTACAACACACGAGTGTTAAGTATAATCTTTGGTTTGAATAAAGAGTATTTTACACATACATTTGTTCTATGACTACAGCTTTAAATTAGTTTCTTTAGAGCTGTTACCTCAATGCAATGTCATTTAATTTTTCATCAATCCGTGAAATAGATTGCGGTTTTCACAGGAGAAAAAGAACAAGTGAAGAGAGAGAGACAGGAAAGAAAGCAAGTCTACCAGTGAAAGAATGACAACCAGAGAATGAGCAACTAAGTGCCATCACATGCAAGCCAGAGTGTGAAAGGTAAGGGTTACACACAAAGGGAAGGTGAAGACAGGGGGCCGCAGGGAGAGCGAGCGACAGGGGGCCGCAGGGAGAGCGAGCGACAGGGGGCCGCAGGGAGAGCGAGCGACAGGGGGCCGCAGGGAGAGCGAGACACACCCCCTATTGAAAACACTATACCCATTGTATTGCTGCCTTCTGGATATTGCAAGATGTCTCGTTTCCTGTACTCAGCAATGGCTTACTTTAACACGTGTGTTTGTAGCTTCAGGTGGAAAACCTGGTTTTTAACGCAAGGTTTGACCTCCCTCATAGCTTCACATTACTCTTCACATGTTTATCTCTTAAAAACTCCTTTTCCCAAATTTTAAACAGAGAATATAAAAATATTGAGTGAAGGCAGGGGGTTTTGGCGATCAGCAATTTCAGTGTACTACATCCACTTTAGAAACTCCCTAAAGCACAGAGCAAGCCCTGCAATTCTAAACCCAAAAACACCCAGCAAATACAGCCCTCTGAATTGGAAATACTGCTTGAGACTGTTTAATGTGTGCTCGTGGATGAGATTGCCCAAAGGCCCACAATAGGACATCTATCCACTGAAAATAAATCTACTCTGGTTAAAATGTAAAGCAATTCAATTCTTAGAGTTTTAATAAATGAGACATGTTTTAGACGATGCAATTTTTTGGACGAGAGAATTCGTGGTCAAAGCTCGAGAGATAAAAACACGGCTTCAATCTTTGCACGCTCTTGACATTGCCTTCTCCAATTTGACTGGTTCTAATCCATTTATTAAAATCATGTATAATGCATATAATCTTGATTTTGACAGAGTTGGGCAGGGTAATAAATGTCTGTGGGATGGTACAATCCATAAACTCTCTCTGAATTCCATGGGCTCCATTCCCTCACACTTCTTGTGAGTGTCCAAGTTCAGCGGTGTCAGGCCAGAGGTCAGAGGACATTTCTGATATGGCTGATTGGTAGCTTTTTCCAGCTCCAATGATGGCAACTTTACTGCAGCACAAGTCCGACCTATGGAGAAAGAACAGTGGGTGTCACCATTAGACTGAGGGGAACAGTGGGAAAAGACTCAGTAAATCTCTAGTGGCACCTGTAGTGCTTAGTGTCATTTATTACTGTGAAAAGCAAAGACTAGCTCAGACCCACAAATTTCTCTATTTGATCTATTTATTGGGGTTCTTCTGATCTCCTGCTGTAACTTAGGAGCTCAAACCCAAACAGTTGTTTACACCATTTCCCAAGGATGTCTCCAGAGTGTTTACCAATCTTCCGCTGAGATTACAGCAGGGGTTAGGGAGAAATCCCATGTGAATATTACCTCCCCTTGTGACATTTGCTTCCTGTAATATTCACTCTTATCAGTCACAGTTGTCAGTCACACAAGTGGCCTTTCAGCCTTGACTTGCACCTTCAACAGGTAACTCACTTCTCCATAGGTCTGATGCAAAACCAACAACTCCAAGCCAGAGGTAATTGTAGGAAAATCTGGACTTTTTTTTGACAAGCCACAAAGTTTACACTTCCTACCTCTTTTACTTGGCTCTATCTTACAGGTGAAAACCAATCTTAAGCTGCAGTTTGTTTTAACTCTCTCTCCCTCATCTGATTATGCTGTCCTACACTGTTCTACCTTGTTAATTGACTGCAGCCGGAGCACAGTAATCACATCTACTAGCCTTAGATGAATATACACCAGCACTCTGCATTAAGTAAGACTATTCCCCTGTGCATATAACAGGGCATCTAACGACTTGATCTGGCAGATCTACATGATCATCTCTGTCCAGCAGCTGCAAGCGAAATGCTGTGAAAAAAGGGATCCACCATATATTGCTTTCATTGATCTCACCAAGGAATTTGACCATGTGAGCAGAGATGGAATATTTAAACTGTTGGAGAAAACTGGCTGCCCATTGAAGCTGCTCAATGCGATCTCCTTTTTCCATGGCATCACGATGGAGCAACATCAGAACCAGTCAAACAGGTTTGTCTTCTGCCACCAACATGCTTTGCCATATCCTTCTCTTTGCTGTTGTCATATGCCTTTAGGTCATCTACAGAGGGTGGCTACTTACATACTAGAACTGATGGAAAGCTGTTCAACATCGCTCACTGGAGATCCAAGACAAAGGTGTGCCAAGTCCTCATCAGAGAGTTGCTCTACTCTGACAGTGACGATGCCGCACTAACAGTCCATACTGAAGAACACTGGCAGCAGCAAATGGACAGAATCTCTTATGTCTGTAAATAATTTGGTTTGACCATCAGCATCAACATGTAGTCCAGGATTTTGCCATTCTGCCATGTACGTCATATACATGAAAAGCAGGACAAATCCAACCTGGCCAATTACCACCCCATTAGTCAACTCTCAGTTATCAGTAAAGTGATGGAAGGGGTCAGCAACAGTGCTATCAAGTGGCACAAGCTTAGCAATAATCTGCTCACTGACATTCAGTTTTGGTTCCGCCAGGGTCATTCAGCTCCTGATCCTCATTACAGCTTTGGTTCAAACTAGAGGCGAAGTGAGAGTGACTGCCCTTCACATCAAGGCAGCATTTGACCAAGTGTGGCATCAAAGAGCCCTAAAAAACAGGGGTCAATAGGGATCAGGGGGAAAGCTCTCCGCTGGTTGGAGTTATACCTAGCACAAAGGAAGATGGTTGTGGTTGTTGGCGGTCAGTCATCTCAGCTCCAGGACATCACTGCAGGAGTTCTTCAGGTTAGTGTCCTCGGCCCAATCATCTTCAGCTGCTTCATCAATGCACTTCCTCCCATAAGGTCAGAAGTGGGGATATTTGCACAATGTTCAGCACCATTCATGACTCCTCAGATACTGAAGCAGTCCATGTCCAAATGCAGCAAGACCTGGACAATATACAGGCTAGGGCTGACAAGTGGCAAGTAAAATTCGTGTCACGCAAGTGTCAGGCAATGACCATCTCCAACAGGAGAGAGTCTAACCATTGCCCCTTGATGTTCAATGGCATTACCATCGCTGAATCCCCCACTATCAACATCTTGGGGGTTACCATTGACCAGAAAATGAACTGGACTAGCCATATAAATACTGTGCTACAAGAGCAGGTCAGAGGTTAGGAATCCTGCAGTGAGTAACTCATCTTCTGACTCCCCAAAGCCTGTCCACTATCTACAAAGCACAAGTCAGGAGTGTAATAGAATACTCTCCACTTACCTGGATGAGTGCAGCTTCAACACTCAAGAAGCTTGACACCATCCAGGACAAAGCTGCCTGTTTGATTGGCACTCCAACCACAAACATTCATTCCTTTCATCACGGACGCATAGTAGCAGCAGTGTGTACCATCTACAAGATGCACCGCAGCAACTCATCATGGCTCCTTTGACAGCATTTTCCAAACCTGCTACTGTCTAGAAGATAAGGGCAGCAGAAAGATGGGAATAACACCACCTGCAAGTTCCCCTCCAAGTAACACACCATCCTGACTTGGAAATATATCGCTGTTCCTTCATTGTCACTGGGTCAAAATCCTGGAACTCCCTTCCTAACAGCATTGTCTCGTATCTAGGCTCTACAATCACTAACAATCTGTCACGATGTTGAAATCCCCACACGCATTGCAAAAGCTGCAACTGTTATGTCCAAGCTGAGTAAGAGAATGCAGAATAATAGCAACCTGACTGAGAAAATCAAACTACGAGTCAAGCTTGGGCCCTCAGCACACTACTCCGCAGCAGTGAGCCATGGACAACATATATAATATAAAAACAAAAAACTGTTTTTATCTGTGTTAAATTGACTGCCAGTTCTCTTCAAGAAATGCCTACCTTGAAGAAGTTTTGTTCTATTCTCCGTCAGGATTTTCGAATCTCTCTCTTGCCTTGTTCACCTTCATTGCTTTCTATCACTGCTTGCTTGTCCCAACAACCATCCCCCCACCTTAAACCAGCTCATATTTCACCCCTTCCTATTTTTACTTAGTTCTGTTGAAGGATCATGAGGACTCGAAACGTAAACTGTACTCTTCTCCGCCGATGCTGCCAGACCTGCTGAGTTTTTCCAGGTATTTTTTATTTTTTGTCATGGACAACATATGCTAGCCAGGAGAAAAGGCTGAGCAGTTTCCACTTTTGCTGTCTCAACATCTCTTGGCAGGACAAGGTCTCCAACTCTGAAGTCCTGAATTGTGCTAATTTCATCAGCATGCATTCACTGCTAAGCCAATAGCGTCTGTGCTGGCTCGCCACATTCATTGGGCACCTGGCTGTTATCCATCTGAAGGTCTTTTGTACGGTGAATTGGCCACTGGGCCATGAGCTCCTGGGTGTCTGTACCTCCACTACAAGGACCGACACCTGCAAGTGAGATAAGAAGAGGTAGACATTCACACTGACAACTGGGAGAGAGTTGCTGACAGTTATGTCCTCTGTAGGTTGACTGTTTGGAAGGGCATTGGAAGCGGGGAGCAAAAACAAAAAGCTCAGCTGGCTGAGAAGAGGGCCCAGAAAAAACAGAGGCCAAGTGAATTGTGCACCTTCTCAACCCACCGTCTTCCTCTGTGGCAGAGGGCAGAGACTTCCATGCCAGACAGAAGGCTGAGACTACTGTGGACTTTATGAGTAGTTCCACATGACATTCATTACTAGTACATTCTAAAGACTGGCAGCTCTTTCATGGGCATCTGCATAAGAAGAATTGTTTACTTTTACAATTCGATTACAGAATAACATTAAATGATGGATGTTGCTCTGAATAAATGGCTTACTGTGATGAAAGGTTCAAATTCCAGGCATCAGGAGTTAAAAACAAGGAAGTTGGGAGTAAGGAAGGAACTTGGGAGATTCGTTTCACCCAGAAGAAAAGCCAAGGTGTGAAATTATTGGGTAAGGACACAAGTGGACAGTTTAAATAAGTCAGAGACAATCCTGTCTGTTTCTGGGAGTGGAAACTATTAAGGGATATGGGTAGGTGAGCTTGATGTTTGGAAAGAAGGAAGAGACTTCTGGGCCTAATGGGAGAGGGGAGGGGAGAGGTGGTGTGTGCTGCCCTATTGGAAAGTTTGTGCATGAAGCAAGGCAGGACCAGGCCAAGCTGCGAGGCAGTCAAGAAGGCAATGTGATAGTAGTTATGCTACGGGATTAGAACCCAATAGTAGTGGCAGGTTCAAATTGCATTACGGCAAGCTGTAAACATGAATTAGAAAAGGCTGGTCAGTTGCAAGCTGGCATCAGGAAAAATTACCAGGAAATTTGTATGAGGGAAAGGATCATGCAACCACACCACATACTGGCAGTACAAGTGACTTCAATCCCCCGTGACTCAATGCCTAGCAATAAATTTAGCTTTGGCATAAGTAATGGAAAGGGTGAGACCATGGACCAGACTCAAATAGAGCATTCGTTATTATAAATATTACCCTCTCTAAATACATGACTAAATACTGTTAAGTTGCCCCAGATAACTCACTCAGTACGTTAGTTCTATTATTTGCCCAGTTGAGTTATGTAGTCACATCTCATAAGATCATAAGGAATAGGTGTAGGCTATTCGGCCCTTCGAGCTTGCTCTACCATTCAGTAAGATCATAGCTGGTCTGATTATGGCCTTAACTCCACTTTTCTGCCTGAACCCATAACCCCCGACTCCCTTGTCAATCAAAAATCTAACTTAGCTTTGAATATATTCAATAATCCAGCCTCCACTGCCCTCTGTGGAAGAGAATTCCAAAGATTAGCGACCCTCAAGGAAGAAATTCTTCCTTATCTTAGTCTGAAATGGAAGACTAATTTTTAAACTATGCTCCCTAGTTTTAGGTTCCCCCACATCGCACAGAGAAACTTAATGGCCTAACTTAGGCAGCAGCTGATACAGACCGAGCCCAAACAAAGCTTTCTCTGTATACAGCTGGGGTTAAACTGGCAGTCATTACACAAACAGACAGTGTGAGGCAACAGTCATTCAGACAGCTTGCTCTGGGTTACCTTCTCAGCAGCCATGCTAGGGCACTTCCAATTGTATAGATAATACTGCAAGTTGCCATCGCCAATTCCAAACTTCAGCTTTTCTAGAAAGGTTTTGTTCTCCATGAGATCCAGTGCATTGAAAACATCAAATCCTTTCTGTTAAAAATAGAGAAACAAACAATGAATCAGGAACATCAGACTCAGGGCAAAGCTGCCCTGCGGTATTTACACATGGACAAACACTTAAACAGGAATACTTTTAATGATTAATACTGACATCATGCTAACACAGGGCTTTTAAAATCTTTTCTGTGTTCAAAGAAAGATGTTAGAGTTGGGAAAAAATACTTTTCAATTTAGATACCCAACATCAGAAACAATCACTTCCAAAGCGGGTACATCATGGGTTAGATACAGAGTAAAGCTCTCTCTGCTTCGTACCCCAGCTGAGCTCTCAGTAGAGTATCTCCTATTTTATCAGTTTAATGTTATTCCACTTCTCACACTAGCCAAGACATGCCCTGTTTACAACTGTCCATGCCTGCTGAATTAGGGGCCACCTTGTGCTGTGGGCTCAAGTTGACATAGCCCATTTCCACATCAGGCTGGACCATTTGTCAGTTGTGGCCATATTGATTACATGAACGTAGAGAAGCAATCTGTGCACAGTTGCTAAGTTGTTACAATTGGAGACGGCTTCACGGTGGCCAGAGTATTTGCACCATCGAGAGACAGGGGAGCCAGTGCTTACACACTAATGTATCCAGTGCTTGTAAGTACCAGCCCTGGGCATACACAGTAGTGTTATATATAAACTAAGAGTAGAGTGCCAAAATGCACAGATAAGCTTATTAGTCCTAGTTCTTGTTGGCTGTTCTGAGAGACAGTACTTTTGGAAAGACACCCTCACCTCACCAAGTTCCACAGCCTCATGCAACAGTATGATCAAACAGTCCTACCGTTCTGATGAAAGGTTGTTGAGCTGAAACATTAACTCTTTTTCTCTATATATAGATGCTGCCAAACCTGATTAATTCCACCATTTCCATTTTTAATTTAGACCACCTGTTCAACACCAAGTGTTGAGGCCGAGGACCCCTTGCTTTTACTCCAACATCACCTAAACTGTTATTGGGTTTGTCCTACTTCACAGCTCGTAGGAAATTCAGATCTTGCAATGCTGTTTTTGCAAACTGGTCCCAAGGCTGCTTATTTGCCCAGGGGGTGGAGGTGGGGCACTGTTTCTGATAGGTCAAAGATTCCTGCTGCAAAAAGCTCTCTTAACTGGTTACTCTGGTCTACCTCAGTCAGTGATGGTTCGTGGCTCTGCAGTGCAGGGAAGAATGGAGTGCAGCAAAGAACTATGACCCTTTCCACAGTTGATGGTGGAGTTGGGGGTGGAGGTGGTGGAGGAACCGAAACAAAACATGACAAACCTAGTATGAGGAGAGATGGTGGGGAGTGGGGGCAGGGGTTGTTACAGGGGAAGGAGGGCAACAATTTATATATTAGGTAATGGTTGAATGTGCAATAGCATACTGCTCCTGTCCTTTTTCTCGGTAGTTGATATAATGGAGTTGAGTCATAGCTGAAAGCCTTTAGTCCATTCATAGCCCACTGGTCGTTGATGGGATCTGATGCTCTGGGATTGGCCCAGGCCATGACTATGGGGGAGGGGTGTGATACACATGGAACGGTGAGCCAGTCTGGAATAGAAACCAGAACATTTAGCAACTTTCTTCTTTTTTTATTCTTTCCTGGCCAGCATTTTTTGCCCATCCCTAATTTCCCTCTGTGGATAGCACGTTTAGGGAGGTGGCCACACTGTAGGTTAAAAATGTACAGGCTGACGGGGAGTGTGAGTGTGGCAGGCAGTCTAAGAGAACCAGGCAGGTACTGCAGGAGTCCCCCGAGTCCATCTTGCTTGCTAATCAGTTTTCCATTTTGGCTACAGGTGAAGGTGATAGTTCCTCAAGGGAGTGTAGCCAAAGCCAAGTCTGTGGCACCATGGGTGGCTAAGTTGCAAGGGAGGAGAGGAAGAAGAGTGGGATAGCAATAGTGATAAGAGATTCCATAGTTGGGGGATCAGACAGGTGTTGCTGCTGCAGTAAACGTGACTCTAGGGTGGTGTGTTGTTTCCCTGGTGCCAGGGTCAAGGATATCACAGAGCGGCTGCAGGACATCCTTCTGGGGAGTGTGATCAGCCAAAGGTCATGGTTCACACTGGTACCAACAACATAGGTAGGAAGAGGGACGTGGTCCTGAAAATAGATTTTAAGGAATTAGGAAGGAAATTAAAAAGGACCTTAAGAGCAGCGAACTCAGAATTACTCCCAGTGCCACATGCGGGTGATCATAGGAATAGGAGGATTAAGCAGTTGAACACGTGACTGGAGAATTGGTGTAGAAGGGAGAGCATCAGATTTCTGAGGCACTGGGACCAGTTCTGCGGCAGGTGGGATCTGTACAAGCTGGATGGGTTATATCTTAACAGCACCGGGGCTAATATCCTCGCAGGGAGATTTGCTAGTGCTGTTGGGGAGGGTTTAAACTAGCTTGTCCGGGTTGGGGGTGTGGGGGGGAATCTGAGGGATAGCTCAAATTGGAGGGAAGTAAATCTGGTAACAGGAAGTAGCAAAGTAGCAAGTGAAATTAGAAGGCAGGCAAAATGAAGGTGAGCATAAACTAAACCTAGAATACAGAATAATGTCAAAAAGACTAAATTAAAGGCACTCTATGTAAGCATGCAGCATTCACAACAAGGTTGGTGATTAAAAGGCACAAATAGAGGTAAATGGTTATGATCTAATTGCCACTACGGAAACATGGACTGCAGGGTGACCAAGACTGGGAACTGAATAGTCAAGGATATTCGTCATTTAGGAAGGACAGGCAAAAAGGTGTTGCTCTGATAATAAGGGATGGGATCAGTACATTAGTAAGGGAGGATCTAGGTTGGAAGAACAAAATGTGGAACCTGTTTGGGTGGAGCTAAGAAACAGCAAGCGGCAGCAAACTAAGCAAAGGAGTTGCTTAGACGCCAGACATTACACTGGTGGTAGTGTGTGGTATTCATCAGGAGATTACAGAAGCATGTAGCGTGGGTAATATAGTAATCATGAGTGTCTTCAATCTGCATATAGACTGGGTAAACCCGATGGACACTAATGCTGTGGAGAATGAGTTTCTGGAGTGTGTTAGGGATGGTTTTCTAGAGCAGTTTGTTGAGGAACCGACTAGGGAACAGGCTCTTTTAGATCTAGTATTATGTACTGAGAAAGGGCTAATTAATAAACTTGTTGTAAAAGAAGTTCTAGGGATGAGTGACCCTAATATGATAGAATTTTACACCATGTTTGGAGGCGAGGTAGTTCAATCTGAAGCCAGGGCATTAAATTTGAACAAAATAAATTATGAAGGTATGAGGGACAAATTAGCTGAGGTGGATTTGGAAAATGCATTATAAGGTATGACAGTACATATGCAATGGACAGTCTTTAAAGCATTATGACATAGCTTACAGCAATTATACATTCCTTTAAGGGATAAAAACCCAATAAGAAAATAGTCAGTCAACCCTGGCTAACAAAGGAAGTTAAGGATTGTATAAGATTTAAAGAAAAGGCCTATAAAATTGCCAGAAAAAGTAGCAAACCTGAGGATTGGGAGGATTTTAGAATATAGCAAAGAAGGACCAAGAAGTTGATAAAGAGAATAGAATATGAATGGAAGCTAGCAAAAAACATAAAAAGACTGTAAAAACTTCTATAGGTACATAAAAAGACAAATGTGGGTCCATTACAGGCAGAATCAGGAGAATTTACAATGGGCAATAGAAAAATGGTACAGAAGCTAAATAGTTCCTTTGTGTCTGTCTTCACTGAGGAAGACACAAGAAATCTCCCAGAATTAGAGACCCAAGGGACTAGGGAGAATGAGGAATTGAAGGAAATTAGTATTAGTAAGAAGGTTGTATAAGAGAAATTAATGGGACTGAAGGTTGATAAGTCCCCAGGACCTGACGATCTACACATCAGAGTGTTGCAAGTAGCAGCTATGGACATGGTGGATGCAATGGTGATCATCTTCCAAAATTCTATAGATTCTCGAATGGTTCCTTCAGATTGGAAGGTAGCAAAAGTCACTGTTATTTAAGAAGGGAGGGAGAGAGAAAATAGGGAACTACAGACTTGTTAGCCTTACATCAGTAGTAGGGAAAATGCTGGAATCTATTATGAAGGATCGGACAAATGGACACCTCGATATTAATGATTTGATTGGCATAATCAACAAGGACTTATGAATAGGAAATTATGTTTTGATGAAGCTGGAGTTTTTTGAGGATTCAACAGAATTGATAAAGGAGGGTGAATGGACATAGTATACTAGAATTTTCAGAAGCCCCCCTCAGGTAGCTGGTGAGCAAAATTAAAGCACATGAGATAGGTAATATACTGGCATGGATTAAGGATTGGTTCAGGCAGAGAACAGAGTAGCAATGAATGGATCATTCTCACGTTGGCAGGCTGTGACTAGTGAGGTACCGCAAGGATCAGTACTTGGGCCTCAGCTGTTCTCAATACATATCAATGATGTGGATGCGGGGACCAAATGTAAGATTTCCAAGTTCGTGGATGACACAAAGCTAGATGGGAACGTGTGTTATGAGGAAGATGCAAAGCAGCTTCAAGAGGATTTGGACAGACTTTGGGCGGAATCGTCCCAAACCCACCGCATTATTTATGCATTCCTGGGAAACATGCCATCTCCACAGCAGGTGGGCTCTCATTCGCCCACCCCACCGCCATTACCTCGTTGCTGCATCATGTCAGGTGCCATATCCCCCGTGTGCACATCTGAATGCTTTCAGCCCATGACTGCTGCAGGGAAGATGTCCACAAAAGGCAAAAAGACTGCAACACTCAGGTTCAGCGACGTGTAACTGAGACGTCTTTTGAATGCTGTGGAGCCCCGCCGGGATGTCCTCTACCCCAACTCTGACCTCAGGATGGGCAGCAGTGTGACCAACCAGGCTTGGGAGGCGGTGGCAGTGATGGTCAGCGCCGCCCTTCAAAAGAGGACAGCCATCCAGTCCACAAGATGATGAATGATGTCCTCCGTCCCGCCAGGGTAAGTCACTCTTTTCATCACTCAACTCTCTCACACCACAGGGCCCTCACTCACTGCTGGTTCAAGGGACATCACCATTCATTCTCTCTCACTCATCGTCACTGTTCTCATCCCATCCATGGCGCCATTCGTCACCCACACTTGCCAGGCATGCTTATCATCTGGCCTGGCAGGCATTCTACTTACAATTTCTCCATCTCTATATGCAGGACAAGCTGGCACACAACAAGAGGGAGAGGTCACAGACCGGCGGCGGAATCAAGGTTCTCATGGACTTTGAAAACAGAGCCATCCAGCTGGCCGGCGATGACTGGGACCGGTCCTGTGCTGACAGTGAGGTCAGTGCTGCTCTACCAAGTGAGGATCCAGCAGTGTGACATCCATCAAACAGCCATGCTGTGAGTGATGTGTCCTCTTTCACAGGCCACTGCCATGCACTAATTATCCCCCCTTGCTTCCACAGGCACATCTGGCAAACAGCCGATGGAGTCCATGACCCAGGGCCTCCAATCAAACCTCGAAGAAACCTCTGAAGAGGAATCTGGAGGTACCCACCCTCAAGTCCCATCACAGTGCTCACCCACACCCTCCAACATCGCAGAGACACACTAGGTGGGAACTAGCTTTAAAATAGCCTCATGAGCACATCGCACTATCTGATCTACAGTGGGCAGCAACAGGGACTTTCCTATGTCCGGCACTTGGGAGGACTGCTGGAGGCCAGAAATTTGCTGAGTCTGAGTCAGCTGACGAGCCTCTGGGCTTAGTCATGTCAGTTCCTGGAGCTGTAAAGCAAGCTCGGGAACATCAGTAAGGGATGTCCGCTGCACTCCTCAGATTGTAGGTTACAATGGAGGAGTCCTGTCTGCCTTCACTCTGAGGTGATAGCGCCGGCATGCCAATGCACTGAAGTCAATGCTGATAGGATGGCAGCCGCAATGGAGACCTTGGTCCAGGACACGCAGCAGTGCAGGATCAAACTCCATCGCTGATGCCATAGTTGGCCTCCAATTGTGTGCATGCGAGAGGGGGGCTGGGCAACTCAATCTCACTCCAGCTACGCCTTCTCCTCAAGGAGTCAGCCTGGGGCCCTCAGGCACCCATAGGGATAAGGATCAGCAGGTGCACACCCTGGGGCCATCCATTCAGGTGACTCCGGGAGCGCCTGTCCAGCCGAATTCTCTCATAATCACAGCAGCTCCAGTTCCAGAGGCCGAGGTGGGTGCCACTGCCACACAGCAGGACCCCGAAAGCAGGCCAGGGCCCTCCAAGTCTTGGCTCTCCAGAGGGCGTCCATCAAGGTCATCACAGACCAGGTCATTGCAGTCAGCTGGCTGTCTCACCTCCACTGTGGTTGTCAGGGGAGCACCAAGATGTAGCGGCAGGTTTAGGAAGGTTAAGAAGAATTAGTTGCATAGCCTGGGCATGGGTGTTAATCAATTGGACATACTGTTCACTACTGTCAATAAACTCCCAAGGATGTCTGAAACAAAAACAAAACATGCTGGAAAAGCTCAGCTGGTCTGACAGCATCTGTGGAGAAAAAGACAGAGTCAACATTGAGTCCACATGACTTTTCAGAGCTCTGAAGAGTCATACGGACTCAAAACGTTAACTGTCTTTCTCTCCGCAGATGCTGTCAGAACAGAGTTTTCCAGTATTTTTTGTTTAAGTTTCAGATTTCCAGCATCCGCAGTATTTTGCCTTTACCAAAGAATGTCTCCCTGCTTATGGCTCCTTGTTCTGATTATCAGTGTTCTTGGGCAGATAGGTTTCACATTTAGTGACAAGATAAATGCAAGTGTCTCAGTCCAGGGCCATTTCCCTGTGCTCTCTGCAGCCTTCAGGCTGAAGTGATGGTCCGGCCTCTCACTCCCTGGGCACATTACTAATGCCTGCACCTCAATGGCGCTCATCATTGCTGCCAAAACGTAGTGGGCAGGTGCCACAGTGTTTCGTCATTCTCCGTGTGCTCTCAGCACCTTTAAGGTGGGGCTGGCCCCCATCTTTTAAGCACCCGTGTCTAGTGACATTGTTCTCCTGAAGGGATCAGGTGGACAAAAGATCAGATGCTTCTAAAGTTTCTTGGCTGCACCTCTATGATATGACCCTGATCACAGCCAGACAGAAATCAACCATTCTCAGAGGCCATGTGAAGATCTCTGCTGTGAGGATCTATGGTGTCACCTCACTGCATGTCGTCATCATCCTCCACAAATCTAGTAGCTATGAGGACCTCCTGAGTGTACCTGCCTCGTTTAACCAGTGCAAAGGCCTCATCCCTGTCACCTTAGAGGACATCCTCACCCTCATCAGCATCCTCATCGGAGCAGACCTCCAGCTCCTCCATCTTCTCCTCAGCCAGCTCGTCTCCCTGTTGTAGCGCCAGGTTGTAAAGGGCTCAGCAGACAACAATGATGTGTGAACCCCTGCCGACTGTATTGCAGTGCTCCACCAAACCAGTCCAAGCACTGGAACCTCATCTTCAGCATCCCAATGGTCTGCCCCAAGTTGCGAGCTGCAGCATGAGCCTTGCTATACTGTCGCTCTGCTGCAGTCTGAGGCGGCTGCATGGGTGTCATCAGCCACGGCCTCTGCAGGTAGCCCTTGTCCCCGAGGAGCTAACCCTGCAGCTTCTGTGGGTCCTGGAAGACTTTAGGGATCTGTGACTGACTGAGGATGTAGGAGTCGTGGACACTCCCTAGAAACTGCGCACATCTGCAGGATGCGTTTCTGGTGGTCACACAGCAGCTGCACATTCAACGAGTGGAACCCTTTGTGGTTGATCTGGTTGATTGCGTGTTGCGACAGAGATCTGAGAACCATGTGAGCGAAGTCGATCACACCCTGCACCTGTGGGAAACCCGAGATCTAGGCGAATCCAGTCCCGGGCAAAATGCATTTGTGGATGGAGGCTTGTGAGATTCCTACAGAAGTCACCTGTGGAGCCCTGGAGCATAGAAATTGGGGACTGCTGTCACTTTCAAGGCCACTGGCAGTGGATGCCCTCCATTCCCTGTGGCGCCAAATCCTGCATCAGTTGGCAGATGTAACTGACTGGTTCTTTAGACATGCGTAATCATTGGTGACTGGTTCTCAGTCACCCGCAGGAATGAAAGACTCTAGGTGTTACTAGGTGCCGACCAGCAATGTGTGTGGGAGCCCCAGCCGCCCCTTCTTCCTGAGGTTGCTGCTCCTGTCTCCGTGCAGCCAGGAGCCTCAGTCACTCTCTCCTCCGTCATCTTCACTCTCCGTAGGCCATCAGGCATACAGCTAGTTCACCAGGCACCATGGTCCTGATGTACTCCTCCTGCAGGATGAAAGAGACAGACACGTGGTTAGCATGGATGCACTAAGAACCTGTCCTTAAGTGTGACGGCCCCTTGAGTGTGACAGTTCCCGGAGAGTGTTGGCCACCACTTGGATGACAGAGTTTAGTAAGCTGCATGGCTGCCCGAAACCCCACCCATCTCCGCCCCACTCCACCTGACTGATTGGCAGCAGCCTTGCCCATTGGACTGCATGCTGTGACCTCAGCTCAGGTGCGGGCATTCTCCTAACCCACACTGCAAGGCTGCACTGTTGGCTTGAACCATCGGGGGGACTGGTCCAAACTGGGATACTGACATTGCAAGGCGCTGTGAGTGCCTCCAGCAGTGACTGCTCCGTGGCCAGCATGAGCAAGATTGTACAACATGGGAAGTCATCCAACTGTTCTACATTCCACTAAAATGCTCACGACTTTGCAGTCTGTGCTGGGAGCAGGGGTGAAAAGCTTTGGAGCACTTGGTGACACTTTGATGCCTCTGTCCTGCTTGAGTGGGCAGATAAGCTAGAGACCCGACTCTAATCATATCAATGCGGCTGCGCCTGAGCTGTCTCCGCTGCAGAGGAATGGTCACTTTCTACAGGTTTCCTTAATACGTGGCCTCTTCTCTTGCCCACCCTGCCCCCCACCCAGAATGCTTGTGCGCTATATTCAACAGCAAGGCTGTCCTTGCCTGCCCCCCTCAAGTCGCCTCAGTCACAAGGCAGCCCTTGCCCCCCTTCCCGCCCAACGTGCCTCAAGCTTGAAGTCCAACAGGCAACCCTGGCGAGTGCTGTGTACTCACCTCCGAGCTCCCGTCAAAGCGCAGCCCGCCAAGTGCACGTCTTTTATGTGCTGTTGTGAAACACATCACCGTGCTTTCCCGCCAACGTGGACGGACGATCCAGTGTGGGGTCAGGGGAGAACGATCCTGGTGGGTTGGCTTAATAATGAAATGCAGATTATTACAGTGAGGTTCCCGACGTCCATTGGCAGGAAATGCGGTCAGCCGTCAAAAGGCCATCGCGAATGGGTTTCACGCTGTTGTGAAACCGATCGTGCCATATTGTTCGCTCGTACCACTGAACACACCCGATCCTGGTGGGCATGGAAAATCCTGGCCTTTGAGTGGGTAAGAACATGGCAAATGGATTATAAATGTGGAAAAATATGAGGTTATCCACTTTGGTAGGAGGAACAGATGCATAGAGCATCTCTTAAATGGTAAGGGATTAGAAAGTGTTGATGTACAAAAGGACCTGGGTGTCCTTGTCAATAAGTCACTGAAAGCTAACATGCAGGTGCAACAGGCAATTAAGAAGGCTAATGGTACGTTGGCCTCTATCGCAAGAGGGTTTGAGTACAGGAGTAGCGAAGCCTTGCTTCAATTGTATAGAACCTTGGCTGGACCACACCTGGAGTACTGTGTGCAGTTGTGGTCCCCTTACTTAGGAAGGATATAATTGCTACAGAGAGAGTGCAACGAAGGTTCACCAGACTTGTTCCTGGGATGGCAGATTGTCCCACGCAGAGAGATTGGGGAAACTGGGCCAGTATTCTCTAGAGTTTTGAAGAATGATCTCATTAAAACTTACAAAATATTTAAAGGGATAGTCAGGGTAGATGCAGGTAAGATTTTTCCCTTGATTGTGGAGTCTAGAGCCAGGGGACACAGTTTCAAAATAAGGAGGGAAGCCACCAAGAACTGAGATGGGGAGTAATTTTTTTTACTCAGAGGGTTGTGAATCTTTGGAATTCTCTATCCCAGAGGGCTGTGGAAGGTCAGTCATTGAGTATGTTTAAAGTAGAGATTGATAGATTTCTAAACACCAATATCGTAAAGGAAAATGAAGATATTGTGGGGGAAAAAGGCATTGAAGTGACTGATCAGCCATGATCACATCGAATGGCGGAGCAGGTTTGATAGGCTGAATGGCCTACTCCTGCTCTTATGTTCCCTCGAATTGAGTGGCTTGGTAGACATTTCAGAGGGCAGTTAAAAGTCAAACACTGTGGGTCTGGAGTCACATGTAGGCCAGACCAGGTAAGGATGGCAGATTTCCCTCCCTAAAGGGCATTAGTGAACCAGGTGGGTTTTTACAACAATCGATGATAGTTTCATGATTACCATCACCGAGATCAACTTCTGAATTCCAGATTTTAACTGAATTCAAATTCCACCCGCTGCCTTGGTGGAATTTGAACCCATGACTCAAGAACCTCTGGATTACTAGTCCAGTCATATTACCACTATTACCACTGTCTCCCCATATAGAGAGTTAAGGGGCCCAATAACCACAACCCTGATTTCAACTTAATGAACTATGTTTGTGAGAACTGAAACAGAAGGTTTCCAGCCTTCCTCACAACCTTTGACCTACCCTAACCCAGCATCAGACACAACAGGATGAAGGTGTCCTTTTCTCATCACTCCATCCTCTGAAAATATCACTCTTGATATACTTCTGGTAGTTGTTTTAAGAGCTGTTAAGTGTTAGACAAGTTGTGACTGCAATCAGACATAGGGAAATGGTTTGAAATTGGCTCCAGGCTACCGAAATATTAGGCTACCAGAGCTGGCATGGAGTCCTGATTCAAGCTTCAATCACCTCATGCTAATCATGTGTTGTAAACCCAGGGGCATTCTGAGGAGCCCCTGATTTTGTTTGATAGGCGAACAGAAAAGATGTCACATACCGACTTCGCAAGGATGAGGCCATCATTCATGAGGTCAACGAGAGGTGTCTTGGTGTGGACATTATAAAAAGAGTAAGCGGCCTTCAGGCTCTTGTGAACAGGATGGTGCATGATGGTGGAAGGAAGTGTGTAAAAACTGAAGAAGTCCGTTAGTTCGCCATCAGGGCTCTGCAGAAACAAGATGAAAAGATCAATGAGTTATTTGTAGATTAAACAAAAGAAGAGCCAAGCAGCCTGGAGAATTTGCAGCCTGACATGTTCAATGTAGAGATTCTACCTGGATCAGGCAGTCACTGGCAAACAGCTATACTTAACATTTCGTATGCTTATCCAGCACCTTTACACAAGTAGAAAATCTAATCAAATAACCTGCAACTTACTTCGCCTGAGAGACAGAGAGAGCGAGGGAGTGGGCACACCTGAGGGACAGAGAGCGCTGGGGGCGGGGAGGGGGGGGAGACATGTGCACCAGTCCGAAGGACAGAGTGCGCGGAGGAGGGAGCTCACGTGTGCGCCCAAGGGACGGAGATCATGGGGTGCACATGCGGGACAGAGAGAGACACCCTGAGGCTGGGGTTAGGGGGTGGGGAAAAAGAGGGGGGGCTGTCAAGAGTTCCCCAATGAGATTGGAAACACTTACATGGGCAACAGACGTGCTCAGATTCCTTCAACTTACACAATGTATGCTTGGCACTGGAATATTGAAGAGGAGGTAGTGGTTTTGTCACTGGACTAGTATTCTAGAGACCCAGGGTAATGCTCGGGTTCCAATCCCACCACGGCAGATGGTGAAATCTCAATTCAATAAAAATCTGGAATTGAAAGTCTAATGATGACCATGGAACTAATCGATTGTTGTAAAAACCCATCAGGTTCACTAATGTCCCCCCAGGGAAGGGACCTGCTGTCCTTACCTAGTCTGGGCTACATGTGACACCAGATCCACAGCAATGTGCTTAACTTTTAACTGCCCTCTGAATGAATTCAAACTACCCCAGGGACTGGTGGGGGGTGGGGGGGGTGGGATTTACTTGGCTCTCCCCACAATTTGAGAGTCAATCTCTAAGCATCCATTCTCAAATTTTCTCTCATTTTCACCCGAAACCATTGATTCCTGCTATGGTCTGGGTTCCTTAGGAGAGGGGAACACTGCACTACAATCTCCAGCATGTATAGCTGACCAATTGGTGTTAACAGAATTTGCCTTCTACAAGCAGTGGGTGATGTAACAGGTATTATGACACTTAAGCTCATTGTGGGAAATAGAAGACTCCAGCAGTAATGTGCTCAGATCCAAAAGAACAAAAAAGTTGAAAGCAAAATACATCTGATGCTGGAAATCTGTTCTTAGAATTAAAAAAATTGCTTTGCAGAGCTTTTAAAATGGTAAATTATGGTAATGAAAGATTACGGTAATCACTCTTAAATATGCTCTTGACGCCTCGTTTAACAGTTGACGTAAAGACAGAAAATGCTAGAAAAACTCAGCAGGTCTGGCACCATCTGCGGAGAGAGAAACAGAGTTAATGTTTCCAGTCATAGTATGACTCTTCTTCACACAAAGAGTCATCGCGAACTCGAACATTAACACTGTTTCTTTCTCCATGGATGCTGTCAGGGAGACTTTTTCTGGCATTTTCTGTTTTTATTTCAGATTTTCAGTATATGCAGATTTTGCTTTTATTGAACAGTTGAGTCTGCCTGTGATCCCTTGGTAGGTTATATGTGGCACCTTTGGAATTGATTTCTACAACAATAGAAATTGATTATGGTTAATTGCTTGCTATGGGGACTGTACAATTTTTTGTGTGTGAGCCTTGGCAGTGAGTCGCAGCATGCCATTCAAACATGCGGGGCATCACCCACTACCTACTGACATGAACATTCCTGCAGAGGCTCCTAGATGATAACCAGGTGCAGGAACCCAGCCTGATTTATCAGCCACAACCCAGAGATAACGGTGTTGTATCAATCACCACTTAGATACCCTCTAAAAATCAGTGAGTCAGACTTACCTCAACCACGTAAGTCTCTATAATATTTTCCCGAGGTAAGAACCAATGAGCGACCTCCTCTTCGTTCATGGCTGGGGTAAGATAGAACTGCTTCAGGTATTCCCTCAGCAGCCTGCATACATTCTCCACATCCTTGCGCTCCATTGGTCTTAGACCAGACGTTTTTGTTGTCTGAAACATTTGAAAAACACCAGAATTTACAGAAAAAGGTTGAAGACCAAAAGCTTGTTTCTTAAGCACCGATTGTCACTACCATTTCATCATGGCCTCAAATCCTTTATGTTTCTGGAAAGGTTATGCAATTGTGACCTCATTTATAACACCCATTTCAGTAACTAATTCCATAACTAACGACCTGGGAGTGACAGGAAGTGAGTGGAAATTGCAGAGGCACTGGCCATAATTTTTCAGTCTTCCTTAGGCTCAGGGGAGGTGCCAGAGGACTAGAAAATTGCAAATGTTAAATTCTTGTTCAAAAAAGGGTGTTAAGATAAGTCTAGCAACTATAGGCCAGTCAGTTTAACTTCAGTTGTGAGGAAACTTCTAGAAATAATAATTAGGAACAAAATTAATATTCACATGGATAAGTGTGGGTTAATGAAGGAAAGCCAGTAGGATTTGTTAAGGGAAAACCGTGTTTAACCAACTTGATAGAGTTTTTTGATGAAGTAACAGAGCGTTGATGAGGACAACGTTGTTGATGTGGTGCATATGGATTTCCAAAAGGCATTTGATATAGTGCCTCACAACAGACTTGTGAATAAAAGGGACAGTAGCAACACAGATATGGAATTGGCTGAGTGACAGGAAACAGTGCGGTGGTCAATGGATGTTTTCTGGCTGGAGGAAGGTTTGTGGAGGAGTTCCTCAGGAGTCAGTGTTGAGATCCATGCTTTCCTGATATGTGTTCATGAACTTGAACTTGGTGTACTGGGCACAATTTCAAAATTTGTGAATGATGCAAAACTTGGAAGCAGTATGAACTGTGAGGAGGATCATGTAGAACTTTAAAGAGACATAGACAAGTTGGTGGAATGGGCAGACAAGTGGCAGAAAAAGTTCAGTGCGGAGATGTGTGAAGTGATTAATTTTAGTATGAAGAACATGGATAGACAATATAAAATAAAGACTACAACTCTAAAGGAGCAGAGGGACCTAGGTGTGTATGCACATAAGTCACTGAAGGTGGCAGCAGTGGCAGGACAGGTTGAGACAGCAGTTACAAAGCCTAGGATTCTGTATGCTTTATTATTAATTGGGCCAGAGAGTTCAAGAGCAAGGAGGTTATGTTGTATCCGCATAAGATGCTAGTTCGGCTTCAGCTGGAGTATTAACTCACATTCTGGGCGCAGCACTTTAGGAAGGATGTGAAGGCATTGGAGAGAGTGCAAAAATGATTCACGAGAACGGTTCCAGGGATGAGGAATCTTCAGTTATGAAGACACATTCACGAATTTGGGTCTGCTTTCCTTGGAGGAAAGACTGAGGTGAGATTTGATAGAGGTATTCAAAATCACGAGGGGTCTGGACAGGGGAATAGGATCGAGAACGAGGGGGCACAGATTTAAAGTAATTTGCAAAAACAAAATGAGAAAAACTTTTTCACGCAGTAAGTGGTTAAGGTCTGGAACGCAGTGCCTGTGTGTGTGCTGGAGGCAGGTTCAACTGACATTCAAAAATAAATTAGACTGTGGACTGAAAAGGAAGAATGTGCAGGGTTATGGGGAGAAGGCAGTGGAATGGCACTAAGTCAGTTGGTCATTCAGAGACCGGGTGTAGACGTGAGGGGCCAAATGGCCTTCTGCACCACAACAATTGAGATTCTGTGGCTTATTGGGTGAAAACATTCTATTCTCCCTGCCCACCACCCCCCCCTCCATCCCCCACTCCCAAGTTCCCTCCTGACTCCTAAATCCCTCATTTCCCATTATCCCATGCCCCCTGGGATTTGAAGCCTTCGCCAAAGGGCAGAAGTTGCCCTGTTGCTCAATTCTTTCCAAATATTTGAAAATTATTTTCCAAAGCAAAACACTGTCTTAACCTTGAACTTAGACCCCTGATATTATGAACCATATTTCTTGCTCCTTACAGGGCAATAATCTTTCCTGTTATTGGGTGCCTAGAGCTGCACACAAGTACTGAACGATAAACCAAGAAATGTTGAACATGCTCTGGGTTTCTGAGTGTAACTACGGGGATAAAATTAACTTTAACTATGGCTCCAACACTCAGTATTACACAGCCCTAGATATAGATATAGAGAAACCACCATGCTGTGGCACTTCATTTGATAACCTTGTAGCTTTAGTGGATTTTCTGCCCCAGGCTTAAATGTCATAACATCCTCCTCACCTTTGAAAACCTAAATCAACAAACCATTTGTCAACAAAGAATCACTTTCCCGCTTAAGATGCTAACTCTTGTTAGTGTGCAGTCCCACAAAGCTCTCCCTTTCAGCTGCCAGTGTCATCATTCCTGGTTCTGCCATGTCAAAGCGGGTGGGTAGGTGGTGAGAAACAGCAATAACTGTCAAGCGACAGTGCATTGCATGACCTCAGTAGCTTACTAGTGTCTCAGTCACACTGCAGCACTGTTAGGATTTAGTAAGCAGGCACTGGAGCCTGCAAGAAGCCCCTTCTATGCACCTTGATCATCCTTGACCCAGGAAACTGGGTTGGGGGAACAGTGCTGACAAACAGATAAGTTGATCCGCCTTGAACATTGCCATCAGATAGGAAATTCCAGCAATCCATTTTAAACTTCCTGCCTGCCTGTGCACTTTACAAAGTGCAGTCCCACTAATGTCTCCTTGGTGGTGCCGTTCATTGCAAAAAAATAAATTATTCTTGTCAACAGCACCATCAATGAGCAGTTGGTTGAACTGCAGCCTTCATTCTCACAAAATCTCTTTGCACCTGCCTAAAGATAAGACTTGCATTTATGGGGCAACTTTCTGAACCTCAAACTATTCTAAAGAGTTTTAAAGCAAAGTAATTACTTGGCTTAAATAAAAGCAAACTACTGGAATTCTGAAACAAAAACAATAATTGCTGGAACACAGCAGGTCTGACAGCATCTGTGTTCTAAAGAAGAGTCACCTGGACTCGAAACATTTCTCTCCACAAATGCTGTCAGACCTGCTGTGTTCCAGCAATTATTGTTTTTGTTTAATTACTTGGCTTGTTGTAATGTCAGGAAAAGTGGCAGCCACACTGCACACAGCAAGATCCCAAAACAGCAATGAAATAGTGAGCAAATAACCTGTTTTAGTGTTGTTAGTTCAGGGTTAAACATTGGTCAGGACACAGAGCACTTTGTGCTCTTTTTGAATTAGTGCCACTGGATCTTTTATATCCACACAGGAGGACAGCCAGAGTCTCAACTGACTGCTTCACTTGAAAGACAGTACACTCCCATAATACTGAACTGGGCTCAATTATGTGGTCAAGTCTCTGTAGCAGGACTTGAGTCAATGACCTTCTCACTCAAAGGCTACAATGAAACATAAGATCCACAGTGCAGTTCTTCTCCCTGGAATCAATAGACGAGAACTAGCTTACATCAGGTAAATAACCCTTCTCATGCCAGTCAGCATCACCTTCAGAAAATTCTCAAAGGTAAGATTTTAACCTGTTTGATACTTTGAACTTTGGGTTACCCTGATTCGTGGTGAGAAGGTAGAGCACAACATCTCCATGGAGTTACTCCAGTCAAAAACCCATTAGATTTCTGTGCTTACAGCACTGATGCAGAAAAAGCTTTTAAGGAAATGTTTAACAGAGAGGTGTTATATCGTACTGTTTATGGTGCTAAATCTTTACTTTGACTGTTCATCAGGTATTAAGCCATGTAAACACAAAAGACTGTATGTGGACCAGAACTGCACATTACACTTATATGCACATTTACCATAGCAACATCCCAAGGTGCATCTCACAAGCACTATCAGACAAAATCTGACACCAATACAGAAGAAATATTAGCAGAGGGGACTAAAAGTTTAGTTAAAAAGATAGGTTTTACGGACCACCTCAAAAGAGGGAGGTGGAGAGACTCAAGAGTTCCAGAGCTTATGACCTAGACGTTTAAAGGTATGACTGCCAATGGTGGTGAGAAGATGGTGGCAAGCATGTAAGGGCCAGAATTGGAGGAATGCAGAGTTACTGGAGGGTTGTAGGGCTGGAGGAGGTTCATCTGTTCATCAGTAGAACAACATATTTAACCAAGTGCAGATCAGTGAAGCCATTGAGCCCATCCTAGGCAGATATGAAGACTGCCACATCAGGTTATTAAACTCCTTGTTGACACCAATGTTTTTGTTGCCATTCTTCACTGCAGGTATTGACGCCTCAGTGTTCTGTGCTTCCCAAGCCTGGTCTTGCACTTGATGTTTGATGCTTGACCTGAAATGATGTTCAGGGTGAATCTTTCTCATTCCATTTGGCATCTCATTTTCCTCTACAAGGGTCCTTCTCAGCAATGGGAAGGATATACGAGTTGGAGCCCCAGCCCTGAGAATGCGGCATTGTGGAATGGAGGGAAAGTTGAAAGCTTAGGGTAAATCTGCAATTCTTTTGGGAATGTTTTATTTTGAGATTAAATGTTTTTTGCATGTGCAAGAAGCAGTAATGGCCTCTGTGGCTGCGGGTTTCTGCCAGTGGAATATGACTAGGTTCAAACCTGAAGTAGGAAATAATGGAGGCAAGCAATGTGATTGGTTATTTGCTGCTTAGCTATTTACCAATTAAAAATGAGAAAAATATAGAAACATAAGCAATGAAGAAAGGAAAAAGGACCATCAATCCACCTGTTAAAATGAAGGCAGCAGGTTCGACACACACAAGACACAAGTAATGCTCACAAACAGGCTTTACTGAGACATACAGTGTTAAGGCTCACCTCTGGCAGTCTATATAGTTTCATTGTTCGCTGCATAGTCATGTTTCTGCTCAGATGGGAGAACTTCACCTCTACTAGTTTGCGTGGGTTTAGTGACCTGTGCCAGTACCTGCCCAACAGATCACAGAATACTCCAGTCAGTCACTGACAGAACTGAGAGCTTGGCCCACTGCGGTTAGTGGCTTGTCCTAAGCCCAAACGTGGCATTGCACCACACCTCAGACTGCACACGAGCAATGCCACAAATCACAGATTATACCACAGTGTACTGATAACTACATAGCAGCTACAAGGACAGAGAGAGGTTTGAGTGCTGCCAGAGGTGCACACTCCCTTTAACATGGACAACTTATCCACTAAGTGGTGTCACTTTAACAGTGATTACAGCTCTTAAGGCATAGCTTCTTTGAGGGTATAAACATGAACGGTGCAACACACCGTGCCGCAGAGTGACAGCACAATGGATTTTGTCATCCTACTGCCAACAGGAGAGAACTGATCATTCCTTTACCACTATACACCTCACTGAACAGAATGTGTTTGTCCAGTCTGAGATGGTGGGGTCACATTGTCAGATAACAGCATCACCATACTTTGTTAGTGGACACCAGCGCAGGGACAACAGAATAGATTTCCAGGTCAGTCAACACCCGTTTAGTCAAGAAGCCACACATGGAGGACAGAGGCTCATGAAACAACAGGTCCACTGAAGACCACAGAGGGTGGGTTGCAGGTATACTCCTGTCTGTACAGGGAGCATATCACTGTATCACAGTAGCAAGTGGTACAATGCATCACCCAGATTATTTTGACTAGAATCCAAGTACGCAGCGCACCACAGTTTGACACACAGGAACACATCCTGCTGCACCCAGGGGCGCCACTTATGCATCCACTACCCCTGCAACCAGCAACACCCACTCCCCTGACTACAACTCCATCCAGAGATAACCCCGCCACTGTACCCAGGGACACCGGCCCACTGCACACAGAAATCCTACCTTCCCACCTCCTGCAACACCCACACCACCCCCCATCCAACCTCAACCTCCTGCCAAACACAGATGTGAGAGCAGAATTTGGAGGGGTCTGTATCTCATTAATCTACCAGCCATGTGAGTGTTTGATGGGGCAGTGTAGAGGGACCTTTACTCTGTATCTAATCTGTGCTGTACCTGTCCTGGGAGACTATGACGATTATTCTGATGGGTGCATCAGGTGAATGATATCAAGGGATATGGGGATAGTGCGGGAAAATGGCATTGAGGTTGAAGATCAGTCATGATCTAATTGAAAGGTGCAGCAAGTTCGAGGGGCCGGATGGACAACTCCTGCTCCTATTTCCTATGTTCCTATGAATCTAAGGCTTACACATATTGTTCAGTAGGAGGGGCTAAACCTGGACCTTACCTGCAAGTACCTACAGGTTTAGGCAACACCACACCTGCAGTGTATACAGCCTGATAGCTGCCTTCAAGGTTGACTCTCCTGGTGATCTCCCGGATCAGGACTGGAGCCACCCGTTTAGAGCGCAGCTTCTTATGCACACATAAAAAGTTAATCTCCACCATCTTCTTCAGACTGCCAAAAAATAAAAATTAGAACAGAATTTTTACCAATACAAACAAAAAAGTACAAACACTGGAAATCAAACAAATATAACAGGTTATGCAACATCTGTAGAGAATAAACAGTATTAGAGATACCCCCCACCCCCATTGGCCAACATCCCCTCCCACTAGCTGACTGATGCCCCACCCACCCCAAAACTACCTGCCCACAATCACTGAGATAAAAACAAAAAACTGCGGATGCTGGAAATCCGAAACAAAAACAGAATTACCTGGAAAAACTCAGCAGGTCTGGCAGCATCGGCGAAGAAAAGAGTTGACGTTTCGAGTCCTCATGACCCTTCAACAGAACTGAGTGAATATTAGGAGAGGGGTGAAATATAAGCTGGTTTAAGGTTGGGGGGGGGGGGGGGGTAGAGAGAAGTGCCGGGGTGGGGGGTGGTGTGGTTGTAGGAACAAGCAAGCAGTGATAGGAGCAGGTCATCAAAAGATGTCACAGACAAAAGAATAAAGAAGTGTTGAAGGTGGTGATATTATCTAAACGAATGTTAAGAATGGATGGCAGGACACACAAGGTACAGCTCTAGTGGGGGTGGGGTGGAAAGACTAGCAAGGCATAAAAGATTTTAAAATAATGGAAATAGGTGGGAAAAGAAAAATCTATATAAATTATTGGAAAAAACAAAAGGAAGGGGGAAGAAACAGAAAGGGGGTGGGGATGGAGAAGAGAGTTCAAGATCTAAAGTTGCTGAATTCAATATTCAGTCCGGAAGGCTGTAAAGTGCCTAGTCGGAAGATGAGGTGCTGTTCCTCCAGTTTGCGTTGGGCTTCACTGGAACAATGCAGCAAGCCAAGGGCAGACATGTGGGCAAGAGAGCAGGGTGGAGTGTTAAAATGGCAAGCGACAGGGAGGTTTGGATCTTTCTTGCGGACAGACCGCAGGTGTTCTGCAAAGCGGTCGCCCAGTTTATGTTTGGTCTCTCCAATGTAGAGGAGACCACATTGGGAGCAACGAATGCAGTAGACTAAGTTGGGGGAAATGCAAGTGAAATGCTGCTTCACTTGAAAGGAGTGTTTGGGCCCTAGGACGGTGAGAGAGGAAGTGAAGGGGTAGGTGTTGCATCTTTTGCGTGGGCATGGGGAGGTGCCATAGGTGGGGTTTGAGGAGTAGGGGGTGATGGAGGAGTGGACCAGGGTGTCCCGGAGGGAACGATCCCTATGGAATGCCACCGAGGAGGTGAAGGGAAGATGTGTTTGGTGGTGGCATCATGCTGGAGTTGGCGGAAATGGCGGAGGATGATCCTTTGAATGCGGAGGCTGGTGGGGTGATACGTGAGGACAAGAGGGATCCTATCATATTTCTGGGAGGGAGGAGAAGGCGTGAGGGCGGATGCGCGGGAGATGGGCCGGACACGGTTGAGGGCCCTGTCAACGATCGTGGGTGGAAAACCTCGGTTAAGGAAGAAGGAGGACATGTCAGAGGAACTGCTTTTGAAGGTAGCATCATCAGAACAGATGCGACGGAGGCGAAGGAACTGAGAGAATGGGATGGAGTCCTTACAGGAAGTGGGGTGTGAGGAGCTGTAGTCGAGGTAGCTGTGGGAGTCGGTAGGCTTGTAATGGATATTGGTGGACAGTCTATCACCAGAGATTGAGACAGAGAGGTCAAGGAAGGGAAGGGATGTGTCAGAGATGGATCATGTGAAGATGATGGAGGGGTGGAGATTGGAAGCAAAATTAATAAATTTTTCCAAGTCCCGACGAAAGCATGAAGCAGCACCGAAGTAATCATCGATGTACCGGAGAAAGAGTTGTGGGAGGGGGCTGGAGTAGAACTGGAACAAGGAATGTTCCACATACCCCATAAAGAGACAGGCATAGCTGGGGCCCATGCGGGTACCCATAGCCACACCTTTTATTTGGAGGAAGTGAGAGGAGTTAAAGGAGAAATTGTTCAGTGTGAGAACAAGTTCAGCCAGATGGAGGAGAGTAGTGATGGACGGGGATTGTTCGGGCCTCTGTTCGAGGAAGAAGCTAAGGGCCCTCAGACCATCCTGGTGGGGGATGGAGGTGTAGAGGGATTGGACGTCCGTGGTGAAGAGGAAGAGGTTGGGGCCAGGGAACTGGAAATTGTTGATGTGACGTAAGGTGTCAGAGGAATCACGGATGTAGGTGGGAAGGGACTGGACAAGGGGAGAGAGAAGGGAGTCAAGATAACGAGAAATTAGTTCCGTGGGGCAGGAACAGACTGACACGCTCGGTTTACCGGGACAGTTCTGTTTGTGGATCTTGAGTAGGAGGTAGAAGCTTACTCACCCAAGGGAGGAAGATCTCCAGAGGAGATAAGGTCAGTGACCACCTTCAACACCTCTTTTTTCTTTTGTCTGTGACATCTTTTGATTATCTGCTCCTATCACTGCTTGCTTGTCCCTACAACCACACCACCCCCTCACCCAACTTCTCTCCTCCAACACCACCCCCCCATCTTAAACCAGCTTATATTTCACCCCTCTCCTAATATTCACTCAGTTCTGTTGAAGGGTCATGAGGACTTGAAACGTCAACTATTTTCTTCTCCGCCGATGCTGCCAGACCTGCTGAGTTTTTTCCAGGTAATTCTGTTTTTGCCCACAATCACTACCTGGCACACAAATCCATTCCCATAGTGTCACTATCTGACACACAAATCCTCTCCCCACAGCCTTACTGCCCTTTAAAGGAAGTTTTTTCATATGAGGAGAAAGTTAGTAAGAGAAACATGGAGGAGAGATTTCCAGAGAATGAGACTGAAATGGTTCAAGGCTTTAGAGTTAAAGTGGACCAAAGGGAAGGAGGATGGAAAGGAGGCCAATGTTGAAGCACTACAGGTGCACACAGGCACTGTACTGGAGTGTGGGCAAGGACAGCGCAGAGTTAGAGAGCACCAAGTTACCGAGGATGAGGGCAAATGTGTGAAACTGCTGGAAAGGTACAAAGGGAGCTAGTAAAGGTGTGAAAACACAGGACAGAGTATGGAATAGGGCATGGGCAGCAGACTTGATGAGTTGCAATTTGTGAAGACAACATGGGGAACTTTGACATGGCTAAATCTGAAGCTAACAGCTAAGCAGTAGCAGTGTGAATAAGATGGAGGCATACAGACTTGGTGGGAGTAAGAATGTGGGTTTAAAGCTCAGCTCGGAATGATACCACATGGGGCTGGTGAGTGTGTCAGTTGCTAAAAGAGTGGAGCTTTTGATGGAAGTCAAACTCAATGGTTTCTCACTATTGAAGGCAATTCTTACTCACCCAAGATTTGATGTTGGTTAAGATGTCACAGGCCATTGTGGTGACCAAGGTAAATCTGGGCACCACCTGACCCCAAGCTTACCATTGGTGTTGCAAAAGAACAAGCTTTAGACAAGTGAAAAAGGGGAGCACTGGACAGACCCTGAATGGCTGTAAGCCATTACTAAAGTGGAGCTTCCCTCTAGATTCTCTTGACTCATGTCCTCTCTCATCTCATCTTGTCTAGGATGCCTTATACTGGTCTCTCGATCCTAGCCCCATTACATTCCAACTTTCCTTCCTGGCCCTCACATTAGCTGTATGAAAACTGGTTCCCTTTTCTCAAATACAGTCCTCTCCAGTCAATAAAACCACTTTTGAGCCCTCTGTTTCTGCAATCTAGTACCCCATCTCCAATCCCCCTTTCCTCTCCCAAGTTCCTGAACAGACTGTCACCTCCCATATTCACACTATTGTTGCCAGGTTTGCATTCCTCCAATCAGGTTCTTGCCTCAGCATTGTTACTGTCACCAATGGCATCTTCCGTGACCGTGGTGAAGTTTGCCTTCTTGTTCTCAACCTGCTGACAGGCTTTGAAACAGTTGACCACACTATCTTCCTCCATTGTCCAGATGGGTGGAATGACCCTCGCCTGGTTCCAAAGTTATTTATCCAATCATAGCCAGAGAATCTCTTGCAATGGCTTCTCTTTCTGCTCCCACACAGTTACATTTGGAGTTTCCAACTGATTTATCCTTGGCCCCCCACCTATTTCTCACCTGGCCCTCAGCAGCATCAGAAAACATAGCGTCAGTTTCCATGTGTATGCTTACAACATTCAGTTCCACCTCACCACCAGCTCTCTTAGCACCAAGGCAGTGGAGGGGTTATCAGCTTGGATGAGCTGCAATTTCCTCCAATTAAACAGGAGGAAGACCAAGGTCATGGTCTTCGGCCTAACCCTCTACCATAAAATCCATTTTCTCACCACCATCCCAGGCCGCAACAGACTGTCTGCAAAGCTCTACCATTTGGAAAACTAAAAGGTGTAACACTGAAGGAAGAGACAGATAGTGATAACTAAAAAAAAAAAAAACTTTATTTGCAATTAGTCCCAATTATTAAATACGAGCTTACGTACTGGTCATAAATCTGAATATTAGCTGGAATGGCACTGATGAAACCCACTAATTTCTTGTTGGAGACGACCCGTACACCACAGTGCCACTGAAGCAGCCAGCCAGGGGGGCGCAGAGCCCTAGATAAGGAACAGAATAATAACACATTTATTGAAATTTATGAAGGAAATTGATGTAACCTGAAAGCACTTATGCATTAATTGATAGGTATCAGAAGTGTGCTAAAACAGTAACCCACACACCCCAGCTTTACTTCATCACTGCGCTGGCCAGTAGTGGACCCACTGTTGAGTCACAGGAAGCAATCCAGCATTTCCTATTCCTTCAACAGCTGTTTTTTGGATGCAACAAAAGTCAGGCCCCAGACACAACTGGATGTGTGGAGTTCTCCTTGGTACTGAGTTTCTGCTTTCCATAACTCAGACGTACATGATATACATTTATTAACAAGTTTATTTTAATAATACCATGGAAGGTGTGTTGAACTAACTAGCTACAACAACAGTAACAACTCATGTAAATGGGGTACCATATGGTATAAAGATTACTGAATCAAAAGTGTCCAGGAAATGGGGTAGCATGCTGTGTAAGGATTACTGAGTTGTAGTGCCCTGGAAATGGGGTATCACATAGCTCAAAAGACATTTTTATTCTCAAGTGCTGTTAATGATATGTCAGCTATCCTGTACTATTATTGAATCCAAATTTCCTAACTCGTTCAGGTTTCGGGAAACATCATTTCAACAGAAAGCTCAATCAGGTGGCATCTACAATACTGAATCACGATTACTTCTTAAATCTCTTTTGTTAAACTGTTCAATTTCTAAATATTTTTTGTTTAAAGGGTGGAAATCAGGGGTGCAGAGGTCCTTAACTTTGAATCAATAACAGCAAGGGAGCAAAATATTCGTAGATATGAGATTAAACTTGGTGTACTAACCCATCACCCTCGCATTATTGCTCAGTAATCGTCACATCACATAGTGCCCTATCTTCCTCATGCTACAATGTGAGGATTATCGGCTATATGAGATCCCATCTCCTCACACTACAGCTCAGAAATCCCTCACATTGCACGACTTCCCATTCTCCCTCACATTATAGTTCAACAATTCTTTTCTCAGGTTGTGTTAAAGCATATTGTGGACGTGCAGACAGCCGTACCTTGCACCTAATCATGATGTTACCTGACTTGAGAATGCTAACTGGGAAGTTACTTGATCCAAGAATGCTAACATGTCTAGGTCAGGTACAGCATGGGATTAGAGCTGGAACTGAGGCACCTTTTCTCATAGTTGAAAGAAAGTTTATAAATCCAACCATGCAACTAGTAACTCTACTTACCATAGTAAAAACTCAGGTGAGTAATCAAATCTAAACATGTTGTCATCATCCTCCACATAGTTCTCATTCAGCAGGGTGTACAGTTCCTTCAACTGGGTGTTCAAGCACAAACAGGTTAGACTCACCTCAGGGTAGTTGCAGAGCACTTCAACATACATCAAGGTGGAGCCCCAAATATCAGAACTTAAACCAAGTTCAACAGTTTTATTAGCGGTATCGACTCACATGCAGTGCATGTTACATATAAATACTGGGAATCCTTGTCTTACTGTGTTCAGCAAACTGTGGGTTGCGGCCCTCAGTTGGATCATGGGATGAACAATTGGGGTCAGGAGCTCAGAGGCATCAGTGGCTGCTAAGGAGTCGAGACTCAGAGTGGACAGTCCTGGTTTCAGCTTAGAGCCCTCTTGACATGCGCGCATACTATTTTTTTTCCTGCCTTGGGCGTTAGGAGGGTGTTGCCTAATGAAATGAGCTCTGAGACAATCACTGCCTCCAACAGACCCTGCAAAATGGCAGGTATCAGAGATTAATTTTCTGTAAACTTTTGCTTTTTTAAATGTCATGAATCATAAATTTGTGCCCATGTCCCTGCCTTTGAGACATGTGCAAGTCAACAGATTCTGCAACAGGCAAACATGCCCTTCTCTCAAACTATTAACTTTGGCCACAGAAAGACAACAACTACTCTGCACAGTATGAATGAAACATGGGAAATCAGATGATATTTTGATAGTAGAATCACAGACCATTGATTGAATGATTATTTGTAGTTTCCGGTTATTACTAATAATAATATTTAAAATTGATTCAGAGAAACAGCATAAATGGACAGAATGTACACTGCAGGTGATTTATGGTGGGTTTGCAGCTGTCTCTTTTTATTTATTCATTCGTGGGATGTCGGCATACTGGCTGGGCCAGCATTACTTGCATCCTTAATTGCCCTTGAGAAGGTGAGCTGCCTTCTTGAACCACTGCAGTCCATGTGGTGTAGGTACACCCATAGTGCTGTTACGAAGGGTGTTCCAGGATTTTGATCCAGTGACAGTGAAGGACCGGCGCTATATTTCCAAGTCAGGATGGTGAGTGACTTGGAGGGGAGCTTCCAGATAGCGTTCCCATGTGTCTGCTGCCCTTGTATTTCTAGATGGTAGTAGTCATGGGTTTGGAAAGTGCTGTCTAAGGAGCCTTGGTGAGCTCCTGCAGTGCATCTTGTAGACAGTACACACTGCTGCCACTGTGCATCGGTGGTGGAGGGAGTGAATGAATGTGGATGGAGTGCCAATGAAGTGGGCTGCTTTGTCCTGGATGGTGTCAAGCTTCTTGAGTGTCATCGGAGCTGCACTCATCAAGTGGAGAGTACTCCATCACATTCCTGACTTGCACCTAGTAGATGGTGGACAGGATTTGGGGAGTCAGCTGGTGAGTTACTCGCTGCAGGATTCCTAGCCTCTGACCTGCTGTTGTAGCCACAGTACTTATATGGCTAGTCCAGTTCAGTTTCTGGTCAATGGTAACACCCAGGATGTTGATAGTGGGGGATTCAGCGATGGTAATGCCATTAAATGTCAAGGGGCAATGGTTAGATTCTTTGCTGTTGGAGATGGTTATTGTCTGGCACTTGTGTGGCATGAATGTTACTTGCCACTTGCCAGCCCAAGCCTGGATACTGTCTAGGTCTTGCTGCAGTTGGACATGGAGTGCTTCAATATCTGAGGAGCTGCGAATGGTGCTGAACATTGTGCAATCATCAGTGCACATCCCCACTTCTGACCTTATGATGGAAGGTCATTCATGAAGCAGCTGAAGATGGTTGGGCCTAGGACACTACCCCGAGGAACTCCTGCAGTGATGTCCTGGAGCTGAGATAACTGACCTCCAACAACCACAACTATCTTCATTTGGGCTAGGTATGACTCAAACCAGTGGAGAGTTTTCCCCGATTCCCATTACTCCAGTTTTGCTAGGACTCCTTGATGCCACACGGTCAAACGTGGCCTTGATGTCAAGCGCAGTCACTCTCACCTCACCTCGGGTGTTCAGCTCTTTTGTCCATATTGGAACCAAGGCTGTAATGAGGTCAGGAGCTCAGTACCCTGGCAGAACCCGAACCGAATGTCAATGAGTAGGCTGTTGTTAAGCAAGTGCTGCTTGATAGCACTGTTGATGACCCCTTACATCACTTTACTGATAATCGAAAGTAGACTGATGGGATGGTAATTGGCCAGGTTGGACTTGTCCTGCTCTGTGTACAGGACATATCTGGGCAATTTTCCACATTGCTGGTAGATGCCAGTGTTGTAGCTGTACTGGACCAGATTGGCTAAGGGCATAGCAAGTTCTGGAGCACAGGTCTTCAGTACTATTCCTAGAATATAATCAGGGCCCATCGTCTTTGCGGTATTCAGGGCCTTCAGCCATTTCTTGACATCGCGTGGAATGAATCTATTGGCTGAAGACTGGCATCTGTGCTGTCAGGAGGCGGCTAAGATGGATCATCCACTTGACATTTCTGGCTGAAGATTGTTCCAAATGCTTCAGCCTTATCTTTTGCACTGATGTGCTGGGCTCCCCCATCATTGACAATGGGGATATTTGTAGAGCCTCCTCCTCCAGTGAGTTGTTTAATTATCCAACACCCTTCACGCTGGGTGTGGCAGGACTTCAGAGCTTAGATATGATCCGTTGGTTGTGGAATTGCTTAGCTGTCAATCGCTCGTTGTTTGGTACGCAAGTCATCCTGTGTTTTAGCTTCACCAGGATAACACCTCATTTTTAGGTATGCCTGGTGCTGCTCCTGGCATGCCCTCCTGCACTCTTCATTGAACCAGGGTTATCCCCTAGCTTGGTGGTAATGGTAGAGTGGGGGATATGCCGATCCTTGAGGTTACAGATTATGGTTGAGTACAATTTTGCTCCTGCTGATGATGGCCCACAGCACCTCATGGTTCCCCAGTGTTGAGTTGCTAGATCTGTTCAAAATCCATCCCAGTTAGCATGGCGATAGTGCCACACAACACAATGCAGGGTATCCTCAATGTGAAGACGGGACTTGGTGTTGGCACAAGAACTGTGTGATGGTCACTCTTACCGATACTAACATGGACAGATGCATCTGTGGCAGGCAAATTGGTGATGAAGATGTCAAGTATGTATTTACCTCTTGTTGCTTCCCTCACCACCTACTGCAGACCCAGTCTAGCAGCTATGTCCTTTAGTAATCGGCTAGCTAGTCTGTAGTGGTGCTACCGAGCCACTCTTGGTGATAGACTTTGAAGTCCACCACCCAGAGTATATTCTGTGCTCTTGCCATCCTCAGTGGTGCTCAACATGGAGCCACTGATTCATCAGCTGAGGCGGGGCGGCAGGGACAGTATATGGTAATCAGCAGGAGGTTTCTTTGCCCATGTTTGATCTGATGCCGTGAAACTTCGTCCACCACCTCTGCTGGGTCTGTCCTGCTGGGATGGTGATGATGGTGTCTGGGACATTATCTATAAGGTATGATTCCGTGAGTATGACTATATCATGACTAGTCTGTGGGCCTGCTTTCTCAATTTTGGCGCAAGCTCCCAGATGTAAGCAGGACTCTGATGTGGTGACAGCACTGATTTTGCCGTTATTTAGGTGATCGTGCCAGGCGGTCTGTTTGGTTTCCTTTCTTATTGGACACATCTGAGTGGCTAGGAGTCAACCACATTACTGTGGATCTGGAGTTATATGTGGGCCAGACCTGGTATGATTTCGTTCCCTAAAGGAACTTTTAATTAGGCTTTTAATTCCAGATATTTATTGTATTCAAATTCCACCATCTGCCAGGGTGGGATTCAAACCTAGGTCCCCAGAGCAAGTCTCTGGATCACTAATCAAGTGACAATACCATTATGCCACTGCCTCTCCATTGATGCAACCACAGGAGTAATAGAGCATAGACTAAATTTATGGACCATAGTTCTTCAAATCTTTCACACTTTCCTACATTCCTGTTTGAAACATCTTCCCTGTCTCACCTAAAATGATGTAGGACATTGAAGGAGAATTTTAGTACAATTGTCAGAATTCCTCCCTGTATCAAACACAATACACAAATGACACTAATTACCCATTCTTGTTATTTTCCAGGGGGACTGTTGGTCTCCTGTCAGAGAACTTTGGGGAAATTATACGCCCACAAGGGACTGAAATCTCAACTTCGAGTACTGGTGCATGAACCTTTCATCACAGCTTTCCTTAGGGCAGGAGATCCCAAGGCCAGGCCAGTCAAACTGATGTATGTAGAAACTTCAAATTGTGGGCTGTGGCCTTTTCTGCCCAATGTACAATTGTTTTAGCAAATCTCACCTAAGGGACAGAACTGTCCACGTTCTGGACCCACCAACAACACTCTCCCCACCACTACCAACTCACTTTCACTGTGGGGGTCACACCAATTTTCAAGCATTAAAATGGAGTCACAACAGGAAATAGTTTGGGAAGTACTGCAATAGAACATTAGCCTTCATGTAGGCAGAGAAACAGGAATTATAATAAAGTCTGCTGTGTGTGTGTATTTGTATCAGACATGGTCAGTGAATGACCTTAACTCAAACACTTGAACCCAAACCATATTCACACCATTGAAGAGTAAGTCCACTGCTTACAATGGCCACTTACGTTGTTTAATTTGGACAAGTAGAGCTGAGTGTATGCATATAAGTTGGTTAGGTCAAACTGTGTGTCAGCTCAATAGAGCAGGAGTCCTATCTGAACAGATCTTGGTACACTGCAGATGGTCCTAAACACCACCTCCTGCATAATACAACCCAGCTTCACGTCAAAGTCTTAAGATCAACTGGATTATCAGCCTTGGTGTAACATTCTAGCATGACACAGTACGTCAGTGTGTTACAGCTGATCCCAACACTCAAATTTTTAATTTCTTTGTTAACTGCGTCTTCAGCTGCTCAGAATGAAAAAGCATTCTAGGAATAAATCAACGTATTGTACATACATAGAATGTTCTCGTGAGACACTATTTGCAACTTTGGCTCACATGCGGTTGATGTGACAAAGCTTTTGTTTGAACTTCATTTAGCACACTCCATTGCAAACCAACACGCCTTCCATTTAAACTGGAGCCATGAAACATATTCCCAGTAACTTCTATATCCTCCACAAGGCAACAGCTGGTGGGGTATTAATCGATGCTGCAGATCCACTTGTTTACAGCGGCTGCATGGGCCAACTTTGATAAAAAGCAAAATGCTGCAAATGCTGGAAATCTGAAAAACAGAAAACACTGACAACACTCAGCAGGTCAGTGAGTGTCTGTGCTTCACACTTCTGCTTTGATGGGAGAAGTGTTCATAATTCTGGCCATTTTCTGTGGTAGCCACAAATCACTGGCCTTGTTCATTGTGCTCAACTCCTCTGTGGCTTCCTGTGTTCCCAGTAACTAGAAGCCTCATTGTTCCCTTGGGCTTTATCAAAAATCAGAACTCCTGTCCAGGATAATCAAGGTAGTCATCAGAACACACTGCACAGGGTAATCACAGCAATGTCCCATTACTCTGTCATGTAGCATGAAAGCATACCGCCTACCATTTTATTGGGCTGCCCTGCCCTTGTACCTCCCCTTCCACCATCACTTATCTTAGCATGGGGAAGATTTGATGTTAAAACTGACGAATGGAATCCTTTCCATGTTATCCACTAGCAGTAGCATCAAATACTCCCAGATCAGCTACAACACACATTAGATGTAGAGTATAATCTCTCTCTCTCCTCTGCTAATGCAAATGCTTCAGTCTCAATCCTAGAGCAATATCCTCTCTCCAACAGCAGCATGTTTACCATTTCTTACACCAACACTCTGTGGTCTGAGTGGGATTGGAAATCTAGTGCCAGTTGGTGCTGAATTAAGTGCATTATATTGTGGGACTATGGCCCTTAGGAACCTGGTCTAGACTACACAAACTCTGTGTAATTCTTAGAACTGGCAGTGGAGAAGACTTCATCCCATCTAGCAGAGATGGATTTCATGCCAGTCCCAGGGGCAAAAAGACTGGGTCTGACACAGTGCAATGAACTTCTAGTACTTTTAATAAAACACATAATCCATTCAGTTTGTATATTTTGGCCATCAAGGGCACTAAAATATAAACTTTTTGGAGCAAATTTGACATGAAACACCACAACAGTCATCCAGCAATGACTCACCACTTCAGCATTCCCAAGGTCCAGGGCATCCCAAAGAAATCCCTGTGGTAAACTATAGGGCTCTTGTCGAATATTATCCTTGTCTGGCTCAATAGGGCCATGGACTGTCACTACTTCACCTGTAAAACAGTAAGAAGGTTCAGTTCATTTTCCGGTGAATCATCTAAACTATATCTCACTCCAAGCAAGTGTAAGCACACTGTTTTTTTTAAAGCATACATCCCACATTACTGTTCCAGACAACAGCTGAGGTACAGAGCCATCGGCACAGGCTACAGAAAAATCAGCATGTTACTCTTCGCCGGTCTCAGAGGGCATAGCAGCTCCACTGGTTGAGGGTATATTAATGAGATCAGGGAGAGGTTGATGGGTCTAGACCTGAAGACCAAAGCAAAGGGTAAAGTGGTCAGGTAGGAGCACCGTCACAAGGAATGTTATAGCAAGATAAGGAATATAGCCACACTGCCACAGTCACTATATGATGGACTTGGAAAAAAAGGTGAACTCCATTTCTCGAATCTCTCTCTAAACAAGGCACTTTGATGTCAGGACGGGACACTCCTGGAGAAAGGCTGCAGGTAATGGCGAAAGAGGTATTGTCTGACCATACAGATGCAATGATCTGCCCACAGATACTGACAGCCACGAGCAAATGCCAACTATCCGACAGGATACAGGACCAAGATATTAGAAGTCAGCAGAACTTGTTAGGATTCAGAAATCATGGACAAGATATTTTGGATGTCCACTCAAAAATGAAGCAAAGGCACTTAATGCCCTATCACATCAGTATCAGAGCACAGCTGCTCAAACCTTCCACCAGCTCTTCAACCTAGAATTCTCCTTTTAGCCAAACTCTCTCTCATGCGCCATAACCCTCCAAGAACTTGATATTCCTCTTCTACTGGTAATATTGAAGCTGAAGGGAAGTTGCTCTGCAAGCAACTCTGCAGCAGTTCAAGGTGGCAGCTCACCAGCACCTTCTCAAGGGCAATTCCAGATGGGCAACACATACTGGCCTAGCCAGTGACACCCACATCTGTGAAAGAATAAAAAAACAGCCACAGTTTTGAAAACTTCTATTAATGCAGCATCCACCATCTTTCCAGAGAAAAAGTTGCAGATTTCCCTATTACCTGTGCTACCTGATTTCATTCCTCACTGAGTCCTACTGTGCCAGTTCTGGAGGGAACAATAAACCTCTACCAAGTTTAACAAGAATACAGAAAAGAAGAGAAGATCACTTATAAATGCAGGATCTTCAACACTGGAGTTTCCAAAAGGGATCCTGGACAGCATGGTCATCAAGTAACATTCAAGCCACACAAGCGTCAGGCAATGACCATCTCCAACAAGAGAGATTCTAGCAATCGCCCCTTGATGTTCAATGGCATTACCATCACTGAATCCCCACTATCAACATCCTGGGAGTTACCATTGACCAGAAACTGAACTGGACTTGCCATATAAATACTGTGGTTACAAGAACAAGTCAGAGGCTGGGAATCCAGCAGCGAATAACTCACCGCCTGACTCCCCAAAGCCTGTCCACCATCTACAAGGCACAAGTCAGGAATGTGAGGGAATACACCCACTTGCCTGGATGAGTGCAGCTCCCACAACACAAGAAGCTTGACACCATCTAGGACAAAACAGACCGCTTGATTGGTGTCACATCCACAAACACGCACTCCCTCCACCACCGACGCACAGTAACAGCAGTGTGTACCATGTACAAGATGTACTGCAGGAATTCACCAAGGCTCCTTAGACAGTGCCTTCCAAACCCATGGCCACTACTATCTAGAAGGACAAGGACAGCAGATAGATGGGAATATTACCACCTGGAAGTTCCCCGCCAAGGCACGCACCACCCTCACTTGGAAATATATCGCCGTTCCTTCACTGTCACTGGGTCAAAATCCTGCAACTCCCTTGCTAACAGCACTGTGGGTGTACCTACACCACATAGACTGTTGCAGTTTAAGGCAGCAGCTTACCACCACCTTCTCAAGGGCAGCTAGGGATGGGCAATAAATGCTGGCCCAGCCAGCGAAGCCCACATGCCGTGAATGAATAAAAAAACTAAGAGAGACAGTAAGGGTTCATTGGTAGTGACATGCACAGTATGCTCATTTATAAGGAGTCCTTTGTGCTGGCCACTTTACAATTTGATTTTAGCTAACAATTTGCATGTGCAGAAAGCCTTTAAAGTAATGGAATATCTCAAGGTGCTTCACAGGAGTGTTGCCAGACAAAATGTCACACCAGGCCACATATTAGGTCAGGTGACCAAAAGCTAGAGCAAAGAGGTAGCTTTTAAGGCACAAGTGAGGATATATTTCCAAGTGAGGGTGGTGAGTGGCTTGGAGGGGAACTTCCAGGTGGTGATATTCCCATCTATCTGCTGTCCTTGTCCTTCTAGATAGTAGTGGCCATGAGTTTGGAAGGCACTGTCTAAGGAGCCTTGGTGAATTCCTGCAGTACATCTTGTGCATGGTACACACTTCTTAAAGCAGGAGCAAGAGATGTAGAAAGGCAGGCAAGTTTAGAAAAGCATTTCCAGAACTTAGGGTCTTGGCAACTGAAGGCACCAAGGTGGAATGATTATAATTTGGCATGTGCACGGTGCCAGGATTGGAGGAGCAGAAATCTCAAGAGGTTATAGGGCTGGAGGAGATCATTGAGTTAAGGAGGGGTAAGGCCATGGAGGCATTCAAAAGGATGAATATTTTTTTAAAAATTAAGGCACTGCTGAACTGGGAGAATGTAAGTCAGTGAGCACAAGGCTGATGGGTGAATGGGATTTTCTGAGAGTTGGGATGTGGACAGCACAATTTTCCAAGAGCTGAAGCTATTGCAGGGTGAGCATATGTATTAACATATATTTGGAGAATGGGGTAAAGGGGCAAGCAGAATACATTTCTATCAAAGGAAGGGTTTCACCAACACTAACATGTTTCAGCATATCCAACAACATTGCTCCATTCCTTCAAGGGATACTGCAAATATGCTGGCCATGTTACATCCAACCTGAACATACTCAATACACCCTCAAAAAGCTTTCTATGCTGCAGATACGTACCAAGCTTTGGCACTGGCTGGGTGTCCCAGAACTGGTAACTACGTTTGGTGGCCTCCTCCATGCTCTTTGCTGGACCCTGGGCAACAGAGAATAGCTCGATGGCCTTCTGGATCTCCTGCAGCTTCTCTGCAGGTAATGAGTTAACCTGAAAGGCATTTAGCACAAAAGAAATCTGAACATCTCAATCTTGTAACCATTCTGCAAAGCATCCAATGACATTGGGGAGAGTGCTCTCAAACTGTGGCACTCCAGATCCAGCCTTTCCATAAATTTGATGGCAGGTCAACACCAGAACTCAAACCTAAACCACAGTGGAAATGATTACTGATTGTATGATTGGTTGCCAGAATGCTGTATAATCTGCAGCGTGCTCCTCCAAATAGCCATTTTCAAAATGCTAACAATTTGCTTGATGCACCCCACGGCATCCTGCAACAAAGCTGGGACTGGTCAAGTCAGTGGTATCACAAGTCATCAGTCAGAACTTTGTTAATGGGGTAGGTTAAAATTTAATGGAACTGTATTTGACAATAGAAGACTTTGTCCAGTACTCATACAGCTATCACTGTGTGTCAAACTTTCAGATCTGTAACTGGGTGTTTAAACAGCAGCTAAAAATATTATCCATATTTAAAAGTGACAGGGTAAAGACCAAGTCTACTGGTAATGATACTCCCCTCATTCTCATGATATGCAGACTATGCTCTCCCACATAGTTGTAAATAATGATAAACGCATTATATTCAAGGCTGTAACAAACTGCAGAGGACATGAGCTCAAGTTTCAAAAATGGGGATGGGGAGGGCACAATTTGAACTTAGCTACTTGATGCAGCATGGTGAACATATGGCATGAACTATGGGGGATATTTAAAGAATAAGTTGGATGACTTTCATGAAAAAAAAGAACTGGAGATTTGAGTTTTAGGGCTGGTTAGATGATTACCTGACCAGGTACTTATTACTTGTATAACATCCTGCAACAAGCTGGAACTAGTCAAGTCAGTGGTATCAGTCAGAACTTTGCTAATGGGGTGGGTTAAAACACATCTGTACAATACAATGGAACTGTATTTGATTTTAGATATATAAATATCTCAGGTACCTGAAATCCAAATGTGGGGTGAAGGGTCCTTAATATGTGTAACAAAATCACAAACTTAAAGGACAATCCTCTAAACATTTTAGCCATTATTTTTTGCTCAGAGTGGTACTGCTGGGAGAACTGGTGGAATGTGCAAATGACTCCAGAGATCCAGCTATTGTGCATATACCCTAGACATACTTGCTGTGCACTATGGGGGCATCATCACTGCACCTACACACAAGTCAAAATGGTTTGTCGGCAGACAGGTCTCCTTGGTGCCACTGATTTATTGGAAGCTTTCAGCCCCTAATATAAAAGCAGTTTATAGAAGGTTTCAACTAGGAGATAGAATGAGCAACTCTTAAACATGCTCTTCCCTGATCCACCATCAAGTATTGCTGGAGGAGTTTTCCAGGGAAAGGAAGTGCACTCAACATTAACAGCCAGACAAGACAATAAATAACCTTTTCAAAATGCGAGTCTGGCATTCTGCTACCAGCAGCTCCAGCCCAGATGACAGGTGCAAGTTTAAAAACTGATAAAAATATAGAAAAACGACAACTTCCAAAAGGTCAAAGAAACAATTGTTAACATTTCTATCAAGTGATTCAAAGACTTACATTTCAAACTCTCTAGTATGAATATAATGATAACAATGAAAACCTCTTGATAAGAGGGTTCAGTATAAAATAACTAAAACCGCTCCTTTTTAGAAATGTAATACAAGGTTACAGTTAAACCATACAGTAAAAAAAAAATAGCTCTTAGACTGTTGCCCGTGAGCTTCCGTGCAAAGATTTATTTGAGATTAGAATGCACACAAGAAAATATTTCTTTATATAATCTTCAACTGCAATACTTCAGTGTGGGGCCATAATTCTTCTCCCCAACACCCCATCCCACTTTCTGGGGACAACGTGCCTGTGGGTAGATGTGTGGTTTCACTTGGTTTCACATTGGGGTGAATGAAACTTCAGGTTTTGTTTCAATGGAGCTGACTTGGGTGCAGTGAGAGAAAAGAAAATCAGGGAAAGAGCACCATGAAGGAAATGAAAGCGGAAACTCATGATATACTGTATACAGGGAGGCTCTATGCAACATGTCACCCTCAGCTGCTTGCTTAAATATTTATAATTAAAAATGAATCTATAATTAACATTTAGTCAATCTCCTGTTACTTTGCACATGGGAGAGTCAAAACCAGTTCTAGTATTCAGGTGAAGTTGAGGATAGTAATCAGAAAAGGGCACACAGGTGTTATTCAGTACCTGCATTAAACCAATACATTCTGTCCTTGTTTATATATATTATAATTTGACATCATTTATATCTAAATAGAACAGGCGAGAGCAGTCTGGGAAATGGAAAGTAGAGTTGGTTGGAGTGTAGGACGTGCTGCAGTGCCACATTAATATAAAAGCAAAATATTTCAGACTTCCAGCATCTGGAGTAAGGACAGAAAATGCTGTACTCAGCAGGTCTGGCAGAAAGAAACCGAGTTAACATTTCAGTTTTGTTTAGTTCTGATGAAAGGTCATCGACCTGGAGCGTTAACCCCATTTCTCTCGGCACAGATCCTGCCAGACTTACTGGCCAGCATCTTCCAGTCGGCAAGCGGGGGTGGGGCCCGCTCGCCTATGCTTTAAATGACGCAGGGTGACGTCAGGCATGTGTCCCATGCGTTATTTAGATTGTCAGTTCAGCAGGGGCACAGCCAATGCGGATGCGTGCCCGCCGACCCATCAACGGCCTATTAAGGCCATTAAAAAACCAATGGAACTCATTAATGGACCTGCCCATCCAACCACAAGCCGGCCGGGCAGCTCAGGAGCCCAGGCGGGCTTGCAATAAAACATGAAACCTCATCCACAAGTGGGATGAGGTATCATGAGTGATTTAAAAAAAATGCAGAATATTTTACAATAAAAGTTATGGACATGTCCCAACTTATGTGACTGTCATGTAAGAGGACATGGCAGGGAAATTTTTTTCTAATCTTTATTCAAAGTTTTAAATCGGAGCCGATCACCCTGAGGCAGCACTTTGCCTCAGGGAGATTTGTGCACTCATTTGCACGCATGCGTGAAAGAGCACACTCCCGGCTGAGGGAATCCTCCCCCCCCCCCTCCCCCACCACCCACACAGGGAGTGCACAGTGCTTCCAGGTGGACATCACGCTGGGTGGGCCTTAATTGGCCCGCCTACATAAAATGGCAGCGTGCCCCCAACTGGAGGTGCCGACTGGAAGCCCGCCCGCTCGCACCCACTCCCACTCCCGCACTTCTGAGTATTTCCAACATTTTCTGTTTTTGCCTCTGCAGTGCCACCACTGGTGGGAGGGTGTAGTCTGTCTGTCAAGTTTACTGAGGCAGCATTAATTATAAAGGTAGATACAAGAATTTAGGATGGAAAAATCGACACACAAGTGTGGCGACAAATAGTAGCTCTTCTAGCAGAGAGTATGTGGAGACACAAGATTTTTTTTTTAAAAATCAAGAAACTGTGAACAAGTCAGAAAAAGGAGTGTTCAAATTATGTACTGTCCAAATGATGCCATATTTAAGTATCTCATATTCCAAATGAATAAATCAGGATGCTATACTGTTCGCTCCTCATTGGAAAAGTCAAAACACACAATAGCATTTTGGCTTGCTTCAGTTAGTGGCATTTTTGCTTCTGAGGACGCAGGCTGTATATTCAAGCCCTGCTCCAGGATTTGAGCACACAATGTAGGCTACAATCCACAAAGAATTGCCAGGATACAGTGATCAGGAGAGATGGGAAGATGACTTTTAAAATTTAAACCACTGGACCCTGAGAAGTGGGCACATAATTGAAAGAATACAGGGAAGTGAACTATGATGTCAGCTGTTGAGAACACACATTTAAATTCCTTCAAAGATTTGTCTCTCCCTATCCGTGAAACCTGCTGCAGCTCTACAACCACCCCCACACTTTCCATTCTACGTACTCCAGCCACTGTCAAATTCCATGCTCTAGAAATCTCTTCCTAAACAAACATTCAGCTCCCCTTCTTAAGGCCATCCTTAAAACCTACCTTTGACCAATCCTTTGATCTTCAATCCTAATGTCTCCTTTGTTTCCCTATTCATTTTAAAAAAAAAGTTATGCCTCAATAAAGCACTTTTGGTACATTCTTCTACATTAAAAAGTGCTATTTAAATGCAAGTTGTTGCTCTTGTTCAGATTCTGTTGTGAAAAAAAGGCAAATGGCAGGAGGAATAAAGGAACAGAGCAGAATTGGAAACGCACAACACTAGCTTTTCGCTACAACTAGGTTCAGCACCAAAGAAGGGCAATTGGCTCAGTGTGCCTGCTCATAACAAAAGAACATAAGAATAAGAGTAGGAGTAGGCCATATGGCCCCTTGAGCCTGATTCCCATCAATATGATCATGACTGATTTTCTACCTTCCTGCTCTTTCCCATTAGCACCAGAAATTGTTCCCCTTCAAGTATTTATTGAATTCCCTTTTGAAAGTTAGTCATCCTACTTCCACCACTGTCAGATGGTGCCTTCCAGATCATAACTCATTGTATAATTTTTTTTGTAGATCATGTCACTTCTGGTTCTTTTGCTAACTACCTTTAATCTGTGTTCTCTGCTTACTGACCTGCTGCCACTCTTATTTTTACTCTATCAAATCCCTTTGTGATCTTGAACATCTCTATCAAATCTCCTCTCAACCTCCTCTGCCCTAACAACAACAAACCCAGCTTCTTCAGCCTCTCCATGTAACTGAAGTCCCTCATCCTTGGGACCATTCGAGTAAATCTTTTACCTACCCTCTCCCAAGGCCTTGACATGCTTCCTAAAGAGTGACACCCAGAATTCACCACACTACTCCAGCTGGGGCTTAAGCAATGTTTTATAGAGGTTAAGCATAACATCCTTGCTTTTGCATTCCACACAGTTTTTTAAATTCTTTCTTGGAATATGGGCATTGCTAACAAGGCCAACATTTGTTGCCCAGCCTTGCCTTTAGAAGGTGGTGGTGAGCTGCCTTCTTGAACCGCTGCAGTCCACCTGGTGTAAGTACACCCACAGTGCTGTTAGGAAGGGGGTTCCAGGATTTCGACCCAGCGACAGTGAAGGAATAGTGACATAGTTCCAAGTCAGGATGGTGTGTGACTTGGAGAGTAACTTGTGGTGGTGTGAATCATCAAGGAACAAAAAAAAAAGTAAAATATTTTACAGGCACATCAATAAAAAAGGTGGCATTCGGAATAAGACCATTAATGGATAGATAGGATAATATTACAGCCAATAATCCCATTGCTTTTAACAGCTTTTTTAACTTGTACATATACAAATACCTAAAGATTTAAAGACATCACCAGGTTCTTGCAATCCCATTAAAATTGTACCAATTAGTTTATATTGCCTTTCCTCATTCTTCCTACCAAAATGCAACACTTCACACTTCTCTGCACTAGATTTGGAACATCTAGGCAAAGTATATCATGTTAATTCTTACTATTAAGATGATGATGGAGAAAGACACAAGCAAGAAGAAAAGCAGGGTAATAGCCTGGCGTGAAGTTGATTTTGAACAGCTCAAAATAAAACTTAGGAAAATGGGCAACAATATTACCAAACAATGCTACAGAACAAGAATGGGGAATATTTAAAACACTGCTAAAGGAATGCAAGAAAAATATATTCCGCTAAAAGGAAAGAACAACCTGGACACTAGTAGAACTCCATAAATGAATAAAGAAATAAGGGAACAACTAAGGGTTGGAAAGAGACATTAAGTACGTAAGACAGCAGAGGAGTACATGAAAAGAGAGAATAGAGAGTTTAGGAGAGAAGTCAAAGGACAGTAAAGCTTGTACTATCCAGCACTGTACCAAACAGAATGCTCCATTAACCAGAATTTCCGACAGTTCAATTAAAAGCTGGTCTGAAGGTTGAAAATTAAGATGCAAATGGCACATTTCTGAAACCTAAATGTCGGGGTTGGTCTTCAGTTGTAGTGGTAATTAGTTTTGTTCTGATTTTCTTTAAAAAGCTGCGTGGAAACCCACAAAGCTGCTGGAGATCAGAGGCAGCAGTTACCACTCGGAGCAACTGTCTGAAACGGATAGCTCGATTTTTTTTTCAAAAAAACGGTTTGAAGGTCATGGTCTTGGTCTTCAGCTATGCTGGCTTTATTCTGATGCCCTGCTGTGCTGGGGCCTTTGACTGCCCAGCTGCTTTCCCTCATCCTCTCAAAGACAGAGCAGCACCTTAACATAACATAAGGACATAACATAAGAATGAGGAGCAGGAATAGGCAATTCAGCCTTTCTAGCCTGCTCCGCCATTCATTTCAATCATGGCTGATCTCATTTCGGCCTCAACTCCAATTTCCAGCCCTTTCAACCTGTCACTGATTAAAAATTTGTCTAGCTCCTCCTTAAATTTATTCAGCGTCCCGGCATCCACTGCACTCTGAGGTAGTGAATTCCATAGATTCACGACCCTTTGAGAAAAGTAATTCCTCATCTCCGATTTAAATCTACCACCCCTTAGACTAAAACTACAGTCTCTCGTTCTAGAATACTCCACAAGGAGAAACATACGCTCCACTTTGCCTATCCCCTTTAGCATCTTATATCTCTCAATTAGATCTCCTCTCATCCTTCTAAACTCTAGCATGTATAGGCCTAAACTGCTCAATCTCTCCTTAGAAGACAAGCCCCGCATCTCTGGAATCAATCTAGTGAACCTCCTCTGAACCGCCTCCAGCGCAACTACATCCTTCCTCAAGTAAGGGGACCAAAACTGTGCATAGTACTCCAGGTGCGGTCTCACCGATGCCTTGTACAGTTGCAACAACACACCTTGTCTTATGTCTGGAGTAACGTAACTCCCCATTAACTGGCATTTTTGATTGACTGGCACCACCCATTCCTGGGCATGCTGGATAACAAGAATCTTTATTGTAAACAATTAGGAAGGCAAAGAGAGACAGTGAAATTAAATCACCAAGGAACAAAGAAAAAAAAAGTAAAATATTTTACAGGCACATCAATAAAAAAAAAAGGTGGTTAGAAATAAGACAATTAACGGATAGTTGGATAATATTACTGGTAATGAAAGAGAGATGGCAGAAATATTAAATAATTATTTTGCTTTGTTGTTTACTAGGAACATAGAACAAGTAGACATGACATTGAGTGACAAGATGAGCAATGAGATATGTGAATTTGAAATAAGATAAAAGGATACATTGAATAAACTAATCAAATTCAAAGGAAAAAACCCCTGGACTGAATGGATTTCATCCACTTATTTTAAAACAATCTAAGGAATAGATAGCAGAAGCATCACTAGACATATTTAATAATTCATTAGAAAAAGCTGCAGTGTCAGAGGACTGACAGACAGATAATGTAATCCCTATATTTAAGAAGGGGAGCAGAGCATGTCCAGGGAATTATAGGCCAGTTAACTTAATATCAATGGTAAAAATAATGGAATCCTTACTAAAGGAGAGAATAGATGAATGTCTAGAAATGCGAAGTATAATGATGAATAGTCAACATGGATTTCAAAAGGAAAAATCTTGCTTGATCAAGCTTAATGAATTTTTTGAGAAGGCAACAGAGAGAATAGACAATGGTAATGCAAGAGATTCCATTTATTTGGATTTTTAAAAGGCTTTCAAAAAGGTGTCTCATAATAGACTAATGAATTAAGTTAGAGAATGTAAAGTCAGGGGACACGTGGTAGAATGGATTGCTAGTTGACTTCAAGACAGAAAGCAGAGAGTGGGAGTAAAGGGTTGCTATTTAGAGTGACAGGAGACGGGAAATGATGTTCCACGCATCAATGCTGGGACCACTGCTGTTCACAATTTACATTAACAATTTGGATTTTGGAATCAAATACACAATTTTTAGTTTGCGGATTATACTAGTTTGGGGGAAATAGTGAATACTGAGGAGGATTGCAGCAAATTACAGGAGGACGTTGATAAACTTGTAAAATGGGCAAATAATGGAAAAACGAAGTTCAATAAAGAAGAATAGGGAGGACAGTTATTACTTGGAAAGTGAAAGTCTAAGTCGGGTAGAAGAACAAAGGGATCTCAGAGTACAAATACATCAATCACTAAAAGTTGCACCACAGGTTAGCAAGGCATGAAAAAGGCAAATCAAGCACTAGGCTTGATTCCTAGAGGGATAGAATTGAAATGTAAAGAAGTTATGTTAAACCTATTATCTAACCTTAGTTGGACCACACTTACAGTACTGCATGCAGTTCTGGTCACCATATTATAAAAACGATGGAGGTATTGGAGAAGATACGGAGAAGATTTACAAGGCTGATACCAGAAATGCTTGGGCATACACATCAGGAAAGGATTGAAAGGCTGGGTCTTTATTCTCTTGAAAAAAATAAGATCGAGGTATGACCTAATGGAGATCTTGAAAATGATGAGAGGTTATAAGAATGGATACAGAGAGTGTGTTTCCTCTTGTGGAGTACAGCATAACTAGAGGCCATCAATATAGGATAGTCATCAAGAAGTCAAATAGGGAATTCAGAAGAAACTTCTTTACTCAAAGAATGGTGAGAATGTGGGACTCACTACCACAGAGAACAGTTGAAGCGAATGTTATAGATGCATTTAAGAGGAAGCTAGACAAGCGTACGAGGGAGGAGGGAATAGAGGGTTATGCTGATAAAAATGAGATGAAGGAGGATGGGAGGAGGCCTGGGTGAAGCATAAACACCAGCATGGGCTAAATGCTTTATTTCTGTCTAAAATAAAAGCAAAATACTGTGGATGCTGGAAATCTGAAATAAAAACAAAAGTGCTGGAAAAATTCAGCAGGACTGGCAGCATCTGTGAAGAGAGAAAGACAGTTAACATTTAGAGTCCAATATGACTCTTCTTCCAGACAGTTCTGAGAAAAGTCATATTGGACTCGAAACTTTAACACTCTCTCTCCACAGATGCTGCCAGGGCCCATGAATTTTTACAGCACCTTCTATTTTATTATGGCTACTTCTGTGCCATATATCCTATGCAACCCTATGCCATGCGTCTGCCCATTTTATCAGGTGATGTTGTAAAGAAGTCTGTTGCTATTCTCCTCACTGTTTTACATTTCTGAGTTTCACATCATCTACAAACTTTGAAATTATGCCCCATATACCCAAGTCCAGATCATTAATTTATATTTTAAAAAAAGTGGTCCGAATACCAACCTCCAGGGAACACCATTGTTAACTTCCCTGCAGTCTGAAAAACAACCGTTCACTACACGCTTTCTATCCCTTAGCCGATTTTGTATCCATGAAGACACTCCTTGGATCTCTTGGGCTTAGATTTTACTAATAAGTATATTATGTGGCACTTTATTAAACACCTTTTGAAAGTTCACATGCACAATCACATCGGCCTCAACAATCCTCTTCATTATTTCATCCAACAGCTCAAATCAAGTTAGTCAAATATGATTTGTCATTAAACAAATGTGTGTTGGCTGTCATTATTGATCCATCTCTTTTCCACATGCCAAGGTGCAGGTTAAAAGAAAAGTGGATAGAACATGGGGAATGCAACTGAATTGAGCTTGGGCTTTGTGAAGGACAGGTCTCTGCTAGAAGAAACAGAATGACTAATTTTATAGAATCACAGAAATTACAGCACAGAGTGAGACCATTCAGCTCACTGTGTCAGTGCCAGATCTTCAACTCTACCTAATTTAATTTCCCTGCCCTTGCTTCATCTGTCCCTTTTCAATTAACTTCTCTAATTCCCTATTAAATGATGCCGTGGTCCCTGCCTTGATAACCGTTTGTGGTAATGGTAACTTCATATTCTAATAATTTGCAAGGCAATTAGCTAAACTTAAAACTATAGTGGTTCAGGATGAATCTTGGGAATAAACAGGAACTAGGTTAAAGAGTAGAAAGGAATAGGCGCATGTTAAAAGATGAGGGATAGGGGTGCACTACGTGTGGGGACCCAGGGTTCATGAAGTAAAGCAGCTAAAGGATTCACACCTGGGATCTGACTATTGTTGTTTCACATTTATATTAATGACCTACATTTAGAAGCTTAATGCAAAGAGACTGCATTAAGCTAAGTAGGCAAATAGGTGGCAGATGCCGTTACCTGCACTGTTCCTCTAATTTGGTATCAACAAATTTCAACATCATTCTTCTCACACCTTACGAATGCAGGCCATTTGTTTAAAAAAGGAAAATGAGAAAAAAAAGCTCATTTTAATTATGTGTTTATCAAAATTATAAAATATTATACAGACAGCTCCATATTCAGCAGGGTCAGATAGAACAGTAGTAGCAGAAACCACAAAGAAAACTAATTTAGCAATGTGATTGGCTGAAATTGCAAGCTTTCGGGTCACTGCTGATATTCAGCCAATCTGAATGGTTAAACTAAACAAGATGTTTTCTGCAAAGTTGAAACAAAAAGCAAAGAATACTAAAGAGAAAAGACAGGTTACGACCTCTCGGATCCTTCATCACAACAACGATTAACTACGATAATTGACCGAATAACGTGCTTGATTTTTCTGCTCAGATGGATTTATCCTGCCAAGCTGTGTGTTTAATATTCAGCCTGTCATATGCAAGACTTTTAATTGTATAGAAGAGCCAAATTAGAGGAAGTGTGCAGATGCCTTTTTAAAATTGCTAAGCTTGCTCTTTATTCTGTGAAGAAAGTGGTTGCCTGTAGCACTGAGGTTTCTGGACAGTACAGAACACTTTTTTTTAATTACAGAACACTTTTTACCCTAAACCATACCTTTGATTGATCGTCCGAGTCTAGCTTCCCTCCACCTTTCTCCTTCTTCCGCTTCGGTTTCTTTTTCTTCTTCTTTGCTCCCGTTTCATCCCCGGGACTTTTACTGATTTAGAAAGAAAACAGAACTGAGAAAAATTATACAATGGAAAGCTGAGACAACTGTAATGGAAGAAAAACTCAGTCAGACTTTAGTTACAGCATAAGGCACAGATGGTAGCAGAAAAAGTGTTTTCAAACTTTGAATCAAAGACATCTGACAACATTACTGCACTGCTACTAAATCCTGACCAAAGAATAATTAACAATGTAGATTGTTAGAATTCTTGGCAATATTTTTTAATTTCAAACTCAAGAGGATGTATACCAAAAGGAAAATTTATGCAATGTGATCAAATTTTACTGAAACATGATGAGATTATAGGAACTATCCTTGGCTTGAATAATGGACAAGCAGGTAACCTACCAATGGTTTTACTGACATTGTGGTAATGAACGGAGAAATTAACCCAAAGAGTCTTCTGCATTTGCAATCTCACTTCAACAATGCACTCATTAGGAATCATCTGGGAGCTATGGGGATTACTATTGCCTAAGCAATGTGCAATGAGTGTGTGTTAGTCCCCAAATAAACTGCACCACATACTTCAGTGCATTTCACTGAGTGGCAGCATGTGTGATGGATACACTCTGGAGTTAGGACCCTAGAGCTATACTGGACCAGAAATTCATGTGCTTCCCAGTGCAGCTGTTGGTAAAGGCAGTGTGAAAGTGACACACTGCCCTGAGTTTGACAAGTCTGTGCCAAATAAGCTGACCTCAGACAGGATGGCAAGAGAGACACAATCATTCTCTTGTGCTCTTGGATCCCCACTTCAGATCACTGTCTGGCAATCCCATCTTGGAAAATGCATTGTTGTGGGGATCAGATAAAACAAGACAGGAATGATGTTATGACATCCCCACAGTTGAATAGCCAAAACACAATACTTCGGCTCAAGCATGAATGGCCACTTAGTGTACCTGTTTGGAACCAAGAATCAGCACCTTCAGGAAAGGAGGGATTAATTGGCATAAAAGAAACTTATCTGAGCATAAACAAAATCAGAATCTGTAAATGTGAACATTTATCCAATATCACCAGAACTCATCTTTCACCTTCAAGAGTTTTGGGTTATTTTTTCAGTTTAAAGTGTTGGTTTGCTACAGACGTTAAATTGCACTGAGATAACAGGTCGGAAAAATTCTAAGTTTGATGATGTTTTCTCAAATTTACAGTGGGGAAGCAGAGTGACCTGGGGACCAGTGCTTCAGGAAGTGAGTGCTAAGTTGGGAACTCTGTGCTAGTGAGAACTTGGTGCAGAGGGTGAATGAGGTGCTGCTTTTTATTCTTTGTTTTATCTCCAGTAGCTGGTGAGTGCTTTTTTTTGTCTCCAAGCCACGGCAATTACTTTACTAAATTAGCAACTAATTAACTAAAAAATAGATAAATAGTGTTAGTGTTAGCAACAGGGCTGGTGGTGTGCCATGACTGCAACATTTAGCAGTTTGTAGATTTCATTGCAGAACCAGACAACCAAAACTGAGGTAAGTATCTGCAGCTTGAGCTCAGAGTTGCTGAGTTGGAGCCCAAGCTGCAGAGATTGGGGGCATCAGGAAGGAGGAGAGTTACCTGGATGCTTTGCTTCAGGAGGCAGTCACACCACTTAGGATAAGTAAATCTTCAGAGTTGGTCAATGGTCAGGGACAGGAGGGTGTGACTGCAAGTCAGGCAGGCACAAGGATCCATAGTGATGGAGGGTGCTCAGCCCCGACTTTGTCCCAGAGGCATCAGGTACTTTCTGCCAATGGGGAAGAGAACAAGGACTGTAGAGCAGGTGAGCAAACTGGCAGCCTGCACCATAGTGCAATATGGTCAATCAAAGGGGGTTGGGGTGGGAAGGGTGGGGGAGCAGCGAAAAGGAATGTAGGAGGGACAGGAGGCAGTCTAGTCAGGGGGATAGGTACTGTACTCTGCAGCCATGACCAGGAGTTCTGAAGCTTGTGTTGCCTGCCTGGGACCAGGGTTTAGGGCATCTCCTCTTGACAGGAGACAAACTTGGAATGAAAGGATCCACTGATATGATCAACGTGGGAAATAACATTGGTACAACTAGGAATGATGTTCTGCTGGGAGAGTTTGAGTTAGGGTTCAAATTAAAATGCAGAACCTCAAAAGGCAATCATCTCTGGATTGTTATTTCAGCCAAGTGCCAATTGGCATTAGGATCAAGCGGATTAGGGAATTAAACACATGGCAGAAAGTGTGATATGGGAAGATAGGATTTCAATTCATAGAAAACTGGCACCAGTACTCAGGAACGATGCAGATGTTCCACTTAGATGGGCTCCAATTTTTAAAATTCATTCATGGGATGTGGCTAGGCCAGCATTTATTGGCCATCTCTAATTGCCCTTGAGAGGATGGTGGTGAGCTGCCTTCTAGAACCGCTGCAGTCTATGTGGTGTAGGTACACCAACAGTGCTGTTAGGTAGGAAGTTGTAGAGTGAATGTTTGTGGATGGGGTGCCAATCAAGCAGGCTGCTTTGTCCTGGATGGTGTCAAGCTTCTTGAGTGTTGTAGGAGCTGCACTCTTACACACAACTCAAGAGTATTCCACCACATTCCTGACTTGTGCCTTGTAGGTGGTGGACAGGCTTTGGGGAGTCAGGAGGTGAGTTACTTGTCGCACGATTCCTAGCCCCTGACCTGCTCTCGTAGCCACAGTATTTATATGGCCTGTCCAGTTCAGTTGCTGGTCAATGGTAACCCCCAGGCGTAGACTGGCTAACAGTAAGGTTTATCAGGGCATTTTCAAGTTGGCAAGTGGTGACTAGTGGAGTGCTACAAGGATCAGTGCTGAGGCCTCAGCTCCTTAATTTATATTAGTGACTTGGATGAAGAGACAGAGTGATATACCCAAGTTTGCTAATGATGCAAGCTGTGAGGACACAAAGAGGCTGCAAAGAGATATAGACCGATAGGGCAGGATTAATGCCTGAGGCAGATTTGGATGCAGGGTGGGCATTTTAAAGGGCAGGGTGATGCCAGGTGTGGACCCCGTCATCTTCCACCTCAAACCCAACTAAGTCCAGGCCAGGAAGGCTTGTCGACAACCTACCCTCCTTGAGGCTAACTGAGGCCCTTAAATGGGCAATTAATGTCCACTTAAGGGCCTCATCCTGCTATTGCTGATATTGTACCAACGGTGGGCATGCAGGAAGCCCAAAAAGCAAACCATGTTGTGTTTACTTGCAGTCTTCCGGGTGGGTCAGGGGAGGCTTCCTCATTCAAGGGCACAAAATGCCTGATTGAGGGACCAGGCATTGGGCTTTCTTCTGACCCCTCTTAGCAAGCGACTCTTTCCCATCCTCACATCAGTAGCCCAGGTCCCTCGTTGATCCTGTGCCTCTGGTGGGTGACATTGCTGGCAACTACCACCGCTGACCCGGTAGTGATGCCAAGCAATGAAGAGCCGCTGGCCACTTAAGTGCTTGGCTGGCACTTAATACGGCAGTCACTCCCCAAAGGAGGCAATGCGGGGTTTTCACCAGCTCTCCAGCTGGTGGGCGAGCGCCCTGTTGCCCGAATTAAATTCTGCCCATTAAGTGAGTGGAAAATAAGGAAGCAGATCGAGGTTAATGTGGGGAAGCACAAGGTTATTCACTTTGGTATAAAGAATAGTAAAGCTGATTTTTTTTTTAAAAAGTGTGGAACTTGTAAATGTTAATCTTCAGAGAGACTTGGGTTTACTCCTACAAGGAACACAATAGCATGCAGATACAATCAGCTTTCATGGGCTATTTCACCTTGGAGAGCATACTGTCTTCATCACTAATACACAGCTCCAGTAGTTACTGGAAAGTGACCAGGAGCCGGAACACTGGCTCGTTTTCCCCTTCTCTACTGTAGAAGCCTGGAGGATAACTGTAACACCACCACAACTGAGGTTAACTGACTCAGAACAGGTCTCTAACTGTAGGCTATCTTTGTCAGCCTGACTCAACTACTCAGAGGCTGCACCAACTAAGCCACAGACAGAAATAGTCCATTTTTGACTGGTAGTCCATGCAGACCAACACGTGCTTGGCACTGTGAGCCTAAGCAGCACCTTGAATACTGCATTATTGCATCAACTGGCCTTGCACTTGTGTTAAAAATTATTAAAAGCTTTAAATTGTACATTTTAAAAATCTCCAACAATAAGTACTAGTTATTGTCATTAAAAGTGGACAAGACTCAACTTGAAGTAGTGACTTTAGTTGGTGCTGTAACTTCACTCCGTTTAATACAGGTCAACGCTGAGGCAGACAGCAAAATGCCATTTTTGTGAAGCTTACAGCACAGCAGCACGACTAGAACAGCAACACTTGGATTTTCACAATTAACGAGACATCTGCCCCTTGCTTGAGGTTGTTGTGGCATCTACATATAAATAACAGCGAGCACCATTAGCCTTACCATAATTCACTGCCAAAATAATGGTCAATGAGTTAAACCCCATTAAATTTTTACAGTAACTTGCAATGCATTTCTTCAACAGCTCTGCTAAACTACCAGGTGTCCATTTTTGTCCTTAGTAGGATGACAAAGATTTGACTTGCTGCGCTCCATCTCGGTGCTCTGTATGAGCATTGAGTGACGAGCAGTCTGAGTGACACTACTCAACCTCCACCAAGCCATTGTTGGTGAGCATGGAATTCTGGGATTTGTCATTCTGCTCTCCTCAGAGCCTCCCACCTCTGAACAGCAGGAACAGATCAACAGCTACAGCTTCCAGGAAACATGCTGCCCATGCACATAGAAGGTGAGATATTACCATGGCAATGACTTTAAAAATTCCACAGATACATCATGTAAACTACTCCTCCCCATTTTCACCCTAGGCTGCTCCTAGTGCTTAGGAGATTAATATAACATTCCTGAAGACTCTGAACAATCCTGAATGAGTTGGCAACCCCACTGGCAATGTCCCAGCCCAGTGTCAGCTTTGTTCCACAGTAACTTTGGCAACTTTGAATCAGAAAGTCATGGGTTCAGTCTCAGACTTGAGCACACAATCCAGGCTGACATTCCAATACAGCAGGAAGAAGTGCTGCACTGGTGGAGGTGCCATTTTTTGAACGGAAAGTCAAAGCAAGGCACCACATGCCTATTCAGGTGAATACAACAAATCCCTTGACATTAATCGAAGAATAGGGGGTTCTACTAGTGTCCACCCTGGCCATCACTCAACCTTTGACTAAACACCAACAAATTATCTGACCATTTGTTCATCTGTTTGTGGAACCATTTCCAGATACTTACTAAATTCATAATCAGGATTAAGTAATTTGGAGAGAAATCGTTACACAAGATTTATAAAGCAGTGATATTATAGTAGAACACCCATATCTGTTGCTAGTGCATATACATGACTGGTGGAATAGCTCATCCTTAGTCAATGGTGCAGCCGATTATCCATGTGGATATTACATCATAACCCTGTAGCGGTCACTGAGGTAAACGCCTGTGCAATGGATTGCTAGCAGTCACTGCAGCTACTAAAAACCTGGTTTCTTCCTTGAAATTACTTGACTGTAAAACACCGATCAGCCAAATATCTAGGTACCAAGTGACAAGATACTAATTAGCCTTAATGCTACTTACATGTTATCAGGTAGGATCCATGGGGAGAGGGATCACTAATTTACCACTATTTGTACAGCAAAAATATGGTCATCACATGGGAGGGAGGTGATAATAGCAGAGGGAAGCTGGAATGCATTCTGCACATTGGTTAGGGTGCATCTGTGCAGTTCCAACAGAGAACACCACATGTCAGCATTGTGTTCAATTTACAGACAATTCCAGAACACACACACACACACACACACATCCTGTAATGTTCATTCAGGCACTACAGTTTAAACTGCTGAAATGCTATAACTTTAGTGAAAAGTCCATTGAAATACAGGGTGAACTGTTCAATTGAATGTAAAACAGAAACTACACTTCAGAAATACTGTCAGCCACGGCACAATTGGTAGCACTCTTGTTTGAGTCAGAAGATTGTGGGTTCAAGTCCCAGGGTTTGAGCACAAAAATCAAGGCTGACACTCCAGTGCAGCAACTAAGGGAATACTGCACTGTCGAGTGTGACATTATAGTAGAACACCCATATCTGTTGCTAGTGCACATACATGGCTCTGGTGCAACAGCTCACCCTCAGTCGACAGTGCAACGGATTACCCGTGTGGATGTTACAGTATAACCGTGTAGGGGCCTAACTGCATGCTCAGATGGATGTAAAAGATCCTGTGGCTCTATCTCGAAGAAGAGCAAGAGAATTCTCTCTGGTGTCCTGGTCAATATTTATCCCTCAATCAATATCACACAAACAGATGATCTGGTCACTATCACAATGCTTTATGCGGTTGTTTGTAGTGCACAAATTGGTTTCCAAGCAATCCAACAGAGAATTCGGAAGAAACTTCTTTACCCAAAGAATAGTGAAAATGTGGAACTTGCTAGTATAGCACTAAATAACGTGCAAGGTTACAGGGATAAGGCAGGGGAAGTTCTCAATGGAAACCGTCATCTGTTTTTCATGAATCATTTCTGATCTTCGCAGGCTATCTATCCTTTCCTGGGCTCCCTTTTATCCTGCTGTATAGCCAACAGGCTGTGGGGTAATATTTGATTGGCCGGCTTCCCCAGCAACAGTGGTCAATCCAAACATTTCCTGGAAAGCATCCCGAATAGCTGCCATTTTGACTTCTTTATTAGAAGTTACCAAAACATCTAGATCACCACCTGCTTTGATGTAGGGAGCCATGCCTGGATCCAGTTTGGTGATCATGAACTCTACAGAATGTTTCGTTTTATCCAAAACTGATTTCACAACTGGGTTTCCTGCCACACGCTTAAAGAAGCCCCACAGTCCTCCCTCAGAAGCACTTTGGTCATAGTGCACAGACATCCTGGGGTCTTCAGTCTCCTCTGGGAAAGTAATGGAAGAGCCACCTCCAACAGGAGCAGAGGCCTGAGTCATTGAGTTTGGTCCAACACTTTTACGAGTGGGAACATTTTCTCCCCATCAACTCTATCCAGCCCCTTCATAATATTGAACACCTCTATCAAATCTCCCCTTACCTTCACCTCCCCAAGGAGAACCGTCCCAACCTCTCCAATCTATCTTCCTGACTCAAGTTTCTCATCTTGGAACCATTCTTGTAAACCTCTTCTGTACTCTCTCCAATGCTTTAACAGCCTTCCTATAGTGTAGTGCCCAGAACTGTACACAATACTCCAGCTGAGGTTTAACGTGTGTGTCTTATATAAGCTCATCATAATCTCCCTGCTCTTGTACTCTATACCCCTATTAATAAAGTCCAGGATACTGTATGCTTTATTAACTGCTCTCTCCACCTATCCTGCCACCTTCAATGATCTATGCACATATACACACAGGTCCCTATGCTCCTGCACAACCTTAAGAACCCTTATTTTATATTGCCTCTCCAAGTTCTTCCACCAAAATGCATTACCTCACATTTCTCCACATTGAACTTCATCTGCCACCTATCTGTCCACTCCACCAACTTGCCTACGTTCTTTCAGGTTCTACACTGTCCTCCTCTCAGTTTACAATGCTTCCAAGTTTCGTATCATCCGCAACCTTAGAAATTGTCCCCTGCACACCAAGATCCAGATCATCAATACACATCAGGAAAAGCAAGGGTCCCAATACCGACCCCTGGGGAACTCCACTACAAACCTTCCTTCAGCCCGAAAAATATCCATTGACCATTACCCTTCATTTCCTATTACTCAGCCAATTTTGCATCCATATTGCTATTGTCCCTTTAATTCCATGAGCTATAACTTTTCTCTATTGAATGCCTTTTGAAAGTCCATGTACACCACATCAACAGCATTACCTTCATCTAACCTGTTACCTCTTCAAAAAACTCCAGCAAGTTAGCCAAACACAATTTTCCCTTTAGAAATCCATGCTGGCTCTTCCTAATCAACCCATATTTTACTACATGATTACTAATTTTATCTGTTCTTGCCCCATTGAAGTTGACTCTCTCCCACTTAATTATTCTTACTCTGGATTGCACCTTGTCCTTTTCTACCTTCATCCTGAACCTTACGATACAATGATCACTATCTTCTAAATGTTCCCCCACTGACACTTGATCTACTTGGCCCACCTCATTTCCAAGAACCAGGTCCAACAGTGCATCCTTTCTTGTTGGACTGTACACATATTGCCGTAAAAAATTCTCCTGAACACAATCGATAAATTCTTGTCCCTCTCCACCCTTTGCACTACCACTGTCCCCGTCTACATTCAGCTAATTAAAGTCCCCCATTATAACTACTCTATAATGTTTGCAACTCTCTAATTTCCCTGCAGATTTGTTCCTCTATATCCTTCCCACTGGCTGGCAGTCTATAGACTACACCGAGCAATGTAATTGCACCCTTTTTGTTCCTTAGCTCTAGCCAAATTGACTCTGTCCTTGAACCCTCTGAGACATCCTCTTTCTCCAGCACCGCAATGCTCTCCTTAACCAATACAGCCACCCCTCCTTTTTTTCCTGCCCTATCTTTCCTGAACACCTTGTACCCAGGAATATTTAACACCCAGTCCTGCCCTTTCTTGAGCATGGGAATCTGTCCCCGTAACTCCCCAATCTTATTTACTATACTCCATGCATTCACATACATGCACAGCAACCCTGAATTAGGCTTCATGACTTTCTCCCTTACTCCAATTCCAACTATTAACATGCTACTGTCTTTACTAGTGCTATCTGTCTCTCCCAGTATTTTGTGCACTCTGGTATTCCTCTCTAATATTCTCTCCTGGTTCCCACACCCCTGCCGAGTTAGCTTAAAGCCCTCCCAACAGCACCAGCAAAACGACCCGCAAGGAACTCAGTCCCAGCTCTGTTCAGGTGCAACCCGTCCGACTTGTACAAGTGCCATCTTCCCCAGAGCCAGTCCCAGTGTCCCGGGAATTTAAAGCGCTCCCTCCTGCACTATCTTTCCAGTTACACATTCATCTGCCTTATCCCCCTATTTCTGTACTCACTTGGACGTGGCACCGGGAGTAATATGGAGGTTACTACATTTGAGGTCCGGCTTACTAATTTTCAACCTAACTCCCTAAATCCTGACTGCAGGACCACATTCCCCTTCCTATCCAAGTCATTGGTCCCAATGTGGACCATCGTCTCTGGCTCATCACCCTCCCCCAGAAGAATGTCCTGCAGCCGCTCTGTGACATCCTTGACCCTGACACCAGGGAGGGAACATACCATCCTGGAGTCACCTCTATGGCTGCAGAAACACATGTCTGTTCCCCTCACTAATGAATCCCCTATCACTATGGCTCTTCCTTTCTCCTTCCTCCTCTCCTGTATAGCCGAGCCCCTCGTAGTGCCATAAACTTAGCTCTGACTACACTCCTCTGAGGAACTAGCGCCCTCACCAGCTTCCAAAACAGAAAACTGATTTGTGAGTGGAGCCCCAGGGGACCACTGCACTACTTGCCTAGTTCTCTTGGACTGCCTGGCGGTCACCCATTCTCTTTCTGCCTCCAGGCTTCTAAGCTGAGGTCTGACCACCTCTCCGAATGTGCTACCCATGTAGTTCTCAGCCTCACAGACGTGCCACAGTGACTCCAGCCGGTGCTCGAGCTCCGAAATCCAGGGCTCTAGGTTCTGCAGCTGGCAGCACTTCCTGCACGTGTGGTCATCTAGGGCACTGGTAGCATCTTTGACTTTGCACATATTACAGAACACACATTCCACTTTACCGAGCTGCCCTGCCATGTCTTAGCTTTATTTTACTTTGGTTTATTTACATTACTTTATTATACTGGCCCTTACTTTCCTTTACTCCCGGTGTTTCTCACTTAAATCCAAGTATAGCTACTTCTTGTACCCAGTTGTTATACAGTAAGACCTATACATGCCAGTTTTGTGCCCCAGTTATAATGACAGACCTGTCCCCGCCAGTACCGCATCCACTGTTATACAATGACAGACCAGCCCCCACAAATACTGTACAGTATTGTTCAATGACAGCAATATACTGGCAGGTACAAGTCAGTGTTATACAGTTAAGACCTGTACATACCAGTTCTGTACCCGTGTTATGGTGTCAGGTCTGTCCCCATAAATACTGCATCCCAGTGTTATATAGACAGACGTGCAAATTCCATAAGGAACGAGGAGATTTTTCTCTCTGAGGGTCGTTAGTCTGTGGAGTTCTCTTCCACAGACAGCAGTGGAGGCCGGATCATTGAATATATTCAAGACTAGGTTAGATTTTTGATTGACAGGGAGTCAAGGGTTATGGGTGGCAGACAGGAAAGTGGAGTTGAGGCCACAAGACAGGTCAGCCATGATCTTATGCAATGGCGGAGCAGGCTCAAGGAGCTGAATCCTGCTCCTAATTCTTGTGTTCTGTCATTCTTGCATATGTCCCATTAGAGCTTCCTTTTATCCTCAGAATAAATTAATCTGTGTCCATGACTCATTGGATGCCTCTGAGTCAGAAGGTTGTTGATTTAAGTTCCACTCTAGAGATCTGAATGCATATTCCAGGCTGATACATCAGTGAAATACTGAGGGAGTTCTGAACTACCAGAAGTACCAGTTTTCAGATGAAAGATTCAACAGGCCCCTTTTGCCCTCTAGGGTAGGCATAAAAGATTCCATACCAAGATCAGGGGAGTTGCTATTTCCTCAATCAACATCTGGTTATCTGATTATTTGAGCACTTTCACATCTGCTTTGTGGGAGCTTGCTGTGCACAAATTGGCCTCGACATTATAACAGTAATTACACTTCAAGAGTACTACATTGGCTGAAAAGTGCTTTGGGGTGTCCTGAGGTCATGCAAAGTATGATGAAAATGCAGCCTTTTCCTATTTTAGTGGCAAGTGTAAATTTAGATAGCAGTTCCTCCAGCCCATGACCATAAGATCATCAGAAATAGGAAGAGGAGGCCATTTGGCCCATTGGGCCTGCTCCATCATTCAATATCATGGTTGATTTGATAGTGACCCTAATTCCACTTTCCTACCTGTCCCCCATAACCCTTGACGCCCTTGTAGATCCTAACTCCCCCTGTAGATCCCTTCCTAACAGCACTGTGGGTGCACCCACACCACATGGACTGCAGCAGTTCATAAAGTCAGCTCACCACCTTCTCAAGGGCAACTAGGAATGGGCAATAAACGCTGGCCCAGCCAGCAAAGCCCACACCCCATGAATATGAAAAAAAGCCTCGTCTAGTATTGACCTGAAAATATTTATTCACTCCTCCTCCACTGCTCCCTGAACAAGAGAATTCCAAAGACTAAAGGCCATCAAACAAAATCCTTCCTCATCTCCGTCTTAAATGAGAGACCCCTTATCTTAAACTCTGCCGCCAGGTTCTAGCTTCCATATGTTTCAATGTTCAATGTTTCAAAAGATCACATCGCATTCTTCCAAAGTCCAATGATTATAGGCCCAAACTGTTCAAGCTACCCTCTTAAGACAACCCCTTCATCCCAGGAATCAGGCTGGTGAACCTTCTCTGCACTGCTTCCAATGCAAGTGTATCCCTCCTTCAGTAAGGAAAACTGTATGCAGCGCCTCAGGTGTGGTCTCACCAATGATCTACACAGTTGTAGCAAGACTTTCCTACTTTTATACTCCATTCTCCTAGCAATAAAAACCAACGTTCCAAATGCCTTCTGTCATGAAGTCGCAGCTCTTTGTTTTTTGAAAAATGATTTTTAAAAAAACCTTCAACTGAAACTCTAATTTGAAACGAGACAGAACAGCTCTAAAAAATGCGAGGCTGCCTTCCAAGGTGAAGTGAGAAAGACAAACAAGACCTCCCCAAGGAAGTGTGAAGAGAGAGAGACATTGAAACCCAGCACTCAGGAAGGTATTAAAAATGGAAGGTGCTGGAGTTTAGTCAAATGTAATCTTATTAAGACAATGGGGAACCACTAGCCAACAGGATATACAACAAACAGACACTCAAACCCCTGTGGAGGATGAAAGTTTCTACTATCTTGAAAAGGGTCAAAAGTTTCTGAGGTGAAACAGCAAAATGTGATTCAAAAACAGAATTACCTGGAAAAACTCAGCAGGTCTGGCAGCATCGGCGGAGAAGAAAAGAGTTGACATTTCGAAGGGTCATGAGGACTCGAAACGTCAACTCTTTTCTTCTCCGCTGATGCTGCCAGACCAGCTGAGTTTTTCCAGGTAATTCTGTTTTTGTTTTGGATTTCCAGCATCCGCAGTTTTTTGTTTTAATCAAAATGTGATTACTTGTTCTACAACAATTAGCAGACATGCTAATCCAATTCCTATGGAATATACAGTGAGCAGGATTTTGAAAACTGGATAAAAGCAAAAAACTGGGAATGCTGGAAATCCAAAACAAAAATAAAAATACCTGGAAAAACTCAGCAGGTCTGACAGCATCTGCGGAGAGGAACACAGTTAATGTTTCGAGCCCGTATGACTCTTCAACAAACTAAGTAAAAATAGATATTTCACCTCTCTTCTAGTTTTACTTAGTTCTGTTGAAGGGTCATTTGGACTCGAAATGTTAACTGTGCTCCTCTCTGCAGATGCTGCCAGACCTGCTGAGTTTTTCCAGGTATTTTTGTTTTTAAGTAAAAATAGAAGAGAGGTGAAATATAAGCTGGTTTAAGGGGGGGTGGTGGGACAAATAGAGCTGGATAGAGGGCCAGTGATAGGTGGAGATAGCCAAAAGACGTCCTAGACAAAAGGACAAAGAGGTGTTGAAGGTGGTGATATTATCTAAGGAATGTGCTAATTAAGGGTAGAAAGCAGGACAAGCAAGGTACAGATAGCCCTAGTGGGGCTGGGGTGGGGTGAAGGAATCGAAAAAGGCTAAAACAATGGATGGAAATACATTTAAATAGGTGGGAAAAGAAAAATCTATATAAATTATTGGAAAAAAAAGGGGGGGGATCAGAAAGGGGGTGGGGATGGAGGAGAGAGTTCATGATCTAAAATTGCTGAACTCAATATTCAGTCCGGAGGCTGTAAAGTGCCTAGTCGGAAGATGAGGTGCTGTTCCTCCAGTTTGCGTTGGGCTTCAGTGGAACAATGCAGCAGGCCAAGGACAGACATGTGGGCGTGAGAGCAGGGTGGAGTGTTGAAACAGCAAGCAACAGGGAGGTCTGGGTCATGCTTGTGGACAGACCGAAGGTGTTCTGCAAAGCGGTCACCCAGTCTGTGTTTAGTCTCTCCAATGTAGAGGAAACCGCATTGGGAGCAACGAATGCAGTAGACTAAATTGAGGGAAGTGCAAGTGAAATGCTGCTTCACTTGAAGGGAGTGTTTGGGCCCTTGGACGGTGAGGAGAGGGGAAGTAAAGGGGCAGGTGTTGCACCTTCTGCAGTTGCATGGGAAGGTGCCGTGGGAGGGGGTTGAGGTGTAGGGGGTGATGGAGGTGTGGACCAGGGTGTCCGGAGGGAATGAACCCTGCGGAATGCCGCCGGGGGGGGGGTAAAGGGAAGATGTGTTTGGTGATGGCATCATGCTGGAGATGGCGGAAGTGGCGGAGGTTGATCCTTTGAATTCAGAGGCTGGTGGGGTGATAAGTGAGGACAAGAGGGACCCTATCATGTTTCTGGGAGGGAGAGAAAGGTGTAAGGGCAGATGCGCGGGAGATGGGTCGGACATGGTTGAGGGCCCTGTCAACCACTGCCACCCATCCTCTGTACTGCAGCATTCTGCATGACCGTTTCACAGCTGTCAGTTTCCACAAGCCAAGTGGACACTATACAAATATTATGTCTGACTGAAAACCAACTGATGTAGTGAAGAGACAAGGGAGGAAATCTGATGGCTGTTGACACAACATTGAGGTATTGGAGATTAAGTAGCAAACTTAGCACCTATGTTTTTAAAAAAATAACCTCGGCAGCAAGTTCATTGGTCTGGTATTACAGGCAAAATAATGTAAGTGATTCTAAAATTACCATCTGTGTGCCAATAATTAATAAGGACAAGCTACCATGTATGTAGAAAGGCAAGATCCCACCAGTCACACTTTGACTTACTTTGAGAACATGACAGAAAAAGTATGGTATCAGCCATGTTATGGCACAGCAGATGGTAAATGCTGAGCTGTTCAAATCCCTGAGGGAAACTTGAAACAGCTGCCACAGCTGCTTTGCAATGTGCATTTTTATTTTGAGTTGCGTGCCTTAAATTCAGTAGTAATAACACCAAGTCTTAGAGGTTTTTTTTTTTTACAAAACTAAATTAAACATTTATTAATAAAAGAAATGATTTTAAGCACATACATAGGCCTATAAGTTACTCTAGCTCCCAGTTACACCTCCGTTAAGGCAACAATAAAACAACATAGATTTCAACAGACCCAGGCAAAGCACACATTACCCTGGACAGTGATATTTAAAGTGAATTATCTTAGCTTCAGTTCCTGGAGACAGCAGCTTGGTACATAGAATCTGGAGGCTTTTCACACTTGTTAGATCTTAGAATTCCTTCTTCTTATACATAACCTCATGTCCTTTAAAAGGCTAAAACAATGGATGGAAATACATTTAAATAGGTGGGAAAAGAAAAATCTATATAAATTATTGGAAAAAAAACCTCATGTCCTTTATACAGGTTTCTCCCTTTTTAATGAAAATTCCATTGTCACAATATGTCTTTGCAACTTTACTTTTTCCATAAAACAAATCTTTTATGGCACTCCTATTATCAGTAATCTTTGGGAAAAATAAACACACTGTTTCGGTTAGCCTCTTATGGCTAGGTGTAACACCTTACCATCTCTTTGAAATTCACTACTCTGGTTTATCTAAAAATGCAAATGTTCTTCACACCTCACATTCACATATTTAGCATTTCAAACCTAGCTTCTCTTCTGATACATCAAAGACCAGCTGCCTGCAATTCAACACACACACCCCCCCCCCAACCCAAACACTATTAGCCTACCTTTACAATAATATTATGAAAATTATTTTATTTTCATGACAAGCCATGGCTCAGTGGATAGCTCCCTTCTAGTTCAGAAGGTTGTGGGTTCAAGTGCCCAACCAAAGACTTCAGCACATAATCTAGGCTGATGCTTCAGAAAGTGAGAGGGTGCTGCGATATTGGAGGCAATGTCTTTTGGGTGAAATGTTAACCAAGGCTCCATCAGCTCTCTCAAATGAGCATAAAAAAAAACCAATGACATTAAAGAGCAGGGGAATTTTTGTGGTGACCTGCCCAACATTTGTCCCCTAACAAACATCACTAGAACACATTATCTCATTGCTGTTTACAGAACCTTGCTGTGTACAAATTGGTTGCCATATTTCAACATTACAATAATGACTATACTTGTAACATGCTGTGACAGTGAAAGGCACAATGTTGATAAATAGGTAGAATGCTCAAAAACACAGTTGACATTCACCAACTTCTGACAGTTTCCCATGAAAGACTTTCAATTGAACTGTATTGTTTGGCGTCCAGGTAAAACACAGATTGGAATAAGATGTCAGGTTTAAAAAAAACATATGGCAAACGGTCCTGCTGGGTCCGATGCTTTCAGCTTAGTTGTAAGATTGTCAGGTTTACAGGCAGTGTTACACAGGGAGAGCAGTGAAGGCAGAGAATGCAGTTGAAGATTTGGAGGATCAGTTATACAGCTGGACAACAAACAAGGTTTATTCCTAACAAATGAAAAGTATTATACACTGGGAAAAAAAAAGTGGAACTCAAGTAAAAAATGAATGGAATAGAACTAGCAAAGCATGTGATAAAGTGTCACACAACAGGCTTGTAAGCAAAGTCATTGCCCATGGAATAAAAGGGACATGAATAGAAACAAAGCAGCAAGGCAATGGGGAAAAGGCAGGGGAGTGGGACTGGCTGAGTTGCTCTTGCAGAGAACTGTCTCAGACAACGGGCTGAATGGGCTCCCTCTGTGCGATAACCTTTCTATGGTTCTATGAAAATATTTTGATGCAGGACTGGGAAACTTCTTGATGACACTACAGGTCCAGCCAATAACATGGCTTTTCCAGGATCATGTGGCTCTGTGTTACTCTGATGTCTTTCCAATAAAAGACCTCAACACAGAGAAAAAAACAAAAAAACTGCGGATGCTGGAAATCCAAAACAAAAACAGAATTACCTGGAAAAACTCAGCAGGTCTGGCAGCATCGGCGGAGAAGAAAAGAGTTGACGTTTCGAGTCCTCATGACCCTTCGACAGAACTTGCGCAAGTTCTGTCGAAGGGTCATGAGGACTCGAAACGTCAACTCTTTTCTTCTCCGCCGATGCTGCCAGACCTGCTGAGTTTTTCCAGGTAATTCTGTTTTTGTTAAAGACCTCAACACGTTCAGCCACTGACATGACACAACGGCTTATTAGGGAAGGCGGCCTGATGTGTGTCTGACAGCCAGGAAAGAAAACTGGTGGGTGGTGAAAGTTTAGTCTGATAGAATTGTAGGAGCTTTCATAGTAAAAGTATCCTTTAGATTTCCCTTCCAAGTCAAGAAAAATTATACACACGGATTGCGTTTTAGAACATCCTCTTGATCACATGATGAAAAGGTTCTACTTTACCCCATTTCTATCCAGGAAAGAGGCTGTGGGGGTTGGCTGACCTAAGCAAAAACAGCTTCCTGATGCTCTATTTCCGGGAATATCCTGACCCATCCGAAATTGGAACATAAGTATAGGGGTAGAGCATTTAACCAGGAATAGTTTCTATCTAGCCTATGTATTTCCCTTAACATTAATATAAATGCTGCCACTTGGCTTATTTAGCACACCAATTAATTTTTTTAAAAAACATCACACTTCAGCTATCATGTCTTTTAACTTTTTTTTAAAAATCATTTACGGAATGATTTATTGCCCATCCCTAATTGTCCTGTAGAAGTTGGTGGTGAGCTGCCTTCTTGAACCGCTGCAGTCCATGTGGTGTAGGTACACCCGCAGTGCTGTTAGGGAGGGAGTTCCAGGATTCTGACCCAGCGACAGCTTCCAAGTCAGGATGGTGAGTGGCTTGGAAGGGAACTTCCAGGTCAATGGGGTTCCCATGTGTCTGCTGCCCTTGTCCTTCTAGATGGTAGCACTTGTGGCTTTGGAAAGTGCTGCCCAAGGAGCCTTGGTGAGTTCCTGCAGTGCATCTTGTAGATGGTACACACTGCTGCCACTGCGTTTCGGTGGTGGAGGGAGTGAATGTTTGTGGAAAGGGTGACAATCAAGTGGGCTGCTTTGTCCTGGAAGGTGTTAAGCTTCTTGAGTGTTGTTGGAGCTGCACTCATCCAGGCAAGTGGGGAGTATTCTATCACACTCCTGACTTTACCTTGGTGGTGGACAGGCTTTGGGGAGTCAGGAGGTGAGTTACTCGCCACAGGCTTCCTAGCCTCTGACTTGCTCTCATAGCCACAGTATTTATATGGCTTGTCCAGTTCAGCTTCTGGTCAATGGTAATCCCCAGGATATTGATAGTGAGTGTTCAGTGTTGGTAATGCCATTGAACATCAAGGGCCAATGGTTAGATTCTCTCTTGCTGGGGATGGTCATTGCCTGGCACTTGTGTGACGTGAATATTACTTGCCATTTGTCAGCTCAAGATTGGATATTGTGCAGGTGCTGCATTTGGACATGGACTGAAATTGGTCCCCACACAACCACCCACACAGTAGGCTGAAATTAATGCCCTCCTGTGGAAGGTTGGTGATGGGGGCTATTTAATCAGGCGGGAGTGTGGCAGATGGGGACGCTGCCGTCCTCCTGCCTCTACCTGTGGCAGGAAGTCAAGTAGATGACCTTTCCACCCCACTGTCAGTTGAAGCCATTCGGTGGGCATTCAATGGCCACTTAATTGTCTCATCCCACTGTCACTGGCATTCAGGAGGCAGTCGCCATCCGGAAAACCCAAAAAGCAAACCCCATTTGGGGTTCTTGCGGGCTCCCGGGATGGGGTCCTTGTTAAAAGACAGAGGGGCCGCTGAGAGGAAGCCCTGCCCTTGCTGTAGACCCACCTCATCCCTCCCCTGCCCTGCAATACCCACGTCGTGATTCCCCACCTGCCACTCACCCGTGCATGGATCTCTGTGATCCTGGACCTCAGGTGGGTGCATTACTGACAGCAGTCACCACCTCCAGTGGGGCTGCCAAGTAATGAAGAGCTGCCGGCCTCTGACTGACTGTCAACTCTCAACAGGTGGGATTTCTGCCCCTAGGGTCCTTGATCCTGGAAAAGGCCCACAACTAGCCCGTCAATAGGCACTTAATTTGGCAGACCTTCGCACTCTCCAGCTGCAAGTAAGGCCCCCAACACCAAATTCCTCCCATGACTTCACCTCAGAAGTCAAAATATTTCCTGCATGCAATGCCAAAACCATTATCAGTTGATGTACTTAACAAAATAATATACAAAGAAAAGTAAACAATGAGGACAAAGTGACTGAGTAATTGGATAAATAAGATTATTAGATAGAATCAGCAAGATTTGTTAAAGGTCAATTGGGTCGGACTAACCCAGTTGATTTATTTGAGGTCACTATTAAGACAGACAAGGAAGTTTTCTTTTATTCATTGACGGGATGTGGTTGTCGCTGACTAGGCCAGCATTTATTATCCATCCCCATTGTCACTGAGGTGATGGTGGCAAGCTGCCTTCTTGAACTGCTGTAGTCCACATGGTATAGGTACATCCACAGTGCTGTTTGGGGGCAGGGGGGAAGAGTTCCAGGATTTTGACCCAGCAACAGTGAAGGAACGACGATATATTTCCAAGTCAGGATGGTGAGTGACTTGGAGGGGACCTTCCAGGTGCTGGTGTTCCCATCTATCTGCTGCACTTGTCCTTCTAGCTGTTAATGGTCGTGGGTTTGGAAGATGCTGTCTAAGCAGCCTTGGTGAGTCGCTGCAGTGCATCTTGTAGATGGTACACACAGCTGCCACTGTGCGTCAGTGGTGGAGGGAGTGAACGTTTGTGGATGTGGTGCCAATCAAGCGGGCTGCTTTGTCTTGGATGGTGTCAAGTTTCTTGAGCGTTGTGGGAGCTGCACTCATGCAGCCAAGTGGAGAGTATTCCATCACACTCCTGACTTGTGCCTTGTAGATGGTGGACAGGCTTTGGGAAGTCAGGAGGTGAGTTACTCACTGCAGGTTCTTAGCCTCTGACCTGCTCTTGTAGCCAGTGTTTATATGGTAGTCCAGTTCAAATTCTGGTCAATGTAATCCCCGGGATGTTGATAGTGGGGGATACATGGTAATGCCACTGAATGTCAAGGGGGAATGGTTAGACCCTCTCTTGTTGGATATGGTCATTACCTGGAACTTGTCTGGCACAAATGTTACTTGCCACTGGTCAGCCTAATCCTGGATATTGTCCAGGTCTTGTTGCATTCGGACGTGGACTGCTTCAGTATCTGAGGAGTTGCAAATGGTGAACATTGTGCAATCAGCCCCCACTTCTGACCTTATGATGGAAGGAAGGTCATTGATGAAGCAGCTGAAGATGGTTGGGCCGAGGACACTACCTTGAGGAAATCCTGCAGTGATGTACTGGAGTAGAGATGATTGATCTCCAACAACCACAACCACCTTCCTTTGTGCTACGTATGATTCTAACCAGCGGAGAGTTTTCCCCCCTGATTCCAGTTTTGCCAGAGCTCCTTGATGCCAAACTTGGTCAAAAACAGCCTTGATGTCAAGGGCATTCACCCTCACTTCTGGAGTTCAGCTCTTTTGTGAACCAAGGCTGTAATAAGGTTAGAAACTAAGTGACCCTGGCAGAACTCAAACTGAGCATCAGTGAGCAGGCTACTGCTAAGCAAGTGCTGATTGATAGCACTGTCGATGACCCCTTCCATCACTTTACTGATGATCGAGAGTAGACTGATGGGGCGGTAATTAGCCAGGTTGGATTTGTCCTGCTTCTGTGTACAGAGCTAACCTGGGCAGTTTTCCACATTGCCGGGTAGATAGCAGTGTTGTAGCTGTACTGGAACAGCTTGGCTAGGGTTACGGCAAGTGCTGAAGCATAAGTCTTCAGTACTATTGCCGGAATATTGTCAGGGTCCATAGCCTTTGCAGTATCCAGTGACATCAACTGTTCCTCGATATCACATGGAGTGAATCAAACTGGCTGAAGACTGGCATCTGAGATGCTGGGGGCCTCCGAAGGAGGGCCAAGATGGATTATCCACTCGGCACTTCTGGTTGAAGATTGTTGCAAACACTTCAGCCTTATCTTTTACACTGATGCGCTGGGCTCCTCCATCATTGAGGATGGGGATATTTGTGGAGTATCCACCTCCAGAGAGTTGTTTAATTGTCCACCACCATTCACGGCTGATGTGGCAGGACTGCAGAGTTCGGATCCAATCCGATAGTTGCGGGATCGCTTAGCTCTGTCTATCGCTCGCTGCTTATGCTGTTTGGCATGCAAGTAATTCTGTGTTGTAGCTTCACTAGGTTGACACCTCATTTTTAGGTATGCCTGGTGCTGCTGTTGGCATGTCCTCCTGCACTCTTCATTGAACCAGGGTTGATCCCCAGGCTTGATGGTAATGGTAGTGTGGGGGCTATGCCAGGCCATGAAGTCACAGATTGTGTTCGAGTACAATTCTGCTGCTGATGGCCCACAGCGCCTCACAGTCTTCAGTTGCTAGATCTGTTCGAAATCTCCAGTTGGCACGGTGGTAGTGCCACACAACATGTTGGAAGATATCCTCAATCTGAAGACGGGACTCTCCACAACGACTGTGCGGTGGTCAGTCCTACCGATACTGTCATGGTCAGATGCATCTGTGGCAGGCAGGTTGGTGGGGATGAGGTCAAGTACGTTTTTCCCCTTGTTAGTTCCCTGACCACCTGCCACAGACCCAGTCTAGCAGCTATATTGTTTAGGACTCGGCCAGCTCGGTCAGTAGTGGTGCTACCAAGCCATTCTTGGTGACGGACACTGAAGTCCCCCACCCATAGTACATTCTGCATCCTTGACTCGCTCAGTGCTTCCAAGTGATGTTCAACATGGAGGAGTATTGATTCATCAGCTGAGGTGGGGTGGAACGTGGTAATCATCAGGAGGTTTCCTTGCCCATGTCTGACCTGATGCCATGTGGCTTCATGGGATCCGGAGTCGATGTTGAGGGCTCCCAGGGTAACTCCCTCCGACTGTATACCACTGTGACTCCACCTCCGCTGGGTCTGTCCTGCCGGTGGGATAGGACATACTCAGGGATGGTGATGGTGGTGTCTGGGACATGATCTATAAGGTATGATTCCGTAAGTATCACAACATTGCTTGACTCATTTGAGATAGGCTCTCCGAATTTTGTTACAAACCCTCAGATGTAAGGATGACTTTGTATGGTTGACAGGGCTGGGTTTGCCATTGCCGGTGCCTAAGTTGATGCCAGGTGGTTCGTCCAGTTTCATTCCTTTTTACTGACTTTTTAGTGGTTGGGTACAACTGAGTGACTAGATGGGTCATTTCAGAGAGCATTTAAGAGTCAACCGCATTACTGTGGATCTCGAGTCACATGTAGGCCAGGCTAGGTGAGGACAGCAGATTTCCTTGCCAAAAGGACGTTAGTGAACCAGATGGGTTTTTAAAATGACAATCGACAATTGTTTCATGGTCATTAGGGCCTAACAAATTTGGCTGATTTTTTTTGAGGAGGTGACCAGGTGTGTAGATGAGGGTAGTGCAGTTGATGTAGTTTATATGGATTTCAGCAAAGCCTTTGACAAGGTCCCATATGGGAGACTTATAAAGAAGGCAAATGCACATCGGATACAGGGTAACTTGATAAGGTGGATTCAAAATTGGCTTAATTGTAGGAGGCAGATGGTGATGACAGAAGGATGCTTTAGTGACTGGAAGCGAGTGTCAAATGGCGTACCACAGGGAGCTGTGCTGGGTCCCCAATGATTTGTCATTTATATAAACAACATAGATGACTATGTGGGGGGTAGGATTTGTAAGTTTGCGGATGACACAAAGATTGGCCGGGTGTTTAACAGTGAGGTTGAGTGTCTTGGGCTACAGGAAGATATAGACGGGATGGTCAAATGGGCAGATAAGTGGCAGATAGAATTTAACCCTGAAAAGTGTGAAGTGATACACTTTGGAAGGAGTAATTTGACGAGGAAGTATTCAATGAATGGCATGACACTAGGAAGTTCTGAGGAACAAAAGGACCTTGGCGTGTGTGTCCATAGATCTCTGAAGGCGGAGGGGCATGTTAGTTGGGTGGTGAAAAAGGCATATGGGACACTTGCCTTTATCAATCGAGGCATAGATTACAAAAGTAGGGAGGTCATGTTGGAGTTGTATAGAATCTTGGTGAGGCCACAGCTGGAGTACTGTGTGCAGTTCTGGTTGCCACATTATAGGAAGGATGTGATTGCACTGGAGGGGCTGCAGAGGAGATTCACCAGGATGTTGCCTGGGATGAAACATTTAAGTTATGAAGAGAGGTTGGATAGACTTGGGTTGTTTTTGTTGGAGCAGAGAAGACTGAGGGGCGACCTGATCGAGGTGTACAAGATTATGAGGGGCATGGACAGGGTGGATCGGGAGCAGCTGTTCCCCTTAGTTGAAGGGTCAGTCACAAGGGGGCATAAGTTCAAGGTGAGGGGCAGGAGGTTTGGGGGGGATGTGAGGAAAAACATTTTTACCCAGAGGGTGGTGACGGTTTGGAATACGCTGCCTGGGAGGGTGGTGGAGGCAGGTTGCCTCACATCCATTAAGAAGTACCTGGATGAGCACTTGGCACATCATAACATTCAAGGCTATGGGCCAAGTGCTGGTAAATGGGATTAGGTAGGTAGGTCAGCAGTTTCTCATGTGTCAGTGCAGACTTGATGGGCCGAAGTGCCTCTTCTGCACTGTGTGTTTCTGTGATTCTGAGATTATTAAACTTCTAATTCCAAATTTTTAAAATTGAATTCAAATTCCACCATCTGTCATGATGCAATTAAAACCGCGGTTCCCAAAGCATTACCCTGCTCTCTAGGTTAGCAGTCCAGTGACAATACCACTACGCCACTGTCATGAGGCATTCAATTAAATTCCACACAAAGATCATTGGCAAAAACAAGAGCTCATAGAATTGGAGCTTGCCTTTTGACTTGGGTTGGAAATTGGTTAAGACACAAGACACAGAATGGGCATAAAGGATATGTACTCAGGTTTGAGAGATAATGAAATATGATGTGTCATGTGGTGGGACCTGGTCGGAGGCCTTAATGTTTCACCATATTTATTAATGACTTGGATGAAAGAATAAAGTGTATACCCAAGTTCGCAGATGACAAAGTTACACTAAGACACTATGTAGTGCAGATGGAGCAAAATTTGCACAGCGGCAGAGACTGATTAGGTGAATGGGCAAAACTATAGCAGATTGAATCAGTGTGGAGAGTGTGGCGTCAACCACCTTGGACCCAAGACAGACAAATTTTAAAACATTTTCTAAATGGTGCAAAGCTAGGATTTGTAGAGGAATAAAGATATTTGGGAATCATTTAAAGTGGACAAATACAACAAGCAATAAACAAAAAGGGTTATGGAATGTTGCCTGATATTTCAAGGAGCCCAGATTACAAAGGGGAGGAAGTTATGCTTCAGTTGTATACAGCCTTGATCAGATCGCTATCCGGAATAAGACATTTTGTTTTGGGCACTGCACTTTAGGAAGAACAATTAGCCTTGCTGGAGCTGCAGTGCAGGTTCACTAGAATAGTACCAGGGCTCAGAGGGTTAAATTACAAGGGCAAGTTGCACAAACCTGGCTCAATGGACCTCTTTAAGAAAATTGAGGAATGATTTGATTGACATATTTAAATGTTAAAAAGATTTGATAAGAAATGGTTTCTCTACGTCTATCCTCTGATGGGGAGGGGAAATATCTAGAATGGGGGCACATAATCTTAAAATGAGGGCTAGGTCATTCAGAAGGGAAATCAAGAAGCACTCTTTCATACAAAAAGGTGGTATGAATCCAGAAGCCTCTCCCCCTAAGATGCTGTGGCTATGAAGGGACAATTGGAGTTTTAAAAACTTGAGATTGATAGATTTTTGTTAGGTTAGAATGTCAAGGATTATAGAGCCCAGACATGAAATGGAATTCACTTACAGGTCAGCCATAAATGTGTCTGATCTTGTCCCACCCTGATGACCAAAATGACCCAATAGCACCTGCACACCAGTGTTTAGCATGGATAGAAGATTGGCTGTCTGGCAGGAGGCAGAGAGTGGGGATAAGCGGGTCCTTCTCAGGATGGCAGCCGGTGACTAGTGGAGTTCTGCAGGGGTTAGTGTTGGGAACACAACTTTTCTCTTTATACATTAATGATCTGGATGAAAGAACTGAGGGCATCCTGGCTAAGTTTGCAGATAATACAAAGATAGGTGGAAGGACAAGTAGTATTGAGGAGGCGGGGAGGCTGCAGAAGGATTTGGACAGGTTAGGAGAATGGGCAAAGAAGTGGCAGATGGAATACAACGTGGGGAAGTGTGAGGTCATGCACTTTGGTAGGTAGAAGAGGCATAGATTATTTTCTAAATGGGGAGAGAATTCAGAAATCTGGAGTGCAAAGGGACTTGGGAATCCTAGTCCAGGATTCTCTTAAGGTTAACTTACAGGTTGAGTCGGTAGTTAGGCAAATGCAATGTTGGCATTTATTTCGAAAGGACTAGAATATAAAAGCAGGGATGTGCTGCTGATGCTTTATAAGGCTCTGGTCAGACCACATTCAGAATATTGTGAGCAATTTTGGGCCCCGTATCTCAGAAAGGATGTGCTGGCCCTGGAGAGGGTCTAGAGGAGGTTCACGAGAATGATCCCAGGAATGAAAGGCTTAACATATGAGAAACGTTTGAGGACTCTGGGTCTATACTGGATGGAGTTTAGAAGGGTGAGGGGGGATCTGATTGAAACTTACAGAATACTGAAAGGCCTGGATAGAGTGGATGTGGGGAAGATGTTTCCATCAGTAGGAGAGACTAGGACCCAAGGGCACAGCCTCAGAGTAAAGGGAAGATCTTTTATAACAGAGATGAGGAGAAATTTCTTTAGCCAGAGAGTGGCGAATTTCTGGAATTCATTGCCACAGAAGGCTGTGGAGGCCTGGTCACTGAGTGTATTTAAGACCGAGACAGAAAGGTTTTTGATTGGTAGGGGGATCAAAGGTTACAGGGAGAAGGCGGGAGAATGGGGTTGAGAAACTTATCAGCCATGATTGAATGGCGGAGCAGACTCGATGGGCCGAATGGCCTAATTTCTGCTCCTATGTCTTATGGTCTTAACAGTGACAGCCCTGTATGCACCAGTGCTGTATCCCAGTGCTATACAGTAATAGTGGGTACAGGGCTGTCACTATATCCCAGTGAGATACACTGACAGGCATGTATTTCACATAATTATACATTTAGAAATGCTCCAGACACAAATAAAGTTTAAACAGTCAAAGGTCTGGAATTGTATTACTGGGTGCTTTTCAGAGCAAAGCAAAATACTTCGGATGCTGGAAACCTGAAATAAAAAACAAAAAATGCTGGAAAAACCAGGAGGTCTGGCAGCATCTGTGGAGAGAGAAATAGAGTTAATGTCGAGTCCGTATGACTCTTCATTAATGATTTAGGTTTCAGCCCATGATCTAGGATGATGCTTCAGTTTAGTTGTGAGGGAATAGTGTATTCAATGCAAAACAACAAAGCTTCAAAGCTTATTCATTTAAAATGTGCTTTCATGAGCTGTGAGGCTGAGATGCTAAATGAATCCATGTTCTTTCTTAAGTAGAAAAGAGAGCCCTTTTATAATTCAGTTACTTTAAACCCAAGGAGCCTGGAAATGCAGGTATGGGCCTGTTCCGAATTTCTGGCACATTCCGAGATTATTCCAAGTAAATGAGACTTGTCCTGAGCCACTGTATTGTGTGACCTCTTAAAATGACCATCAGATGCCCAGCAGTAAGTACAACACACAATAACTTTTGGTCGTTACACTAAGGGTGTAAACGCATGAACACCTGCAGCTATGACCAAGAACAGCAACAGCAAGAATGATTCTGCTACTTGACATGAGCTGCTTTAAACTAGGCGTGGTACTAATGGAACCCAAGTAATGTTTCCGTAAACACAACAACAGATTCTTTGGGCGTTATCACATTGTTGTTTGCGGGAGCTTACTGTCCTGAAATTGGCCTCAGAGTTTCCTACATTCTATTGGCATCCGTCCATCTCGGGAGATGATGGATTGTGCCTGTCATGTGTTGTGGCTGTAGAGGGGCATTCACAAGTGGCAGTCCCTTTCGCAGCTGGCACAGGTGAATAATGTTGGCCCAAGGTCAACTGATGTTTCTTCTTTCTGTCAGGCTCTCTTTTCTCAGAATACTACAGCACAGATGCTGGCAGCTTTCTGGTACCTTACTCACATGCACATACAAGAACAGGCATGAGTGGTAACAGGCTGCTATACTGTGTTGCCTCCTTGATATCCACTCAGCGAACAAACCGATTAAGTCGCAACCCTGGTCACTTTTCCAATGTTTAGCCCAGTGACATCCAACAAGTGAGCTGTTAACTGATCTTGAGAAACACAAAAGACAAGGAACAAAGCTGGGAACCTACTAACCTGCACAGCTCGAGTTACACCAAGCAGCCTTCATCTAACAAGGCAAGGAATTGGAGAAGAGACATTTCCTGTAAGCCACTGAAAGCCTAGCATTTCAACAGATGGTTGAAGCCCAGTATTTTGGAGAGGAATAAAAATTAAAGTAATGTTCCCTCAGAAGAGGAAATGCATGGAGTGTTCTTATTAAACATAAGTGCATTCACTGGGAGATGGGGGAGAAACAGATCAGAGTTTCTGATGGCCAAAACTTGAAAGAGTTTAAATTCTTCAGGAAAATGCACAATCAGTTCACAAAGTTTCCAGAATCTAACAAAATATTTTTGAGCCTCTATTCTTGATTTTTTCCCCAAGATCAGCTAAATTCTACATCAAAAGGAGTAACTCAGTAGAGTGTCATTGCCAATCACATGTTAAAATATCTAATCTGGAATGAAACTCATGCTCTAAGACCTTAAACTGTAGATCAGCAGAAAGGACTTTGCACATCGAGCCCTATACCATTTGTGCAACTCACAAACTGACCACCAGTACTCAGTCAGATCTAGGACATTAGAGATTGCCCATTCAAAATCACACTGCCAATCACAGTGGAAGCTGCACTTTGGTCATCTCTCTGCAGCAGAGATACTTCACGCTCTTGGCAAAACGCTAAAAAATCATGCAATCCTAGATGGAACATTCAATTAGTGTAGATTGTAAAAACACACACTTGCATTTATATAGAGCCTTGAATGTGGTAAAATATTCACAGAATCTCACAGTGCAGAAGAGTCCCTTCGGCCCATCAAGTCTGCACCGACACGTGAGAAACACCTGACCTACCTACCAAATCCCATTTATCAGCATTTGGCCCATAGTCTTGAATGTTATGACGTGCCAAATGCTCATCCAGGTACTTTTTAAAGGATGTGAAGCAACCTGCCTCCACCACCCTCCCAGGCAGCGCATTCCAGACCGTCACCACCCTCTGGGTATAAGACCATAAGACATAGGAGCAGAAATTAGGCCATTCAGCCCATATAGTCTGCTCTGCCATTCAATCATGGCTGTTAAGTTTTTCAACCCCATTCTCCTGCCTTCTCCCCGTAATCTTTGATCCCCTTACCAATCAAGAACCTATCTATCTCAGTCTTAAATACACTCAATGACCTGGTCTCCACAGCCTTCTGTGGCAATGAATTCCATAGATTCACCTCTCTCTGGCTAAAGAGGTTTCTCCTCATCTCTGTTCTAAAAGGTGTTCCCTTTACTCTGAGGCTGTGCCCTCGGGTCCTAGTCTCTCCTACTAATGGAAACATCTTCCCCACGTCCACTCTACCCAGGCCTTTCAGTATTCTGTAAGTTTCAATCACATCCCCCCTCACCCTTCTAAACTCCGATTATAGACCCAGAGTCCTCAAATGAGTAAAAACGGGTACAGAAGTTTTTCCTCACATCCCCCCTAAACCTCCTGCCCCTCACCTTGAACTTATGTCCCCTTGTGACTGACCCTTCAACTAAGGGGAACAGTTGCTCCCTATCCATGCCCCTCATAATCTTGTACACCTCGATCAGGTCACCCCTCAAGACACTTTACAGGAGCATTATTAGACAAAATTTGACAGAGTTATTTGGTCAGTTAACGAAAATCTTGGTCAAAGAGATAGGTTTTGAAACCATTTTTAGGTAAAGAGGCAGAGAGGTTTAAGGAGGAAATTTCATAAATTGGGATCCAGGCAGCTAAAGGCATGGCCACCAATGGTGGAGCATTGACAAACAGATGTGTGCAAGAGGCCAGAATGAGAGGAACAAAGATCTTCACAGATTATAGGACTGGAGGAGTTTAGAGATAAACTAGGAAGTAGAAGCTGCTGGCAATAAATGGAACCGAATCAACACAGGAAAATTGGAAAGAGGAACCACTGACTCTTTACCACCTTAGCTAGATATTGAAGGTGAACAACTAACAACAGAATGCTGGGATGCATAACCAGAACAGCTGAGTACAAGTCCAGATATAGTTCCCAAATTATTTTGGGAGGGTGTGGTGCAGCTCTCAACAGATCAATAATGCTCCATGTGCCAACTGTCTTCCACTTCCTAATTAGACTGTGTTTTTCCTCTTGTATTTCATTTCCAAATCAAATTTCTATAATTCTTAAAGAAACTGTACCTTCAAGTGAGCAAAAGCCACTTTATTTTAATGTACTTGCACTCCAATAGTTTAATACAGTTCAAACTCTCTTCCTCATATGCATTGTAGCAGTTTTCAATTACTCAATAGTTGGAGTTGATTAAAAATGGTCAACTATGGAATATGTCAATGTGGTCAGTTCCGTGGGGAACCTGTTTCAGCTTACAGAAATACCTGGAAAAACTCAGCAGGTCTGGCAGCATCGGCGGAGAAGAGCACAGTTGACGTTTCGAGTCCTCATGACCCTTCAATAGAAGGACTCGAAACGTCAACTGTACTCTTCTCCACCGATGCTGCCAGACCTGCTGAGTTTTTCCAGGTATTTCTGTTTCTGTTTTTGTTTTGGATTTCCAGCATCCACAGTTCTTTGCTTTTATCTCTGTTTCAGCTTAGCTCATTTAAGGTAGAAGGTTGTGTTTCCAAGGACTTGAGCACATTACCTAGGCCTTCACTCCAGCATAGCAGTGACTGGAGTGTTGCATTATTGGAGGTGCTACCCGCTGGATGAGGGATTAAACTATTCTGATCTAGTAGGTATTAAAGGTCAGGTAGAATTGTTTGAAGCAAAGCAGAGACTTTTACCCATGTCCTAGCAATTATTTCCCCTTTGATCAAAATATTAGCTGGTTTATCATCTTACTGTTGGATGTGGGAGCTTCCTGTGTGCTGTTACATTTTCTACATTACAACAGTGACTACACTTCAAAGTGCTTCATTGGCTGTAAAGTGCTTTGGGATGTCCTGTGGTTGAGGAAGGTGCTACATAAATCCAAGTCCTTCTTTCTCTCTGTGTCTTTACCTGCGTAACATAGAACTGCAAGGATTGATATGACTTGTAACTTAAAAGCTTTGAGAATTTTCCAAGGGACTGAAAATATTTATAAAACGATGTAAATCATTAGTCTTATTTAACAATATATTTATCACATCAATATTCTTCATCATTATAAATTATTTCTTCCATCACTAACAAATTTTCAGTTTGTAGTTACAGAGCTCACAATGTTCTCTCCACCACAGACCCAAATTTGGAACGACAAAATGCTGGAATTTTCAATTCAACTAGATGGATGACAACTGTGTTAGACAATTTCTGTCATCCATCTACTTGAATTGAATCACCCTGTATGGTAAGTAAGGTAGAAATAGAGGACCATTCAGGATTCAGTAATCACAATTTCAGAGTCAAGCTACACCCCAACGAAGCCCTGGTGACAAATGTTCAGTAAGTGTGACATACACAGGACACAACTTGCCAAAAAGCAATTTTCATTCAGAAATTGTTCAGACTATTCATTACACAATCCAGAAATGCACCACATCAACATAGAACAAATTCAAAAAACTCTTCTACCCCTCTGGCATAAAACAGTATGCTACTTTTTGTGAAAACAAAGGTCATTTAACATTAAGACACACAGAATCTTACATTTGTAAGTGACACAACAGCCATATGCCAAACAAATTTTATTAAGAGGCCGCAGGTCAATCCTGGTAGGACACTTACTTCAGGGTCAGAAAGTTTTGACTCAAGCTCCACTTCAAGAGGCAAGAGCACAGAACCCAGGCTGACATTTTAGTGCTGGGTGCTGTCTTTTTGCAGAGGCATTAAACAGATGCTCTAACAATCTCTACAGGTGACAGTAAGTCGTCCCATGGCATTATTCAAAAGACAGGAGAGTTATCCCTAGTGTCCTGACCAATCTTTACCCCTCAAACAATATCATGAAAACAGGCTAAACAGTGAATAATCTAATTTGCCGTTTGTGGGACCTTGCTATGTGTAACGTGACAGCTGTGCTTCCCTACATGATTGCAAGTACTTTAAAAGTAGTTAATTGGCTGTATCGCGCTTTGGGACGTCCGGAGAACGCGAAAGGAGCTACATAAATGTAAATGACAAATGTATAAATCCAAATGCGAGATCTAAGCAGCGATGTGAATATTTAACTTTTCTGTAATTCCAGTAAAAGTGCCCTCAAAAACGCATGGCCCTAACTGGTTGCTCTCAGTAAGGAGACAGATACTAACACGGGGATGCAGCACCTGAATGGCAGGCTCTGGGACAGGGACCTTGTGCTCCCATCAACAGCCTAACCTGATAGCGGAAGCTGGCTGCATGGAGGGACGCAAGGGTCAGCCAACCAGGAGCCGCCATAGCAGCAACTCCCGCCCACTGGAGCTGCCAGTCAGAGAGATTAACCAATGGGTGTGGTGTAGAGGCGGGCTTTGCGCTGTCACAGTGAGGTGAGTGCAGCGCCCTTTCCCCGGGGTGGTGGGGGGTGGCGCGGCAGCCAGCCTGAGGGGAAAAGCGGTGTCACAGGGCGGCAGCAGCCTAACGTACCCTTTACTGTGTGCGTGCTCCTCTTCATTCTCACAGTCGCTACCGCACCCGTCATGCTCTTCAATTTCTTTTGTTGCTGTCTCATTTTCGTCTGCCATGATTCAGGAGGAACCACGATGAGGCGACTTCACGCAGCAACGCTGCTGCCGATTGGTCCGAGCTCCCGCCCCTTCCTCCACAACGCCATCTCTGATTAGTCAACGGCACTGGTTACGTCAGCGCGGTATGAGGCCATGCGGGCGGGGCAGGCAAAGGGAATGCTGGGAATTGTGGTTCAGCGCCTGCGCAGCACCGCTGTGACGGGGCAGGTGAAAGGTCACACAGGACTACAAGTACCAGAATGCAACGCGGTTATTGTGAAGCGGAAATTGATTTTAAATGTTTTTTTAATTCCTGGATGATTCACTATATTTCTATTAGCATGCTGGTGAGCTCCATCAAGCACAATATATTTATAGAGTACACTCTTTGATGGCAGCGCTTGGCCTTAGCAACCCGACTGCTAGGGACTGAGTAACATTCACATTGATTGGTGGGCTCTCGGCACTCTGGCCAATGAGCGAGCATCTTCTTGTGGTGTCCGGTGAGTAAGCTGGCAAGTTGTCGAGGCACCAAGAGGCTGATTAACGTGAGTAGGGAGGGGCAGGCTGGGCAGGAGAAGTGGCTGAAGCCGTCCCTCGACATCAGGACACGCGGCAGCGGTTATTGGTCGCAAGCCCGGCTTGAGGCCACAATCCGGGGCCCGGCTCCCTCTGTCCCCATGTCCTCACCCACTTCCCAGATACTAACCTCCGGCACCTTATCCAAGTGGTAATACTTCACCTCGGGCTGCCGCTCCTGAGGCCATTCCACTGTGGAAGGCATCGCAGCTGAGTTCAATCGTGTCTACCGGACACATTTACCCAGACGACAGAAATCCTTAGCTGGTCATTCACCTCTAACCCCGGCATGTTAAACCCAGTTAGAGGGTCCCTCCTTAACTCAACAAACACAATATTTCAATCTGTTAGAATCGTTAAAGTACATTTGGCCGGTAGTGTCTATGCTAGATCTCTGCAGAGAGCTGGTACTACTAAACCAGATGTCTTCATTAACATCCTTGGGTATTTGATGCCTTTTGATGAATATACATTTCTAGTAGAGGGTAACATGGGGATTTTGTGGGAACTAGAAGATCTTAAAATTTATCCTACATTGGATCAACCTCCATTTGGAATGGGACAATGTATGATTAGCTATGATGGTGACTTCACACGCTGCATAACATCTTGTAGCCTTAACCATTTCCATAATCTTCCCCCTCTCTTCCACACCACCCAGCCTCTACTATGCCTTTCTGATTTAGTTAAGCCCGTTGATTTAGTGTGGATTTTACTACAGAATCTATTGTTTGGCATGATCTTTGAGTCATACAAGTGCTAGTGATAGTTTCCTAACTCCATAAGACTTGGACGAAGGGACTGAATGTTTGGTAGCTAAGTTTGCTGATGGCACAAAGATAGATAGGAAAGTAAGTTGTCAAGAGGACATATAGTCTACCAAGTGGTATAGATAGTTAAGTGAATGGCAACCTTTTGGCAGAATGTGGGAAAATGTGAACTTGTCCACTTTGGCGGAAAGAATAGAAAAGCAGCATGTTGTTTGAGGGAGTTGAAGAATGCTGAGGTACAGAGTGATCTGGGTGTCCTGGTACATGGATCATGGAAAGTTAGTATGCAGGTGCAGCAAGTGATGAGGAAGGTAAATGGAATATTGGCATTTATTGCAAGAGGATTTGAGTATAAAAGCAGAAGTGTTGCAACTATACAGAGCTTTAATATCTGTAGTATTGTGTACAGTTTTGCTCTCCTTAAGAAAGTATATAATTGCATTAGAAGTAATTCAGAGAAGGTTCACTTGACTGATTCCTGAAATGAAAGGGTTATCTTATGAAGAAAGGTTGGGCAGGGTGGATCTGTACCTGTTGGAGTTTAGAAAAATGAGAGGTGATCTTAATGAAACATAAGATCCTGAGGGGAATTGATGGGAGAGAATGTTTCCCCTTGTGGGGAAATCTAGAACTAGGGAACACAATTTCAAAATTAGGGGTTTCGTATTTAAGACGGAGATGAGAAATCTTTTCTCTCAAAGGGTTGTTAGTCTGTGGCATGGTGGGCCGTTGAATATATTCATGGCTGAATTAGAAAGATTTTTGATCGACGAAGCAGTTGAGGTTTATGGGTGGGGGGCAGAGAGGAAAGTGGAGTTGAGGCCATGATCTTATTGAATGGCGGAGCAGGCTCGAGGGGCCAAATGGCCTACTCCTCCTAATTCTCATGTTTAAAAACCTGCTTTGTTTTACTGTATCTGACTCTCCTTAATTTATTCTATGGGATTATTTTGTAGAGATGAGTTTAAGCACATAAGAACAAAAGGAAAGCTGCCTCATGCAATTATCAGTTGTTTTAATGGAATACAGTATTGGCATTGCCAATTTTTCTACATAACTTTAATTAGATTGAAACTGTTCTTTAGCTCGTATTGAACTTTTTTTCTAAATCTGTTTGGCTGAATGCGAGAAATTTAAAATTGTCTCACTAGTATGGATAGAGTATTTTTTAAATTGCAGTGGAGACGTTTTGGCTTTTCAGAATAGAGGGAACTTTACTGTCTAACTATTTGATTTGAATGCCTGAAGTAGAAGGTATTCTGTTCTCTAGCACTAATATCCCCTACATCAATGCATACAAATAAAGTAAAATGTGAAATAAACTTCAAATTGTTTCTGATGCAGCAGGTAGGCACATTAGCTGCAGTGCAATCTCATCTTGGTGCCTATGGAGTGTCATTTTGAACTTGATTGCTTCAAGAGTTTATATTGCAGGCTGCTCTGCCCCACTTATTGTGCAACATTGTGCAAGCTCAGCTGTTTTACTGGATGTATTCCTATTCTCCCTGCAGATCTTCCCAGATGAAACTGAACTGTTAGCTAGTGTGGGCATAGGCAGCCTTTGTCTTTATGATATGCCAAGCAAATCTGTGTAATAGATGATGTCCCTCACCTGCAGAGGCAATTAGACCACCTTGTTTATATTGCACAGTGACCCCTGGAGACAGTGCTATAATGTAAATGGATGCAGAGCTGGCAGCGCCCCTGTGGACCCTAAACTTTGGCAATGTAGCTGTACCATTCTTCAAACTTGATGAGTTGATGCCAGGTACAAATGGCTTCAGTATCGCTTTATGCTCTTCCCCCCTGCCTGGAGCCTTGTCTTGTGTTCTCTCCATCAGACCAATCTAGAGAATCAACTGAACTTTTCTGTTTACTGATACTGCAGCTGAACTTTTCCAGTCGATTGATTTACTGTGCTGTGCCTGGCCTGATAATCTTGTTTGTGGCCTTTTCTCCCTCCTTGTGGACTATGGCCCTTTTGCTATGTGTAAATTCTGGAAGCTCCAATCTTGGCTGCTTGTGCAGGCAGCCTGAGGGCAATGTGCATCTGAAGATCATTAAGCACTTTTGTGTTCAGGGGTAGGATAAACTCAGTCAGCAGCTATTTTACCAGTCTTGTTCAATCCCTATTTGCCATTTTTATTTCGCTCAGAGAATGTATGTCAGCTGACTCTGGTAAAAAGAATTTTGTTTCTACAGTGCCTTTCATGACCTCAGGACATCACAAAGAGCCTTACAGCTAATGAAGTATTCTTTACCATGAAGTCAAACTGTTGTAGGAAATTCAACCAACCTATCTATGCACAAGTTCCCACAAACAGCAAGTTGACAATAACCACAATCTTTTTGCGATATTGATTTAAGAGGTAAATATTGGCTAGGACACCAGGAAGATCTTCCCTCCTATTTTTAACATCCACTTGAGCTGGTAGATGGGGCTGCTGTTTAACACCTCAGTCAAAAGATGGCATCTCTGGCAGTGCAGCACTCACTCAGTATTGCACTGGTAATATCTACCACGGGGGAGATCTTGGGTAACATTCTCTCCTCTTTTCCCCCACCCCACCCTTCCCCCCCCACCCCACCCTTCCCCATTCCACCACCCCCCAGCCTCTGGTCATTCAGGCAGTCTGAGGCCATTTGTAACATGCCAACGCTTCAAGATATCAAACTCTGGGCGAACTGACAATTGAACTTGCTATTCTTTAAATGGTTTTCAATTTCTGTAGTTCCCCTAAATACTTTGCCTGCTGCCCAACTATTTCAGTCACATTTTGTATTATTTGAAGCTTTTAAAATTACAGCTGAAATAGAACCTGCCCTTTGCTCTCTACATGGATTGTTAGCATTTCATTGGAGCTCTAGCTTCTGCTCTGTAACATGCTGCACCTACAGTGGATCAAATAACAGTTGGATTAGAGTGCAAGCTAGAAATCTGTTCCTTCCTCCCTAAAGATGCTGATTTGCTCTCTGGATGCAAGCAGCCTTTAGTTCCTCAGCTGCTCGTTAGGTTTTGATGAGTTATTTAACCATGGGAGGTATCCCTGCCGAGTGTTGTCCTGCCTTAATGTACATGCATATCAGTTACTAGAAATTATAATGAGAATCCTGGTTTACGTGTGCAAAGTCCACAGGGTCCTGGAGGATGACTGGAGCCTCTGGAACTTTACCACTCCCCTCTGTTCCCCCTCCACACAGGAAGCTGAATCTTCACCAGCGAACGGGAGAAAAAAGCTGAATTTGGAGTTGGGGGTGGCAGGGTGGTGTGAGCTGGTGGAATAAAGTAGTGGTGCTAATGCTTACACCGTGAATATATTCTTTCCAATCTGTTTCACTCCAATCACATGGTTTATTTATCAGCTGCTCAGGTTTGGATTCCTGTCCATAAGTCTCTGACAGTGTTAAAAGCACATCAACACTATGAAATTTAGTACATTATTTGTTTGATAAAAATTACAATTTTTGACAACATTTTCCATTAAGATAACTTTGTTTTTGGTTTATGTTCTCCCTTCCCCCAAACAAAGTGTTAATTCCTTACTAGGGTAGGGTTCTCTGGTATCCCAGGCATGTGATCTGTATTCATGTGACACTGAGACGGTTCAATTCATGGGATAGTTAAATCCTGCCTTCACCTGATACTTATATATACACAGTTTCAGTGGAGGCCATCAGTAATAATCTGCACCAAGAACCTTGTCTAAACCAGGAGTGCAGAGGCCATTTGGTGGCTCTACTACTATCTCCACTGAGCGCATGGAACCAATGCCTTGTGTAAAATCCTTGTATAATGAGACCCAATGCCATTGGCAAGGTTTTCAGCCTGATAGAATACTTCCTTCTACTCATGTAGAACGCTAACCCAACCTTTCTGCTTTCATCTTAGAAAGAAAATGTTCCTGGTTGGTCTGACAGGTGGGATTGCCTCGGGGAAAAGCACAGTTGCTGCTGTGTTCCGTGAACTTGGGTGTCCAGTTGTGGATGCTGATCAGATAGCAAGACAGAGTAAGTTTTGAATGTTGTGGATCCAAGCTTTTTATTTGTGACGCCTGTGATACAACAGTGAATTGTAAAGATTGTCGTTTCTCTTTCTAGAAGCAGTATCCTCTGTCAAAGTACAAGGGTGAATATGAGATGATTGGTCCATGATTAAGCTGAAAAAATGGAATACATGGTCTGTAGGGGTTATTACTTTAATCTTGCCTTCAGGTGTAGACTTGCAGTTGACATTAACTATCACTGCAATGAAAATCGAGGCACAGTTCTTGTAATGTTCTCTAACAGAATCTGCCCTGAATGTCACCAACAAACTACCTGCTGGAAAGAAACCTGACGACAGAAGAAACTTTGCTGATTTTATACAAACCATGTGGAAGTCATTAGCTGGATTAAAAAAAATAAATCATCATCCCTTTCCACTCTGATTGGAACCTGTACATGGGTAGGAACTGAATATCTGTCAGAGAAGTAAATTTATCCCATTTTTCTGCACCGGCCCGGGAGTGTTTGATGGGAACAGTGTAGAGAGAACTTTACTCTGTACCTAACCCTGTGCAGTACCTGCCCTGGAAGTGCTTGGTGGAACAGTATGGAAAGATTGTTGATCTATATCTAAACCATACAGCACCTGCATTGTAAGTGTCAAGGAGCATGGTAGAGGGAATTTTAGTCCCTTACTACCTCATGCAGTAGCTATGCTGGGACATTGTAGGGGGTGCTTTTCTCTGTATCAAATACAAATTGTACCTGCCCAGAGAGAGTTTAATGAGAGAGTCCTAAGAGAAATTTACTCAACATATGGGAAGTACAATTTCAAAATTGGGGAATGTGGTTAATACTGAGGAAAAACTGCAACAAAATACAAGATGACTTTAATCTTGCTGAATGACCATGTAATTGGCAAATTACTGAATTGTGTGGTTTTGTTTTCTGGAGGAAGGATAAAGAGGCCACATTATGCATGGAAAACGAGTCTTAAATGAGGTGGAGGAGCAAAGAGATATAGAGGTTCATTCATTCACAAATCACTAAAAGTAGCAATGCAGGTTAATAAGGTCACCAAAAATGGCAAACAAAGCTTGGATTTATTTCTAGAGGGTTAAAATTTAAAACCTAAAAGCTGCTTAACTTGTACAGAAGCTTAGTGGTGATCCAATAGAGTTTAAAAAAAAATAAGTGTATTGGTAGGGTAGATGTCGAGAAGATGTTTGCACTTGTTGAGGAGACAAAACTAGCAACCATAAATATAAGATAGTCATTAATAAATCCAATCAAGAATTCAGAAGAAATTTCTGCATCTAGTGAGTGGAAACAATATGGAACTCAGTGGAACTCCTCCATCCCCACCCCCTTTCTGTTTCCCCCTTCCTTTTGTTTTTTTCCAATAAATTATATAGATTTTTCTTTTCCCACCTATTTCCATTATTTTTAAATATTTTTAAATCTTTTATGCTCTCCCCACCCCCACTAGAGCTATACCTTGAGTGCCCTACCATCCATTCTTAATTAGCACATTCGTTTAGATAATATCACCAACTTTAACACCTATGTGTTCTTTTGTTCTGTTGTTTGTGACATGTTTTGATGATCTGCTTCTATCACTGCTTGTTTGTCCCTACAACCACACCAACCCCCTCCACTTCTCTCTCTCTCTCTCTCTGTCTCTCTCTCCCTCCGCCCCCCCCACACACCTTAAACCAGCTTATATTTCAACTCTTTCTTGGACTCGAACTCAAGTTCTGTCGAAGGGTCATGAGGACTCGAAACGTCAACTCTTTTCTTCTCCGCCGATGCTGCCAGACCTGCTGAGTTTTTCCAGGTAATTCTGTTTTTGTTATGGAACTCAGTGCTTCAGGCTGATAATCTGTTTCGTTCAGTGCATCAGATCAGCAAACTGCAGCTATTCACATTGATCACCCTGGGCTGAATGGAGTACAGTTTTATAGGTTCCTGCTGGTCTGAAGATATAATCTCGATTTCTGATGCATCAAAAGCAGAATGGTGTTGTCCTTTTAAGTTTATATCCTTATCACTCCTTTTTAATCATACACAGGATGTTGCATTGCTAACAGCATTTATTAGCCATTCCTAATTGTCTTTGAAGGTGTAGGAATCCCCACAGTACTGTTAGGTAGGGAATTCTAGGATTTTGACCTAGCGATGGTGAAGGAACAACAATAAGTTTCTAAGTCAGCATGGTATATGACTTGGAGAGCAGATTGGAGGTGGTGGTGTTTCCATGCACCTGCTGCCCTTTTCCTTCTAAATGATCAAAGTTATGTATTTGGAAGGTGTTGTCGAAGAAGCCTTGGCAGATTGTATAGTGCATCTTGTAGATGGTAAACACTGCTGCCACAGTGTGCCTGTAATGGAGGGGGTGAATATTTAATGTTGGCTGAGGTGTCACTTCTGGGGTGCTTTGTCTTGAAATAGTGCTGAACTTCTTGAGTGTTGTTAGAGCTGCATTAATTCGAGCAAGTGGAGAATATTCTATCACGCTCCTGACTTGTGCCTTGCAGATGGTGGACAGGCTTTGGGGAGTCAGGAGGTGAATTCCCAGCCTCTGGCCTGCTCTTGTAGCCACAGTATTTATATGGCTGGTCAGTTCGTTTCTGGTCAACAGTCATCGCCAGGATGTTGATAGTGATGGAATTCAGCTTTGGTAAAACCATTGAATGTCAAGGGATGGTGGTCAGACTCTTATCGGAGATGGCCATTGTCTGGTACTTAAATGACAAATGTTTCTTGGCACTCAACAGCCCACAGAGTACACCATTCACAATGATTCTAGCAGCCAGTTGCTGGTAATCTGTTCAGCTTGAATCTTTACATTTACTTTGCCACAGGTGTATTCTTGGTATTGTTGCTATTCTGTTTCTTATTTCCGTGGATAGAACTGAAGAAAGATCCTCACCTGATCCATGAACCCACCTTTTCTCCTTTCTAATGCTGGCAGACTAGTTATTGTTTCCAGCATTTGCAACTTTTATTTCAAATTTCTATTTTAAATATTGTTTTGCATTTCCTGTGTTTAACACGGTACAATTTTTCACACCCCGTTGATATTCTGTACATGATGCATATTCACACATTTGAAAAACGATTGACCTGTTCCATGACTTTGTCATTTCACAACTGAAGACGGACTATTTAAATTAGAATCCTCATCCGATTATTTACCACAACATTTCTAATTCTAAGTGGAAAGAATATGACACAAGATAATGCTGAGCTATCTGAGCCAGGGGACAAAATATTTTTTTCCCCTGAATGCTGTTCTTGAGATTTTCTTGGCTCTTTTTTCATTCTGACACTGACTCCTTTATCAGGTGATGCAGGTGCCTAGTGACATTACCTTCTGTATTTCTGTTGATTTTTTTTCAAGGTAGCACAAATACCATAGTCTATGTGTGATATATTCCTGACCTATGAATGTATCCAGTCCACTGGGTGCTCTGCGTAACTGGTGGTTAGAAATAACTTCTTTTGGATTGATATGAAAATCAAAGGGATGAGGATCCTGTCTTCCAATTTATATGGAATTTTATAGCGCAGAAAAAGGCAATTGACCTAACTGCTTTCTGCTGGCATTTATGCTGCACAAGAGCCTCCTCTCCTATTACTTCATCACATCCTATCTATATATTCCTTTCTTCCTGTTACAATCCCCATAGAAAAGAATGTGCAAACGGCCCCAGTGAAAGGAACTGATGGAAAGATTTCACTTTTTAAAAAACTTATTGTAATAAACCCAAAATCAACACAAAATTAAGCATGAATTATCAGACAAATGATTTTCCATTAGAAATATGGATTTCACTCAAAATAGTTAATGCATCAAGGATAGATCTCTCAACCATCTCAGCATCACTCCCAGCACAAATGTGGCAGCACATGCTGTCTTAAAGCCTGTCAAACTCTGCTTCCAGTACATAGGACTTCTCACTTTTCCCACTCATTGATTTGGCCCTCGAGCAACTTTTTTCCACCTGAGGGCCCCGGCTGCCATTAACACCAACAAGGTGCACTTCTACAAACGCTCCCTCTCTTGGGTCACGACTGCCCTAGTGGCATTGTTTTCCAGAGTTCCTTTTCAACCAACCAACGCCACCCTGGTTCATGGCCTGGTCACCTCTGGTAGGAACATATGAACAGGAGTAGGCCATTTAGCCCATCAAGCCTACTCAACCATTCAATTAGATCATGGCTGATCGCCTACCTCAATGTCACTTTCCCGCACTATCTCCATGCCCTTCGATGCCATTAATTTCCAGAAATCCATCGATTTCTGCCTTGAACATGCTCCGTGATTGAGCTTCCACAACCCACTGGGATACAGAATTCCAAAGATTCACTACCCTATGAGTGAAGACATTTCTCCTCATCTCAGCTTTAAATGGCCTCCCCTTATCCTGAGACTGTGCCCCCTGGTTCTAGACTCACCAGCCAGGGGAAACATCTGTACATTCACCCTGTCACACTCTAAGAATTTTCTAAGTTTCAGTGAAATCACTCCTCATTCACTTAGCCTGCTCCTCTTGAAGCAAATACTCAGCTCTTTTGCATGCCTGAGCCATCCATGCTGCTTTTAGGTTTCAGTCCCTTTTAGCTCGCTCACACATTGCTTCACCAAGAGCTCCAGGAGTTCTGTTTTCTTACTGCCAATCGGAAATCTGACCCTTTCTTAGAGGAATTTGCTGCTTCTCCTGAGCACCAAGAGTTCTGCATATCTGTGCGCTGGAGACCGCCAGCAGAAATTTGAGTGAGACACCCCCCCCCCCCCACCCTTCCAATTAGCTCTATTTGCTTTTTTGGTTACCCAGCTCTCTATAGCAACATTAAGTTACCCGGTCACTTCTCAAAAATGACCTCGCAGCTAGAAACTCCAATTACACATTCCTTTCCCAGAACTAGCTTAGTTAGTTTCACTTTGGGTTAAGGGAATATCTCCCAAATACAAACTTTTTGTTAAGTGCAGAGTTCATCACATCTGTCGTGTGTTTAGCTAGCTTTCCCTTAAATGCATCCAAAATAGTTACCTCAACTGCCCATTTGATAGTGATGTCTCATGGGATACTGATGCTTACATTGAGAAATCTAAATGCCTGTAAAAAAATAGCCTTAAATACAAGGCAGCATTGAAATCAGTTTTGAATAATATGCTGGCTTTGATTATTTACTTTACAAGATGGTCAGTTTTGTTCCAATTGTTTTTCTCACTTCCCTGATGGCATTGTAGCTAGTAATATAAAGATGGAGAGTAGGAGTTTCTATAGATATTTAACTAAGAAAAGAGTTAACAAAGTCAGTGTTGGTCCTATAGAGAGTGCGTTTGGGGAATTGATGATGGAAAGTTGGGAAATGGCGGATGAATTAAACAGGTATTTTGCTTCAGTCCTCACGATAGAGGACATAAATAACATCCCGGAAATGAAGTTTTAAAAAGGTAAACACAGTTTTTTTTAGAGAAGGATCCTTGCTATGTGCTAGTTCGGCCAAGAAGTTCTGCCGCCAGATACTTGCCTGTGGACAGGAGAAGTTTGCTTAGCTATGAGCTATAATGCCTTCATTTGTATGATCGTTTCTGATTGTGAATGATGGTTGCCTGATCAAGGTATTGGGATAACCACCATAAGGGACTACCCTGTCCCAGTAACTTTGTGTGTTGAGGTAGTCAGGGAAAATAAAGTGTTGAATTTACATTGCTTTTAAAATTGCCAAGTGATGAAAATGATTTGTGAATTTTGTAGAAACTGAAATAATTTCAAATTGGGGATGGAGGCCTTGGAGTGACAGCATTCTGAACAGGCTGGGATTGTAATTTGGAGAAGTTATGTTAAACTTAAATCAAACCTTGGTTAGACCACACTTTGAGAATTGTGAACAGTTCTGATCTCTATATTATAAAAAGAATAAAAATTTGAGAAGGTGCTAGAAAGATCTGAGGATAATACCAGAACTGGGAGGCTATACCTTTCAGGAAAGAGTTAACAGGCTGGGACTTTTTTTTACTCTAGAAAAGGTGGTACAAGGACGTGGAGGACACAGGGTTTAAGGTTTTGGACAAGACATACAGAGGGATGTGATGAACTTTTTTATGCAGCGAGTGGTGATGACCTGGAACTTGCTGCCTACGAGGGTAGTGGAAGCAGAGACAATTAAGGATTTCAAAAGGAAACTAGATGGGCACTTGAGGGAAATAAACTTAGGTGGCTACAGAGATAGAGTAGGGGAATGGGTTGCTCTACAGAGAGCTGGCATGGACTTAAAGGGCTGAATGGCCTCCTGCACTGTAAATGACACTGACTGAGGGGTGACCTAATAGATGTCTTATAGGTCATGAAAGGATTTCATGGGGTAGATGCAGCAGGGATGGCTCTGATTGCTGATGAGACCAGAGCTAGGGACCATAAATATAAAATAGTCACAAATAAATCGAACAGGAAATTCATGAGAAACATTTTAACCAGAACATGTGAGAATGTGGAATTTACATCTAAGGAGTAGGTAAGGTTGAATAGCACACATGCATTAAAAAAGCTGGGAAAGGGAATAGAAGAATTTGTAACTGTGAAATGTACATTGAGTGCTTTTACTTTTTCCCCATAAGTTGTTGAGCCAGACTCTCCAGCATACTGGGCAATAGTGCGATCCTTTGGTGAGGAGATCCTGCTGGAGGACAGAAAAATCAACAGGGAGAAGCTGGGTAACGTCATCTTTGGCGATGTGGAGAAACGTCAGCTCCTGAATTCCATCACTCATCCAGAAATCCACAAAGCCATGCTCAAACAGATCTTTAAATACTTTATACGAGGTAAGGTGCAAGCTGCAAACACTTTGCTTTTACTTGCTGTTGCTTTTATGCTGCAAACCCTATGAATGAAAGAAAATGTCAAACAGGAAAAGACCTACTGGTCATCCAGTCTGTCTCCTTTAGTCATAACTCCTTATCCATAACAAAACAGTCATTCCGTCCCTACCCACAGCCATGTAGCCTCCTGGGAGAGGCAAAAAGACCAAAACCCTGATCAGTTAAGAACAAAAAATGTCTGAAAAATCCTCCCTTTTGATGATCAAAACTAGCCCAAGGAGATCACATTGACCCTGAATGTTAGTGCAAGTTACTGTCCTGATGTGTGAGGTGATCTTAGGCCTAGCCAGAAATGGGTCCATCTCTCAATTGAATATATGCAGTGAATTAGTAATCATCACAAGTCAGGAACTTGAGCAGGTCCGCTATACTCTGAGAAGAGAAGAACTGCCATACTTTTATATTAACTAGTTCTTCCCTTGCATTACTTGTAATTGTGATGCTTGATCTTCCCTAACCCATTCGGTTGAAATAATTGACAATCTCTCTCCCTCTGGCAGCCCCTCAAAGCGATGAAGGTGCTTGCCACAGAGCCTGTGGCAACAGCTTGTGCGTGGAGTAATTGAATGTGGGGGAACTGTTGCACTGCAGCTACCACAGAGTTCTCCTACTCCAAACACCTGCCTTAGGTGTATCAGAAGGATTTATAAGTTGGCAGTCAACCTGCTTGGCCATGCCACGAACACACCTTTCTTGCTTTTCAAGCCCTGGAGCGGGACCCGAACCCGGAGCTTCTGGCTCAGAGATAGGGATGCCACCCACTGTGCCACAAGAACACCTAATTGGCAATCTACTCTGTCATTATTTTAGCAACATCAGTAAATTGCGCCTGAATCAAATAGACTAACATTAGTTAAAAATTGCCTTATGCACATTCATACAATGCAGGTAAATAAAGTCCATGTGTGCACATTTACTAAAGAGCTATCTGCCAGTATTCAGAAACCAAGGAAATAAAGCACTTCAACAATCAAAAAATATTCAGGCACTCTGCTCTTCATCTTACCACTTTGCTAACAAATGCACATGCACACACCATGCAAATATGATTAAAACTATATGCTTAATGATGGTATCTATTACTCATTTTCTAATTTACTGATCAGAAATGTAACTAGTTGCATTCCCAATTAGACAGATGGCTAGTGGTTTAGCTAGTAATATAACCATTTCACTGCTGTACACAGTTCTTTTAAGTCAATCTTTGTGCTTATCAAGGCAAAGGAAGCTAACGCCATTGCTGGAGACTGTAACACTTTCCATTTTGCTATCATGCCAGCATCCATAATGTCCAGGCAAGGGAAAGACCTACACTCCCTTTATACTGCCCCATGTTACTTGTTTCCAGCTGTAGAACAGCAATCCCCCTGACTGAACTTGACATTTCCTCACTTCTCATACCAGGCATCCTGTCACTTCTGTGAATTAGACTGTCATTTGATGCTACATTAGGGGCTGGACTGTCAGTTAATGCTGAACTGGGAAGGTGAGAATCGTGTTTGTGTGGCCCATGTAGAAACCAAGACAGAAGTGGAACTAAGACTGAGGTTTTGGGGCTTGAGCTCGAGGTGCTTGTTTCTAAATTATTAAACAGAACCTCAAAGATAATAATTTCTAGATTACAACTATACCTATGTGTAAATTGACATAGGTCAAGCAGATCAGAGTGCCAAAAGTGTGCCTCAAACAGTATTGTGGTTTCAGTTCATGGGACACTAGCACCAGCACTGGCAAAAGAAAGAATTGTTCCACTGGGACAACCTCCAGTAAAACCAGCTTATGTGTAAGAACCCAATAACTAAAGCTGTATATAGGGCATTATGGGTCAGGTGATGGGAAATTTTAGAAATGCGAAGAGAAAAATCAAAGCAATATAGTAGTGTAGTTAAAAACAAAAACAGAATTACCGGGAAAAACTCAGCAGGTCTGGCAGCATCGGCGGAGAAGAAAAGAGTTGACATTTCGAGTCTTCATGACCCTTCGACAGAACTAAACAGAAATAGGAAAGGGGTCAAATATAAGCTGGTTTAAGGTGTGTGTGTGGTGTGTGTGTGAGAGATGCTGATGCTGCTACTCGTTCTCTGTTTAAGTAATACTCTGCTTCAGTACTTTTCCTGCCAAAGTCAAAGAACTCTAATAAATTGGGTAAACATGATTTCCCTTTCACAAAACCATGCTGATTCTTCCCGATTATCTTGCATTTTTCTAAGTGCCCAGCTATAACCTCTTTAATGAATGACCCTAATATCTTCCCCATGACAGACGTGAAGCTAGCTGACCTATAGTTTCCTGTTTGCGTTCTCTCTCCCTTCTTGAATAAAGGCGTTATATTTGCTACTTTCCAGAATGTAGGGAATTTTGGAAAATTAACACACATACATGTACTACCTCATTAGCCACCTCATTTAAGATCCTAGGATGAAGTCCATCACGACCTGGAGACCTGTCAGCCCACTGCTCCATCAGTTTGCTCGGTACTGCTTCCCTAGTGATTGTAATTTTACCAAGTTCCTCTCTTCCACTCCACCTCCTGATTTATAGGTATTATTGGAATGCTTTTTATATCCTTTACAGTAAAGACAGAAGCAAAACATTTGTTCAGTGCATCTGCCATTTCCTTATTATCTACTATTAACTCCTCATTGTCACTCTCTAGAGGACCAACACTGACTTTACTTACCCTTTTCCTGTTTAAATAACTGTAGAAACTCTTGTTATCTGTTTTTACATTTCTAGCTAGCTTCCTCTCATACTCTAATTTCTTTCTCCTTATTAACCTTTTAGTCATTCTCTGCTGTTCTTTATCTTCTGACCAATCATCTGACCTGCCACTCATCTTCATGCTTTTAAATGTTTTTTTCTGATGTTTGATTCTTTCCCTAACTTCTTTAGTTAACTAGGGGGTTGATGGCGTAGTGGTATTGTCGCTGGACTAGTAATTCAGACCTCCAGGGTAATGGTCTGGGGACCTTGGTTCAAATCCCAGCATGGCGGATGGTGGAATTTGAGTTCAATAAAAAAATTAAAAATGTGGAAAATCCAGACCCACAGCAATCTGGTTAACTCTTAAATGCCCTCTGAACTAGGGCAGCTAGGGATGGGTAATAAATACTTGCCTAGCCAGCGATACCCACATCCTATGAACGAATTATAATTTTTAAAAAGCTACGGATGATGAGTTCTCCCTTTTGAATTTCTCTTTATAGTGGGAATATACTTATTCTGAAATATCCCCTTAAATGTCTGCCACTGGTTCTCTTTTAACCTATCCACTAGCTTAGTATCCCAGTTTTTTATTCATTCATGCGATGGGGCTTCGCTGGCAGTGTCAGCATTTATTGCTCATCCCTAGGTCCCTTGAGAAGGTGGTGGTGAGCTGCTTTCTTGAACCGCTGCAGCCAATGTGGTGTAGGTACACCCACAGTGCTGTTAGGAAGGGAGTTCCAGGATCTTGACCCAGTGATAGTGATATATTTCCAAGTCGGGATGGTGAGTGACTTGGAGGGGAACTTCCAGGTGCTGGTGTTCTCATCTAACTGCTGCCCTTGTCCTTCTAGATGGAAGTGGTCGTGGGTTTGAAAGGTGCTATCTAAGGAGCCTTGATGAATCCTGCAGTGCATCATTGGTTAACTTCAGCTAACTCAGCTTTCATGCTCACATAGTTGCCCTTATTTAAGTGTACAGACTAGTCTTAGACCCACTCTTCTCTCATTCTGAATGTAAAATTCAATCATACTGATGTCACTGCTACCTTGGGGTGCCTTTACCCTGAGATCATTAATTAATCCTGTCACATTACTCAATACCAAGTCTAATATAATCTGCTCTCTGGAAAAACTCAACAGGTCTGACAGCATCTGTGGAGAGGAATACAGTTAATGTTTCGAGTCTGAATGACTCTTCATGAAGAGTCTGATGAAGAGTCATTCGGACTCGAAACATTAACTGTATTCCTCTCCGCAGATGCTGTCAGACCTGCTGAGTTTTTCCAGGTATTTTTGTTTTTGTTTTGGATTTCCAGCATCCATAGTTTTTTGCTTTTATAATCTGTTCTCTGTTTGGTTACAGAACGCGCTGCTCTAAGAAACTATCTCTAAAGTTCATCTCTATGAACTCATCCAGGCTACTACTGCCAATGTGATTTTTCCAGTTTATATGTAGATTAAAATCACCCACGAGTATTGCTGTCCCTTTATCACAGGCACCCAATATTTCTTCCTGTATACTTTGTCCTACATCATGGTTACTGTTAGGCGGCCTGTGGACCACTCCCACTCGTGATTTCTTTCTTCTACTATTCCTCATCTCCACCCAAACCGATTCTACGTCCTGATCCCCTGAACCAAGTCTATCTCTGATTATTGTACAAATTCCATCCTTGATTAACAGTACTACCACTCCACCTTCACCTAGCTTCCTATTCTTCTTGAAGGTCATATACCCTGCAATATTCAGGACCCAATCGTTGTCATCCTCCAGCCACATCTCTGTAATGGCTATCAGATCATATTTATTTACTTCAGTGTGTGCCATAAATTCATTTACTTTGTTATGAATGCTGTGCGCATTTAGTCTTTTTGTTATCTTTGTGACATCTAGTCTTCATTCTTACTGCATTCTTAGGCTTTTCCCCTCAGTCACTTCTTGCCATTCTCTGATCCTCATTTCCCATATTAATATTTTCCTCTGTTACCTTGCCTCTACTCTTTGATGAACCACATCTTTCCACATTTGATCCCTTGCCCCCACTATTTAGTTTAAAACCCTCTCTTTTTCCCTAGTTATGCAGTTCACAAGAACGCTTGTCCCGGGATGGTTCAGGTGTAGATCGGTATAGACCCCACTTTCCCCAGTACTGGTGCCAGTGCCCCAGAAACCAGAACCCATTTCTCCCACACCAGCGTTTGAACCACATATTCATTTCTCTAATTTTATGTACCCTATGTTACTTTGCACATGGCTCAGGTAATAATCCAGAATTTATAACCTCTTTTCAATTTAGTACCTAGCTCCTCATACTCTATGCAGAACCTTTTTCCTAGTTCTACCTATATTGTTGGTACCTACATGGACCACAACAACTGGATCCTCCCCCCCCACACTGCAAGTTCCTGTCCAGCCCTGAGCAGATGTCCCAAGCCCTGGCGCTGGGCAGGCAACACAGCTGGCTGGACTCTCGCTCTTTGCTGCAGAGAACACTTGTCAATCCCCTCACTATACTACTCCCTACTACCACTACATTCCTTTTTGCTTCCCCCCCCCCCCCCCCCCCCCCCCCCACCCCCCCCACCCGACTTGAAGCCCCAATTCTCATCCAAACAAGCTGAGAGGACCTCAAACCTATTGGTCAATTGCAGAGGCTCACATTTGTGCCCTCTGGGGCCCCTTACTTGCCTCACTCGCAGTCACACCCTCATGTCCCTGACCACTGACCAAATTAGAAGACGTTATCCTTGGTGATGTGACTGCCTCCTGGTACAAAGCATCCAGGTAACATTCCCTTCTCTGATGTGTCGCGGAGTCTGCAGCTGAACCGAAGTTCTTCGAGCCGCAAACAATAATTGCAGACATGTTTGTCCTGGATCACGTTGTTATCCAGGAGCTCCCGCATGCAACAACTTTGACACATAGCCTGTCCTGCCATCCTTAATGTGTTTTAAATAATTACTTGGTTATATTATTCACTTGTTTATGTTGCTTTTTATATATTTTATTAACTTTACCACCAATTTGTATAGTATTTTAAACCTTAGGAATAGAATAAATTTTAGCCACTCACTGGACATTCACCAAACAGCTAACTCCTGGTCCTGTAGTAGAGCAAGGACCAATTCCTACACGGTGAGAAAGATTAAAAAAAGGAAACAAACACATCCCCCCCCCAATTCTTCACCAAACTCCAAGTCTCCACTCAGTTTTCTCGGCTGTATTTGTTTTTCCAAGGAGCCGTAGCAAAATTGAAGTCAGTGGGAATTGGGGAAAGCTCTCAACTGCTTAGAGTTATGCCTAGCACAAAGGAAGATGGTTGTGATCATTGGAGGTCCATCGTCTCAGCCCCAGGATAGGCCCAACTATCTTCAGCTACTTGATCAGTTCCCACCATCAAATAATCAGAAACTGGGGATGTTCACTTACGATTATACAATGTTCAGTACCATCTGAGAGTCCTATACTAAAGCAGTTCGTGCCCATATGTAGCAGGACCTGGACAACACTCAGGCTTGTGCTGATAAGTGGCAAGTAATACTCAGGCCACACAAGAAACCATCTCCAACAAGAAAGAATCTAAACATCTCCCTTTGATATTCAATGGCTGAATCCCGTCTATCAATGTCTTGGGGGTTACCATTGACCAGAAACTGAATTTGACCAGCCATAAATACTGTGCATACAAGAGCAGGTCAGAGGCAGGGAACTCCGTGGCAAGTAACTCTCCTCCTGATTTTATCAAACCTATCCACCTACAAAGCACAAGTCAGGACTCTGGTGGAATGCTCTCCACCTGCCTGGATGAGTGCAGCTCCAACAATAAGAAGCTCAACACCATCCAGGGCAAAGCTGCTTGCTTGATCACCACCCCATCCATAACCTTAAACATTCACTCCCTCCCTCCACTAGTGGACAGTGGCACTCGTATGTACCATCCAAAAGGTGCACAGCAGTAACTTGCCAAGCCTCTTTCGACAGCACTTTCCAAAGTCATGACTTCTACCACCAAGAAGAACAAGGACAGAAGAATCATGGGAACACCACCACCTACAAGTTCCCTTCCAATATCATTGTCATTATTTCAAAGTCCTGGGAAACCCTTCCTAACAGCATTACCTACACCACGTGAACTACAGCGGTTCAAGAGGACAGCTCATCACCTACTTCTTGAGGGTAATTAGGGACGTGCAACAAATACAGCCTAATGAGCAACACTCCCATCCCATGAACACACGTTTTTAGAAAAGGTAGATAAACAGTGGCAAACATGTAAAGAAATAATTCAAAAAAGATTGAGAAACAAAAACTCCATGCAAAAGCAATTCTTTCACAGTATTTGGGCATCGCTGGCCGGGCCAGCATTTATTTTCCACCCCTAATTGCCCTTGTCAAGGTGGTGGTGAGTTGCCTTCTTGAACCGCTGCAGTCCATGTGGTGTATGAACACCCACAGTGCTGTTAGGGAAGGAGTTCCAGGATTTTGACCCAGCAACTGTGGCTGATGAAGGAAGTTAAGGGTAGTATTAATTTTTTTTTTTTAAATGGGGGCTTATGATGTTACAAAGAATGTAGTAAGCCTGAGGATTGGGAGAGTTTTAGAATTCTGAAAAGGGTGACCAAAAAGGGAAAAAACAAAATATAAGCATTAACTAGCTAGAAATACATATAAAGCTTGCAAAGCCTCTACAAATATATAAAAAGGAAGAGTGTAGCAACAACTAAACGTTTGTCCCTTAGAGACAGAGACGAGAGAAATATCATGGGGACTTTGGAAATGGCAGAGACATTAAACAAATATTTTGTATCTGTCTGGAAAGTAGACACAAAAAACATCTCAAAAATTATGAAGCAAGGACAAATGAGAGTGAAGAACTTTGAGTAGTATCAGTACAGAAAAAGTACAAGAAAAACTAATGGGACTTAAAGCTGACGAAACCTGTTGGCCTGCGTCCCAGAGTTCTAAAACAAATGGAGGCAGAAATGCACAAGTTATGATGTCCCAAAATTTCCTAGATCCTGGAAATGTAACAATTATTCAAGAAAGGAGGGAGAGATTAAACAGGGAACTACAAGCCATTTGACCAGACATCAGTCATTGGCAACATACTGCAATCTAATATTCCCGAGGTGTTAACAAGGCACTTAGAAAATCGTATGGTATGGTTTTATGAAAGAAAATTCTTGTATGGCTAACTTATGAGAGCTTTTTGAGGATGCCACTGACCAGGCCAAATCTTCAGGTTTCTGATCATTGGAGACTAGACATATGGCCAAATATGCATTGCAGGACCCCATGGAAGTCCTAAGTCCTGTGCAAATAGCCCGGGAAATTGCAATTTTGGATGGCAAATGTCTCCAACTCTAACCGAAAGTTGGGGACTTTGGACAGTTCCGATTGTTCTTAGTTGAGTAATTACTCAGGACATGCTAGACAGATTAAAACCGAGTCTAATATCTGGATAATTACATAACTATTCTCTCGCCCGCCGACTACCCCTCCCGACCTGACTACTCCTCCTGACCTAACTACCGCCCCCCTGTTCCAACATCATCTGCCACCCATCCCTTCATCCACTCACTGACATTCAAAATGGGCCTTTAAACTTAGCATATGGTAGCTAGTGCCATAAAAAGGGGGCATGATCTGTCTTTTCCCTGACCCTACTCCACTCCAACGGATTCTCCTGAGGGACACTGCGCTGTGCTTTTTTGTGAAGGCCAGGTTCGGAAGACCCTGGTAGAAATGCCGAGCAGCATCCGGTCGGGGCAAATTTATGAGCACAGCAGCAATCTGAGGATCGTTGCCCTTACTCGGAAGATTCGGTCCAGGCTTGATAAAGGGGAACCAGCGGATAGATTTGCAAGAATAATTTGACAAGATACCACATAAAAGATTATTGCAAGGGATAGGGACTCATATGGTTGGGAGTAATATATCATTAGCATGGATGAAGGATTGGTTAACAGACAGGTAGCAGAGAAATTGAATTTTTTTTATTCATTCACAGGATGTGGGCCATGCTGGTTTAAGCCAACATTTATAGCTCATCCCTGATTGCTTTTGAGAAGGTGGTGGTGGTGAGCTGCCTTCTTGAATCGCTGCATGTAGTGTATGTACACCCGCAGTTCTGTTAGGGAGGGAGTTCCAGGATTTTGACCCAGCGACAGCGATGTAGTTCCAAGTCAGGATGGTATGTGGCTTGAAGGGGAACTTGCAGGTGTTTCCATGTGTCTGCTGCCCTTGTCCTTCTAGATGGTAACAGTTGTGGGTTTGGAAGGTGCTGTCTAAGGAGCCTTGGTGAGTTTCTGTGGTGCATCTTGTAGATGGTGCACACTGTTGCTGCTGTGTGTCGGTTGTGGATAGGCTGCCAATCAAGTGGGCTGCTTTGTCCTGGATAGTGTCCAGCTTCTTGTGTTGTGGGAGCTGCGCTCATCCAGGCAAATGGAAAGTATTCCATCACACCCCTGACTTTGGCCTAGTCAGGAGGTAAGTTACTTGCCACAGGATTCCTAGTCTCTGATCTGCCCTTGTAGGCACAGTATTTATATGGCTATGGCTATAAATATCAGTTTCTGGTCAATGGTAACCCACAGGATGATGACAGTGGGGGATTCAGTGATGGTAATGCCATTGAATGTCAAAGGATGATGGTTAGATTCTCTCTTGTTGGCCCTTGTGTGGCTTGAATGTTACTTGTCAGCCCGAGCCTGGATATTGTCCAGGTCTTGCTGCATTTGAACATGGACTGCTTCAGTATCTGAGTAGTTGCAAATGGTGGTGAACATTGTGCAATCATCACTTCTGACGTTATGATGGAAGGAACATCATTCATGAAGCACCTGCAGATGGTTAGGTTTAGGACACTACCCTGAGGAACTCCTGCAGTAATTTCCTGGAACTGAGATGACTGACCTCCAACCACAGCCATCTTCCTTTGTGTTAGGTATTATTCCAACCAGCGGAGAGCTTTCTCCCTGATTCCCATTGACTCCAGTTTTGCTGGGGCTCCTTGATGCCATATTCTGTCAAATGCTGTCTTGATGTCAATGGCAGTCACTCTCACTTCACCATGAGTTCAGCTCTTTTGTCCATGTTTGAACCAAGGCTCTAGTGAGGTCAGAAACTGACCCTGGCAGAACCCAAACTGAATAAATGGAGCATTTTCAAGTTGCCATTCTGCAAGTAGTGGGATGCCACACGGTTTAGTGCTGGGGCCTCAGCTATATTAATAACTTAGATGAGGATACAGAGAGTAAAGTATCTAAATTTGCTGTCTATGCAAAGCTAGGTAGGACAGTAAACGAGGACAACACTGAGGCTGCAATGGGATATAGACTGGTTAATTGAGTAGGCACTAAGGTGATAGATGGAGTATAATGTGGGGAAATGTGAGGTGTTTTAAATGTTGATATTCAGAGGGATTTGAGTGTCTTCGTGCATGAATCACATAAGGCAACATGCACGTCCGGCAAACAATTAGAAAGGCAAATGGCATGTTGGTCTTTGCAAGGGAGTTGGAATACAAAAGTAAACCAGAGGCCCATGCTAATGACTTGGGGATAAAAGTAAAATACTGCGGATGCTGGATATCTGAAACAAAAACAAAAATTGCTGGAAAAACTCAGCAGATCTGACAGTATCTGTGGAGAGAAAGACAGAGTTAACGTTTCGAGTCTGTATGACTCTTCATCAGAATCAGTAATGACTTGGGGACATGGGTTCAAATCCACCATCGCAGCTGACGGAATTTAAATTCAGTTAATTAATAAAAATTTGAAAGCTAGTGTCAGCAATTATGTCATTGATCTAGTCCCTTAGGGAATGAAATTTGCCACCCTTAACTGGTCTGACCTACATATGACTTCAGAAGCGCAGCAATGTGGTTTACTCTTAACTGCCCTCTGAAAGTAGCAGGCCACTCAGTTAAAGGGCAATTAGGGATGGACAACAAATGCTGGCCTTGCCACATCCCTTGAAAGGATAAAATAATTGTACAGGACTTTGAGACCACACCTGGAGTTCTGTGCACAGCTTTGGTCTCCTTATCTAAGGAAGGACATGTTTGCCTTGGAGAGAATACAGAGAAGGGCTGAGAGGGTTGAGATTGGATCTTTGCTATGTGGAATTTTGAAAAATGGGAAATGATCTCATTGAAACATAGAAGTTTCTGAAGGGGCTTGACAGGGTAGACAGTGAGAGGCTCTTGTCTGTGACTGGAGTGTCTAGAGCTAGGGGCACAGTCTCAGGATAAGAGAATGATCATTTAGAACTGAGGTGAAGAAGAATTTCTGTACTCAGAAGGTTGTAAATCTTTGGAGTTCTCTATCCTGGAAGGTTGTGGCTGCTGAGTTGTTGAATATATTCAAGACTGAGATAGATAGATAGATCCTTTGGGAATCCAGGAATATGGGGATTGGGCAGAAAAGTGGAATTGAAGTCAAAGATCAACCGCGATCTTATTGAATGGCAGAGCAGAATTGAGGGGTCGCATGGTCTGCTCCTGCTGTTTCTTATATACTTGATACTGTATTGAGTACTAGTTTGTGTTAATTACTGCTGAATTGCAGGCGAATGGTCAATTGGTGCAGAGTTATTGCTGATTTGTGCTGTGGGATTATGGTCATTAAGGGCAGCCAGCAGAGAGGCTATTTTTGAAACTAGTTTGCTGAAGCATAAAGACCATCATCTAACCCACTCCCTGATTAATTTACCAACCCATCTGCATTTTCTCTCTCAAATTGTAATCTTTGGAGAAAACAATGCTATCTGAGGCCGCACAGGCTAGAAACTGATTTGTTTGGTCTAGCACAGTACAGGAGTATAACCTTCTTGTTTCCTTATCTGCAGGATACCGGTATGTTATCCTCGATGTTCCACTCTTGTTCGAGACTAACAAGTTAGCCAAGTTTATGAAGCACACTGTAGTTGTTTACTGGTAAGTTTGTGTAAAGCTGGAGAAAGCCAGTGGCTTAGTCACTTGATCTTACTCAATAGTCTGTGTACCAGCGAATTGTGGGCATCCTTTATCCTCTTCCTCACATCCCCAGTTTAAATTGGTGCAGAAGTAAGGTGCCCAGGGGCATTGGCTGGTTTAAAAAAAAAATCTCCTGTACGCTGAGTGGTCACTTTTGGGTCGGGGTAGAGGGGGGCATATTGTGAGGCACTGTGCCCTGAACACAATTCTCCATGCCCAGGAAGTGAGTGTTGCCTGGCCATTTTTGCATAGAAGACATTACAGAAAAGCCCTGTATAGCCAGGAGGATGTAAGTTAAGGAGCTACATAACAAACAGGAGCAGGAAGCCTGTTGGAATCTTAGTTTTCCCCTTTCCTAATTTAATGCCCCAAGAGTTGACACCTGCTCAGATCAGCTAATTCAGCACAGAGCAGGAACAAGACCTGGCTCTTTCTGCTTTGTATAGCTTGATGCCAAACCACTCAGATTTACCCATTGATTGACTGGGACAACATGTAAAATCAAAACTCAATGATTTATGGAATGGTAAAACATGAAAGGTCAGCCCATCATGCCTGTGCTGGCTCTTTGAAAGAGCAATACTGCCACTCCCATTTTTTCCCCGTAGTTTTGTAGGGTTTTTTTTCCCTTTTTCAATTATTTATCCATATCTTGTTTGCAAGTTATCATTGAACCTGCTTCCCCTGCCCTTTCAGGCATTCCAGATCTTAACATTTTGTTGCTTAAAAAAGAATTCCATCTCCTTCCTGGTTCTTTTGATGAAGTCTTGTGTCAGTGTGCCTGTGGCATACGGCTGACTGCTGTGTTTGTTGTGCCATAGTGACCCTCAGGCCCAACTGACCCGGCTGATGAAACGGAATAGTTTGACGCAGACGGAGGCGGAGCGGCGCATTGGTGCCCAAATGCCATTGGAGCAGAAGCGGAAGCTGGCGAGCCATGTGATCGATAACTCTGGGGACAGCGCCGGTACACATCGGCAGGTTTGCAAACTGCACTCTCAGCTTGAAGACTCCCTGGACTTCTTAGCAGTCCGGTTACTAGCCGTGGTCACGCTCTCAGGAATCGGAGGGCTTCTCTGCGTATTGATAAAAAGGTGCATTTTTTAAAATGAAGGTCTGCTCCAAACCAAGATAAAGTAAGGACAGATGCTTCATTTTCTAAAAAGAAGATCCTATGCAAGATTGGAATATAAAACATAAGGTGGAAGTGCTGTTTGCTGAACAATCTTCAGTTCTATCTCTCTCCTTTTCTCTTCATGATAATTGTCATTATCTTTTATCTATATCTGATATTGCAAAGAGACACTCTGAAGAGACCTCTGCCAAATTATGGATAGTCAGAGTCCTGCTTCTGCTTGCCAGTTTCTCGGGGCTAAGATATACCAATCAAGTAATGGATTTTCCAATGTGTAGAGATCCTGTTTGCAGCACAGATGCTCACTGCAGCTTTTAACTACGCCGAGTGTTTATTTGGATATCAAAGATAGGCAACTGGATGCTGTTTACTTCCTTGTTTAATCTGAGTGAGCACTCGGGAGATGTTTGTGAAAGTGGATCCTGTGTAAGTTGCACTCTGTGGCCTATAGGTAACAGACTTCACTGCTGCCTCTTTAACTAGAGCGACCAGGGTGAATCTAAAGCACGGCAACATTATCGCACCAAGTGGACGCTGGGATTTCTGATCTATCGCCTGTTTATTCCAGAGAAAAGTGTGGCTTGCTCAAGGGGAAGGTGTAATGCATATGGTGGCACAGTGTGTAGATTTTCACTTAACCACATCTGCTGCTCAGTTCTGTGGTTTAGACTAATGCTGTGTCCGCTGTGCTTTGTTTCACTACGGTCTTACATACTTTGCAGCCACTTTCTTCTGGCAGGTGAGGCGAGTGTTGTTGGTTGATGATGGTTAATACATTTTTAGTAGTGCACTTTACTTTATCTGTTCAGTTTCCTTTCCATGATATCCACGCCAAGTTTGGAATTTTGAATGCAAGATCAGAGAATTGAAGCTGTGACCTAAATTCTGTCACTATGCAGTGTATCCACACTCGATTGACAGTGTGCTGAATCCTGTAAGTGGTCTGGCAGGAGCACGTGAACCAGCAACAACAACATACAACATTTGTAAAATCATATGGAAGAATTTCTCACCTTTTGATTTGTAATTCAATAAATGATGTGGAGAGCCCTGGCACATGGATTTTTCTGCTAAATTGACATCACAGAAATATAATTGGATGCAATTGACCTTCGGCTGTAACAATCGGCACCCTGGCCTGATTTACCAATTCCATTAAAGCTGATGCAAATCGGACAATGTCAAACAGGCTGCCCCTCTGCCACTGTCCATTTTACCCTATCATCAAAGAGCAGTATCACCCCCAAAGCCTCCTGAAGCATTGCTTTTCTTCATACCTGTTTACTGAATATCCATCATGGTATTTGTGGGATTCTTGTCTTTTCAGATTGGGTAATGGGCAAACCCAGCCAGTCTCCAATCAAATAAAGACTTGATTTTTAAACAAGAGGAATGTACAAAATACTTCCCTTGTGCGGCCACCATCTCCAGGACTTACTTTTCCCCCTTGAACCAGTGCTGTAACTGCCCTGGGAATGGATGCCATCACTCTCCAGTCTCATGCCCAAGTGGCCAATTCTTAATCTAAATTGTGATTGCTAGCAGGTCAACCATAGGCAAATTCACATCCGAGTGCCATGTTGTCCTCACCTAAGGCTAGTGTGTATTTTCCACCTGGGTTACTGGATAATGATTATGCTCCTCCCAAACCCAGGGAAGCTCATGTTGATTGTAACAGCCTTTTACTGCATACTGAAATTGGTTATCTCCATACACTGAGTCAGTTTTTTGAGAAGGAATACTTTATTCTTCTCTAGAATTACAAGCTTTACTGATTGACTTTTGCCATTCATAAGATGGCCCATTTACAGGTCAAAATGAAAATCTTAAATTGTCAAAATACACACAAGTGGGATACGTCCTCCAGGGAAAATGGATGTCCTTGCCGTTTCAGTTCAGGATGAATTCTTGGTTTCAGGACAAATGACAGATAGAAATTAAAATCAAACAGTGGGGCCTTGAAGCTTCAATTTCTGTCAATCTAGTTTAAGCCTCACAATGTCCTCCGTGTATAGAGATGCAGACCTGTCTTCCCCATGTGCATTCTCTGTAATTGCCAGCATAGGAAGCCTTTGATTGAGTTGCTTTCCCTGAATTTGCCTTTGTAAATGAAGTCCGACATATATAAATAAACCTTCATTGTCCTGCCTTTGAATCAGTTTAAAAGGAATAGTATTTGTGGCTGAAAGATCTGTTGAAATTATTTTGTGCTTTGTTGATGTCATGGTTTTACCTAAACAAATCTTTAAGAAACTGCCTCCTGCGGTGTGTGTCAGTGTGTGTATAATCTTCAGATAGTCTGCGCTGATGACATTTGGCATTTTCTCTCCCTTGAGTGTTTCAGCAGGGTAAGGTCTGCTGTGTAATCAGATCATGCTGCAGTCTGGCCACGTTATCAAAGCCATGCTGCAGGAACAGCAAGTGTGGACCAGCTTCATTGTTTTTCTAGCAGTTTCTGTTTTTATTTCAGATTTCCAGCATCCACAGTGTTTTGTTTTTGTTTTACTGTTTAATTCACTGCCACTCCTCTTCCAGGAATACCTACCTTGAAGTCCTGCTCTTCTCTCCAATGGGATTCTCTTTTCTCTCTTTCACCATGTCCATTTCCCTCCTGGTGTTTGATAATGTTTTGGTAAACACCTTAGCAAAGTTTTCACGGCCATGTTTCCTTCCTCGGCGACTGTCTCAGTCTCCAACTTACCCTGTGTAGATTCCAACTGACGTTCCATCCCTCATGTTTCAATTCCACCCAGGATTACAGGTATCTCCAAGACATACAATATTCATCGGACTGCTGTTCTTGCTGCATCCTGAGATACACATTCAATGCCAAGCGTTGCCATATGTATATACTTGACCTCTCTCTCTCTCTCCAGCAGCACTGACTCACCCTGTCTCAAAGCTGTCCTTGACCCGGTTCCATTTAATTCTTAATTTCATCCAAAGCCTTAACAAAAAAATGTTATTCTTCCTTTCAGGTGTTAAGGAATGCAAGCTCCAACACCCATCTGGCTCTTTCCACCCCTTCCCATCCCTTCTCCTGTATTCAGCTCTTGCCGTGTATTCACTATACCCTCTGACCTTTCCCTCTGATGCTGATTGATTTGTGCTCAGCAAAGGACTCAGTTTTACCCCCTTACATCTCCATGAATTTTGGGCTCGGCACAGCACTGAACTCATCTTCCGCTGCATTCACCTGCATGCTCACTATTTTGGGCAGGAGTCGGCTTCCCGTTCATTTGGATTCTTTCACCACCTCCAGTATTTGTCCTCTACCTGGACCCGTCCCTCTGGCCTCTTGCCTGCTTTTAATCTTTTCACTGAGAACTGCCGGCATGACATCGACTGTCTTAGTTTCTCTGCACCTCTCACCCACTGAAACCTGTCTCCATCTGAACTTGCTGCATTCCATTCTCTCAGATCCAACCTTGATTTTATCAAACCTGCTGACAAGGGTGATTCTGTTGTTGTCTGGCATAGCAACCCTCTGCCTTGCAGAGGCTGAGCAGCAACTGTCATATACTCCCTACCACCCCCTGGACCATGACCCCACCACTGAACATCAAGCCAGGACTATCACTGACCTAATTTCCTCTGGAGGTCATTCCTCCACAGCTTCCAGCCTCATAGTCTCCCAACACCACACAGCCCACTTCTACCTCTTTCCCAAATTCCACAAATAGGATTATCCTGGTACACCCAATGTTTCAGTCTGTTCTTGCCCCACTGAACTCAATTCTTCCTATCTTGACTCCATTCTCTCCCCCTTGTCCAGTCTCTTCCCACCTACACTCGTGATTCCTCTGATGCCCTATGTCATATCAATTTCCAGTATCCTGGCCCTAACCGCTTCCTCTTCACTATGAATATACAATCTCTCTACACCTCCATCCCCATTAGGATGGTCTGAGGGCTCTCCGCTTCTTCCTTGCACCGAAGAATCCCCATCCACCACCATTTTTCTCCACCTGGCTGAACCTGTTCCATCACTGAACCATTTCTCCTTTTAACTTGTCTCACTTCCTCCAGATAAAAGGTGTGGCTATGGTTACATGCATGCATCCCAGTTATGCCTGCCTTATTGTGGGGTATGTGGAACATTCCTAGTTCCAGTCCTACTCTGGGCCCCCTCCAGTACATCGATGACTGTATCACTTCATGCCCTTGCCTGGATCTGGAAAAATTTATCAATTTTGCTTCCAGTTTCCACCCCTCTCTCACCTTCACGTCATCCATCTCCAATTCTTCCCTTTCATTCTTGGGCTTTTTTGTCTCCATTTCTTGTGAGACTGTCTACCAATATTCATTAAAAGCCCACTGATGCCCACAGCTACCTCGCCTACACCTCCTCACACCCTGCTTCCTGTAAGGACTCTATCCCATTCTCCCAGTTCCTCCACCTCCATCACATCTTTTCCGACGATGCTAAAACAGTGCTTCTGACATATCTTCCTTTTTGCTGAGCCGGGGGTTCCTCCCCGCTACTATGGTTGATGGGGCCCTCAACCATGTCTGACCCATCTCCAGCACCCCTTCCACTCCCTCACTTTTCACCCTACCAGCCTCCGCATTCAAAGGATTGCCCTCTGCCATTTTCACTAACGCCAGCATGATGCCACCATCAAACACATCTTCACCTCACCTCCACTGTCAGCATTACATAGGGACTGCTCCCTCCATGAAACCCTGATCCACCCCTCTATCACCCCCAACACCTCATCCCTTTCCCATGCAATTGCAGGAGGTGTAACAACTGCCCCTTTACCACCTCCATCCTCACTGTCCAAGGCCCCAAAAACTCCTTTCAGGTGAAGCAGCGATTCATTTGCACTTCTTTCAATTTAGCCTACTGCACTCACTGCTCACAATGCAGTCTCCGCCACACTGGGGAGACTAAATGCAGACTGGGTGATCGCTTTGTAGAACACCTTTGCTCAGTCTGCAAGCATGACCCCAATCTTCCTGTTGCTTGCCATTAAAATTCACCATCTTGCTCTCATGCCCGCATGTCTGTCCTTGGTCTGCTGTTCCAGTGAAGCCCAATGCAAACTGGAGGAATAGCACCATACCTTCCAGTTAGCACTTTGCAGCCTTATGGACTTAACATTGAGTTCAATAACTTCAGACCGCGAACTCTGTCTCCATTTTTATAAATATTCCCCTCCCCCCACAGGGCCAGTCCATAACTTGTTCTGATGTTTTGCTTTCAGAGAGCGCTGACCCATGTTCTGCTTTTAACACATTCTATGACGTTTATGCCACTATTAACATCTGCTTTAGTCTTTAAAACTATCACCACTCCCTTTGTCTTGTGTCCATGACATCTTTGTCAAATTGCTCCTGAGTTCCCACCTATCCCTGACCTCCGATTATGCTCCACCTGTTCCTCCCCAGTATTCAACAGTATAAAACCCATCACGTTTCTACCTCTCTTCAGCTCTGCAAAAGGGTCATACCGATTCAAAATGTTAACTCTGTTTCTCTCTTGACAGATGCTACTAGACCTGCTGAGTTTTTCCAACATTTTCTGTTCATATTTCAAATTTCTAGCACCCACAGTATTTTGCTTTCGTTTATTGCTAAGGAGTTTGGTTGGCCCTTTTTGCCAAGTCCAAAGCCCAGGCTTGCTGAATCTCCAATGGCCACCTTTCATTCAGTGACCTCCTTCTCCAGACCGGCCGAGACAGATACTAAATGCAGCAAACTCGGTGAGCTTCAAATCTGTCACGGAAAATCATGGCTCGGACTAAACGCAGTTTTCACTGGCAATTATATAACACCTTTTCACTGAGGAAGTCCCAAAGCTCCTTACAGCTAACGAACTGGTTTCAACTGTTGTACAATAGGGCAATGTGGTAACTAATTTATGCACAGCAAGGTTCCACAAATACCAAGGAGGAAATGATCAGATAATCTGTTTGTGTTTCTGGAGCTGTTAATTGAAATATTAGCCAAAACACGGGAGAGCTCGCTTATTGTGCTGTGGGATTTTTCATATACACGTGAACAAGCAGACAGGCCCTCATCTGGATTCTTAAGTGATGCCTAAATGCTGCTGTGAGCATTGGCTGATTTGTTGTGGAAGCAATGTTTGTACTTTAGAGACACCTCAGTCAAGAATCGGGCCACACTGAAACAGGGCACTTGGCATGTTTGGAGCTTGTGGAAACCTGAGACACAACTGCAGCTTGGTCCCTTGAAGTAGCAACTATGGCTCAATGGCTAGCACTCAGAAGGTTGTCGCTCCAAGACCCACTCTAGAGACATGAGCTCAAAATCTAGGCTGATACTTCAGTGGAGTACTGTGGGGATTTTGCACTTCGTGAAGTTCCATCTTTTGATCGAGACTTTAAACTGAGGCCCTGCCTGCCATCTTGGGTGTATGTTACAAAATCCCATGGCACTATTTTGAAGAAGAACTCTCCTTGCCAGTATTTATCCCTCAATCAATGACATCACTAAAACAGATGATCTGGGTATTATCTCATTGCAGTTTGTGGGATCTTGCTATGTAGACGTTGGCTACCATGTTTCCTACAATACAACAGGGACCAATTCGAAAGTACTTAATTGCTTAGAATGCTTTGGGATGTCCTGAGGTTGTGAAAGTCACCTTAGGAAAGGAGTAGGCCATTCAGCCCATCGAGCCTGCTCTACCATTCAGTTAAATCGTGGCTGATCATCTACCACAACACCACTTTCCCCACACTATCTCCATATCCCATGAGTTATCAGACTCCAGAAATCTATCGATTTCTGTTTTGAACATGCTCAATGATTGAGCTTCCCCAGCCCTCTGAGGTAGAGGATTCCAAAGATTCACCACCCTCTGAGTAAAGAAATTCCTCCTCATCTCAGTCTTAAATGGCCTACCCCTTATTCTGAGATTATGTCCCCTGGTTTTAGAGATACCAGCCAGGGGAAACACCTTATCTACATCCACTCTCTCATACCCTGTAAAAATTTTCTAAATTTCAATGAGGTCACCCCTAATTATTCGAAACTCTAGGAAATACAGACCAGGTCTCCTCAATCTCTCCTCATAAGAAAATCTTGCCATCCCAGGGATTAATCTGATGAACCTCTGTTGCACTCCCTTTATGGGAAGTATGTCCCCCCTTAGATAAGGGGATCAAAACTGTACACAATACTCCAGGTGAGGTCTCGCCAAGGCTCTATACAATTGCAGCAAGACTTCCTTACTCCTGTACTCAAATCCCCTTGTGATAAAGGCCAACACACAATTTGCCTTCATAGCTGCTTGCTGCAACTGCATGACATTTTTAGTGACAATATAGGAATGCAAGTCCTTTCTTTCTCTTCCCCTTTTCACCCATAGCTGCCCATGACACACATCACTCCTGTCAGAGAAAGTTATAAATTGCACCAAACCATAGCAATGATTAAGCTAATGTTCCTTCTCAGCCCTGTGCTGCTTCATGCCTTTGGTCATAAGTATTTTTCTTAGACTCAGCATGATTTGAGAATAGCTGAAAAGTATACTGGTTTATATCAGATTCCTTGGAAAACTTCAATAGTAACTTAGAAGCACATGGTACAGAAGGAGGCCGTTCAGCCCATCATGCCTGTCCCAGCTCTTTGAAGAGCTATCCAATTAACCCCACTCTCCTGCTTTTTCCACATAGCCTTGAAAAATTATCCATTTTGAATGTATAACCCAATTCCTCTTCTAAGTTACCATTGACTCTGCTTTTACTGCTCTTTCAGGTAGTACATTCCTGACCTTCAGGCTGCTTTCTTATAGAGATACTTCACCCTAAACATGAGTTTACAATCTGTGGTTTTAACCCCAGATTCTAACACTAGTTTCAGTAGTATCATTGAATTTTTGAAGACATCAGTAGCCTAATTCTTCTTTGCTTCATCCCATTATTAAAGAATATTAATAAAGGATAGTTTTTTGCTATGTGCAGAAAAATGAATTTAGAAGTCCCTCATTGTTTTGTTAATTTCCCTTCCTAATTACTATTTACTTTGTAGCTGGTAATAAATCAGTGGGGATATAGTTTGTTTTAATGAGGGTATTCACAATGTAAGAGTTCCCAATTTATTTACTTTTTAATTGGGCATTGCCTTAGTGAAAATAGTTTGATAATTATCTTTATGTTTGCTAAGTGCTGCTGTGCAGTGAGGCAAAACTTGACATGGAGCAGTTTCCTCATGCCTCAGTTGGTTAACACGGTGAGTAATCAAATTGCACCAACCAGAATGTCTCTGGTCCATTCCCAGTTTTGTGCTGGTGTACCTAATCTCATGGAAGATATCACATGCCGCTTGCCTCTGCTCCCTTGATTTTGGAAGGGAGAGATACGCCAGAGCTCCTGCTCCTGATCAGTGACATTTGTTGGGAAATATGAAGATTGCAATGATGCCCTCCTTGGTTAAATTGCCTATTCTCAAACTATGCTCAGACGTGAAGGATGGTCAGCTTGATGAGGTAACACTGGGTATCAGTGTCCAAGGAACTGTACTTTGACAAAGAATGGAGGGAGAGAAAATACACATTGGCACAAAACTGTATTTCAAAGATGCTCAACCCTTTGTGTGAAATAATTTCTCCTCATATCAGTCCTAAATGATTGGCCCTTTATCCTGAGACACTGTCCCCATGTTTTAGATTACCCGATCATCGGAAACAATTTGCATCTACCTTATCAAGCCCCTTCAGAATTTTATAGGTTTGAATGAGATCGCCTCTCAATTCTTCTGGACTCCAGAGAATATAAGCCCAATTTACTCAGCCTCTCAAATAGAATAACCCCCTCATCCTAGGGACCAATTTAGTAAACTCTACCACCACCAATGCAAGTATAACCTTTCTTAACTGTGGAGACCAAAACTGCACCAGTATTTCAGATGTGGTCTCACCTAAACCTGTACAGTTGTAGCAAGACTTCTTGATTCTTGTACCCCAATCCACAATTGCTTGCTGCACCTACATTCTAACTTTCTGCATTTGTTCTATGACCACGCCCAAGTGTCTTTGAACGTGAACACTTACAAATTTCATACCTTTTTAAAAATATTCTGCATTCCTATTCTTAAAATTAAAGTGAATAACTTCACACTTCCTTATATTATACTCCATCTGCTATCTTGTTGCCCACTCGCTTAACCTTTCTATATCTCTTTGCAGCCTTTGTGTCCTCCCCACAGCTTACCATTCCACCCAGCTTGGTATCATCAGCAAACTTGAGTACATTACTCTGCCTCTTCATCTAAGTCATTAATATAGATTGTAATTAGCTGAGGACCCAGCACTGATCCTTGTGATACTCCATAATTCACTGTCTGCCAACTTGAAAAAGCCCCATTTATGCCAACTCCCTGCTCTCTATCCGTTAATCAACCCACTATCCATGCTAAAATATTACCCCAAATCCATGAGCCCTTATCTCGTCTATGAACCTTTTGTGTGGCACCATATCAAATGCCTTATGGAAATCCAGGCATACAACATTTACTGGTCCCCATTTATCTACCCTACTAGTTACATCCTCAAAAAAAAAACTCGAATAAATTTGTCAAGCAGAATTTCCCTTTAGTAAAACCATGTTGACTTGTTCTAATCATACTATGCTTTTCTAAGTGCGCTGTTAAGAATTCCTTAATAGTTTCCAACATTCAACAATTGATGTTAGGCTAATTGCCTGTAGTTCGCTCTTTTCTCTCTCCCTTCTTTCTTGAAAAGAGGTGTAACATCAGCCAACTTCCAAACTAATGGGACCATTCCCGAATCTAAGAAATTTTGGTAAATCGTAGCTAGTGCATACACTATCTCTGCTGCAATCTGGAGGCTAGGCCATCAGGCCCTGGGAATTTGTCAGATTTTCGTCCCTTAATTTTCTCCTATACTTTTTCTCTGCTGATATTAATTTCCTTAACTTACTCATTTTAGCTCCTAGTTTACTGTCTATTTCTGGTATTAAATGTGTGTCTTCTACCGTGAAGACAGACACAAAATATTTGTTCAGTGCCTCTGCCATTTCCTCATTCCCTGTGATAAGGAGCCAACATTTTACTTTAGCTACTCTCTTCCTTTTTACATTCTTAGAAAAGCTCTTATCTGTTCTTGTATTTCTGGCTAGTTTGCTCTCATTCTATTCTTTCCCCTTTTAACTTTTTGGTGGCTCTTTGCTGGTTTCTAAAACACTCCCAACCCTCAGACTTTGCAACACTGTAAGCCTCTTCTTTTAGTCTAATACCATCCTTAACTTTCTGAGTGAGCCACAGATGGGTCTTTCTTGCTGAGTTTTTGTTCTTCCATGGAATGTATTTTTGTTACATTTGAATTTTTTCTTTAAATGTTTCCCATTGTTCTTTTAACTCCATACCTTTAGTCTATTTACCCAATCAACTGCATCCAGTTCTCCGCTAATACACTGAAACAAACTAATTACCTAGGTAAGACTCTTGTTTGTGATTGGAGTATATCACTTTCAAACTTAATATCGAACTCAGATTTTATGATCACTATTTCTCAGTGGGTCTTTTACTATGTTGTTACTAATTAATCCTACATCATTACACAATACTAAATCTAAAATAGCATTTTCCTTCATTGGTTCTACAATGTATTGCTCCAGGACACTATCACAAAAAACATTTTACAAGCTGAATTTCTAGATCACTCTTGCTAATTTGATTGTCCCAGTCTACATGGAGATTAAAACACTCCACAGTTATTAAATTTCCTTTGTTACAAGCTCCAACAATTTCTTGTTTGATGCTCTGCCTAATGGTATAACTACTGTTAGGGAACCTATAAACTACTCCCACTAGTGTTTTCTGACTTTTGCTTTTCCTAATTTTCACCCATACTGGTTCTACTTCATGATCTTCTGAGGCCAGATCCTTTCTCACTAATGTCTTTTATGTCATATTTTACTATCAGGGTTACCCCTCTTTTTTTGCTATTTCATCTGTCTTTCCGAAATATTGGGTATCCTGGAATATTTATTTCCAAGCCTTGATCACCTTGTAACCATGTCTCTGTAATGGTGTTTATATCTAAATCATTTGTGCCACTAGTTCATCTGTCTTACTGTAGATGCTTTGCACATTCAGATAAAGAACCTTTCATTTCAAGTGCTTTACTTCTATTCCCTTCAATGACCTTGTTTGCTGATGTACAATTTTTGTTAAACTCCCTTGCTTCCTGTCCCACTCTACTTGTCTTTACCCACATTGTTATGATGCCTCGACCTTTCTCTTTGGATTTTTAAATCTCCCTTCAAAAGAACCTTCTTCCTGCACCACCCACCCCCCCCCCCCAACCCCATTAGTTTAAAACCCTGTCCACAGACCTAGTTATATGATTAGCCCAGACACTTATCCCAGCTTCAAATGGAGCCCTTCTCAACAGAATAACTCATTTTTTCCTGAACACTGAAGCTAGTGCCCCATGTATTGAAGCCCCTTCTTTGAGCCATGCATTTAGTTCTCTGTAATCTGTTTTATCCTGTGCCATTGGCATGTGGCTCATGTAACAATCCAGAGATGATTACCTTTGATGTTCTGCATTTTAATTTGGACGCTGATTCAAATTCTTTTAGATAAAACCAGGAATGATGTTCTGCTATGCCATTGGTTCACACATGGACCATGACAAAGGATCCTCCCCTCCCACTCCAAGTTCCTCTCCAGTTGTGAAGAGACATCCTCAACTCTGGCTCCAGGCAGGCAACACAACCTTTGGAGCTGGCTGCAGAGAACAGTACCCCGATTATATCTTTTCCTATCACTACCACAGTCCTCTTTGTTCCCCCACTTGAATGGCATCCATTACTATGATGCCACTGTCAGTCTACTCATCCACCTTGCAATCCTTTTCCTCATCCACACTGATCACAAGCATCATGTATCTGTTGGCCAACGTCAGGTGCTGAGGCAACTCCATCACAATGTGCTGGATCCCCATACCTGCCTTAAAGTTACACCAGACTGCTCCTAACCTTTCACCAACTCCAAATTTTGGCATGTGTTTGGGGAGTCAGTCCAGTTCCCACTATCACTATTTGGCAATTTCACTTTCAGCAAGGCCAGTCTTACTCCTGCAAGAATAGTACAGCCAACTTGGGTTATCTCTGTCATCTTGTCTGAGCTGTTTGACACTGGCATTGGTGGAATGGTTATGATCAAGTTGATTGTGATCCAACCTGAGATCTGGACCAGCTTTGAAGATCGTCTCTGAGGTGAAAGGTAAATGTCTATTGCATAACAACAGCAGCAACTTGCATATATATAGTACCTTTAATGGAGTAAAACTCCACTGCCCTCTGTGAAAGAGAATTCCGAAGAATAACAATTATCTGAGAGAAGAAATGCATCCTCATCATCTTCTTAAATGGGAGATACCTTAGTTTGAAACTATGGAACATCAAATTTTGACACTGAGTCACATAAGGCAATGTTCATCTTGGCCAAAGAGTTAGGTTTTAAGGAACATCTTAAAGCAGTGAAGAGAAGTGAGAGAATTTGGGAGGGAATTCCTGGACTTAGACCATTGGGCACTCAAAGTGCAGCCACCAATGGTGGGGTGATTAAAATTGGGGCTGCACAAGAGGCCAAAATTGAAGGAATGCAGATATATGAAGGTCATAGGGCTGGAAGAGGTTACAAAGGCAGGGAAGCACATGGAGGGATTTAAAAACAAGAATGAGAATTTTAAAATGAGGCATTGTTTAACAAGGAGCCCATGTCAGCAAGCACAGGGGTGATGGTTCAATGGAAGTTAGATTACAGGCAGCAATTTTGGATTATCTTAAGTTTATAGAGGGTGGGAGTTGTCAGGCCTTACAAGGGTGTAATGGAACAGACAAGTCTAGGGCCAGAATTTTCTGGCCCCATAATGGTGGGATCTGCTGTGGGAGGTTAGGCGGCCCAACTTTTGGCAGGACCAAACAATCCCTGTGGCAGGCGGGGTTGGAAAATCCTACCCATGGATGAGGGTTGCAGCAGCATTTGAGCTGAGGCAGGGGTATAATAGGGTGATGGTCACTGCCTTGGAAATAGACGGTCCTAGTAATGATCTGATTATGTGATTGGAAGTTCCCCTTTACATTCAATACAACTCTAAGATTACAAACAGTCTACATAATCTCCCAGTTGCAAGGGAAAGGGATGGATTTGAGTTTGTGGTTAATGGTAACCCGCAACTGTTAATAGTGGGGGTTTTCGTGATGGTAATGCCATTGAATGTTAAGGGGCGATAGTTAGATTCTGTCTTGTTGGACATAGTCATTACCTGGTACTTATGTGGTGTGAATATTACTTGTCAGCCCAAGCCTGGATATTGTCCAGGTCTTGATGCATGATTGCCCATGCCAAAGTACCCTTAAGAAGTCGGTGGTGAGGCATCTTCCTAAACCGCTGCAGCCATGTGGCAAAACCACAACCCAATGTTTGAAATGAAGTGGCAGGATTTGGAACCAGCAGCAATGAAGGAATGGTGATATTTTTCCAAGTCAGGATGGTATGTGGCTTGGAGGGGAACTTGCAAGCGGTAGCACTCTCATGTATCTGCTGTCCTTGTACCATGTTCTTTCTAGGCAGGAAAGGTCATGGGTTTGGAAGGTGTTATCCAACCCACAGTACACCATATAGATAGATAGATAGTACACTGCTGCCATGATGGGCCAGTGGTGTGTAGAGTGCCAATCAAGCGGGCTGCTTTATTCTGGATGGTGTCAAACTTCTTGAGTTTTGTTAGTGCTTCACTGATCCAGCCAAGTGGAATTTCACATTCCTGACTTGTAGATTATTAAATGGCATTTGGGAATGAGGTGAGTCACTCGCTGCAGAATTCCCAGTCTCTGATTGCCCTTGTAATCAAAGTATAGTTTGGTCAGGTTTCTGGTCAATAGTGACTCCCAGAATATTGATTTTGGGGATTCAGTGATTGTAATGTTGTTGAATGTTAACGGGAACCGATTAGCTTTTATCTTGTTTGGAGATGATCATTGCCTGGCATTTGTGTGGCACTCACTACTTCTCAGCCTAGGTCTAAATGTTGCCTAGGACTTGCTGCATGAGATGAGAACGGGAGTAGGGACACACAAAGTGAAGGCGATGCTTGATGTGATATAGACCGAGTGCTAAGTAAGGAATTTGGCACACGTGGGAGCCCCTGGCAAGTTTTTCTCCAGATTGAATTTAGATTATCAATTAGACACTGACATAGAACTTTCAAACTGCAAGCTAGTTAAGTAGTCTAGTTAAACAGAAGTGGCAGTTATGATAGTCAGTTGAAAATGATTGCCATGAATAAGTATTAATTGCTGTAGAATAAGCTGATCTAGTATTTCATCTTGGGTGTGACTCATTAGGACACTATAAAAGCAGATAATTTTGCAAACTGCATGAAGTAAGGAGCTGCATGGACACTACATGGGAGTGCAATGTAGACTGCATGTTAATTTGGGAATTTGGTACATGTGGGAATCTCTAGTGCAGAGAGGGACAGAGGTGCTCCTTTTTTTCAGCTTCCAGCAGCTTGTGAGGCTTCTTATTTTGTCTCCAAGCCAGGAGACTGTAACTTTCTATTATCTGTGTAAATTAACAACTAATTGAATAAATAAAATTGCACAGGCGTGGCAGGGTGTGCCGTGACTGCAACATGTGGGAATCTGTGGAATTTACTGCGGTCCTGGACCACCATATCTTCAGTAAGTGTCTGAGGCTCAGGGAACTTCAGCTGTTGTGTAATGAGGCAGGATTAATTTGTAATGTCATAGTAAAAGATCTACCGGGAAGTACTGAACATAATATTTGAGTTCCATGCTAAGTTTGTAAGTGACATACTCCAGTCACAAGCAAGAATCTTAAACTTAAACAAACCAATTACATAGGTATGAGGGGAGAACTGGCTACAGTTGATGTGGTAAATAGATTAAAAGGTATGGAGGTAAGTGGAATAGTGGGGAACATTTAAAGGCACAATTCAAAATTTTCAACAAAAATAAATTCTATGGAGAAACAACCTCAGCAAGAAAGACCCATCCGTGACTTACTCAGGAAATTAAGGATATTATTAGATTAGAAGAAACTTACAATGTTGCAAAATAAATTTAGCAAATCTGAGGATTGGGAGTATTTTAGAACCCAACAAAAGGCCACCAAAAAGTTGAAAAAAGGGGAAAAAATAGAATAAACTAGCCAGAAATATAAAAACAGATTGTGAGACATGTTTGCACCACTAGGCAATCTTGCCAGAGGCAGGTGAAACAGACAAGGGAAACCTGCCCACCAATGGTGAGTAGCCAATTTGAATGATTAATTGCCCATTACGGTAGTAAGAACAGAAAAGCTGAATATTTTTTTAACATGCGTGAACCTAGTAAATGTTGATGTCCAGAGGGACTTGTCTATACAAGGAACACAGAAAGTTAGCATGCAGGTGCAGCAAGCAATCAGGAAAGCAAATGGTAAGTTGGCATTTATTGCAAGTGAATTGGAATACGAAAATAAAGAAGTCTTGCTACAATTGTGCAGGGCTTTCCTGAGGCCACACTTGGAATACTGTTTTTTTTAATTCATTCACAGGATGTGGGCTTCACTGCCTGGGCCAAAATGTATTGCCCATCCCTAGTCACCCTTGAGAAGGTGGTGGTGAGCTGCTGCTTTGAACTGCTGCAGTCCATGTGGTGTAGGTATACCCACAGTGCTGCTAGGAAGGGAATTCCAGGATTTTGACCCAGCGACAGTGAAGGAACAGTGATATATTTCCAAGTCGGGATGGTGAGTGACTTGGAGGGGAAACTCCAGATGGTGGTGTTCCCATCTCTCTGCTGTCCTTGTCCTTCTAGGTTGTAGTCGTCGTGGATTTGGGAGGTGCTGTTGAAGGAGCCTTGGTGAATCCCTGCTGTGCACCTTGTAGATGGTATGCACTACTACTACTGTGTGTTGGTGGTGGAGGGAGTGAACGTTTGTTGTTGTGGTGCCAGTCAAGCGGGCTGCTTTGTCCTGGACGGCATCAAGCTTCTTGAGCATTGTAGGAGCTGCACTCATCCAGGCAAGTGGAGAGTACTCCATCAAACTCCTGACTTATGCCTTGTAGTTGGCGGACAGGCTTTGGGAGTCAGGAGGTGAGTTACTCGTTGCAGGATTCCTAGCCTCTGACCTGCTCTTGTAGCCACAGTATTTATATGGCTAGTCCAGTTCATTTTCTGGTCAATGGTAACACCTCAGGATGTTGGTAGTGGGGGATTCAGTGATGGTAATGCTATTGAACATCAAGGAGTGATGGTTGGATTCTCTCTTGTTGGAGATGGTCATTACCTGGCACTTGTGCAGCGTGAATGTTACTTGCCACTTGTCAGCCCAAGCCTGGATATTGTCCAGGTCTTGCTGCATTTGGACATGGACTGTTTCAGTTTCTGAGGAGTCGTGAATGATGCTGAACGTTGTGCAATCGTCAGTGAACATCCCCACTTATAATGATACGATGGAAGGAAGGTCATTGATGAAGCAGCTGAAGATGGTTGGGCCGAGGACATTACCCTGAAGAACACCTACAGTGATGTCCTGGAGCTGAGATGACTGACCTCCAACAACCACAACCATCTTCCTTTGTGCTAGGTATGACTCTAACCAGTGGAGTTTCCCCCTGATTCCAATTGACTCCAGTTTTGGTCAGGCTCCTTGCTGCCATGTTTGGTCAAATGCTGCCTTGATGTCGAGGGCAGTCACTCTCACCTTGGGAATTCAGTTCTTTTGTCCATGTTTCAACCAAGGCTGTAATGAGGTTCTGGTCTCCAAACTTAAGAAAGGAAATCCTTACTTTGGAGACGATATGGTGAAGATTCACTAGATTGGTTTCTGGGCTGAGAGGGTTGTCTTATGATGAGAGGCTGAGTAAATTGGACCTGTATTCTCTGGAGTTTAGAAGAATGAGAGGTGATCCCTTTGATGCATACATGATCCTGAAGGAGCTTGACAAGGTAGACACTTAGAGGTTGTTTCCCCTGGCTGGGGAATCTAGAACATGGGGACCCAGTCTCAGGATAAGGGTCAATTATTTCAGACTGGGATCAGGTAAAATTTGTTCACTCAAATTGTTATGAATCTTCGGATTTCTCTGTCTCAGAGGGTTGTGGATGCTCCATTGCTGAATATATCTAAGGGTGAGATAGACAGATTTTTGGCCTGTCAGGGAATTAAGGGTAATGGAAAGCAGGCAGGAAAATTAAGTATGATGGTATTGAATGGTGGAACAGGTTCAGGGGGTGAGACAATCTACTATGCCCCTATTTTTTAAGTTCTTATTGAAGGAGCTGATGCTGAGCTATCAAGAAAGAGGAGAGATGACCAAAAGTAGGATTGAAATGATGGGTTTTGAGAAGGCATATAGGTGGTGATGGAGGTGTAAGAAGTTGGGGAAGCTTCATGGATTAAGATTGAAATAGCTGAAGGCTGCCCCTATTGGTGAGGTGTAAAGATACAAGACCCAAATTGGAACTGTAGGAGACTGAAGCGTGGTAGAGGTTGCAGAGGTAGTGTCAGCAGAGCATATGGAAATAGGGTTGGAGGTGATGGTTGGGCCGACTGAGGAGGAGGAAGTTAGGTTGGCTTGGTTGAGGGGGACAACGTTGGGTCGGTGAGAAGGAAGTGGTTGGGTTAGGTGGTGGGGTGGGGGGGGGGGGGGGGGGGGGGGGGGGGGGGGGGTGGGGGTGGTGGGGGGTGGGAGGCGGGTTCGGGTGAGGAAGGACAGATTGAGTCAGGGAGGAGGGGGAGCTGCGTTGCAGAGCAGGTGTGAGTTTTGATGATGTTGAGGATTTTAAATTTGAACCCAGCCTCCCCATCCTCACCCTACCCAACCACCTCCTTCTCACCAGCCCAACCTGCTCCTCCTCACTTGACCCGACCATCACCTCCCAACCCTATTTGATGTATTGCAGAACAGGGTTAGGAGGACATTTTGATGAATGAGTGGAACACAATGTGGGCGATGCAGTTTTGGATGCATTTGACTTTATGGAGGGTAATGTTCAGAAGAGTGTTGAAGAAATCAAGTCTAAGGATAACAAAGATCTTGGGCTTGTGAGAAATATCGAGGAACATGAGGGGAATATTTTAACAGGGAGAAGGAAGCTACTGGCACTGGATGGTGAAGTACAACATGGTCATAGCGATCATTCAGTTGCAATACACACTGATTCAATCCTGATCTCTACCAGAGCAGTAGTAAAGGTGATATAGCATCTCTGTGAGGGAGGGAATCAACCAAATTTCCTGCTCCTGACCTCTAATTGATGGCCATAAACTAGAAATATATATGTGAATGGACTGTTGTCAAGGGCAGGATGGCGCTAGTACTGATGTCCATCAATCTTCATTAACTGTTCCTTGTGGGTGAGCCTAGACAGTGATTGCTCAGAGGCTTTCCAAATATAAGGTGTGATCATCACCGGACCCAAACCTACCCACTCTGTTGCTCTATGTATGGTGTCGATTCACAGGCAATGTGAGTGAATTGTCCAGTGCTTCATGCAATCACCATTTAATGGTGGTGGAAGGGTTCCACTGATAGCAGATTATCTTCATTGTACCTTTATTCAGGGTCATTTAGCAAATATATAGTTACATTTAGGTCTGGACATGACTCATTAGGTGAAGGGGTATCAAACCCTGGTCTGTGGTGGACTGGCTGATCTTAGCTAGATTAGCAGTGAAGATGCTACAATTGAGGCGGGTTCACCAACAGTGATTCCACTCTTCAGCACCATCACGTCAATTCTGCTACAGGTGTGCTCAGGCGAGGACATGATTAAGTTTGGCTGGGATGTTAAGGTTAAAGATGACCACCTGCCAACAATTGGATGAGGAGCAACCCAACATCTGAAACCACAGCAACTGGTCCACAAAGAGGAGAGAACATTTCTAAATAGGAAGACATTCCACTATTCACTGAGCACAGTTAGCATATACTGAATGTGCATCACATTGTATTGGTTCAGTGGCAACACACTCAATTCTGGATCAGAAAGTCATTCTTTCAAGTCCCACTCAAGACATGAGCACATAACCTACACTGCTGAGGCAGTGCTGCATTGCCAGAGGTGTTGTCTTTTGCACGACACTTTAAACCAAGATGAGACGCCTGCCATGTATTCCTTAGTCAACACATAAAACAGATTACCTGGTCATTATCTCTTTGCTGCTAGTGGGAGCTTACTGTGTGAAAATTGGCTGACATCTTTCCTACAGTGACTACACTTTAAAAATGCTTAATTCATTAAAGCATGTAGAGATGTCCTGAGGATGTGAATGGCACTATACAAATGCAAGTCTTTCTTTGTCTTAATAATCCCCCTTGTCTTAGGGACTGTCCCCAATTTTAGCAGCAAAGTTAGGAATGAGTACTGCAGCAAGCAATTAAATCCAAAGCTTTAAAACAACCTGGTGAGCTTTGCATGGCATGAAATGGTTAAGCAGTCTGGAGGGCTGGACTGTGTTGGTAATTTGTAAAATGAGCTCCCTTTCTGTTCCTTCCAGCATCGACCCACACTCTGAAGCAGAAAGTTAACTGAGCCACACAAAGGTGAGGACCTGACACGTCTCTGCTATTTCTGCCCTGGAGGAGAGCAGTGCAGTTGGTAGCGCGACACCTCCAGGTCCATGAGCTGAGTGTGGGCAGTCTTTGTATACAAACCTTAGAGAAATACCATTCATCTCACATTATTCAGATTCAATCTGAGTGGGATCCAGGCCACGGTTTAAATGTTTACAAGAAAGAACCCAGGGCCATCAGGTTGTTTTGTGAGTGAAGCCAGTTTGATTCAGCAACATTTCTTTGTACAGTGTAGGCTTGAGGCACCCGTTGTCTGCCAAAGTATGAAGATGGTAATGAGCCCATAAGGACCAAATTGTGGCACTCAAAGAAAAAGAGATAGTCATCAACTAGCAGACTTGTGGCTTTCCTTCATTCTAGAGACACCATATTGTGTGCAAGTTTGTTTCACCATATGTGGCATTAGGTTATGGCTGAAAAGACTGGACAGAGCAACGGCAACAGACTTTGACAGTGTCCTAGCTATGGTGCTGAAGATCTGTGTGACTTGCTAGCCAGGCTGCTGCAGTGCAGTCCTGACGCTGGCATCTACCCAAATATGTGGGTGATTGCCAATGATGTGTTATCCACAAAGAATGAATCTAGCCCAGTTGGTTAGGACTACATCAGCCTCCTCCTAGCAAAGTGAAGGAAAGTATCACCAGTCAATCCTTCTATTCACCAATAACTTGCTCACCGACACTGAGTTCAGGTCCTGCACTCATCTCCAGATCTCATTGCAGCCTTGATCCAACACAGATGCAACAGCTGAATGGCAGAGGTGAGGAGGGAATAGCTTTCCTCGATGTGAAAGAAACTTCTGACTGATCATCACAGAATTTTCCAGTCTTTGGACTCAGGGGTGGTGTTAGATGACTGGAAAATTACAAATGTTACACCTTGTTCAAAAAAGGGGGTAAAGATAAGTCCAGCACTTTGGGCCAGTCAGTTTAACCTCTGTTGTTGGGAAGCTTCTAGAAATGATAATTAGGGACAAAATTAATAGTCACTTGGACAAATCACAGAATTATCACAGCACAAAAAGCGACCATTCAGCTTGTCATGTCTGCACTGGCTCTCTGTAGGAACAATTTATCTCATGTCGCTGCCCTTCCTTCTCCCCGTAACCTTGCACATTCTTCCTTTTCAGATAATTCAATCCCCTCTTGAATGCCTCAATTGAATCTGCCTCCACCACATTCTCATGCAGTGCATTCCAGATCCTAACCCCTCACTGGGTGAAAAGTTTTTCCTCATGTTGCCATTGTTTCTTTTGCCAATTAACTTAAATCTGTGCTCTCTGGTTCTCAATCCGTCCACCAATGGGAACGGTTTCTGTCCAGACCCCTCGTGATTTTGAATATCTCTATCAAATCTCTTCTCAATCTTCTCCAAGAAAAATAGTCCCAACTTCTCCAATCTATCTATGTAACTGAAGTTCCTCATCCCTGAGACCATTCTCATGAATCTTTTCTGCCCCTCTAATGCTTTCACATCTTCTCCAAAATGTGGGGTCAGAACTGGATGCAATACTCCAGTTGAAGCCAAACCAGTGTTCTATACAAGTTTAACATAACTTCCTTGCTTGTATACTCCATGCCCTTATTAATGAAGCATAGGATGCCATATGCTTTATTAACCACTCTCTCAACCAGCCACCTTTAATGATTTATGTACATATACACCCAGATCCTCTGCCTCTGCACCCCCTTTTAGAATTGTAACCTTTAGTTTATATTGTCTCTCTGTGTCCTTCCTATCAAAATGAATCACTTCACATTTCTCTGTATTAAATCTCATCTGCCGCTTAGCTGCCCATTCCACCAACCTGTCTGTGTTTTTGAAATTCTACACTATCTTCCTCACAGTTCCAAATGCTTCCAAGTTTCATATCATCCACAGATTTTGAAATTGTGCCCTGTACACTAAGGCCTAGATGATTAATATATATGAGGAACAGCAAGGATCCCAACACCAATCCTTGGGGAACTCCACTACAAACCTTCCTCCAGTCGTCCAAAAACACCCATTAATCATTACTCTGTTTCTTGTCACTCAGCCAATTCCGTATCCATGTTGCTACTGTCATCTTAATTCCATGAGCGCTAACTTTGCTCACAAGTCTATTGTGTGGCACTTTATCAAATGCCCTTTGGAAGTCCATGTACATCGCATCAACAAAATGGTCTGCGTCAACCCTCTCTGTTACATCTTCAAAAAACTCCAAGTTAGTTAAACACAATTTGCCCTTAACAAATCCATGCTGGCTTTCCTTATTTAACCCGCATTTGTTCAAGTCACTATTAATTTTGTTCTCACTCATCATTTTTAGAAGCTTCCCAACAACAGAGGTTAAACTGACTGGCCTATCGTGCTGGACTTATCTTTACCCCCTTTTTTGAACAAGGTGGAACATTTGCAATTTTCCAGTTGTCTGACACCACCCCTGAGTCTAAGGAAGACAGGAAAATTATGGCCCCTGCAATTTCCACTCTCAGTTCCTCATCCTTGGATGTATCTCATCTGGTCCTGGTGCCTTATCAACTTTAAGTACAGACAGCCTATTCAATATCTCCTCGTTATCAATTTTAAACTCATCAAGTGCCTGAATTACCTCCTCTGTCGCCATGACCTGTGCCGCAGCATCTTCCTTTATAAAGACAGATGCAAAGTATTCATTTAATACCTCAACCATGCCTTGCCTCCATGCATAAGTCCCCTTTTTGATCCCTAATTGGCCTACTCCTCCTCTTACCACCCTTTTACTATCTTTATGCCTTCAGAAGACTTTTGGATTCCCTTTTATGTCTGTTGCCAGCCACTTCTCATACTCCTCTTTGCTTCTCTTATTTGCTTTTTCAATTTCCCTCTTAACATTCTATATTTAGTCTGGTTGTCAGTTGTATTGTTCACCTGACATCTGTCATAAGCACACTTTTTCTTCTTCATCTTGACTTCTATATCTCTGGTCATCCAGGGAGCTCTGGATTTGTTTGCCCTACCTTTCCACTTTGTGGGAATATACCTTATCTCTTCTCCAAATGCAACCCAATGTTCATATACCATTTTGCCTGCCAACCTTTGATTCTATGTGATTTGAGCGAGATCCATTCTCACCCCATTGAAGTGGGCTTTTCCCCAAAGTTAATTATTCTTAGTCTGGATTGCTCCTTGTACTTTCCATAATCATCCTAAACCTTATGTTACAGTGATCAGTGGTCCCCTGAATGTTCCCCTACTGACGCTTGATCCACATCATTATGGCTCCAAGGATCTTATGTAAAACTGGGAAAACCCGCAAATGGCTGAGGTCATTCCAAAGGTGGATGATGAAACAAAGTCAAGATACTGCTGATGCTGGAAATCTGAAAAAAAAATACTGGAAACACTGAACAGATGAAACACCTGTGGAAATTAACGTTTCAGCTCTGAATTTTCATTAGAACTGGAAAAAGTTAGAAGCAAGTAGAAGGTTGGTTAGTTCAGTTGGCCAGATGGCTAGAGTGTGGTTCAGAATGACACCAACAGCATTTGTTCAATTCCAGTTCCAGCTGAGGTAGGCTGGGGCCTGTTTTCTCACCCTGTCCCTAAGAGTGGAAGGCAAGCCATCACTGACTTGAAAAACTGCCTAGAAAACAGCTCAGGATGAAACATTAGTAGACAGTGAAGCCAAGGGCCTGCTTGTTGGACAAGTGCACTCATGGATTGGAATTGAAGCAAGTCAAGGCAGGGAAAAATAGGGAGGAAGGAGCAAAAGGGCAATTCTATGATGGGATGGAGGACAGGATTAAGTACCTCACAAAAGGGACGATGGTGTAAGACAAAATGTGGTGGGAATGAAATAAAAGATAGGTCCAGCAGAGGTAGAAATGTGAAAAACAGAATCATTATCGGCATCTGTTGTCTAAGCAATTAGAAGTGGAGGTTATGATCTAAAGTTGTTTACCTTAATGCTGAGTCCAAAAGCTGTAAAGTTTTAACCAAAAGATGAAGTGTTCATTGAGCTCGTGTTAAGCCTCACTTAAACAGAGTTACCATCCTTGCAGAAACTGATAAATTTTAAGAAGATTTTTTTTTAAAGTTTCCCTGAAGGAACTGATGGAAATAATTGCACAAGATTGCATTTTTAAGATTTGCACTGTAACAAACAAACAAAGATCAACCAAGACTAAACATTACTTAACAAGCAACTAATACACCATACTATGTTAAGGTAATGCCCCATTAACAAACTGACACAATGAAAAATATTTTGCAACCCGTTTATACTGTTAGACCATGCTGTCAGCAGCTATGGAGCCTTCTAGATTATGCTGCACACTTTCCGGCAGGCTCCTGTCACCCTGTCGTACCAGGGAGACTCTTCCATTGTTCTTTGAAAGTCCGTTCATTCAGCCCTCTGAATATCCAGCCACAAAAACCATTCTGGCGACTCCTTGCTTCTTAAAGCTCCAAGAGTCCTATCTGTCCCCTTGTCTTCGTTCTGAACAGAAAACTGACTCTTACAAACACTGTACTCTCTCAAAAGTAGCTTCTCTGCCTCTTCACCTAGCAACAGCTCTCGGTCTTTCTCAAGGCCTCTGAGTCTGACAGTCTGTGTCCAGAAAGACCAGCTGCCCTGTTTTTGTCTCAAGATGTGAAACCTATCACTTGACTTTCAATATGTTCGGCCTGGGTCTCTTTCCCCATGACAACCGAGTCACTTGGGCCTGTCTCTGGGCAGAGTTTGATGATAATCATTCCCCCCTCTTCAGGGCATTTTACTTTACCATAAATTAAAAGAGGCAGTTTCCGAACATACGAATTAGGATCAGGAATAAGCCATTCGGCCCATCAAACCTGCTCTGCCATTCAAAAAGATAATAGCTCAACTCCATATTCTGCTTACCCCCAATATCCTTTGACACCCTTGTTAGTCAAGAATCTACCTGACTCTACCTTAAAAATACTCAATGACCCTGCCTCCACCGCTTTCTGGGGAAGAGAATTCCAAAGACTCAACGACTCTGAGAGAAAAAAATTCTTCTCATCTCCATCTTAAATGGGAGACCCCTTATTTTTAGATTGTGTCCCCTAGTTCTAGACTCAACCATAAGGGCCAACGCCCTTTCAGCATTGACCCTCTCAAGCCCTCATCAAGATCTTATAGGTTTCAACAGATTGCCTCTCATCCTTCTAAACGTCAATGGCTACAGTCCCAACCTGTCCAACTTTTCATCATAGGACAACCATTTAAAACCTGTCATTCGTAACAGTGTAGGAGGTCAAGGGCAAAGATGTCAGAGTATTAGTGGGATGAACAGCATAAGGTCCAAGTGAGGTTGTTGATAATTGCAGTGTTCAGCTTCATTTATAACTCCTCATATAAGGAAGCAGCACCAAGACTTGAAGAACATCAAGGCTTGAGATGTTCAAAAGTCATGAAGGATTCATGCCAATTGTTAATTGTATATTAATTATGTTTAATTGTATGCAGGTGGTGGGCATTAACTGGTCGTTCATTTGACCCCTCTAGACTGACTAAAACTGTGATTTTTGGCTTAGGAGTTAAATGTTTGTTGTAATGTGTAACTGTGTAAATAAATAGAAAAGTGTGTAAAAATTGGCTCCAGTACTATCCTTCTTAACTGGCTTTCTGGAATAGAATATGATATCATATTGCCTGAAGGTGAAGGCTGAAAGCTAAGGAAATAATATTCAGGCAGAAAACTACAATCCTGGTAGCCAGGAAGTTAGCCTAAATTATCAGTCTATAATTACCCGCTGATGTTCTCGGAGCCTGAACCATATAACCAGTGGAAAAATAAAGTGGATATGTGGACACGAGTTATGTCCCTGATTGGTCCTACCAGAAGTAAAATAAAAAGTAGTTTGTGAGCTTGATGCCCATTTGGTTGATAGTGATGAAGATTTGAATTCTCTTTTAGAATTCTTTGATGAAATATACCAAAGGATGATCTGATAAAAACCCAGGAGGTATGGTCAGAATTTGACAGATTTCAGAAAGCAGATGGTTATTCCATGAGGAATATATCATGGATTTAACAGCTTGTATAAAAGATTTACAACATTGAATTTGAGCATCCCTGGATCAGCACTAATGTTTAAATTGCTGGATTGTGCTCAGGCATTTCATGAATGGGTTCCTGGTTCTAACTGATGTCCAGTTCTCGAAGAGGGAGATTGGGAGGTTGTAGTTGGATCAAATGTTGCTGATTTGAAAAAAAGTCCAAGAATTGCCTTCTGCCTTTGTGAAACAAATGGGAGATTCCACAGTGACATAGAGAATAGGAACTCAATGATTGCCAAGTTTAGAAATGGTCCAGATACTGGAAACAGGTATCAATACACTGGAGGAGTTAAAGACCGACATAATGAGGCTAAAAGCACCTTTGGTAGACCTGGCTATTGCAGCAATACAGAATTAGAACATCAATAATAGATAAACAAATTTCCGGAATGCCCAAGGAACAGTTAATAGGTGCTTCAGGCATAATTTAAAACATCATTGTGTGATGAAATGCCCAAAGAAGAGAGGCAGGGTCCTTGAACTAACGTGATACAGAGAATCCTAGGAAGAGGATGAAGATAATGATGCATCTAAATAGATTTTACTGGTCACAAGGAGTTTTAGTTCTATGATGAATGTATTAATTGTGGACTCCTTTAATTGGGTAGTAATAAATAGTGCTTGTACTTCAACAGTACGTGGGACAGAATGGTTAAAATGTTATCTTAATTCACTAAGTGGGGAGGATAAACACAAGTATAAACAATACAACAGTACTACTTGCCTTAGATTAGTTGATGAGAATATATTTTCAGTACAAACCCACATGCGTGACATGGCTGGTTGTCCCTTAGCTGGTACCTCAGAATAAACTCTAAACTCCAACTATTTAATTTCCTTTGTTTTGCCTCTCATAATTTCCTTTGTTTTGCCTCTCATAGTTTATCCTCAGGTTTATCGTCAACACGATCCTGAAGACTTCTGCTTCTAGTTCTGTTCAGAGACTGGTCTTTATTTCATTGTCTGATCTACAGTCTCTACTTACAATTTTATGTTTGTCAGAATTATTACTGCAAGATCTCCCTCTTGAACTATCACAGGGTCTTTCTATGGTATCATACCTATTAGATATAAAAGAAACCAAAACTGTATACTTCAAGTTTTATTCCCTTTTTGCTACTTTTAACATGGACTTTTGCTGGACCACAAGATGGCTGCTACAGGTCATCTGATGACAAGATTGACCACAGTTTCTGGAAAGCTCCAGCAGCAGTTATAAGAATAGAAGAATTCCTCCCTCAGCCTATGGAATCTCACACCTCATTGTACAGATCCCTTGTAATCAATGAAAGCAAAGGAAGTGCAGGTGAACTGGCTCCCCAACCTGAATAACAAAAGAGAGAGATAGCAACTTGTTATACCTGAAGATATGCTAATAGTCACCTCATTTCTCTCCTAAATGGGAACAATAGATTCTGGCCAGAAGCACAGAAACTGTTTGTTAAGCTGCAATTAACCATTAAAGGGCCATGTCACATGATCCAAACCTCTGACCTTTTGGACAGTTTTAACATTCTCCTTGTGAGGCCAAAGATGTAATGCTGTTTAACATCCAACCTGTGAACACCAAGAAGCAAGACTCCAGGCTGAGCCTGCTCCTCAAAGCCTGATTTCCTCCCATTGACTGCAGAACTGACCCAGTCTCTGTGTATCAACTTCACCTTGCAGTATCAGTACCAACTATAAAGAGAACTCTACAACTCCGATCTTCAGCCAGCTAAACCTGAGCTCCTATGTGAAATAACTCCTCACTGGATTCTGAGTCTAGACTCTGATAATCACCTGATCTAATAGTCATTTTTGTAGTTCTTGTACTGTTACTATCCATAGTTGTAAAGTTTTCTTTTTTTTCTCTCTCGCCTTACTGTGTATGTGTACCTCGTGGAGTGGGACATTGCGAATACCTCTCCCTGGGTTTGAATGTGAATAAACTAACCTTCTGAGTTAATCATAACAGGAGTTACTGAGAGTGATTATTAAATTGGATCTCACAAATTGAGGGATTGGGGAAACACACCACAGCCTACATTAAAAATAATTCAAAAACAACTCTGCTTGTGGACAGATGGGGAGAGAATAAAGAAGTTTGGTTTGCCTCTTTCTCCTTTTTGTACATGTTCTGATTGCAAGAGTCACTTGCAGACCCATTATTGCTACTTGCACTGCACTTCCACGGGGTGGTGATGGTGTGGTGGTATTGTTACTGGTCTAGTAATCCAGAGACCCAGGGTAATGCTCTGTTGGGCCTGGGTTCAAATCCTGCCACAGCAGATGGTGGATTTTGAATTCAATAATAATCTAGATGACCATAAAACCATTGTCAATTGATGTAAGAACCCATCTGGTTCACTAGTGTCCTACAGAAGGAAATATGATGTTCTTACCTGGTCTGTGACTCCAGGCCCACAGCAATGTGGTTGACTCTTAAATGTCCCCTGAACTAGGGGCAACCAGGGATGGGTAATAAATGCTGGTCAGGCTAGTAACAGCCACATCCATTGAATTAAAAAAAAAATTCCTTTCTCTTTCATCTTACCCTGCCAGTCCATGGCCCTTGCCAATATTTAAACTTGTCAGTAGATTTTCCTGCACTTCTCACAATTGTTGCATTCTTCCCTTCACTAGACTCTTCTGGAATACATGTCACCCGAGTACATGCTCTGGGCATTTGCCCTTTGGGTGTGAATGCTCTGTCCTGTGTGTCAGGATCACTCACATTACCAATACCCAGCCCTTGAGCTACTGTATTCTGCTCCTCAGGACCTTCATCATAAAACACATGGGCATCTGAGATACACAGCACACTGTTTACTTCTATCAGCTGTTCAGAGTATGAGATTCTATGACTAATTTCAATTAACCATGAGGAATGGACTTCAAATTAATTGTAGTGCCTCTAAGCAGGAGAGACTATCACACAGAACAGGAAGTAATTTGGAATTTTGCTCATGGATTAATTGATAGATTCTTTACCCTCCAAACAACTGGAGTGAAATCTTTCCATGAATCGCTGATGCCAGGATAGTTGTCAACTTGCAGTCTGGCTAGTCAGCTAAAATTTTATGCAGCATTTCATCGATCACCACGTGATTCCTTCCTCAGAGTCTGTTTCTGAAAAGACTTTCAACTGTTGTGCTGCTCATGGTCATAATGTTCATGTTTTCACACCTCTGAACTCGTCATTGGAAAATTTCCCTCAATTATCAGTCAGAAATTTTGCTGGTACCCCAAGTCCCTGTCCCCATCCATTTCACCATGATTTTGTCTATAATAATCCTTTTGTCTTTATTATGTACAGTATTATTGTACAGAGCCGAAATCTGGTTGCCAGGTCTACAAAATTTAGAATGAAAATATTGCAGCCTTTACCCAATACTTTTAGATCTTTGGCAACTGCCTCATTAAAGCCATGTACCAATGTGAGGCTTATAATAGGGCATGGCAATGTCCTGTGATATATTTTACATATCTCACATTCTCACTAATCTCCCCTATTAGCCTTGTACATTCGTCATTAACCACGTCTGCATCTTTTGGCAAAGTTTTTGATCATTGACCAGTAAGGTGAGCGAATTGTCTATCTAGCTTTAAGGCAATTTTCTTTTTTTCCTCTCTGATTCTTATCACCTGAAGTCATCAACAATCTAACACTCTGATCAGAAACATCGCCCTTGTTAAAGGGAGACAATAATGTTTTTCATATTCATTCATGGGATGTGGGTGTTGCTGACAGGTGGTGGTATTCCCATGCATCTGCTGTCCTTGTCCTTCTGGATGGTGGGGGTCACAGGTTTAGAAGGTGCTGTCAAAGGAGCCTTGGTGAGTTGTTGCAGTGAATCTTGTAGATGGTACACACTGCTGCCACTGTGCATTGGTGGTGGAGGGTATGAGTGTTCAAGGTGGTGGATAAAGTGCCAGTCAAGTTGGCTGGATGGCATCGAGCTTCTTGTTGTTGCAGCTGCACTCATCCACCCCTGATTTGTGCCTTGAAGATGGTGGACAGGCTTTGTGGAGTCAGGGGGTAGGTTACTCCTCGCAGAATTCCCAGCCTCTGACCTGCTCTTGAGCCACAGTATTTATATGGCTATTCCAGTTCAGTTTCCAATCAATGGTAACCATCGCAAACAAGAGAGAATCTAACCGTCATCCCTTGACACTCAAAAGCATTATCGTCGCTGAATTCCCCACTATCAACATCTTGCTGGTGGAGGGGCATGTTACCATTGTGTGGGACTTATAAGGCTAAAGTGAAGTACATTGCTAGGGGTTTTGAAGAGAGACTGGGTGATACAGATATTGGAGTGGGCTCTCCCACAGCTGGAAAAGTAGTTCTGAAAATCTTTATAGCTCTTTTGGGCACATGTTCGTGGAGTAGATCAATGAGCATAAAAATTGTGCTTCTTCAAGGTGATACTTTTCAGAGAGGTTTGTTTCTGAAACTGCCCAAAAAGACAGCAGATGCAGAAGGAAAAATAATGAAACTAAACATCCAAGGCCTGCTTGATGCTTCCAGGATGTGATATTTTTCCGTGAAATTTATTTTGCTAAAAATAAGTTGTGTCCAATTAAAAGTGGATCCTGCAATGTTTTACTAGTATAAAAACTTTCAGGCATCTTCATGATGAACGTTGATGTTCATGATGCATGCATTCATTGCAAGGGGATTGGAGTGCAAGGGTAAAGAAGTCTTGCTCCAATTATACAGGGTTTTGGTGAAACCACATCTGGGATAGTGTGTGCAGTTTTGGTCTCCACATTTCAGAAAGGATATATTTGCACTGGAGGCAGTACAGTGAAGGTTCACTAAATTGGTCCCTGGATGAGGGGCTTGTCCTATGATTAGAGGCTGAATAAATTGGGCTTATATTCTCTGGAGTTTAGAAGAATGAGAGGTGATCACATTGAAAACCACAAAATCCTGAAGGGGCTTGATAGCTAGGTGCTGAGAGATTGTTTCCGCTGGTCAGGGTTTCTAAAACATGGGGGCACAGTCTCAGGATAAGGGGCTGATCATTTAGGACTGAGATGGGGAAAAATTACTCACTCAAGGGTTGTGAATCTTTGGAATTCTTAAGGATTCACATTAGTCCTATAAATAGGCACCAACTATATTGGTGGTTGTTGGGTTAGGAGGTGTATGCTTGTAACGTGTAACTATGCATGAAGATTGATTCCAGTTCTATCCTTCACCTATTGGCTTTCTGGAATAGAACAGTAAAGCACATTTTGAACAAGATTTTGTAAATCTCCTTATACTTTCCACAGCATTACAATCAATGTGTTCCCAATCAGAGAGATTTTTGCTTCTCTGTTGACTAGAAACCCAATTGGTATGTGTGTCAGTATTACATGGCACATTGTATCGGTATTATTTGTCACAGTGGTGTCCGCATTGTATGGTACAGTCCATATCCAAATGCAGCAAGATCTGGACAATATCCAGGCTTGGGCTGACAAGTGGCAAGTAACATTCACACCACACAAGGCTCAGGCAATGACCATCTCCAGCAAGAGAGAATGTAACCATTTACCCTTGACATTCAACAGCATTACCATCGCTGAATTCCCCACTATCAATATCCTGGGGGTTACCGTTGACCAGGAACTAAACTAGGCTAGCCACATGAATACTGTGGCTACAAGAGCAGCTCAGAGGCTAGGAGTCCTGCCATGTGCAACTCACCTCCTGACTCCCCAAAGCCTGTCCACCATCTATTAGGCACAAGTCAGGAGTGTGATGGAATACTCCCCACTTGCTTGGATGGGTGCTGCTCCAACAACATTCAAGCTCGACACCATCCAGGACAAAGCAGCCCCCTTGATTTGCACCCCATCCACAAACATTCACTCCCTCCACCACCGACGCACAGTGGCAGCAATGTGTACTATCTACAAGATGGAATGCAGGCGCCTTAGGTAGCACATTCCAAACCCATGACAGCTATCATCTAGAAGGACAAAGGTAGCAGACACGACACATGGGAACACGCAACCTGGTACTTCCCCTCCAAGCCACTCATCATCCTGACTTGAAAATATGTTGCCATTCCTTCACTGTTGCTGGGTCAAAATCCTGGAACTCCCTCCCTAATAATACTGTGGGTGTACCCACACCACATGGACTGCAGCTCATCAGCACTTTCTCAACGGCAATTAAGGATGGGCAACAAATGCTGGCCTAGCCAGCAATGCCCACATCCCATGAATGAATTAAAAATTATATGGCACAGTGTGTTGGTACTGCATGTTAGCAACATGTTAGTAAATCAACTGCACTGCCTCACCATCAATGTGTTCCCAATCAGAAAGATTTTTGCTTCTCTGTTGACTTATTGCTTCTTTGTGTCTTCTGTTCCACAGCCGTTAACTCCTGTTTTCAGCCCAGTTTAGACCATATTTCTATGCATCCTACTTTGGACTGAAGGAACATTCTTGTTACAAGGCAGTGCCCACCGGAGCTCACCCATTACATTCCCAACACAATGTAGGTCAAAAAAATATTTGCATTTTACAAGTTCAACGTGAATAGAAAAGCAATGACAAGGTTTTGGACAACATTCTTTGAAAGGCTGAGTATTTTCCTGTTTCCCAATGAAGCAGCACTGAAGATCTGACCTGAACTATTAATTGAACTGAGCAGTTCATTCATCTTTTGCAATTAATCTCTGTATTAGTTTTTGAGTCTCCTCAGTAAGAAACGCTGCTGGGTCACTGCAGGTGTAATTAATGCAAGGACCAAGAACTCATTTTTCAACTTTCTGCTGGCAGATAGAATTGGTTCAGGTTCCAAGGGGCCACAGAGCAATAAGTCTGCCTTGGCATTCAGCTGCTCTGCCAAAACTTTATCAAACTACTTTGAAACCTGGCACTGCAGCTTGGATACATCGGCAAATAAATCCATAGTGGAGAGGTCAAGCTCAGCAGAAGCAGCAAAATTACCTCCCCATTCCTCAGTGCAGTGATTCCACTTTGCAATGCAGCTTCTGCTGACAGGAATTGATCCAAGCTGCCAGCTCACAGCTGCTAAATATTTACTGTCTGTGCTCGGAATCTGATACAGTCCATTCTGACAGGGCAAGGGAACCTAGCAAATACAAAAGAGACAAGCTCATTTAACAAGACAAGACTTAATTCGCATTGAAGTCTGAGATGGTTTACATGGCAATTACTGAAAGTTCAGTAGATAGAATATGCGCTGATAGCCAGTTACAGGGCAGTAATTCAATGGAGCACTTCTGATAATGTCCAAAATGTTTAATCACTGCTTTAAACTGCCTAATGTGTTATTCTTTATAATCTAAACCCTCATGTAACTGTGAAGAAACAAGCTGTTTTTTAAATTGTGATCAGTGTGGTCTATTTTATGCAATGCTCTCTGCATTTCTTTAATTGAGAAATTGAGGGATGGACCCAAAGCACAGAGTGAACATTGCCTCGAGCAATGAGAAGCATAGGAGAAAAGACAATGTAAATTGGAATATAGGCAGTAAGATGACAATTAGGACAGTGAGTCAGAGATGTATGGGGAACAGAGTTGTGTAATATCTCGATTGACAGTGTTAGTGCAGTGTGTTATCTGCATTCAGAATGTTAGTGCTGTATGTTATCTGGATTAACGAATACAAGCACTGTGTTTTATCTAGATACAGGAGCAAAAGCACTATATATTATCTGAGTTATCTGGACTTGGGACTGTTAGCACTTTGTCATGAAGCTATTAATGTAGATAATATTATTGAAAAATATTTTTCTTTTAAAATAGAGGTTTAGTCTGTGGGTGCATCTTAATTGGATTAAAGCCAGCTAGTCTGAGTGCTTTGATGTGTACTAGTTTTGATATATAAGAGAGGTAGCGTGCATTTGCATTTTTTGAATGAGGCATTCAAGGAGTGGGATGAAAACTATCACCTAGCTAGCAGATAACAAGCTGTATGTTTATATTACTAATAAAATTGGTACTGTGAAAGGGGTTTTATTGTAAAAGATGGAGTTCAAAGAGGCTGGTGATACAATGAGGATTTACATTCAGTGAGCGGTGCTAGGTATAACTTCAGCAGTGTTGTGTGTGTAGAGCAGAGGCAATGTGAGATCAACAGCAGCTGTAAGCCTCCAACTGTCTCCACAGGAACTGAAGTGAAAAGAACCTCATTTTGAATTTGTAAAGTGAAAATGCTTTGCCTGGTGTTTGGTTAAGTCTATGGGTTGCTGTTGCCTTAATGGAGATTAGTTAAAAGTTATGATAGTAGTACTTTGTAGCCATGTATGTATGTTTAGTGTGTTGTAACTTAATAAAATGTTTCATCTCATTTAATGTAAAACCTCTCAAGAACTGGTGGCCTGATTCCTGAATTTAGACTTGCATCTCAAACATAACACTGAAAATTATAGGTTATGACTGTTGCTTAAAGTTTCCCTCTGGGATTTTTAAATAACTCAGCTTTAACAAACTGCTGTCTCATAACAGCTTTGTATTTATGTGTAATTGGAGTGCTGTGTGTTTATCTGAAATCAGGAGCGTTAGTGCTGCATTTTTATCTGTAATAGGGAGTGTTCATACTGTGTATTTATCAGCAATCAGGAATGTTAGCGTGTGTCTGTATCTATAATCGGGAGTGTTAGCGCTGTATATTTATCTGTAATCGGGAGTGTGAGCGCTGTGTATTTATCTCTAATCGGGAGTGTTAGCGCTGTGTATTTATCTGTAATCGGGAGTGTTAGCGCTGTGTATTTATCTGTAATCGGGAGTGTTAGCGCTGTGTATTTATCTGTAATCGGGAGTGTGAGCGCTGTGTATTTATCTGTAACCTGTTATGATGTGGCAAGTGATATGTGCCAGGTGGACCAAATCCACAAGGGAAACTTGGCCAAGCTATCACAATGGTTTTGCAAGTTGTATTTATTATGAAAAGACTTGTGCACTGAGTTCAGAAGTAATAAGACCTTTAGAGATTTTAAAAACAAAATTTAAACATTTATTAACAAAAGATTTCAAGCACATACATAAGATTACAGTTATTTATTACTATAACAAATCCCAAAATTCCTAATTAACCTGACTCTCAACTACACACCCTCTTTAAGGCAGCAGTCCAAAATAGGTTTTAAATTTAAATAGCAAGCCAGCAAGTTTACCACAGCACCCACTCAACAGTGGAATTCCAAAGGCTTTCCTCCACCTTTGGTTACTGGATACAGCAGAATTCTGAAAAATGGCTGGAGGCTTCCCCAAGGCAGTTTTACACACTCCTTTTAGATCTTACATGGCCCTACAACATAGCCCTCCATCCTCTTTATATATGTGTCTCTCTCATTAATCTGTAAATTCCATTGTTCTATATGTCCTTGGAAATTTACTTTTCCCATAAAATGAAAGTCTTTCATGTTGCCAATATGGTCGTACCCTTTGAGAAAAATAACCACACTGCTTGGCCTCGCTTATCCTGTTAGCTGTAAACATCCTATCATCCTTTTAAATCTTAACAACCCCTTCATGTATCTAAAAATGCAAATTTCCTTCACATCTTGATATTCTAAAATTAGCATTTCACATGCCTTTTACCCCTAACTTCTTCCAATAATTTCGAGCTTGCAGTCTCTTTGACTAATTCAATTAAATCAGCTACACAGATAACCATCCACACTCACACCCATAAGCATACTTTATAATATACCACAGTTGTATAATGAAAAAATATACTAGTTTCATGATAAATCGTGTGTGTTAGCACAGTAAATTTATCTGTAATCATGAGTGTTAGCATTGTGTATTTATCTGTAATCAGGAGTGTAAGCACTGTGTATTTATCTGTAATCGGGAGCGTTAGTGCTATGTATTTATTTGTAAGCAATGGTGTAGTGGTATTGTTGCTGGAGTAGTAATCCAGAGAGGCAGCAAGTGATAGACAGAGCTAAGCGATCCCACAACCAACAGATCAGATCTAAGCTCTGCAGTCCTGCCACATCCAGCCGTAAATAATGGTGGACAATTAAACAACTCACTGGAGGAGGAGGATCCACAGATATCCTGATCCTCAATGATGGAGGAACCCAGCACAGCAGTGCAAAAGATAAGGCTGAAGAATTGCTACAATCTTCAGCCAGAAGTGCTGAGTGGATGATCCATCTCGGTCTCCTATGGAGGTCCCCAGCATCATAGATGTTTTCAGCCAATTCGATTCACTCCACGTGATATCAAGAAACAGCTGAAGGCACTGGATACTGCAAAGGCTATGGGCCTTGACAATATTCCAGCAATAGTACTGAAGCCTCGTGCTCCAGAACTTGCCGCACTCCTAGCCAAGTTATTCGAGTACAGCTTCAACACTGGCATCTACCCGGATATGTGGAAAATTGCTCAGGTATGTCTTGTACACAAAAAGCAGGACAAATCCAACCCAGCCAATTACCGCCTCATCAGTCTACTCTCCATCATCAGTAAAGTAATGAAAGGGGTCATCAACAGTGCTATCAAGCAGCACTTACTTAGCAATAACCTGCTCACTGATGCCCGGTTTGGGTTCTGGCAGAGTCACTCAGTTCCTGACCTCATTACAACCTTGGTTCAAACATGAACAAAAGAGCTGAACTCCCAAGGTGAGGTGAGAGTAACTGCCATTGACATCAAGGCTGCATGTGACCGAGTGTGGCATTAAGGAGCCCTAGCAAAACTGGAGTCAATGGGAATCAGGGGTGAAACTCTCCACTAGTTGGAGTCATGCCTAGCACAAATGAAGATGGTTGTGGTTGTTGGAGGTCAATCATCTCAGTTCCAGGACATCACTGCAGGAGTTCCTCAGGGTAGTGTCCTCGGCCCAACCATCTTCAGCTGCTTCATCAATGACCTTCCTTCCATCATAAGGTCAGAACTGGGGATGTTCACTGATGATTGCACAATGTTCAGCACCATTTGCAACTTCTCAGATACTGAAGCAGCCCATGTCCAAATGCAGCAAGACCTGGACAATATCCAGGCTTGGGCTGACAAGTGGCAAGTAACATTCGTGCCACACAAGTGTCAGGCAATGATTATCTCCAACAAGAGAGAATCCGACATTGCCTCTTGACATTCAATGGCATTACCATCACTGAATACCCCACAATCAATATCCTGGGGTTACCAGTGACCAGAAACTGAACTGGACTAGCCATATAAATACTGTGGATACAAGAGCAGGTCAGAGGCCAGGAATCCTGTGACTAGTAACTCACCTCCTGACTCCCCAAAGCCTGTGCACTATCTACAAGGCACAAATCAACAGTGTGATGGAATACTCCCCACTCTCTGGATGAGTGCAGCTCCCACAACACTCAAGAAGCTTGACATCGTCCAGGACCAAGCAGCCCGTTTGATTGGCACCACAAACATTCATGCTTTCCACCATCAATGCACAGTAGCAGCAGTGTGTGTATCATCTACAAGATGCACTACAGGAATTCACTAAGCTTCCTTCAACAGCACCTTCCAAACCCATGACCACTACCATCCAGAAGGATAAGAGCAGCAGATAGATGGGAGCACCACCACCTGGAAGTTCCCCAAGTCACTCGCCATCCTGACTTGGAAATATATTGCCGTTCCTTCGCTGTCATGGGGTCAAAATCCTGGAACACCCTTCCTAACAGCACTATGGATGTACCTACACCACATGGACTGCAGCGGTTCAAGAAGGCAGCTCACCACTACCTTCTCAAAAGCAACCAGGGCTGGGCAATAAATGCTGGCCCACATCCCATGAATGAATAAAAAAAAATCAGGAGCGTTAGCACAGTGTATTCACCTGTAATCAGGAGTTTTACCACTGTGTATTTATCTGTAATCAGTATTGTTAGCACTATTTATTTATCTGTAATCAGGAGTGTTAGTGCTGCGTACATTTCTGTAATCAGAACATCCGTGCTATGTGTTTCGATGTAGTCATGAGCATTAGCGCTGTGTTTTTTGATGTACTTGCAAATGTTAGCACTGTGTATTTATCTGTAATCAGGAATGTTATTGTTCTATATATATCTGTAATCAGAATTGTTAGCGCTGTGTATTTAGCTCTAATCAGGAATGTTAGCGCTGTGTATTTATTTGTTGCCCAGACAGGAAGGAAAATATATACTTATATCTATGTCATCCTGGCTACTTTATAAAATTATTACTTTTTTAAAATGGACACATGGCTGGGTTGATAAAATGGCTGCAGCTGACCACATGCTGATAGTTCTGGAAGCTTATGTGCATTTTAAATATGGACAAAGACTATCTCATCAAACTCCTGCAATGAAACACTTCTTGCATTGTACAAATATTCCAGCCAAGCCAACACAAAGGGCTAGTGGAGGAGGTGTCTGCACTAGCCAATGTTGGACAAAGGCAGATTTATTGGGATCCTCCTCTCCCATGTTGTGATAATGGTTCTCCAGTTACCTGCTGAAATCAAAATGGGATGTAACAAGGGGCCTCATTAGCTGAATACCTTGATCTGAAACCACCCTCTCACATGACCGAGACTTGAGCTGTTTGAATTCCTTTAATTATGCAGCAGTTGCAGTTTAACCTCAGGAGTGAAAACGGACTCCATGTTTGCAGCCAACCTTTGACCTCCTTTTCTCTCCAAGTCTGATCTCCAGAAGGAACCCTGTATTTTACTTATAGAGTGAACTAATACCCAGGATACAATAATATTTTGCTGCATCTTCAACGGACACAACCTGCAACTCAGTTCCCAGGACCAAGACCAGGAATTATGTAAGAGAAAGCCACCTGAAAGGACCTTCCTTGGACTTTGATTCTGGACTCTGGACACATGTGAAACCATAATTTTTATTTTTATTGTGGTTTTTGCCCTGAGCCCCTTTCTTTCCAATATCCCTTTTTTATTGTATGAATGCAAAAGGGGCGGATAACGCGAAACCCCTTCCTGCATTTTGGGTTGGTGTATAAAATAACCTACAACTCTTATTTTACCTTATCTCAAGTTTGCTGTGGTGTTATCAATAGAGGATTAGATCACCCCAAAATGTAAGGGCTGGGGAAATTACTTAACCACTCAAAAACAACTTTCAGTTTACAAATGCGTAGTGAGTGGAGAAATCAGGACTGTTTAAATTAATCCACCACCTGCCTAAACACTGTAGTCAGGAGTGACATTGCTGTGTATTTATATGTAATCAGGAGTGTGAGCACTGTGTATTTATATGTTATCAGGAGTGTGAGCGCTGTGCATTTATCTGTAATCAGGAGTCTGAGCGCAGTATTTATCTGCAATCGGGAGTGTGAGCGCAGTATTTATCTGCAATCGGGACTGTGAGCGCTTTGTATTTATTTCTAATCGGGAGTGTGAGCACTGTGTATTGATCTGTAATCAGGAATGTGAGCGCTTTGTAGTTATTTCTAATCGGGAGAGCTGTCGCTGTGTATTTAACTGTAATTCGAGTGTGAGTGCTTTGTATTTATTTGTAATTACAGTGTCAGCACCGTGATTTTATCCATAATCGGGAGTGTGAGCACGTGTATTTATCTGTCACTGGGACTGTGAGCGCTGTGTATTGATCTATAATTGGAGTGTGAACGCTGTGTATTTATCTGTAATTGGAGTGTGAGCGCTGTGTATTTATCTATAATTGGAGTGTGAGCGCTGTGTATTTATCTGTAATTGGAGTGTGAGCGCTGTGTATTTATCTATAATCAGGAAAATGAGCACTGTGTATTTATCTGTAATCGGGAATGTGAGCGTGTGTATTTACCTGGAATCGAGAGTGTGAACGCTGTGTATTTATCTGTAAACAGGAAAATAAGCACTGTGTATTTTTCTGTAATCAGGAGAGTGAGCGATGTGTATCTACCTGTAATCGGGAATGTGAACGCTGTGTATTTATATGTCATTCGGACTGTGAGCACTGTGTATTTACGTGGAATCGAGAGTGTGAGCGTTGTGTATTTATGTGCAATTGGAGCGTGAGTGCTGTGTATTTTCCTGTAATCAGGAGACTGAACACTCTGTATTTATCTGTAATCAGGATGGTGAGCGCTGTGTATTTATCTGTAATTGGAGAGTGAGTGCTGTGCGTTTATCTGTAATTGTGAGTCTGGGTTCGGTATATTTAACTGTAATAGGGAATGTGAGCACTGTGCATTTATCTGTAATCAGGAGGGTGAGCGCTGTGTATTTATCTGTAATCAGAGTGTGAGCACTGTGTATTGATCTGTAATTGGAGAGTGAGCGCTGTGCATTTATCTGTAATTGGACTGTGAACGCTGTGTATTTACCTGTAATCGGGAATGTGAATGCTGTGTATTTATCTATAATCGGGTGTGTGAGCGCTGTGTATTTATATGTCATTCGGACTGTGAGCACTGTGTATTTACCTGGAATCGAGAGTGAGAGTACTGTGTATTTATGTGTAATTGGAGTGTGAGTGCTGTGCAATTATCTGTAATCAGAGGGTGAGCACTGTGTATTTAGCTGTAATTGGAGAGTGTGAATGATGTGCATTTATCTGTAATCGGAGTGTGAGTGCTGTGTATTTATCTGTAATTGGAGAGTGAGCACTGTGCATTTATCTGTAATCGGAGTGTGAGCGCTGTGTATTCATCTGTAATCGGAAGTGTGAATGCTTGGTATTTACCTGTAATTGGGGGTTGAGCACTTTGTATTCAACTGCAATTATGGTGTGAAAGCTGTGTATTTATCTGTAAGCTGGAATGTGAGCGTTGTGATTATTTTTATCATTGGAGTGTGTGCGTTGTGTATTTGTCTCTAATCGGGATTGGGAGCGCTGTGTATTTATCTGTAATAGGAGTGTGAGCGCTGTTTATTTATCCGTAATCATGAGTTTGAGCACTGTGTATCTATCTGTAATTGGAGTGTGAGTGCTGTATATTTATCAGTCATTGGAGAGTGAGCACTGTGTATTTATCTGTAATCAGGAATGTGAGCGCTGTGTATTTATCTGTAAATGGAGTGTGCGCGCTGTGTATTTATCTGTAATCAGGAGTGTGAGCGCTGTGTATTTATCTGTAATCAGGAGTGTGAGCGCTGTGTATTTATCTGTAATCGGGAATGTGAGCACGATGTATTTATATGTCATTCGGACTGTGAGCACTATGTATTTACGTGGAATCGAGAGTGTGAGCGCTGTGTATTTATGTGCAATTGGAATGTGAGTGCTGTGTATTTTCCTGCAATCAGGAGACTGAGCACTGTATATTTATCTGTAATCAGGATGGTTAGCACTGTGTATTTATCTGTAATTGGAGAGTGAGAGTTGTATATTTATCTGTAATTGTGAGTCTGGGTTCGGTGTATTTAACTGTAATCGTGAATGTGAATGCTGTGCATTTATCTGTAATCGGAGTGTGAGCGCTGTGTATTTACCTGTATTCGGGAGTGTGAGCGCTGTGTATTTATTAGTCATTCGGACTGTGAGCACTATGTATTTACCTGGAATTGAGAGGGTGAGTGCTGTATACTTATGTGTAATTGGAGTGTGAATGCTGTGTATTAACCTGTAATTGGGAGTCAGAATGCTGAGTATTTATCTGTCATTGGAGAGTGAGCACTGTGTATTTATCTGTAATCAGGAGAATGAGCACTGTGTATTTATCTGTAATTAGGAGTGTGAGCGCTGTGTATTTATCTGTAATCAGGAGTGTGAGCGCTGTGTATTTATGTGTAATCGGGAATGTGAGCACGATGTATTTATATGTCATTTGGACTGTGAGCACTGTGTATTTACCTGGAATTGAGAGTGTGAGTGCTGTGTATTTATGTGCAATTGGAGTGTGAATGCTGTGTATTTACCTGTAATTGGGAGTCAGAATGCTGTGTATTTATCTGTAATTGGAGAGTGAGCACTGTGTATTTAGCTGTAATTGGAGAGTGTGAACACTGTGTATTTATCTGTAATCAGAGTGTGAGCACTGTGTATTTATCTTTTCGGGAGAGTGAGTGCTGTGTATTTATCTGTAATTGGAGAGTGAGCGCTGTGCATTTATCTGTAATTAGAGTGTGAGTGCTGTTTATTTACCTGTAATCGGTAGTGTGAGCGCTGTGTATTTATCTGTAATCGGGAATGTGAGCGCGATGTATTTATATGTCATTTGGACTGTGAGCGCTGTATATTTACCTGGATTCGAGAGTGTGAGCGCTGTGTATTTATGTGCAATTGGAGTGTGAGCGCTGTGTGTTTTCCTGTAATCAGGAGACTGAGCACTGTGTATTTAGCTGTAATAAGGAGGGTGAGCGCTGTGCATTTATCTGTAATCGGAGTGTGAGTGCTGTGTGTTTTCCTGTAATCAGGAGACTGAGCGCTGTGTATTTATCTGTAATCGGGAATGTAAGCACGATGTATTTATATGTCATTCGGACTGTGAGCACTGTGTATTTAAGTGGAATCGAGAGTGTGAGCGGTGTGTATTTATTTCTCATTTGGACTGGGAGCACTGTGTATTTTCCTGGAATTGAGAGTGTGAGTGCTGTATATTTATCTGTAATTGGAGAGTGTGAGCGCTATGTATTTATCTGTAATCGGAGTGTGAGCACTGTGTATTTATCTTAATCAGGAGTGTGAGTGCTGTGTATTTATCTGTAATTGGAGTGTGAGCGCTGTGCATTTATCTGTAATTGGAGTGTGAGCGCTGTGTATTTACCTGTAATCAGAAGTGTGAGTTCTGTGTATTTACCTGTAATTGGAGGCTGAGCACTTTGTATTTAACTGCAATTATGGTGTGAGCGCTGTGTATTTATCTGTAAGCTGGAATGTGAGCGTTGAGATTATTTTTATCATTGGAGTGTGTGCGTTGTGTATTTGTCTCCAATCGGGAGTGGGAGATCTGTGTATTTATCTGTAATAGGAGTGTGAGCGCTATGTATTTATCCCTAATCAGGAGAGTGAACGCTGTGTATTTATCTGTCAATGGAGAGGGAGTGCTGTTTATTAATCCGTAATCATGAGTTTGAGCACAGTGTATCTATCTGTAATTGGAGTGTGAGTGCTGTATATTTATCTGTCATTGGAGAGTGTGTGCTGTGTATTTACCTGTAATCGGGAGTGTGAGCGCTGTGTATTTATCTGAAATCGGGAATGTGAGCGCTGTGTATTTATCTGTAATTGGGACTGTGAGCACTGTGTATTTAACTGTAATCGGTAGTGTGAGCGCTGTGTATTTATCTGTAATTGGGACCGTGAGCACTGTGTATTTATCTGTAATCGGTAGCGTGAGCGCTGTGTATTTACCAGGAATCGAAAGCGTAACGCTGTGTATTTATCTGTAATTGGAGTGTGAGCGCTGTGTCTTTATCTGTAATCGAGCGTGTGAATGCTGTGTATTTATCTGTAATCGGGCGTGTGAATGCTGTGTATTTATCTGTAATTGGAGGTTGAGTGCTTTATATTTACCTGTAATTATGGTGTGAGTGCTGTGCATTTATCTGTAAATGGGAATGTGAGCGTGTGATTATTTTTATCATTGGAGTGTGTGCATTGTGTACTTGTCTCTAATCGGGAGTGGGAGCTCTGTTTATTTATCTGTAATCGGGAGTGTGAGCGCTGTGTATTTACCTGTAATTGGGAATGTGAGCGTGTGATTATTTTTATCATTGGAGTGTGTGCGTTGTGTATTTGTCTCTAATTGGGAGTGGGAGCTCTGTGTATTTATCTGTAATCGGGAGTGTGAGCGCTATGTATTTATCTGTAAGTGGGAGTGTGAGCGCTGTGTATTTATCTGCAATTGGAGAGTGAGCGCTGTACATTTACCTGCAATAAAGAGAAAGAGCACTGTGTATTTGTCTGCAGCTGGAGAGTGAGCGCTGTGCATTAATCTGTAATCAGGAGAGTGAGCGCTGTGTATGTATCTGTAATCAGGTAGGTGAGCACTGTGTATTTATCTGTAATCAGGAGAAAGAGCACTGTGTATTTATCTGTAATCAGGAGAGTGAGTGCTGTGTATGTATCTGTAATCAGGTAGGTGAGCGCTGTGTATTTACCTGTAATTAGGAGAAAGGGCACTGTATATTTATCTGTAATCAGGAGGGTGAATGCTGTGTATTTATCTGTGATAAGGAGGGTGAGCGCTGTGTATTTAACTGTAATTGGGAGTGTGGGCGCTGAGTATTTACCTGTAATCAGGAGAATAAGCACTGTATTTATCTGTAATCGGGGGTGTCAGTGCTGTGTATTTATCTGTAATTGGATTGTGAGCGCTGTGTATTTAGCTGTAATCAGGAGGGTGAGCGCTGTGTATTTAACTGTAATCAGGAGAAAGAGCACTGTATTTATCTGTAATTGGAGAGTGAGTGCTTTGTATTTATCTGTAATTGGAGAGTGAGTGCTGTGTATTTATCTGTAATCGGGAGTGTGAGCACTGTGTATCTATCTGTAATTGGAGTGTGCGTGCCCTATTTTATCTGTCATTTGAGTGTGAGCGCTGTGTATTTATCTGTAATAAGGAGGGTGAGCGCTGTGTATTTAACTGTAATTGGGAGTGTGGGCGCTGTGTATTTACCTGTAATTGGGAATGTGAGCGTGTGATTATTTTTATCATTGGAGTGTGTGCGTTGTGTATTTGTCTCTAATTGGGAGTGTGAGCGCTGTGTATTTATCTGTAATCGGGAGTGTGAGCGCTATGTATTTATCTGTAAGCGGGAGTGTGAGCGCTGTGTATTTATCTGCAATTGGAGAGTGAGCGCTGTACATTTACCTGCAATAAAGAGAAAGAGCACTGTGTATTTGTCTGCAGCTGGAGAGTGAGCGCTGTGCATTAATCTGTAATCAGGAGAGTGAGCGCTGTGTATGTATCTGTAATCAGGTAGGTGAGCACTGTGTATTTATCTGTAATCAGGAGAAAGAGCACTGTGTATTTATCTGTAATCAGGAGAGTGAGCGCTGTGTATGTATCTGTAATCAGGTAGGTGAGCGCTGTGTATTTACCTGTAATTAGGAGAAAGGGCACTGTATATTTATCTGTAATCAGGAGGGTGAATGCTGTGTATTTATCTGTGATAAGGAGGGTGAGCGCTGTGTATTTAACTGTAATTGGGAGTGTGGGCGCTGAGTATTTACCTGTAATCAGGAGAATAAGCACTGTATTTATCTGTAATCGGGGGTGTCAGTGCTGTGTATTTATCTGTAATTGGATTGTGAGCGCTGTGTATTTAGCTGTAATCAGGAGGGTGAGCGCTGTGTATTTAACTGTAATCAGGAGAAAGAGCACTGTATTTATCTGTAATTGGAGAGTGAGTGCTTTGTATTTATCTGTAATTGGAGAGTGAGTGCTGTGTATTTATCTGTAATCGGGAGTGTGAGCACTGTGTATCTGTCTGTAATTGGAGTGTGCGTGCCCTATTTTATCTGTCATTTGAGTGTGAGCGCTGTGTATTTATCTGTAATAAGGAGGGTGAGCGCTGTGTATTTAACTGTAATTGGGAGTGTGGGCGCTGTGTATTTACCTGTAATCAAGAGAATAAGCACTGTGTATTTATCTGTAATCAGGGGTGTCAGTGCTGTGTATTTATCTGTAATCAGAAGGGTGAGCGCTGTGTATTTATCTGCAATTGGAGAGTGAGCTTTGTGCATTTATCGGTAATCGGCGTGTGAGCGCTGTGTATTTATCTGTAATCAGGAGACTGAGCGCTGTGTATTTATCTGTAATCAGGAGGGTGAGTTCTGTGTATTTAACTGTAATTGGAGTGTGTGCGCTGTGAATTTACCTGGAATTGAGAGTGTGAATGCTGTGTATTTATCTGTAATAAGGAGGGTGAGCGCTGTGTATTTAACTGTAATTGGGAGTGTGGGCGCTGTGTACTTACCTGTAATCAGGAGAATAAGCACTGTGTGTTTATCTGTAATCGGGGGTGTCAGTGCTGTGTATTTATCTGTAATCAGAAGGGTGAGCGCTGTGTATTTATCTGCAATTGGAGAGTGAGCTTTGTGCATTTATCGGTAATCGGCGTGTGAGCTCCGTGTATTTACCTGTAATCAGGAGACTGAGCGCTGTGTATTTATCTGTAATCAGGAGGGTGAGTGCTGTGTATTTAACTGTAATTGGAGTGTGCGCGCTGTGAATTTACCTGTAATCAGGAGTGTCAGCGCAGTGTATTTATCTATAATCAGGAGACTGAGCGCTGTGTATTTATCTGTAATTGGAGTATGAGCGCTGTGTATTTATCTGTAAGCGGGAGTGTGAATGCTGTGTATTTATCTGCAATTGGAGAGTGAGCGCTGTGCATTTATCTGTAATTGGAGAGTGAGCGCTGTGTATTTATCTATAATCAGGAGTGTCAGCGCAGTGTACTTATCTGTAAATGGGAATGTGAGCACGTGTATTTATGTGTCATTGGGACTGTGAGCGCTGTGTATTTACCTGGAATCGAATGTGAGCGCTGTGTATCTATGAGTAATCGGGAATATGAACGCTGTGTATTTATCTGTAAATGGGAATGTGAGCACGTGTATTTATCTGTCACTGGGACTGTGAGCGCTGTGTATTTACCTGGAATTGAGAGTGTGAACGCTGTGTATTTATCTGTAATCAGGAGAATGAGCACTGTGTATTTAGCTGTAATAAGGAGGGTGAGCGCTGTGTATTTACCTGTAATCAGGAGAGTGAGCGCTGTGTATTTATCTTTAATCGGGGGTGTCAGTGCTGTGTATTTATCTGTAATTAGGAGAAAGAGCACTGTGTATTTATCTGTAACTGCAGAGTGAGTGCTGTGTATTTATCTGTAATCGGGAATGTGAGCACTGTGTATTTACCTGTAATTAGGAGAAAGAGCACTGTGTACTTATCTGTAATTGGAGGGTGAGCGCTGTGTATTTACCTGGAATCGAGAGTGTGAACGCTGTTTATTTAACTGTAATTGGGAGTGTGGGCGCTGTTTATTTATCCGTAATCATGAGTTTGAGCACTGTGTATCTATCTGTAATTGGAGTGAGAGTGCTGTATATTTATCTGTCATTGGAGAGTGTGTGCTGTGTACTTATCTGCAATCGGGAGTGTGAGCGTTGTGTATTAACCTGTAATCAGGAGAACGAGCACTGTGTATTTATCTGCAATTGGAGAGTGAGCGCTGTGCAGTTATCTGTAATCGATAGCACGTGTACTGTCATTTTATCTGTAATCGGGAATGTGAGCACTGTGTGTATATCTGTAATTGGGAGTGTCAGCGCTGTATATTTAAATGTAATCAGTATTGTGAGTGCTGTGTATTTACCTGTAATCGGGAGTGTGACTGCTGTGTATTTATCTGTAATCGGAGTGTGAGCGTTGTCTATTTATCTGTAATCGGGAGTGTGAGTGCTGTATATTTAAATGTAATCGGTAGTGTGAGCGCTGTGTATTTATCTGTAATCGGGAATGTGAGCGCGATGTATTTATATGTCATTTGGACTGTGAGCGCTGTACATTTACCTGGATTCGAGAGTGTGAGCGCTGTGTAGTTATGTGCAATTGGAGTGTGAGCGCTGTGTGTTTTCCTGTAATCAGGAGACTGAGCACTGTGTATTTAGCTGTAATAAGGAGGGTGAGCGCTGTGTATTTATCTGTAATTGGAGAGTGAGCGCTGTGCATTTATCTGTAATCGGAGTGTGAGCGCTGTGTATTTATCTGTAATTGGGAGTGTGAGCGCTGTGTATTTATCTGTATTCGGGAGTGTGAGCGCTGTGTATTTACCTGTAATCGGGATTGTGAATGCTGTGTATTTATCTGTAATTGGAGTGTGAATGCTGGGTATTTACCTGTAATTGGAGGTTGAGCACGTTGTATTTAACTGCAATTATGGTGTGAACGCTGTGTATTTATCTGTAAGCTGGAATGTGAGCGTTGTGATTATTTTTATCATTGGAGTGTGTGCGTTGTGTATTTGTCTCTAATTGGGAGTGGGAGCTCTGTGTATTTATCTGTAATAGGAGCGTGAGCGCTATGTATTTATCCCTAATCAGGAGAGTGAACGCTGTGTATTTATCTGTCATTGGAGAGGGAGCGCTGTTTATTTATCGTAATCATGAGTTTGAGCACAGTGTATCTATCTGTAATTGGAGTGTGAGTGCTGTATATTTATCTGTCATTGAAGAGTGTGTGCTGTGTATTTACCTGTAATCGGGAATGTGAGCGCTGTGTATTTATCTGTAATTGGGAATGTGAGCGCTGTGTATTTATCTGTAAAAGGGACTGTGAGTACTGTGTATTTATCTGTAATCGGTAGTGTGAGCGCTGTGTATTTATCTGTAATTGGGACTGTGAGCGCTGTGTATTTATCTGTAATCGGTAGTGTGAGCACTGTGTATTTATCTGTAATCGGTAGTGTGAGCGCTGTGTATTTACCTGGAATCGAGAGCGTAACGCTGTGTATTTAGCTGTAATTGGAGTGTGAGCGCTGTGTATGTATCTGTAATCGGGGGTGTGAATGCTGTGCATTTACCTGTAATTGGAGGTTGAGCGCTTTATATTTACCTGTAATTATGGTGTGAGTGCTGTGTATTTATCTGTAAATGGGAATGTGAGCGTGTGATTATTTTTATCATTTGAGTGTGTGCGTTGTGTATTTGTCTCTAATCGGGAGTATGAGCGCTGTGTATCTATCTGTAATTGGGAGTGTGAGCACTGTGTATTTATCTGTAATTGGGAGTTTGGGCGCTGTTTATTTATCTGTAATTGGGAGCGTGAGCGCTGTTTATTTATCGGTAATCATGAGTTTGAGCACTGTGTATCTATCTGTAATTGGAGTGTGCGTACACTATATTTATCTGTCACTGGAGTGTGAGCGCTGTGTATTTAACTGTAATCAGGAGAAAGAGCACTGCGTATTTATCTGTAATTGGAGAGTGAGCGCTGTGCATTTATCTGTAATCAAGAGAGTTAGCGCTGTGTATTTATCTGTAATCAGGAGAGTTAGCGCTGTGTATTTATCTATAATTGGAGTATGAGCGCTGTGTATTTATCTGTAAGCGGCTGTGTGAGCGCTGTGTATTTATCTGTAAGTGGGAGTGTGAGCGCTGTGCATTTATCTGCAATTGGAGAGTGAGTGCTGTATATTTACCTGCAATAAAGAGAAAGAGCACTGTGTATTTGTCTGCAACTGGAGAGTGAGCGCTGTGTATTTATCTGTAATCGGGAGTGTGAGTGCTGTGTATTTACCTGTAATTAGGAGAAAGAGCACTGTGTATTTATCTGTAATCAGGAGAGTGAGTGCTGTGTATGTATCTGTAATCAGGTAGGTGAGCGCTGTGTATTTATCTGTAATTGGATTGTGAGCGCTGTGCATTTATCTGTATTCGGGAGTGTGAGCGCTGTGTATTTACGTGTAATTAGGAGAAAGAGCACTGTATATTTATCTGTAATCAGGAGAATCAGCGCTGTGTCTTTATTTGTAATCAGGAGGGTGAGTGCTGTGTATTTATCTGTCATTGGAGTGTAAGTGCTGTGTATTTATCTGTAATCAGGAGTTTGAATGCTGTGTATTTACCTGTAATTGGAGGTTGAGCACTTTATATTTACCTGTAATTATGGTGTGAGTGCTGTGTATTTACCTGTAAATGGGAATGTGGGCGTTGTGATTATTTTTATCATTGGAGTGTGTGCGTTGTATATTTGTCTCTAATCGGGAGTGTGAGCACTGTGTATTTATCCGTAATAGGAGTGTGAGCGCTATGTATTTATCTGTAATCATGAGTTTGAGCACTGTGTAGCTATCTGTAATTGGAGTGTGAGTGCCCTATTTTATCTGTCATTGGTGTGTGAGCGCTGTGTATTTATCTGTAATCAGGAGAGTGAGCACTGTGTACTTAGCTGTAATTGGAGAGTGTGAACACTGCATTTATCTGTAATCGGAGTGTGTGCACTGTGTATTTATCTTAATCGGGAGTTTGAGCACTGTGTATCTATCTGTAATTGGAGTGTGAGTGCTGTATATTTATCTGTCATTGGAGAGTGAGCACTGTGTATTTATCTGTGATCAGGAGAATGAGCACTGTGTATTTATCTGTAATTAGGAGTGTGAGCGCTGTGTATTTATCTGTAATCAGGAGCGTGAGCGCTGTGTATTTATGTGTAATCGGGAATGTGAGCACGATGTATTTATATGTCATTCGGACTGTGAGCACTGTGTATTTACGTGGAATCAAGAGTGTGAGCGCTGTGTATTTATATGTCATTTGGACTGTGAGCACTGTGTATTTACCTGGAATTGAGAGTGTGAGTGCTGTGTATTTATGTGCAATTGGAGTGTGAATGCTGTGTATTTACCTGTAATTGGGAGTCAGAATGCTGTGTATTTATCTGTAATTGGAGAGTGAGCACTGTGTATTTAGCTGTAATTGGAGAGTGTGAACACTGTGTATTTATCTGTAATCGGAGTGTGAGCACTGTGTATTTATCTTTTCGGGAGAGTGAGTGCTGTGTATTTATCTGTAATTGGAGAGTGAGCGCTGTGCATTTATCTGTAATCGGAGTGTGAGCACTGTGAATTTACCTTTTCGGGAGAGTGAGTGCTGTGTATTTATCTGTAATTGGAGAGTGAGTGCTGTGCATTTATCTGTAATTAGAGTGTGAGTGCTGTTTATTTACCTGTAATCGGTAGTGTGAGCGCTGTGTATTTATCTGTAATCGGGAATGTGAGCGCGATGTATTTATATGTCATTTGGACTGTGAGCGCTGTATATTTACCTGGATTCGAGAGTGTGAGCGCTGTGTATTTATGTGAAACTGGAGTGTGAGCGCTGTGTATTTTTCAGTAATCGGGAATGTGAACGCTGTGTATTTATCTGTAATTGGGACTGTGAGCACTGTGTATTCATCTGTAATCGGTAATGTGAGCGCTGTGTATTTAGCTGGAATCAAGAGTGTAACGCTGTTTATTTATCTGTAATTGGAGTGTGAGTGCTGTGTATTTACCTGTAAATGGGAATGTGGGCGTTGTGATTATTTTTATCATTGGAGTGTGTGCGTTGTGTACTTGTCTCTAATCGGGAGTGGGAGCTCTGTTTATTTATCTGTAATCGGGAGTGTGAGCGCTGTGTATTTATCCGTAATAGGAGTGTGAGCGCTATGTATTTATCTGTAATCATGAGTTTGAGCACTGTTTAGCTATCTGTAATTGGAGTGTGAGTGCCCTATTTTATCTGTCATTGGTGTGTGAGCGCTGTGTATTTATCTGTAATCAGGAGAGTGAGCACTGTGTAATTAGCTGTAATTGGAGAGTGTGAACACTGTGCATTTATCTGTAATCGGAGTGTGTGCACTGTGTATTTATCTTAATCGGGAGTTTGAGCACTGTGTATCTATCTGTAATTGGAGTGTGAGTGCTGTATATTTATCTGTCATTGGAGAGTGAGCACTGTGTATTTATCTGTAATCAGGAGAATGAGCACTGTGTATTTATCTGTAATTAGGAGTGTGAGCGTTGTTTATTTGTCTGTAATCGGGAGTGTCAATGCTGTGTATTTAAATGTAATCGGTAGTGTGAGCGCTGTGTATTTATCTGTAATCGGGAATGTGAGCGCTGTGTATTTATCTGTAATTGGGACTGTGAGCACTGTGTATTCATCTGTAATCGGTAATGTGAGCGCTGTGTATTTACCTGGAATCAAGAGTGTAACGCTGTTTATTTATCTGTAATTGGAGTGTGAGCGCTGTGTATTTATCTGTAATCAGGAGTTTGAATGCTGTGTATTTACCTGTAATTGGAGGTTGAGCACTCTATATTTACCTGTAATTATGGTGTGAGTGCTGTGTATTTATCTGTAAATGGGAATGTGGGCGTTGTGATTATTTTTATCATTGGAGTGTGTGCGTTGTATATTTGTCTCTAATCGGGAGTGGGAGCTCTGTGTATTCATCCGTAATAGGATTGTGAGCGCTATGTATTTATCTGTAATCATGAGTTTGAGCACTGTGTAGCTATCTGTAATTGGAGTGTGAGTGCCCTATTTTATCTGTCATTGGTGTGTGAGCGCTGTGTATTTATCTGTAACCAGGAGAGTGAGCACTGTGTAATTAGCTGTAATTGGAGAGTGTGAACACTGTGCATTTATCTGTAATCGGAGTGTGTGCACTGTGTATTTATCTTAATCGGGAGTTTGAGCACTGTGTATCTATCTGTAATTGGAGTGTGAGTGCTGTATATTTATCTGTCATTGGACAGTGAGCACTATGTATTTATCTGTAATCAGGAGAATGAGCACTGTGTATTTATCTGTAATTAGGAGTGTGAGCGCTGTGTATTTATCTGTAATCAGGAGTGTGAGCGCTGTGTATTTATGTGTAATCGGGAATGTGAGCACGATGTATTTATATGTCATTCGGACTGTGAGCACTGTGTATTTACGTGGAATCAAGAGTGTGAGCGCTGTGTATTTATATGTCATTTGGACTGTGAGCACTGTGTATTTACCTGGAATTGAGAGTGTGAGTGCTGTGTATTTATGTGCAATTGGAGTGTGAATGCTGTGTATTTACCTGTAATTGGGAGTCAGAATGCTGTGTATTTATCTGTAATTGGAGAGTGAGCACTGTGTATTTAGCTGTAATTGGAGAGTGTGAACACTGTGTATTTATCTGTAATCGGAGTGTGAGCACTGTGTATTTATCTTTTCGGGAGAGTGAGTGCTGTGTATTTATCTGTAATTGGAGAGTGAGCGCTGTGCATTTATCTGTAATCGGAGTGTGAGCACTGTGTATTTACCTTTTCGGGAGAGTGAGTGCTGTGTATTTATCTGTAATTGGAGAGTGAGTGCTGTGCAATAATCTGTAATCGGAGTGTGAGCACTGTGTATTTATCTGTAATCAGGAGAGTGAGCACTGTGTACTTAGCTGTAATTGGAGAATGTGAACACTGCATTTATCTGTAATCGGAGTGTGTGCACTGTGTATTTATCTTAATCGGGAGTTTGAGCACTGTGTATCTATCTGTAATTGGAGTGTGAGTGCTGTATATTTATCTGTCATTGGAGAGTGAGCACTGTGTATTTATCTGTAATCAGGAGAATGAGCACTGTGTATTTATCTGTAATCAGGAGTGTGAGCGCTGTGTATTTATGTGTAATCGGGAATGTGAGCACGATGTATTTATATGTCATTTGGACTGTGAGCACTGTGTATTTACCTGGAATTGAGAGTGTGAGTGCTGTGTATTTATGTGCAATTGGAGTGTGAATGCTGTGTATTTACCTGTAATTGGGAGTCAGAATGCTGTGTATTTATCTGTAATTGGAGAGTGAGCACTGTGTATTTAGCTGTAATTGGAGAGTGTGAACACTGTGTATTTATCTGTAATCAGAGTGTGAGCACTGTGTATTTATCTTTTCGGGAGAGTGAGTGCTGTGTATTTATCTGTAATTGGAGAGTGAGCGCTGTGCATTTATCTGTAATTAGAGTGTGAGTGCTGTTTATTTACCTGTAATCGGTAGTGTGAGAGCTGTGTATTTATCTGTAATCGGGAATGTGAGCGCGATGTATTTATATGTCATTTGGACTGTGAGCGCTGTATATTTACCTGGATTCGAGAGTGTGAGCGCTGTGTATTTATGTGCAATTGGAGTGTGAGCGCTGTGTGTTTTCCTGTAATCAGGAGACTGAGCACTGTGTATTTAGCTGTAATAAGGAGGGTGAGCGCTGTGCATTTATCTGTAATCGGAGTGTGAGTGCTGTGTGTTTTCCTGTAATCAGGAGACTGAGCGCTGTGTATTTATCTGTAATCGGGAATGTGAGCACGATGTATTTATATGTCATTCGGACTGTGAGCACTGTGTATTTAAGTGGAATCGAGAGTGTGAGCGGTGTGTATTTATTTCTCATTTGGACTGGGAGCACTGTGTATTTTCCTGGAATTGAGAGTGTGAGTGCTGTATATTTATCTGTAATTGGAGAGTGTGAGCGCTATGTATTTATCTGTAATCGGAGTGTGAGCACTGTGTATTTATCTTAATCGGGAGTGTGAGTGCTGTGTATTTATCTGTAATTGGAGTGTGAGCGCTGTGCATTTATCTGTAATTGGAGTGTGAGCGCTGTGTATTTACCTGTAATCAGAAGTGTGAGTTCTGTGTATTTACCTGTAATTGGAGGCTGAGCACTTTGTATTTAACTGCAATTATGGTGTGAGCGCTGTGTATTTATCTGTAAGCTGGAATGTGAGCGTTGAGATTATTTTTATCATTGGAGTGTGTGCGTTGTGTATTTGTCTCCAATCGGGAGTGGGAGATCTGTGTATTTATCTGTAATAGGAGTGTGAGCGCTATGTATTTATCCCTAATCAGGAGAGTGAACGCTGTGTATTTATCTGTCAATGGAGAGGGAGTGCTGTTTATTAATCCGTAATCATGAGTTTGAGCACAGTGTATCTATCTGTAATTGGAGTGTGAGTGCTGTATATTTATCTGTCATTGGAGAGTGTGTGCTGTGTATTTACCTGTAATCGGGAGTGTGAGCGCTGTGTATTTATCTGAAATCGGGAATGTGAGCGCTGTGTATTTATCTGTAATTGGGACTGTGAGCACTGTGTATTTAACTGTAATCGGTAGTGTGAGCACTGTGTATTTATCTGTAATCGGTAGTGTGAGCGCTGTGTATTTACCAGGAATCGAAAGCGTAACGCTGTGTATTTATCTGTAATTGGAGTGTAAGCGCTGTGTCTTTATCTGTAATCGAGCGTGTGAATGCTGTGTATTTATCTGTAATCGGGCATGTGAATGCTGTGTATTTATCTGTAATTGGAGGTTGAGCGCTTTATATTTACCTGTAATTATGGTGTGAGTGCTGTGCATTTATCTGTAAATGGGAATGTGAGCGTGTGATTATTTTTATCATTGGAGTGTGTGCGTTGTGTACTTGTCTCTAATCGGGAGTGGGAGCTCTGTTTATTTATCTGTAATCGGGAGTGTGAGCGCTGTGTATTTACCTGTAATTGGGAATGTGAGCGTGTGATTATTTTTATCATTGGAGTGTGTGCGTTGTGTATTTGTCTCTAATTGGGAGTGGGAGCTCTGTGTATTTATCTGTAATCGGGAGTGTGAGCGCTATGTATTTACCTGTAAGCGGGAGTGTGAGCGCTGTGTATTTATCTGCAATTGGAGAGTGAGCGCTGTACATTTACCTGCAATAAAGAGAAAGAGCACTGTGTATTTGTCTGCAGCTGGAGAGTGAGTGCTGTGCATTAATCTGTAATCAGGAGAGTGAGCGCTGTGTATGTATCTGTAATCAGGTAGGTGAGCACTGTGTATTTATCTGTAATTAGGAGAAAGAGCACTGTGTATTTATCTGTAATCAGGAGAGTGAGCGCTGTGTATGTATCTGTAATCAGGTAGGTGAGCGCTGTGTATTTACCTGTAATTAGGAGAAAGGGCACTGTATATTTATCTGTAATCAGGAGGGTGAGTGCTGTGTATTTATCTGTGATAAGGAGGCTGAGCGCTGTGTATTTAACTGTAATTGGGAGTGTGGGCGCTGAGTATTTACCTGTAATCAGGAGAATAAGCACTGTATTTATCTGTAATCGGGGGTGTCAGTGCTGTGTATTTACCTGTAATAGGAGTGTGAGCGCTATGTATTCATCTATAATTGGAGTGTGAGCGCTGTGTATTTAACAGTAATCAGGAGAAAGAGCACTGCGTATTTATCAGTAATTGGAGAGTGAGCGCTGTGCATTTATCTGCAATCAAGAGAGTTAGCGCTGTGCATTTATCTATAATTGGAGTATGAGCGCTGTGTATTTATCTGTAAGCGGCAGTGTGAGCGCTGTGTATTTATCTGTAATCAGGATGGTGAGCGCTGTGTATTTATCTGTAATTGGAGTATGAGCGCTGTGTATTTATCTGTAATTGGGGTGTGGGCGCTGTTTATTTATCTGTAATCGGGAGTGTGAGCGCTGTGTATTTACTTGTAATTAGGAGAAAGAGCACTGTGTATTTATCTGTAACTGGAGAGTGAGCACTGTGTATTTATCTTTAATCGAGATGTCAGTGCAGTGTATTTATCTGTAATCAGGAGAGTGAGCACTGTGTATTTATCTGTAATCAGGAGAATGAGCACTGTGTATTTATTTGTAATCGGGAGTTGTGAGCGCTGTGTATTTATCTGTAATCGGGAGTGTGAGCGCTGTGTATTTATCTGTAATCGGGAGTGTGAGCGCTGTGTATATATCTGTAATCGGGAGTGTGAACGCTGTGTATATATCTGTAATCGGGAGTGTGAGCGCTGTGTATTTATCTGTAATCGGGAGTGTGAGCGCTGTTTATTTATCTGTAATCGGGAGTGTGAGCTCTGTTTATTAATCCGTAATCATGAGTTTGTGCACTGTGTATTTACCTGTAATAGGAGTGTTAGCGCTATGTATTCATCTGTAACTGGAGTGCGAGCGCTGTTTATTTATCTGTAATCAGGAGTGTCAGCGCTGTGTAATTATCTGTAATCAGGAGGGTGAGCGCTGTGTATGTATCTGTATTTGGAGTGTGAGCACTGTGTATTTATCTGTTATCGGGAGTGTGAACGCTGTGTATTTATCTGTAACTGTGGTGTGGGCGCTGATTATTTATCTGTAATCGGGAGTGTGAGCGCTGTTTATTTATGTGTGATCGGGAGTGTGAGCTCTGTTTATTAATCCGTAATCATGAGTTTGTGCACTGTGTATTTACCTGTAATGGGAGTTTGAGCGCTTCGTATTCATCTGTAATTTGAGTGTGAGCACTGTGTATTTATCTGTAATTGGGGTGTGGGCGCTGTGTATTTATCTGTAATTGGAGTAAGAGCACTGTGTATTTAATTGTAATTGGAGAGTGAGCGCTGTGCATTTATCAGTAATTGGGAGTGTGAGCACTGTGTTTTTATCTGTAATCAGGAGTGTCAGCGCTGTGTAATTAAATGTAATCGGTAGTATGAGCGCTTTGTATTTATCTGTAATTGGGAATGTGAGCGCGGTGTATTTATCTGTCATTGGGACTGAGTGCTGTGTATTTACCTGGAATCGAGAGTGTGAACGCTGTGTATTTATCTGTAATCAGGAGAATGAGCACTGTGTATTTATCTGTAATCAGAAGGGTGAGCACTGTGTATTTATCTGCAATTGGAGAGTGAGTGCTGTGTATTTATCTGTGATTGGAGAGTGAACGCTGTGTATTTATCTGTAATTGGAGAGTGAACGCTGTGTACTTATCTGTAATTGGAGAGTGAGCACTGTGTATTCATCTGTAATCATGAGTTTGTGCACTGTGTATTTACCTGTAAAAGGAGTGTGAGCACTATGTATTTATCTGTAATTGGGGTGTGGGCGCTGTGTATATATCTGTAATTGGGGTGTGGGCGCTGTGCATTTATCTGTAATCGGTAGTGTGAGCGCTATGTATTCATCTGTAATTGGAGTGTGAGCGCTGTGTATTTATCTGTAATTGGGCTGTGGGCGCTGTGTATTTATCTGTAATTGGGCTGTGGGCGCTGTGTATTTATCTGTAATTGGGGTGTGGGCGCTGTTTATTTATCTGTCATTTGGAGTGTGAGTGCTGTATATTTATCTCTCATTGGAGAGTGTGTGCTGTGTACTTATCTGCAATCGGGAGTGTGAGCGCTGTGTATTTATCTGTAATCAGGAGTGTGAGCACTGTGTATTTATCTGTAATCGGGAGTGTGAGCGCTGTTTATTTATCTGTAATCGGGAGTGTTAGCTCTGTTTATTAATCCGTAATCATGAGTTTGTGCACTGTGTATTTACCTGTAATAGGAGTGTTAGCGCTATGTATTCATCTGTAACTGGAGTGCGAGCGCTGTTTATTTATCTGTAATCAGGAGTGTCAGCGCTGTGTAATTATCTGTAATCAGAAGGGTGAGCGCTGTGTATTTATCTGTATTTGGAGTGTGAGCACTGTGTATTTATCTGTTATCGGGAGTGTGAGCGCTGTGTATTTATCTGTAATTGAAGTGTGAGTGCTGTATATTTATCTGTCATTGGAGATTGTGTGCTGTGTACTTATCTGCAATCGGGAGTGTGAGCGTTGTGTATTAACCTGTAATCAGGAGAACGAGCACTGTGTATTTATCTGCAATTGGAGAGTGAGCGCTGTGCAGTTATCTGTAATCGATAGCACGTGTACTGTCATTTTATCTGTAATCGGGAATGTGAGCACTGTGTGTATATCTGTAATCGGGAGTGTCAGCGCTGTATATTTAAATGTAATCAGTATTGTTAGTGCTGTGTATTTACCTGTAATTGGGAGTGTGACTGCTGTGTATTTATCTGTAATCGGAGTGTGAGCGTTGTCTATTTATCTGTAATTGGGAGTGTGAGTGCTGTATATTTAAATGTAATCGGTAGTGTGAGCGCTGTGTATTTATCTGTAATCGGGAATGTGAGCGCGATGTATTTATATGTCATTTGGACTGTGAGCGCTGTATATTTACCTGGATTCGAGAGTGTGAGCGCTGTGTATTTATGTGCAATTGGAGTGTGATCGCTTGTGTTTTCCTGTAATCAGGAGACTGAGCACTGTGTATTTAGCCGTAATAAGGAGTGTGAGTGCTGTGCATTTATCTGTAATTGGAGAGTGAGCGCTGTGCATTTATCTGTAATCGGAGTGTGAGCGCTGTGTATTTATCTGTAATTGGGAGTGTGATCGCTGTGTATTTATCTGTATTCGGGAGTGTGAGCGCTGTGTATTTACCTGTAATCGGGATTGTGAATGCTGTGTATTTATCTGTAATTGGAGTGTGAATGCTGGGTATTTACCTGTAATTGGAAGTTGAGCACTTTGTATTTAACTGCAATTATGGTGTGAGTGCTGTGTATTTATCTGTAAGCTGGAATGTGAGCTTTGTGATTATTTTTATCATTGGAGTGTGTGCGTTGTGTATTTGTCTCTAATCGGGAGTGGGAGCGCTGTGTATTTATCTGTAATAGGAGTGTAAGCGCTATGTATTTATCCCTAATCAGGAGAGTGAGAGCTGTGTATTTATCTGTAATTGGGAGTGTGGGAGCTGTTTATTTATCCGTGACCATGAGTTTGAGCACAGTGTATCTATCTGTAATTGGAGTGTGAGTGCTGTATATTTATCTGTCATTGAAGAGTGTGTGCTGTTTATTTACCTGTAATCGGGAGTGTGAGCGCTGTGTATTTTCCTGTAATCGGCAATATGAGCGCTGTGTATTTATCTGTAATCGGTAGTGTGAGCGCTGTGTATTTATCTGTAATCGGTAGTGTGAGCACTGTGTATTTACCTGGAATCGAGAGCGTAACGCTGTGTATTTATCTGTAATTGGAGTGTGAGCGCTGTGTATGTATCTGTAATCGGGGGTGTGAATGCTGTGCATTTACCTGTAATTGGAGGTTGAGCGCTTTATATTTACCTGTAATTATGGTGTGAGTGCTGTGTATTTATCTGTAAATGGGAATGTGAGCATGTGATTATTTTTATCATTGGAGTGTGTGCGTTGTGTATTTGTCTCTAATCGGGAGTGGGATCTCTGTGTATTCATCTGTAATCGGGAGTGTGAGTGCTGTGTATTTATCTGTAATTGGGAGCGTGAGCGCTATTTATTTATCGGTAATCATGAGTTTGAGCACTGTGTATCTATCTGTAATTGGAGTGTGCGTACATTATATTTATCTGTCATTGTAGTGTGAGCGCTGTGTATTTAACTGTAATCAGGAGAAAGAGCACTGCATATTTATCTGTAATTGGAGTGCGGGCGCTGTGCATTTATCTGTAATCAAGAGAGTTAGCACTGTGTATTTATCTGTAATCAGGAGAGTTAGCGCTGTGTATTTATCTATAATTGGAGTATGAGCGCTGTGTATTTATCTGTAAGCGGCAGTGTGAGCGCTGTGTATTTATCTGTAAGTGGGAGTGTGAGCGCTGTGTATTTATCTGCAATTGGAGAGTGAGCGCTGTACATTTACCTGCAATAAAGAGAAAGAGCACTGTGTATTTGTCTGCAACTGGAGAGTGAGCGCTGTGTATTTATCTGTAATCGGGAGTGTGAGCGCTGTGTAGTTACCTGTAATTAGGAGAAAGAGCACTGTATATTTATCTGTAATCAGGAGAATCAGCGCTGTTTATTTATTTGTAATCAGGAGGGTGAGTGCTGTGTATTTATCTGTAATTGGATTGTGAGCGTTGTTTATTTGTCTGTAATCGGGAGTGTCAATGCTGTGTATTTAAATGTAATCGGTAGTGTGAGCGCTGTGTATTTATCTGTAATTGGGACTGTGAGCACTGTGTATTCATTTGTAATCGGTAATGTGAGCACTGTGTATTTACCTGGAATCAAGAGTGTAATGCTGTTTATTTATCTGTAATTGGAGTGTGAGCACTGTGTATTTATCTGTAATCGGAGTGTGAGTGCTGTGTATTTATCTGTAATCAGGAGTGTGAATGCTGTGTCTTTACCTGTAATTGGAGGTTGAGCACTTTATATTTACCTGTAATTATGGTGTGAGTGCTGTGTATTTATCTGTAAATGGGAATATGGGCGTTGTGATTATTTTTATCATTGGAGTGTGTGCGTTGTATATTTGTCTCTAATCGGGAGTGGGAGCTCTGTGTATTTATCCGTAATAGGAGTGTGAGCGCTATGTATTTATCTGTCATCATGAGTTTGAGCACTGTGTAGCTATCTGTAATTGGAGTGTGAGTGCCCTATTTTATCTGTCATTGGTGTGTGAGCACTGTGTATTTATCTGTAATCAGGAGAGTGAGCACTGTGTATTTAGCTGTAATTGGAGAGTGTGAACACTGTGCATTTATCTGTAAACGGAGTGTGTGCACTGTGTATTTATCTTAATCGGGAGTTTGAGCACTGTGTATCTATCTGTAATTGGAGTGTGAGTGCTGTATATTCATCTGTCATTGGAGAGTGAGCACTGTGTATTTATCTGTAATCAGGAGAATGAGCACTGTGTATTTATCTGTAATCAGGAGTGTAAGCGCTATGTATTTATCCCTAATCAGGAGAGTGAACGCTGTGTATTTATCTGTAATCAGGAGTGTGGGAGCTGTTTATTTGTCCGTAATCATGAGTTTGAGCACTGTGTATCTATCTGTAATTGAAGTGTGAGTGCTGTATATTTATCTGTCATTGGAGAGTGAGCACTGTTTATTTATCTGTAATCAGGAGAATGAGCACTGTGTATTTATCTGTAATTAGGAGTGTGAGCGCTGTGTATTTATCTGTAATCAGGAATGTGAGCACGATGTATTTATATGTCATTTGGACTGTGAGCACTGTGTATTTACGTGGAATCAAGAGTATGAGCGCTGTGTATTTATATGTCATTTGGACTGTGAGCACTGTGTATTTACCTGGAATTGAGAGTGTGAGTGCTGTGTATTTATGTGCAATTGGAGTGTGAATGCTGTGTATTTACCTGTAATTGGGAGTCCGAATGCTGTGTATTTATCTGTAATTGGAGAGCGTGTGCTGTGCAATAATCTGTAATCGGAGTGTGAGCACTGTGTATTTATCTGTAATCAGGAGAGTGAGCACTGTGTATTTAGCTGTAATTGGAGAGTGTGAACACTGTGTATTTATCTGTAATCGGAGTGTGAGCACTGTGTATTTATCTTTTCGGGAGAGTGAGTACTGTGTATTTATCTGTAATTGGAGTGTGAGTGCTGTGTATTTACATGTAATCGGAAGTGTGAATGCTGGGTATTTACCTGTAATTGGAGGCTGAGCACTTTGTATTTAACTGCAATTATGGTGTGAGCGCTGTGTATTTATCTGTAAGCTAGAATGTGAGCGTTGTGATTATTTTTATCATTGGAGTGTGTGCGTTGTGTATTTGTCTCTAATCGGGAGTGGGAGCTCTGTGTGTTTATCTGTAATAGGTAGGTGAGCGCTATGTATTTATCCCTAATCAGGAGAGTGAACACTGTGTATTTATCTGTCATTGGAGAGGGAGCGCTGTTTATTTATCCGTAATCATGAGTTTGAGCACAGTGTATCTATCTGCAATTGGAGTGTGAGTGCTGTATATTTATCTGTCATTGGAGAGTGTGTGCTGTGTATTTACCTGTAATCGGGAGTGTGAGCGCTGTGTATTTATCTGTAATCGGGAATTTGAGCGCTGTGTATGTATCTGTAATAGGGACTGTGAGCACTGTGTAATTATCTGTAATCAGGAGGGTGAGCGCTGTGTATTTATCTGTAATCAGTAGTGTAAGCGCTGTGTATTTATCTGTAATCGTGAATGTGAAGGCTGTGTATTTCTCTGTAATTGGATGGTGAGCACTATGTATTAATCTGTAATCAGGAGAGTCTTTGCTCTGTATTTAACTGCAATTGGAGAGTGAGAGCTGTGCATTTATGTGTAATCGGGAGCTTGAGCACTGTCATTTTATCTGTAATCGGGAGTGTGAGCTCAGTGTCTTTATCTGTAAGTGGTGTGTGAGCGCTGTGTATTTATCTGTAAGTGGCGTGTGAGCTCAGTGTCTTTATCTGTAAGTGGTGTGTAAGCGTTGTGTATTTATCTGTAAGTGGCGTGTGAACGCAGTGTCTTTATCTGCAATTGGAGCGTGAGCGCTGTGTATTTATCCATTATCGGGAGTGTGAGCACTGTCATTTTATCTGTAATCGGGAATGTGAGCACTGTGTATTTATCTGTAATCGGGAGTGTCAGCGCTGTGTATTTAAATGTAATCAGTAGCGTGAGCATTGTGTATTTATCTGTAATTGGGAATGTGAGCGCGTGTATTTATCTGTCATTGGGACTGTCAGCACTGTGTATTTATCTGTAATCGGTAGTGTGAGCGCTGTGTATTTACTTGGAATCAAGAGTGTGAACGCTGTGTATTTATCTGTAATTGGAGTGTGAGCGCTGTGTATTTATCTGTAATCAGGAGAGTGAGCACTTTGTATTTAGCTGTAATTGGAGAGTGTGAACACTGTGCATTTATCTGTAATCGGAGTGTGTGCACTGTGTATTTATCTTAATCGGGAGTTTGAGCACTGTGTATCTATCTGTAATTGGAGTGTGAGTGCTGTATATTTATCTGTCATTGGAGAGTGAGCACTGTGTATTTATCTGTAATCAGGAGAATGAGCGCTGTGTATTTATCTGTAATCAGGAGTGTGAGCGCTGTGTATTTATCTGTAATCAGGAGTGTGAGCTCTGTGTATTTATCTGTAATCAGGAGTGTGAGCGCTGTGTACTTATACGTCATTTGGACTGTGAGCACAGTGTATTTACCTGGAATTGAGAGTGTGAGTGCTGTGTATTTATGTGTAATTGGAGTGTGAATGCTGTTTATTTATCTGTAATTGGAGAGCGACTGCTGTGCCATAATCTGTAATCGGAGTGTGAGCACTGTGTATTTATCTGTAATCAGGAGAGTGAGCACTGTGTATTTAGCTGTAATTGGAGCGTGTGAACACTGTGTATTTATCTGTAATCTGATTGTGAGCATTGTGTATTTATCTTAATCGGGAGTGTGAGTGCTGTGTATTTATCTGTAATTGGAGTGTGAGCGCTGTGTATTTATCTGTAATCTGAGTGTGAGCATTGTGTATTTATCTGTAATCAGGAGAGTGAGCACTGTGTATTTAGCTGTAATCAGGAGAGTGAGCACTGTGTATTTAGCTGTAATTGGAGAATGTGAACACTGTGTATTTATCTGTAATCTGAGTGTGAGCATTGTGTATTTATCTTAATCGGGAGTGTGAGTGCTGTGTATTTATCTGTAATTAGGAGAAAAAGCACTGTGTATTTATCTGTAACTGGAGAGTGAGCGCTGTGTATGTATCTGTAATCAGGAGAGTGAGCGCTGTGTATTTATCTGTAATCAGGTAGGTGAACGCTGTGTATTTATCTGTAATCGGGAATGTGAGCACTGTGTATTTACCTGTAATTAGGAGAAAGAGCACTGTGTACTTATCTGTAATTGGAGAGTGAGCGCTGTGTAATTACCTGGAATCGAGAGTGTGAACGCTGTTTATTTATCTGTAATCATGAGTGTGAGCGCTGTGCATTTATCTGTAATTGGGAGTGTGAGTGCTGTATATTTATCTGTCATTGGAGAGTGCGTGCTGTGTACTTATCTGCAATCGGGAGTGTGAGCGCTGTGTATTAACCTGTAATCAGGAGAATGAGAACTGTGTATTTATCTGCAATTGGAGAGTGACCGCTGTGCATTTATCTGTAATCGATAGCACGTGTACTGTCATTTTATCTGTAATCGGGAATGTGAGCACTGTGTGTATATCTGTAATCGGGAGTGTCAGTGCTGTATACTTAAATGTAATCAGTATTGTGAGCGCTATGTATTTACCTGTAATCGGGAGTGTGACTGCTGTGTATTTATCTGTAATCGGAGTGTGAGCGTTGTCTATTTAACTGTAATTGGGAGTGTGAGTGCTGTATATTTAAATGTAATCGGTAGTGTGAGCGCTGTGTATTTATCTGTAATCGGGAATGTGAGCGCGATGTATTTATATGTCATTTGGACTGTGAGCGCTGTATATTTACCTGGATTCGAGAGTGTGAGCGCTGTGTATTTATGTGCAATTGGGGTGTGAGCGCTGTGTGTTTTCCTGTAATCAGGAGACTGAGCACTGTGTATTTAGCTGTAATAAGGAGGGTGAGCGCTGTATATTTATCTGTAATCGGAGTGTGAGCGCTGTGTATTTATCTGTAATTGGGAGTGTGAGCGCTGTGTATTTATCTGTATTCGGGAGTGTGAGTGCTGTGTATTTACCTGTAATCGGGATTGTGAATGCTGTGTATTTATCTGTAATTGGAGTGTGAGCGCTGTGTATTTATCTGTAATTGGGAGTGTGAGTGCTGTGTACTTATCTTTAATTGGAGTATGAGCGCTGTGTATTTACCTGTGATTAGGAGAAAGAGCACTGTTTACTTATCTGTAATTGGAGAGTGAGCACTGTGTATTTACCTGGAATCGAGAGTGTGAGTGTTGTGTATTTATCTGTAATTGGGAGCGTGGGAGCTGTTTATTTATCCGTAATCATGAGTTTGAGCACTGTGTATCTATCTGTAATTGGAGTGTGAGTGCTGTATATTTATCTGTCATTGGAGAGTGAGCACTGTGTATTTATCTGTAATCGTGAATGTGAAGGCTGTGTATTTCTCTGTAATTGGAGGGTGAGCGCTATGTATTTATCTGTAATCAGGAGAGTGAGTGCTCTGTATTTAACTGCAATTGGAGAGTGAGAGCTGTGCATTTATGTGTAATCGGGAGCTTGAGCACTGTCATTTTATCTGTAATCGGGAGTGTGAGCTCAGTGTCTTTATCTGTAAGTGGTGTGTAAGCGTTGTGTATTTATCTGTAAGTGGTGTGTAAACGCAGTGTCTTTATCTGCAATTGGAGCGTGAGCGCTGTGTATTTATCCATTATCGGGAGTGTGAGCACTGTCATTTTATCTGTAATCGGGAATGTGAGCACTGTGTATTTATCTGTAATCGGGAGTGTCAGCGCTGTGTATTTAAATGTAATCAGTAGCGTGAGCACTGTGTATTTATCTGTAATTGGGAATGTGAGCGTGTGTATTTATCTGTCATTGGGACTGTCAGCACTGTGTATTTATCTGTAATCGGTAGTGTGAGCACTGTGTATTTACCTGGAATGAAGAGTGTGAACGCTGTGTATTTATCTGTAATTGGGAGTGTGAGCGCTGTGTATTTATCTGTAATCGGGCGTGTGAATGCAGTGCATTTACCTGTAATTGGAGGTTGAGCGCTTTATATTTACTTGTAATTATGGTGTGAGTGCTGTGTATTTATCTGTAAACGGGAATGTGAGCACTGTGTATTTATCTGTAATTGGGAGTGTGGGCGCTGTTTATTTATCCGTAATCATGAGTTTGAGCACTGTGTATCTATCATTGGAGTGTGTTCGTTGTGTATTTGTCTCTAATTGGGAGTGTGAGCGCCGTGTATTTATCTATAATCGGGTGTGTGAATGCGGTGCATTTACCTTTAATTGGAGGTTGAGCGGCTTTATATTTACCTGTAATTATGGTGTGAGTGCTGTGTATTTATCTGTAATTGGGAGTGTGGGCACTGTTTATTTATCTGTAATTGGGAGCGTGAGCGCTGTTTATTTATCCGTAATCATGAGTTTGAGCACTGTGTATCTATCTGTAAGTGGAGTGTGCGTGCACTATATTTATCTGTCATTGGAGTGTGAGTACTGTGTATTTACCTGTAATCAGTAGTGTGAGTGCTGTGTATTTATCTGTAATCAGGAGACTGAGCGCTGTGTATTTATCTGTAATCAGGAGGGTGAGCGCTGTGTATTTATCTGTAATTGGATTGTGTGCGCTGAGTATTTAGCTGTAATCAGGAGAATGAGCACTGTGTATGTATCTGTAAACGGGACTGTGAATGCTGTGTATTTATCTGCAATTGGAGAGTGAGTGCTGTGCATTTATCTGTAATACGGAGAGTTAGCGCTGTGTATTTATCTATAATCAGGAGAGTGAGTGCTGTGCATTTATCTGTAATACGGAGAGTTAGCGCTGTGTATTTATCTATAATCAGGAGAGTGAGCGCTGTGCATTTTTCTGTAATTGTGAGTGTGAGTGCTGTGTATTTATCTGTAATTGTGAGTGTGAGCACTGTGTATTTATCTGTAATTGGAGTGTCAGTACTGTGTATTTATCTGTAATTGTGAGTGTGAGCACTGTGTATTTATCTGTAATTGGAGGGTGAGCACTGTGTATTTATCGGTAATCGGGAGTGTGAGCACTGTGTATTTATCTGTAATTGGAGTGTGAGTACTGTGTATTTATCTGTAATTGGAGTGTAAGCACTGTGTATTTATCTGAAATCAGGAGAATGAGAACTGTGTATTTATCTGTAATCAGTAGGGTGAGCATTGTTTATTTATCTGCATTTGGAGAGTGAGCGCTGTTTATTTATCCGTAATCATGAGTTTGAGCACTGTGTATCTATCATTGGAGTGTGTTCATTGTGTATTTGTCTCTAATCGGGAGTGTGAGCGCTGTGTATTTATCTGTAATCGGGCATGTGAATGCTGTGCATTTACCTGTAATTGGAGTTTGAGCGCTTTATATTTACCTGTAATTATGGTGTGAGTGCTTTGTATTTACCTGTAAATGGGAATGTGAGCGTGTGATTATTTTTATCATTGGAGTGTGTGCGTTGTGTATTTGTCTCTAATCGGGAGTGGGATCTCTGTGCATTCATCTGTAATCGGGAGTGTGAGCACTGTGTATTTATCTGTAATTGGGAGTGTGGGCGCTGTTTATTTATCTGTAATTGGGAGCGTGAGCGCTGTTTATTTATCCGTAATCATGAGTTTGAGCACTGTGTATCTATTATTGGAGTGTGTTCGTTGTGTATTTGTCTCTAATCGGGAGTGGGAGCTCTGTGTATTGATCTGTAATAGGAGTGTGAGCGCTATGTATTCAAACGTAATCGGGAGTGTGAGCACTGTGTATTTATCTGTAATTGGGAGTGTGGCCGCTGTTTATTTATCTGTAATTGGGAGCGTGAGCGCTGTTTATTTATCCGTAATCATGAGTTTGAGCACTGTGTATCTATCTGTAATTGGAGTGTGCGTGCACTATATTTAACTGTCATTGGAGTGTGAGCGCTGTGTATTTAACTGTAATCAGGAGAAAGAGCACTGCGTATTTATCTGTAATTGGAGAGTGAGCGCTGTGCATTTATCTGTAATCAAGAGAGTTAGCGATGTGCATTTATCTGTAATCAAGAGAGTTAGTGCTGTGTATTTATCTATAATTGGAGTATGAGCGCTGTGTATTTATCTGTAATTGGAGTATGAGCGCTGTGCATTTATCTGTAAGCGGGAGTGTGAGCGCCGTATATTTATCTGCAATTGGAGAGTGAACGCTGTATATTTACCTGCAATAAAGAGAAAGAGCACTGTGTATTTGTCTGCAACTGGAGAGTGAGTGCTGTGCATTTATCTGTAATCAGGTAGGTGGGCGCTGTGTATTTATCTGTAATCAGGAGAGTGAACGCTGTGTATTGATCTGTAATCAGGAGAGTGAGCGCTGTGTATTTATCTGTGATTGGAGAGTGAACGCTGTGTATTTATCTGTAATTGGAGAGTGAACGCTGTGTACTTATCTGTAATTGGAGAGTGAGCACTGTGTATTCATCTGTAATCATGAGTTTGTGCACTGTGTATTTACCTGTAAAAGGAGTGTGAGCACTATGTATTTATCTGTAATTGGGGTGTGGGTGCTGTGTATATATTTGTAATCGGTAGTGTGAGCGCTATGTATTCATCTGTAATTGGGATGTCAGTGCTGTGTATTTATCTGTAATCAGGAGGGTGAGCGTTGTGTATTTATCTGTAATTGGCGTGTGAGCGCTGTGTATTTATCTGTAATCGGGAGTGTGAGCCCTGTTTATTTATCTGTAATCGGGAGTGTGAGCTCTGTTTATTAATCCGTAATCATGAGTTTGTGCACTGTGTATTTACCTGTAATAGGAGTGTGAGTGCTATGTATTCATCTATAATTGGAGTGTGAGCACTGTGTATTTAACTGTAATCAGGAGAAAGAGCACTGCATATTTATCTGTAATTGGAGAGTGAGCGCTGTGCATTTATCTGTAATCAAGAGAGTTACCGCTGTGCATTTATCTGTAATCAAGAGAGTTAGCGCTGTGTATTTATCTATAATTGGAGTATGAGCGCTGTGTATTTATCTGTAAGCGGCAGTGTGAGCGCTGTGTATTTATCTGTAATCAGGATGGTGAGCGCTGTGTATTTATCTGTAATTGGAGTATGAGCGCTGTGTATTTATCTGTAATTGGGGTGTGGGCGCTGTTTATTTATCTGTAATCGGGAGGGTGAGCGCTGTGTATTTACCTGTAATAGGAGTGTGAGCGCTGTGTATTTATCTGTAATTGGGGTGTGGGTGCTGTGTATTATCTGTAATTGGAGTGTGAGCGTTGTGTATTTACGTGTAATCAGGAGAGTGAGCACTGTGTATTTAATTGTAATCAGAAGGCTGAGCACTGTGTATTTATCTTTAATCGGTAGTGTGAATGCTGTATATTTATCTGTAATTGGAGTGTGAGTCCTGTATATTTATCTGTAATTGGGAGTGTGATCGCTGTGTATTTATCTGTAATCGGGAGCCTGAGCACTGTCATTTTATCTGTAATTGGGATTTGAACGCAGTGTATTTATCTGCAGTTGGCATGTGAGCGCTGTGTATTTATCCATAATTGGGAGCCTGAGCACTGTCATTTTACCTGTAATCGGGAATGTGATCACTGTGTATTTATCTGTAATCGGGTGTGTCAGCGCTGTGTATTTAAAATGTAATCGGTAGTGTGAGCTCTGTGTATTTATCTGTAATCGTGAATGTGAGGGCTGTGTATCTACCTGTAATTGGAGTGTGAGCGCTGTGTCTTTATCTGTAATTGGGGTGTAGGCGCTGTTCATTTATCTGTAATCGGGAGTGTGAGCGCTGTTTATTAATCCAAAATCATGCGTTTGAGCGCTGTGTATTTATCTGTAATTGGAGCGTGTGCACTGTGTATTTATCTGTAATTGGAGAGTAAGCACAGTGTATTTATCTGTAATCGGGAATGTGAAGGCTGTTTATTTCTCTGTAATTGGAGGGTGAGCGCTGTGTATTTATCTGTAATTGGCGTGTGAGCGCTGTGTATTTATCTGTAATCAGGAGAGTGAACGCTGTGTATTGATCTGAAATCAGGAGAAAGAGCGTTGTGTATTTATCTGTAATTGGAGAGTGAGCGCAGTGTATTTATCTGTAATCGGGAGTTTGAAGGCTGTGTATTTCTCTGTAATTGGAGGGTGAGCGCTGTGTATTTACCTGTATTCAGGAGAAAGAGTACTGTGTATTTATCTGTAATTGGAGAGTGAGCACTGTGTGTATTTATCTGTAATTGGAGAGTGAGCACTGTGTATTTATCTGTAATTGGGATGTCAGTGCTGTGTATTTATCTGTAATCAGAAGGGTGAGCGCTGTGTATTTATCTGTAATTGGCGTGTGAGCGCTGTGTATTTATCTGTAATCGGGAGTGTGAGCCCTGTTTATTTATCTGTAATCGGGAGTGTGAGCTCTGTTTATTAATCCGTAATCATGAGTTTGTGCACTGTGTATTTACCTGTAATAGGAGTGTGAGCGCTATGTATTCATCTATAATTGGAGTGTGAGCGCTGTGTATTTAACAGTAATCAGGAGAAAGAGCACTGCGTATTTATCTGTAATTGGAGAGTGAGCGCTGTGCATTTATCTGTAATCAAGAGAGTTAGCGCTGTGCATTTATCTGTAATCAAGAGAGTTAGCGCTGTGTATTTATCTATAATTGGAGTATGAGCGCTGTGTATTTATCTGTAAGCGGCAGTGTGAGCGCTGTGTATTTATCTGTAATCAGGATGGTGAGCGCTGTGTATTTATCTGTAATTGGAGTATGAGCGCTGTGTATTTATCTGTAATTGGGGTGTGGGCGCTGTTTATTTATCTGTAATTTGGAGTGTGAGCGCTGTGTATTTATCTGTAATCGGGAGTGTGAGCGCTGTGTATTTACTTGTAATTAGGAGAAAGAGCACTGTGTATTTATCTGTAACTGGAGAGTGAGCACTGTGTATTTATCTTTAATCGAGATGTCAGTGCAGTGTATTTATCTGTAATCAGGAGAGTGAGCACTGTGTATTATCTGTAATCAGGAGAATGAGCACTGTGTATTTATCTGTAATCGGGAGTGTGAGCGCTGTGTATTTATCTGTAATCGGGAGTGTGAGCGCTGTGTATTTATCTGTAATCGGGAGTGTGAGCGCTGTTTATTTATCTGTAATCGGGAGTGTGAGCTCTGTTTATTAATCCGTAATCATGAGTTTGTGCACTGTGTATTTACCTGTAATAGGAGTGTTAGCGCCATGTATTCATCTGTAACTGGAGTGCGAGCGCTGTTTATTTATCTGTAATCAGGAGTGTCAGCGCTGTGTAATTATCTGTAATCAGGAGGGTGAGCGCTGTGTATTTATCTGTATTTGGAGTGTGAGCACTGTGTATTTATCTGTTATCGGGAGTGTGAACGCTGTGTATTTATCTGTAATTGTGGTGTGGGCGCTGATTATTTATCTGTAATCGGGAGTGTGAGCGCTGTTTATTTATGTGTGATCGGGAGTGTGAGCTCTGTTTATTAATCCGTAATCATGAGTTTGTGCACTGTGTATTTACCTGTAATAGGAGTGTTAGCGCTATGTATTCATCTGTAATTGGAGTGCCAGCGCTGTGTATTTATCTGTAATTGGGGTGTGGGCACTGTGTATTTATCTGTAATTGGGGTGTGGGCGCTGTGTATTTCTCTGTAATTGGAGGGTGAGCGCTGTGTATTTATCTGTAGTCAGGAGAAAGAGTACTGTGTATTTATCTGTAACTGGAGAGTGAGCACTGTGTATTTATCTGTAACTGGAGAGTGAGCACTTTGTATTTATCTTTAATCGAGATGTCAGTGCAGTGTATTTATCTGTAATCAGGAGAGTGAGCGCTGTGTATTTATCTGTAATCAGGAGAATGAGCACTGTGTATTTATCTGTAATCGGGAGTGTGAGCGCTGTGTATTTATCTGTAATCGGGAGTGTGAGCGCTGTGTATTTATCTGTAATTGGGATGTCAGTGCTGTGTATTTATCTGTAATCAGGAGGGTGAGCGCTGTTTATTTATCTGTAATCGGGAGTGTGAGCTCTGTTTATTAATCCGTAATCATGAGTTTGTGCACTGTGTATTTACCTGTAATAGGAGTGTGAGCGCTATGTATTCATCTGTAGTTGGAGTGCGAGCGCTATGTATTCATCTGTAATTGGAGTGTGAGCGCTGTGTATTTATCTGTAATTGGGGTGTGGGCACTGTGTATTTATCTGTAATTGGGATGTGGGCGCTGTTTATTTATCTGTAATCGGGAGGGTGAGCGCTGTGTATTTACCTGTAATAGGAGTGTGAGCGCTTTGTATTTATCTGTAATTGGGGTGTGGGTGCTGTGTATTATCTGTAATTGGAGTGTGAGTGTTGTGTATTTACGTGTAATCAGGAGAGTGAGCACTGTGTATTTAATTGTAATCAGAAGGCTGAGCACTGTGTATTTATCTTTAATCGGTAGTGTGAATGCTGTATATTTATCTGTAATTGGAGTGTGAGTCCTGTATATTTATCTGTAATTGGGAGTGTGATCGCTGTGTATTTATCTGTAATCGGGAGCCTGAGCACTGTCATTTTATCTGTAATTGGGATTTGAACGCAGTGTATTTATCTGCAGTTGGCATGTGAGCGCTGTGTATTTATCCATAATTGGGAGCCTGAGCACTGTCATTTTACCTGTAATCGGGAATGTGATCACTGTGTATTTATCTGTAATCGGGTGTGTCAGCGCTGTGTATTTAAAATGTAATCGGTAGTGTGAGCTCTGTGTATTTATCTGTAATCGTGAATGTGAGGGCTGTGTATCTACCTGTAATTGGAGTGTGAGCGCTGTGTCTTTATCTGTAATTGGGGTGTAGGCGCTGTTTATTTACCTGTAATCGGGAGTGTGAGCGCTGTTTATTAATCCATAATCATGCGTTTGAGCGCTGTGTATTTATCTGTAATTGGAGCGTGTGCACTGTGTATTTATCTGTAATTGGAGAGTAAGCACAGTGTATTTATCTGTAATCGGGAATGTGAAGGCTGTTTATTTCTCTGTAATTGGAGGGTGAGCGCTGTGTATTTATCTGTAATTGGCATGTGAGCGCTGTGTATTTATCTGTAATCAGGAGAGTGAACGCTGTGTATTGATCTGAAATCAGGAGAAAGAGCGTTGTGTATTTATCTGTAATTGGAGAGTGAGCGCAGTGTATTTATCTGTAATCGGGAGTTTGAAGGCTGTGTATTTCTCTGTAATTGGAGGGTGAGCGCTGTATTTACCTGTAGTCAGGAGAAAGAGTACTGTGTATTTATCTGTAATTGGAGAGAGAGCACTGTGTGTATTTATCTGTAATTGGAGAGTGAGCACTGTGTATTTATCTGTAATTGGGATGTCAGTGCTGTGTATTTATCTGTAATCAGAAGGGTGAGCGCTGTGTATTTATCTGTAATTGGCGTGTGAGCGCTGTGTATTTATCTGTAATCGGGAGTGTGAGCCCTGTTTATTTATCTGTAATCGGGAGTGTGAGCTCTGTTTATTAATCCGTAATCATGAGTTTGTGCACTGTGTATTTACCTGTAATAGGAGTGTGAGCGCTATGTATTCATCTATAATTGGAGTGTGAGCGCTGTGTATTTAACAGTAATCAGGAGAAAGAGCACTGCGTATTTATCTGTAATTGGAGAGTGAGCGCTGTGCATTTATCTGTAATCAAGAGAGTTAGCGCTGTGCATTTATCTGTAATCAAGAGAGTTAGCGCTGTGTATTTATCTATAATTGGAGTATGAGCGCTGTGTATTTATCTGTAAGCGGCAGTGTGAGCGCTGTGTATTTATCTGTAATCAGGATGGTGAGCGCTGTGTATTTATCTGTAATTGGAGTATGAGCGCTGTGTATTTATCTGTAATTGGGGTGTGGGCGCTGTTTATTTATCTGTAATTTGGAGTGTGAGCGCTGTGTATTTATCTGTAATCGGGAGTGTGAGCGCTGTGTATTTACTTGTAATTAGGAGAAAGAGCACTGTGTATTTATCTGTAACTGGAGAGTGAGCACTGTGTATTTATCTTTAATCGAGATGTCAGTGCAGTGTATTTATCTGTAATCAGGAGAGTGAGCACTGTGTATTATCTGTAATCAGGAGAATGAGCACTGTGTATTTATCTGTAATCGAGAGTGTGAGCGCTGTGTATTTATCTGTAATCGGGAGTGTGAGCGCTGTGTATTTATCTGTAATCGGGAGTGTGAGCGCTGTTTATTTATCTGTAATCGGGAGTGTGAGCTCTGTTTATTAATCCGTAATCATGAGTTTGTGCACTGTGTATTTACCTATAATAGGAGTGTTAGCGCCATGTATTCATCTGTAACTCGAGTGCGAGCGCTGTTTATTTATCTGTAATCAGGAGTGTCAGCGCTGTGTAATTATCTGTAATCAGAAGGGTGAGCGCTGTGTATTTATCTGTATTTGGAGTGTGAGCACTGTGTATTTATCTGTTATCGGGAGTGTGAACGCTGTGTATTTATCTGTAATTGTGGTGTGGGCGCTGATTATTTATCTGTAATCGGGAGTGTGAGCGCTGTTTATTTATGTGTGATCGGGAGTGTGAGCTCTGTTTATTAATCCGTAATCATGAGTTTGTGCACTGTGTATTTACCTGTAATAGGAGTGTTAGCGCTATGTATTCATCTGTAATTGGAGTGCCATCGCTGTGTATTTATCTGTAATTGGGGTGTGGGCACTGTGTATTTATCTGTAATTGGGGTGTGGGCGCTGTGTATTTCTCTGTAATTGGAGGGTGAGCGCTGTGTATTTATCTGTAGTCAGGAGAAAGAGTACTGTGTATTTATCTGTAACTGGAGAGTGAGCACTGTGTATTTATCTTTAATCGAGATGTCAGTGCAGTGTATTTATCTGTAATCAGGAGAGTGAGCACTGTGTATTATCTGTAATCAGGAGAATGAGCACTGTGTATTTATCTGTAATCAGGAGTGTGAGCACTGTGTATTTATCTGTAATTGGGGTGTGGGCGCTGTGTATTTATCTGTAATTGGAGTAAGAGCACTGTGTATTTAATTGTAATTGGAGAGTGAGCGCTGTGCATTTATCAGTAATTGGGAGTGTGAGCACTGTGTTTTTATCTGTAATCAGGAGTGTCAGCGCTGTGTAATTAAATGTAATCGGTAGTATGAGCGCTTTGTATTTATCTGTAATTGGGAATGTGAGCGCGGTGTATTTATCTGTCATTGGGACTGAGTGCTGTGTATTTACCTGGAATCGAGAGTGTGAACGCTGTATATTTATCTCTAATTGGAGTATGAGCGCTGTGTATTTATCTGTAATCAGGAGAGTGAGCACTGTGTATTTAGCTGTAATTGGAGCGTGTGAACACTGTGTATTTATCTGTAATCTGATTGTGAGCATTGTGTATTTATCTTAATCGGGAGTGTGAGTGCTGTGTATTTATCTGTAATTGGAGTGTGAGCGCTGTGTATTTATCTGTAATCTGAGTGTGAGCATTGTGTATTTATCTGTAATCAGGAGAGTGAGCACTGTGTATTTAGCTGTAATCAGGAGAGTGAGCACTGTGTATTTAGCTGTAATTGGAGAATGTGAACACTGTGTATTTATCTGTAATCTGAGTGTGAGCATTGTGTATTTATCTTAATCGGGAGTGTGAGTGCTGTGTATTTATCTGTAATTAGGAGAAAAAGCACTGTGTATTTATCTGTAACTGGAGAGTGAGCGCTGTGTATGTATCTGTAATCAGGAGAGTGAGCGCTGTGTATTTATCTGTAATCAGGTAGGTGAACGCTGTGTATTTATCTGTAATCGGGAATGTGAGCACTGTGTATTTACCTGTAATTAGGAGAAAGAGCACTGTGTACTTATCTGTAATTGGAGAGTGAGCGCTGTGTAATTACCTGGAATCGAGAGTGTGAACGCTGTTTATTTATCTGTAATCATGAGTGTGAGCGCTGTGCATTTATCTGTAATTGGGAGTGTGAGTGCTGTATATTTATCTGTCATTGGAGAGTGCGTGCTGTGTACTTATCTGCAATCGGGAGTGTGAGCGCTGTGTATTAACCTGTAATCAGGAGAATGAGAACTGTGTATTTATCTGCAATTGGAGAGTGACCGCTGTGCATTTATCTGTAATCGATAGCACGTGTACTGTCATTTTATCTGTAATCGGGAATGTGAGCACTGTGTGTATATCTGTAATCGGGAGTGTCAGTGCTGTATACTTAAATGTAATCAGTATTGTGAGCGCTATGTATTTAACTGTAATCGGGAGTGTGACTGCTGTGTATTTATCTGTAATCGGAGTGTGAGCGTTGTCTATTTAACTGTAATTGGGAGTGTGAGTGCTGTATATTTAAATGTAATCGGTAGTGTGAGCGCTGTGTATTTATCTGTAATCGGGAATGTGAGCGCGATGTATTTATATGTCATTTGGACTGTGAGCGCTGTATATTTACCTGGATTCGAGAGTGTGAGCGCTGTGTATTTATGTGCAATTGGGGTGTGAGCGCTGTGTGTTTTCCTGTAATCAGGAGACTGAGCACTGTGTATTTAGCTGTAATAAGGAGGGTGAGCGCTGTATATTTATCTGTAATCGGAGTGTGAGCGCTGTGTATTTATCTGTAATTGGGAGTGTGAGCGCTGTGTATTTATCTGTATTCGGGAGTGTGAGTGCTGTGTATTTACCTGTAATCGGGATTGTGAATGCTGTGTATTTATCTGTAATTGGAGTGTGAGCGCTGTGTATTTATCTGTAATTGGGAGTGTGAGTGCTGTGTACTTATCTTTAATTGGAGTATGAGCGCTGTGTATTTACCTGTGATTAGGAGAAAGAGCACTGTTTACTTATCTGTAATTGGAGAGTGAGCACTGTGTATTTACCTGGAATCGAGAGTGTGAGTGTTGTGTATTTATCTGTAATTGGGAGCGTGGGAGCTGTTTATTTATCCGTAATCATGAGTTTGAGCACTGTGTATCTATCTGTAATTGGAGTGTGAGTGCTGTATATTTATCTGTCATTGGAGAGTGAGCACTGTGTATTTATCTGTAATCGTGAATGTGAAGGCTGTGTATTTCTCTGTAATTGGAGGGTGAGCGCTATGTATTTATCTGTAATCAGGAGAGTGAGTGCTCTGTATTTAACTGCAATTGGAGAGTGAGAGCTGTGCATTTATGTGTAATCGGGAGCTTGAGCATTGTCATTTTATCTGTAATCGGGAGTGTGAGCTCAGTGTCTTTATCTGTAAGTGGTGTGTAAGCGTTGTGTATTTATCTGTAAGTGGTGTGTAAACGCAGTGTCTTTATCTGCAATTGGAGCGTGAGCGCTGTGTATTTATCCATTATCGGGAGTGTGAGCACTGTCATTTTATCTGTAATCGGGAATGTGAGCACTGTGTATTTATCTGTAATCGGGAGTGTCAGCGCTGTGTATTTAAATGTAATCAGTAGCGTGAGCACTGTGTATTTATCTGTAATTGGGAATGTGAGCGTGTGTATTTATCTGTCATTGGGACTGTCAGCACTGTGTATTTATCTGTAATCGGTAGTGTGAGCACTGTGTATTTACCTGGAATGAAGAGTGTGAACGCTGTGTATTTATCTGTAATTGGGAGTGTGAGCGCTGTGTATTTATCTGTAATCGGGCGTGTGAATGCAGTGCATTTACCTGTAATTGGAGGTTGAGCGCTTTATATTTACTTGTAATTATGGTGTGAGTGCTGTGTATTTATCTGTAAACGGGAATGTGAGCACTGTGTATTTATCTGTAATTGGGAGTGTGGGCGCTGTTTATTTATCCGTAATCATGAGTTTGAGCACTGTGTATCTATCATTGGAGTGTGTTCGTTGTGTATTTGTCTCTAATTGGGAGTGTGAGCGCCGTGTATTTATCTATAATCGGGTGTGTGAATGCGGTGCATTTACCTTTAATTGGAGGTTGAGCGGCTTTATATTTACCTGTAATTATGGTGTGAGTGCTGTGTATTTATCTGTAATTGGGAGTGTGGGCACTGTTTATTTATCTGTAATTGGGAGCGTGAGCGCTGTTTATTTATCCGTAATCATGAGTTTGAGCACTGTGTATCTATCTGTAAGTGGAGTGTGCGTGCACTATATTTATCTGTCATTGGAGTGTGAGTACTGTGTATTTACCTGTAATCAGTAGTGTGAGTGCTGTGTATTTATCTGTAATCAGGAGACTGAGCGCTGTGTATTTATCTGTAATCAGGAGGGTGAGCGCTGTGTATTTATCTGTAATTGGATTGTGTGCGCTGAGTATTTAGCTGTAATCAGGAGAATGAGCACTGTGTATGTATCTGTAAACGGGACTGTGAATGCTGTGTATTTATCTGCAATTGGAGAGTGAGTGCTGTGCATTTATCTGTAATACGGAGAGTTAGCGCTGTGTATTTATCTATAATCAGGAGAGTGAGTGCTGTGCATTTATCTGTAATACGGAGAGTTAGCGCTGTGTATTTATCTATAATCAGGAGAGTGAGCGCTGTGCATTTTTCTGTAATTGTGAGTGTGAGTGCTGTGTATTTATCTGTAATTGTGAGTGTGAGCACTGTGTATTTATCTGTAATTGGAGTGTCAGTACTGTGTATTTATCTGTAATTGTGAGTGTGAGCACTGTGTATTTATCTGTAATTGGAGGGTGAGCACTGTGTATTTATCGGTAATCGGGAGTGTGAGCACTGTGTATTTATCTGTAATTGGAGTGTGAGTACTGTGTATTTATCTGTAATTGGAGTGTAAGCACTGTGTATTTATCTGAAATCAGGAGAATGAGAACTGTGTATTTATCTGTAATCAGTAGGGTGAGCATTGTTTATTTATCTGCATTTGGAGAGTGAGCGCTGTTTATTTATCCGTAATCATGAGTTTGAGCACTGTGTATCTATCATTGGAGTGTGTTCATTGTGTATTTGTCTCTAATCGGGAGTGTGAGCGCTGTGTATTTATCTGTAATCGGGCATGTGAATGCTGTGCATTTACCTGTAATTGGAGTTTGAGCGCTTTATATTTACCTGTAATTATGGTGTGAGTGCTTTGTATTTACCTGTAAATGGGAATGTGAGCGTGTGATTATTTTTATCATTGGAGTGTGTGCGTTGTGTATTTGTCTCTAATCGGGAGTGGGATCTCTGTGCATTCATCTGTAATCGGGAGTGTGAGCACTGTGTATTTATCTGTAATTGGGAGTGTGGGCGCTGTTTATTTATCTGTAATTGGGAGCGTGAGCGCTGTTTATTTATCCGTAATCATGAGTTTGAGCACTGTGTATCTATTATTGGAGTGTGTTCGTTGTGTATTTGTCTCTAATCGGGAGTGGGAGCTCTGTGTATTGATCTGTAATAGGAGTGTGAGCGCTATGTATTCAAACGTAATCGGGAGTGTGAGCACTGTGTATTTATCTGTAATTGGGAGTGTGGCCGCTGTTTATTTATCTGTAATTGGGAGCGTGAGCGCTGTTTATTTATCCGTAATCATGAGTTTGAGCACTGTGTATCTATCTGTAATTGGAGTGTGCGTGCACTATATTTAACTGTCATTGGAGTGTGAGCGCTGTGTATTTAACTGTAATCAGGAGAAAGAGCACTGCGTATTTATCTGTAATTGGAGAGTGAGCGCTGTGCATTTATCTGTAATCAAGAGAGTTAGCGCTGTGCATTTATCTGTAATCAAGAGAGTTAGTGCTGTGTATTTATCTATAATTGGAGTATGAGCGCTGTGTATTTATCTGTAATTGGAGTATGAGCGCTGTGCATTTATCTGTAAGCGGGAGTGTGAGCGCCGTATATTTATCTGCAATTGGAGAGTGAACGCTGTATATTTACCTGCAATAAAGAGAAAGAGCACTGTGTATTTGTCTGCAACTGGAGAGTGAGTGCTGTGCATTTATCTGTAATCAGGTAGGTGGGCGCTGTGTATTTATCTGTAATCAGGAGAGTGAACGCTGTGTATTGATCTGAAATCAGGAGAAAGAGCACTGTGTATTTATCTGTAATTGGAGAGTGAGCGCAGTGTATTTATCTGTAATCGGGAGTTTGAAGGCTGTGTGTTTCTCTGTAATTGGATTGTGAGCGCTGTGTATTTACCTGTAGTCAGGAGAAAGAGTACTGTGTATTTATCTGTAATTGGAGAGTGAGCACTGTGTGTATTTATCTGTAATTGGAGAGTGAGCACTGTGTATTTATCTGTAATTGGGATGTCAGTGCTGTGTATTTATCTGTAATCAGAAGGGTGAGCGCTGTGTATTTATCTGTAATTGGCGTATGAGCGCTGTGTATTTATCTGTAATCGGGAGTGTGAGCCCTGTTTATTTATCTGTAATCGGGAGTGTGAGCTCTGTTTATTAATCCGTAATCATGAGTTTGTGCACTGTGTATTTACCTGTAATAGGAGTGTGAGCGCTATATATTTAACTGTAATCAGGAGAAAGAGCACTGCGTATTTATCTGTAATTGGAGAGTGAGCGCTGTGCATTTATCTGTAATCAAGAGAGTTAGCGCTGTGTATTTATCTATAACTGGAGTATGAGCGCTGTGTATTTATCTGTAAGCGGCAGTGTGAGCGCTGTGTATTTATCTGTAATCAGGAGAGTTAGCGCTGTGTATTTATCTATAATCAGGATGGTGAGTGCTGTGTATTTATCTGTAATTGGAGTATGAGCGCTGTGCATTTATCTGTAAGCGGGAGTGTGAGCGCCGTATATTTATCTGCAATTGGAGAGTGAACGCTGTATATTTACCTGCAATAAAGAGAAAGAGCACTGTGTATTTGTCTGCAACTGGAGAGTGAGTGCTGTGCATTTATCTGTAATCAGGTAGGTGGGCGCTGTGTATTTATCTGTAATTGGAGTATGAGCGCTGTGTATTTATCTGTAATCGGGAGTGTGAGCGCTGTGTATTTACTTGTAATTAGGAGAAAGAGCACTGTGTATTTATCTGTAATCAGGAGAGTGAGCACTGTGTATGTATCTGTAATCAGGTAGGTGAGCGCTGTGTATTTATCTGTAATTGGATTGTGAGCGCTGTGCATTTATCTGTAATCGGTAGTGTGAGCGCTATGTATTCATCTGTAATTGGAGTGTGAGCGCTGTGTATTTATCTGTAATTGGGGTGTGGGCGATGTGTATTTATCTGTAATTGGGGTGTGGGCGCTGTTTATTTATCTGTAATCTGGAGTGTGAGCGCTGTTTATTTATCTGTAATCGGGAGTTTGAGCTCTGTTTATTTATCTGTAATTGGAGAGTGAACGCTGTGTATTTATCTATAATCAGGAGTGTGAGCGCTGTGTATTTATCTGTAATTGGGAGTGTGGGCACTGTTTATTTATCTGTAATCATGAGTTTGAGCACAGTTTATTTATCCGTAATCATGAGTTTGGGCACTGTGTATCTATCTGTAATCGGAGTGTGAGCACTGTGTATTTATCTGTAATTGGAGAGTGTGCACTGTGTATTTATCTGTAATCGGGAGTGTGAAGGCTGTGTATTTCTCTGTAATTGGAAGGTGAGCGCTGTGTATTTAACTGTAGTCAGGAGAAAGAGTACTGTGTATTTATCTGTAACTGGAGAGTGAGCACTGTGTATTTATCTTTAATCGAGATGTCAGTGCAGTGTGTTTATCTGTAATCAGGAGAGTGAGCGCTGTGTATTTATCTGTAATCAGGAGAATGAGCACTGTGTATTTATCTGTAATCGGGAGTGTGAGCGCTGTGTATTTATCTGTAATTGGGATGTCAGTGCTGTGTATTTATCTGTAATCAGGAGGGTGAGCGCTGTGTATTTATCTGTAATTGGCGTGTGAGCGCTGTGTATTTATCTGTAATCGGGAGTGTGAGCCCTGTTTATTTATCTGTAATCGGGAGTGTGAGCTCTGTTTATTAATCCGTAATCATGAGTTTGTGCACTGTGTATTTACCTGTAATAGGAGTGTGAGCGCTATGTATTCATCTGTAGTTGGAGTGCGAGCGCTATGTATTCATCTGTAATTGGAGTGTGAGCGCTGTGTATTTATCTGTAATTGGGGTGTGGGTGCTGTGTATTATCTGTAATTGGAGTGTGAGCGTTGTGTATTTACGTGTAATCAGGAGAGTGAGCACTGATTATTTAATTGTAATTAGAAGGCTGAGCACTGTGTATTTATCTTTAATCGGTAGTGTGAATGTTGTATATTTATCTGTAATTGGAGTGTGAGTCCTGTGTATTTATCTGTAATCGGGAGTGTGAGCGCTGTTTATTTATCTGTAATCGGGAGTGTGAGCTCTGTTTATTAATCCGTAATCATGAGTTTGTGCACTGTGTATTTACCTGTAATAGGAGTGTGAGCGCTATGTATTCATCTGTAGTTGGAGTGCGAGCGCTATGTATGCATCTGTAATTGGATTGTGAGCGCTGTGTATTTATCTGTAATTGGGGTGTGGGCACTGTGTATTTATCTGTAATTGGGATGTGGGCGCTGTTTATTTATCTGTAATCGGGAGGGTGAGCGCTGTGTATTTACCTGTAATAGGAGTGTGAGCGCTGTGTATTTATCTGTAATTGGGGTGTGGGTGCTGTGTATTATCTGTAATTGGAGTGTGAGCGTTGTGTATTTACGTGTAATCAGGAGAGTGAGCACTGTGTATTTAATTGTAATCAGAAGGCTGAGCACTGTGTATTTATCTTTAATCGGTAGTGTGAATGCTGTATATTTATCTGTAATTGGAGTGTGAGTCCTGTGTATTTATCTGTAATCGGGAGTGTGAGCGCTGTTTATTTATCTGTAATCGGGAGTGTGAGCTCTGTTTATTAATCCGTAATCATGAGTTTGTGCACTGTGTATTTACCTGTAATAGGAGTGTTAGCGCCATGTATTCATCTGTAACTGGAGTGCGAGCGCTGTTTATTTATCTGTAATCAGGAGTGTCAGCGCTGTGTAATTATCTGTAATCAGGAGGGTGAGCGCTGTGTATGTATCTGTATTTGGAGTGTGAGCACTGTGTATTTATCTGTTATCGGGAGTGTGAACGCTGTGTATTTATCTGTAATTGTGGTGTGGGCGCTGATTATTTATCTGTAATTGGGAGTGTGATCGCTGTTTATTTATCTGTGATCGGGAGTGTGAGCTCTGTTTATTAATCCGTAATCATGAGTTTGTGCACTGTGTATTTACCTGTAATGGGAGTTTGAGCGCTTCGTATTCATCTGTAATTGGAGTGTGAGCGCTGTGTATTTATCTGTAATTGGGGTGTGGGCGCTGTGTATTTATCTGTAATTGGAGTAAGAGCACTGTGTATTTAATTGTAATTGGAGAGTGAGCGCTGTGCATTTATCAGTAATTGGGAGTGTGAGCACTGTGTTTTTATCTGTAATCAGGAGTGTCAGCGCTGTGTAATTAAATGTAATCGGTAGTATGAGCGCTTTGTATTTATCTGTAATTGGGAATGTGAGCGCGGTGTATTTATCTGTCATTGGGACTGAGTGCTGTGTATTTACCTGGAATCGAGAGTGTGAACGCTGTGTATTTATATGTAATCAGGAGAATGAGCACTGTGTATTTATCTGTAATCAGAAGGGTGAGCACTGTGTATTTATCTGCAATTGGAGAGTGAGTGCTGTGCATTTATCAGTAATCAGGAGAGTGAGCGCTGTGTATTTATCTGTAATCAGGAGAGTGAGCGCTGTGTATTTATCTGTGATTGGAGAGTGAACGCTGTGTATTTATCTGTAATTGGAGAGTGAACGCTGTGTACTTATCTGTAATTGGAGAGTGAGCACTGTGTATTCATCTGTAATCATGAGTTTGTGCACTGTGTATTTACCTGTAAAAGGAGTGTGAGCACTATGTATTTATCTGTAATTGGGGTGTGGGCGCTGTGTATATATCTGTAATCGGTAGTGTGAGCGCTATGTATTCATCTGTAATTGGGATGTCAGTGCTGTGTATTTATCTGTAATCTGGAGGGTGAGCGTTGTGTATTTATCTGTAATTGGCGTGTGAGCGCTGTGTATTTATCTGTAATCGGGAGTGTGAGCCCTGTTTATTTATCTGTAATCGGGAGTGTGAGCTCTGTTTATTAATCCGTAATCATGAGTTTGTGCACTGTGTATTTACCTGTAATAGGAGTGTGAGTGCTATGTATTCATCTATAATTGGAGTGTGAGCACTGTGTATTTAACTGTAATCAGGAGAAAGAGCACTGCATATTTATCTGTAATTGGAGAGTGAGCGCTGTGCATTTATCTGTAATCAAGAGAGTTACCGCTGTGCATTTATCTGTAATCAAGAGAGTTAGCGCTGTGTATTTATCTATAATTGGAGTATGAGCGCTGTGTATTTATCTGTAAGCGGCAGTGTGAGCGCTGTGTATTTATCTGTAATCAGGATGGTGAGCGCTGTGTATTTATCTGTAATTGGAGTATGAGCGCTGTGTATTTATCTGTAATTGGGGTGTGGGCGCTGTTTATTTATCTGTAATCGGGAGGGTGAGCGCTGTGTATTTACCTGTAATAGGAGTGTGAGCGCTGTGTATTTATCTGTAATTGGGGTGTGGGTGCTGTGTATTATCTGTAATTGGAGTGTGAGCGTTGTGTATTTACGTGTAATCAGGAGAGTGAGCACTGTGTATTTAATTGTAATCAGAAGGCTGAGCACTGTGTATTTATCTTTAATCGGTAGTGTGAATGCTGTATATTTATCTGTAATTGGAGTGTGAGTCCTGTATATTTATCTGTAATTGGGAGTGTGATCGCTGTGTATTTATCTGTAATCGGGAGCCTGAGCACTGTCATTTTATCTGTAATTGGGATTTGAACGCAGTGTATTTATCTGCAGTTGGCATGTGAGCGCTGTGTATTTATCCATAATTGGGAGCCTGAGCACTGTCATTTTACCTGTAATCGGGAATGTGATCACTGTGTATTTATCTGTAATCGGGTGTGTCAGCGCTGTGTATTTAAAATGTAATCGGTAGTGTGAGCTCTGTGTATTTATCTGTAATCGTGAATGTGAGGGCTGTGTATCTACCTGTAATTGGAGTGTGAGCGCTGTGTCTTTATCTGTAATTGGGGTGTAGGCGCTGTTTATTTATCTGTAATCGGGAGTGTGAGCGCTGTTTATTAATCCAAAATCATGCGTTTGAGCGCTGTGTATTTATCTGTAATTGGAGCGTGTGCACTGTGTATTTATCTGTAATTGGAGAGTAAGCACAGTGTATTTATCTGTAATCGGGAATGTGAAGGCTGTTTATTTCTCTGTAATTGGAGGGTGAGCGCTGTGTATTTATCTGTAATTGGCGTGTGAGCGCTGTGTATTTATCTGTAATCAGGAGAGTGAACGCTGTGTATTGATCTGAAATCAGGAGAAAGAGCGTTGTGTATTTATCTGTAATTGGAGAGTGAGCGCAGTGTATTTATCTGTAATCGGGAGTTTGAAGGCTGTGTATTTCTCTGTAATTGGAGGGTGAGCGCTGTGTATTTACCTGTATTCAGGAGAAAGAGTACTGTGTATTTATCTGTAATTGGAGAGTGAGCACTGTGTGTATTTATCTGTAATTGGAGAGTGAGCACTGTGTATTTATCTGTAATTGGGATGTCAGTGCTGTGTATTTATCTGTAATCAGAAGGGTGAGCGCTGTGTATTTATCTGTAATTGGCGTGTGAGCGCTGTGTATTTATCTGTAATCGGGAGTGTGAGCCCTGTTTATTTATCTGTAATCGGGAGTGTGAGCTCTGTTTATTAATCCGTAATCATGAGTTTGTGCACTGTGTATTTACCTGTAATAGGAGTGTGAGCGCTATGTATTCATCTATAATTGGAGTGTGAGCGCTGTGTATTTAACAGTAATCAGGAGAAAGAGCACTGCGTATTTATCTGTAATTGGAGAGTGAGCGCTGTGCATTTATCTGTAATCAAGAGAGTTAGCGCTGTGCATTTATCTGTAATCAAGAGAGTTAGCGCTGTGTATTTATCTATAATTGGAGTATGAGCGCTGTGTATTTATCTGTAAGCGGCAGTGTGAGCGCTGTGTATTTATCTGTAATCAGGATGGTGAGCGCTGTGTATTTATCTGTAATTGGAGTATGAGCGCTGTGTATTTATCTGTAATTGGGGTGTGGGCGCTGTTTATTTATCTGTAATTTGGAGTGTGAGCGCTGTGTATTTATCTGTAATCGGGAGTGTGAGCGCTGTGTATTTACTTGTAATTAGGAGAAAGAGCACTGTGTATTTATCTGTAACTGGAGAGTGAGCACTGTGTATTTATCTTTAATCGAGATGTCAGTGCAGTGTATTTATCTGTAATCAGGAGAGTGAGCACTGTGTATTATCTGTAATCAGGAGAATGAGCACTGTGTATTTATCTGTAATCGGGAGTGTGAGCGCTGTGTATTTATCTGTAATCGGGAGTGTGAGCGCTGTGTATTTATCTGTAATCGGGAGTGTGAGCGCTGTTTATTTATCTGTAATCGGGAGTGTGAGCTCTGTTTATTAATCCGTAATCATGAGTTTGTGCACTGTGTATTTACCTGTAATAGGAGTGTTAGCGCCATGTATTCATCTGTAACTGGAGTGCGAGCGCTGTTTATTTATCTGTAATCAGGAGTGTCAGCGCTGTGTAATTATCTGTAATCAGGAGGGTGAGCGCTGTGTATTTATCTGTATTTGGAGTGTGAGCACTGTGTATTTATCTGTTATCGGGAGTGTGAACGCTGTGTATTTATCTGTAATTGTGGTGTGGGCGCTGATTATTTATCTGTAATCGGGAGTGTGAGCGCTGTTTATTTATGTGTGATCGGGAGTGTGAGCTCTGTTTATTAATCCGTAATCATGAGTTTGTGCACTGTGTATTTACCTGTAATAGGAGTGTTAGCGCTATGTATTCATCTGTAATTGGAGTGCCAGCGCTGTGTATTTATCTGTAATTGGGGTGTGGGCACTGTGTATTTATCTGTAATTGGGGTGTGGGCGCTGTGTATTTCTCTGTAATTGGAGGGTGAGCGCTGTGTATTTATCTGTAGTCAGGAGAAAGAGTACTGTGTATTTATCTGTAACTGGAGAGTGAGCACTGTGTATTTATCTGTAACTGGAGAGTGAGCACTTTGTATTTATCTTTAATCGAGATGTCAGTGCAGTGTATTTATCTGTAATCAGGAGAGTGAGCGCTGTGTATTTATCTGTAATCAGGAGAATGAGCACTGTGTATTTATCTGTAATCGGGAGTGTGAGCGCTGTGTATTTATCTGTAATCGGGAGTGTGAGCGCTGTGTATTTATCTGTAATTGGGATGTCAGTGCTGTTTATTTATCTGTAATCGGGAGTGTGAGCTCTGTTTATTAATCCGTAATCATGAGTTTGTGCACTGTGTATTTACCTGTAATAGGAGTGTGAGCGCTATGTATTCATCTGTAGTTGGAGTGCGAGCGCTATGTATTCATCTGTAATTGGAGTGTGAGCGCTGTGTATTTATCTGTAATTGGGGTGTGGGCACTGTGTATTTATCTGTAATTGGGATGTGGGCGCTGTTTATTTATCTGTAATCGGGAGGGTGAGCGCTGTGTATTTACCTGTAATAGGAGTGTGAGCGCTTTGTATTTATCTGTAATTGGGGTGTGGGTGCTGTGTATTATCTGTAATTGGAGTGTGAGTGTTGTGTATTTACGTGTAATCAGGAGAGTGAGCACTGTGTATTTAATTGTAATCAGAAGGCTGAGCACTGTGTATTTATCTTTAATCGGTAGTGTGAATGCTGTATATTTATCTGTAATTGGAGTGTGAGTCCTGTATATTTATCTGTAATTGGGAGTGTGATCGCTGTGTATTTATCTGTAATCGGGAGCCTGAGCACTGTCATTTTATCTGTAATTGGGATTTGAACGCAGTGTATTTATCTGCAGTTGGCATGTGAGCGCTGTGTATTTATCCATAATTGGGAGCCTGAGCACTGTCATTTTACCTGTAATCGGGAATGTGATCACTGTGTATTTATCTGTAATCGGGTGTGTCAGCGCTGTGTATTTAAAATGTAATCGGTAGTGTGAGCTCTGTGTATTTATCTGTAATCGTGAATGTGAGGGCTGTGTATCTACCTGTAATTGGAGTGTGAGCGCTGTGTCTTTATCTGTAATTGGGGTGTAGGCGCTGTTTATTTACCTGTAATCGGGAGTGTGAGCGCTGTTTATTAATCCATAATCATGCGTTTGAGCGCTGTGTATTTATCTGTAATTGGAGCGTGTGCACTGTGTATTTATCTGTAATTGGAGAGTAAGCACAGTGTATTTATCTGTAATCGGGAATGTGAAGGCTGTTTATTTCTCTGTAATTGGAGGGTGAGCGCTGTGTATTTATCTGTAATTGGCATGTGAGCGCTGTGTATTTATCTGTAATCAGGAGAGTGAACGCTGTGTATTGATCTGAAATCAGGAGAAAGAGCGTTGTGTATTTATCTGTAATTGGAGAGTGAGCGCAGTGTATTTATCTGTAATCGGGAGTTTGAAGGCTGTGTATTTCTCTGTAATTGGAGGGTGAGCGCTGTATTTACCTGTAGTCAGGAGAAAGAGTACTGTGTATTTATCTGTAATTGGAGAGAGAGCACTGTGTGTATTTATCTGTAATTGGAGAGTGAGCACTGTGTATTTATCTGTAATTGGGATGTCAGTGCTGTGTATTTATCTGTAATCAGAAGGGTGAGCGCTGTGTATTTATCTGTAATTGGCGTGTGAGCGCTGTGTATTTATCTGTAATCGGGAGTGTGAGCCCTGTTTATTTATCTGTAATCGGGAGTGTGAGCTCTGTTTATTAATCCGTAATCATGAGTTTGTGCACTGTGTATTTACCTGTAATAGGAGTGTGAGCGCTATGTATTCATCTATAATTGGAGTGTGAGCGCTGTGTATTTAACAGTAATCAGGAGAAAGAGCACTGCGTATTTATCTGTAATTGGAGAGTGAGCGCTGTGCATTTATCTGTAATCAAGAGAGTTAGCGCTGTGCATTTATCTGTAATCAAGAGAGTTAGCGCTGTGTATTTATCTATAATTGGAGTATGAGCGCTGTGTATTTATCTGTAAGCGGCAGTGTGAGCGCTGTGTATTTATCTGTAATCAGGATGGTGAGCGCTGTGTATTTATCTGTAATTGGAGTATGAGCGCTGTGTATTTATCTGTAATTGGGGTGTGGGCGCTGTTTATTTATCTGTAATTTGGAGTGTGAGCGCTGTGTATTTATCTGTAATCGGGAGTGTGAGCGCTGTGTATTTACTTGTAATTAGGAGAAAGAGCACTGTGTATTTATCTGTAACTGGAGAGTGAGCACTGTGTATTTATCTTTAATCGAGATGTCAGTGCAGTGTATTTATCTGTAATCAGGAGAGTGAGCACTGTGTATTATCTGTAATCAGGAGAATGAGCACTGTGTATTTATCTGTAATCGAGAGTGTGAGCGCTGTGTATTTATCTGTAATCGGGAGTGTGAGCGCTGTGTATTTATCTGTAATCGGGAGTGTGAGCGCTGTTTATTTATCTGTAATCGGGAGTGTGAGCTCTGTTTATTAATCCGTAATCATGAGTTTGTGCACTGTGTATTTACCTATAATAGGAGTGTTAGCGCCATGTATTCATCTGTAACTCGAGTGCGAGCGCTGTTTATTTATCTGTAATCAGGAGTGTCAGCGCTGTGTAATTATCTGTAATCAGAAGGGTGAGCGCTGTGTATTTATCTGTATTTGGAGTGTGAGCACTGTGTATTTATCTGTTATCGGGAGTGTGAACGCTGTGTATTTATCTGTAATTGTGGTGTGGGCGCTGATTATTTATCTGTAATCGGGAGTGTGAGCGCTGTTTATTTATGTGTGATCGGGAGTGTGAGCTCTGTTTATTAATCCGTAATCATGAGTTTGTGCACTGTGTATTTACCTGTAATAGGAGTGTTAGCGCTATGTATTCATCTGTAATTGGAGTGCCATCGCTGTGTATTTATCTGTAATTGGGGTGTGGGCACTGTGTATTTATCTGTAATTGGGGTGTGGGCGCTGTGTATTTCTCTGTAATTGGAGGGTGAGCGCTGTGTATTTATCTGTAGTCAGGAGAAAGAGTACTGTGTATTTATCTGTAACTGGAGAGTGAGCACTGTGTATTTATCTTTAATCGAGATGTCAGTGCAGTGTATTTATCTGTAATCAGGAGAGTGAGCACTGTGTATTATCTGTAATCAGGAGAATGAGCACTGTGTATTTATCTGTAATCAGGAGTGTGAGCACTGTGTATTTATCTGTAATTGGGGTGTGGGCGCTGTGTATTTATCTGTAATTGGAGTAAGAGCACTGTGTATTTAATTGTAATTGGAGAGTGAGCGCTGTGCATTTATCAGTAATTGGGAGTGTGAGCACTGTGTTTTTATCTGTAATCAGGAGTGTCAGCGCTGTGTAATTAAATGTAATCGGTAGTATGAGCGCTTTGTATTTATCTGTAATTGGGAATGTGAGCGCGGTGTATTTATCTGTCATTGGGACTGAGTGCTGTGTATTTACCTGGAATCGAGAGTGTGAACGCTGTATATTTATCTCTAATTGGAGTATGAGCGCTGTGTATTTATCTGTAATTGGAGTATGAGCGCTGTGCATTTATCTGTAAGCGGGAGTGTGAGCGCCGTATATTTATCTGCAATTGGAGAGTGAACGCTGTATATTTACCTGCAATAAAGAGAAAGAGCACTGTGTATTTGTCTGCAACTGGAGAGTGAGTGCTGTGCATTTATCTGTAATCAGGTAGGTGGGCGCTGTGTATTTATCTGTAATTGGAGTATGAGCGCTGTGTATTTATCTGTAATCAGGAGAGTGAGCACTGTGTATGTATCTGTAATCAGGTAGGTGAGCGCTGTGTATTTATCTGTAATTGGATTGTGAGCGCTGTGCATTTATCTGTAATCGGTAGTGTGAGCGTTATGTATTCATCTGTAATTGGAGTGTGAGCGCTGTGTATTTATCTGTAATTGGGGTGTGGGCGCTGTTTATTTATCTGTAATCTGGAGTGTGAGTGCTGTTTATTTATCTGTAATCGGGAGTTTGAGCTCTGTTTATTTATCTGTAATTGGAGAGTGAACGCTGTGTATTTATCTATAATCAGGAGTGTGAGCGCTGTGTATTTATCTGTAATTGGGAGTGTGGGCACTGTTTATTTATCTGTAATCATGAGTTTGAGCACAGTTTATTTATCCGTAATCATGAGTTTGGGCACTGTGTATCTATCTGTAATCGGAGTGTGAGCGCTGTGTATTTATCTGTAATTGGAGAGTGTGCACTGTGTATTTATCTGTAATCGGGAGTGTGAAGGCTGTGTATTTCTCTGTAATTGGAAGGTGAGCGCTGTGTATTTAACTGTAGTCAGGAGAAAGAGTACTGTGTATTTATCTGTAACTGGAGAGTGAGCACTGTGTATTTATCTTTAATCGAGATGTCAGTGCAGTGTATTTATCTGTAATCAGGAGAGTGAGCGCTGTGTATTTATCTGTAATCAGGAGAATGAGCACTGTGTATTTATCTGTAATCGGGAGTGTGAGCGCTGTGTATTTATCTGTAATCGGGAGTGTGAGCGCTGTGTATTTATCTGTAATTGGGATGTCAGTGCTGTGTATTTATCTGTAATCAGGAGGGTGAGCGCTGTTTATTTATCTGTAATCGGGAGTGTGAGCTCTGTTTATTAATCCGTAATCATGAGTTTGTGCACTGTGTATTTACCTGTAATAGGAGTGTGAGCGCTATGTATTCATCTGTAGTTGGAGTGCGAGCGCTATGTATTCATCTGTAATTGGAGTGTGAGCGCTGTGTATTTATCTGTAATTGGGGTGTGGGCACTGTGTATTTATCTGTAATTGGGATGTGGGCGCTGTTTATTTATCTGTAATCGGGAGGGTGAGCGCTGTGTATTTACCTGTAATAGGAGTGTGAGCGCTTTGTATTTATCTGTAATTGGGGTGTGGGTGCTGTGTATTATCTGTAATTGGAGTGTGAGTGTTGTGTATTTACGTGTAATCAGGAGAGTGAGCACTGTGTATTTAATTGTAATCAGAAGGCTGAGCACTGTGTATTTATCTTTAATCGGTAGTGTGAATGCTGTATATTTATCTGTAATTGGAGTGTGAGTCCTGTATATTTATCTGTAATTGGGAGTGTGATCGCTGTGTATTTATCTGTAATCGGGAGCCTGAGCACTGTCATTTTATCTGTAATTGGGATTTGAACGCAGTGTATTTATCTGCAGTTGGCATGTGAGCGCTGTGTATTTATCCATAATTGGGAGCCTGAGCACTGTCATTTTACCTGTAATCGGGAATGTGATCACTGTGTATTTATCTGTAATCGGGAGTGTGAGCACTTTGTATTTATCTTTAATCGAGATGTCAGTGCAGTGTATTTATCTGTAATCAGGAGAGTGAGCACTGTGTATTATCTGTAATCAGGAGAATGAGCACTGTGTATTTATCTGTAATCAGGAGTGTGAGCACTGTGTATTTATCTGTAATTGGGGTGTGGGCGCTGTGTATTTATCTGTAATTGGAGTAAGAGCACTGTGTATTTAATTGTAATTGGAGAGTGAGCGCTGTGCATTTATCAGTAATTGGGAGTGTGAGCACTGTGTTTTTATCTGTAATCAGGAGTGTCAGCGCTGTGTAATTAAATGTAATCGGTAGTATGAGCGCTTTGTATTTATCTGTAATTGGGAATGTGAGCGCGGTGTATTTATCTGTCATTGGGACTGAGTGCTGTGTATTTACCTGGAATCGAGAGTGTGAACGCTGTATATTTATCTGTAATCAGGAGAATGAGCACTGTGTATTTATCTGTAATCAGAAGGGTGAGCACTGTGTATTTATCTGCAATTGGAGAGTGAGTGCTGTGCATTTATCAGTAATCAGGAGAGTGAGCGCTGTGTATTTATCTGTAATCAGGAGAGTGAGCGCTGTGTATTTATCTGTGATTGGAGAGTGAACGCTGTGTATTTATCTGTAATTGGAGAGTGAACGCTGTGTACTTATCTGTAATTGGAGAGTGAGCACTGTGTATTCATCTGTAATCATGAGTTTGTGCACTGTGTATTTACCTGTAAAAGGAGTGTGAGCACTATGTATTTATCTGTAATTGGGGTGTGGGCGCTGTGTATATATCTGTAATCGGTAGTGTGAGCGCTATGTATTCATCTGTAATTGGGATGTCAGTGCTGTGTATTTATCTGTAATCAGGAGGGTGAGCGTTGTGTATTTATCTGTAATTGGCATGTGAGCGCTGTGTATTTATCTGTAATCGGGAGTGTGAGCCCTGTTTATTTATCTGTAATCGGGAGTGTGAGCTCTGTTTATTAATCCGTAATCATGAGTTTGTGCACTGTGTATTTACCTGTAATAGGAGTGTGAGCGCTATGTATTCATCTATAATTGGAGTGTGAGCGCTGTGTATTTAACTGTAATCAGGAGAAAGAGCGTTGTGTATTTATCTGTAATTGGAGAGTGAGCGCAGTGTATTTATCTGTAATCGGGAGTTTGAAGGCTGTGTATTTCTCTGTAATTGGAGGGTGAGCGCTGTGTATTTACCTGTATTCAGGAGAAAGAGTACTGTGTATTTATCTGTAATTGGAGAGTGAGCACTGTGTGTATTTATCTGTAATTGGAGAGTGAGCACTGTGTATTTATCTGTAATTGGGATGTCAGTGCTGTGTATTTATCTGTAATCAGAAGGGTGAGCGCTGTGTATTTATCTGTAATTGGCGTGTGAGCGCTGTGTATTTATCTGTAATCGGGAGTGTGAGCCCTGTTTATTTATCTGTAATCGGGAGTGTGAGCTCTGTTTATTAATCCGTAATCATGAGTTTGTGCACTGTGTATTTACCTGTAATAGGAGTGTGAGCGCTATGTATTCATCTATAATTGGAGTGTGAGCGCTGTGTATTTAACAGTAATCAGGAGAAAGAGCACTGCGTATTTATCTGTAATTGGAGAGTGAGCGCTGTGCATTTATCTGTAATCAAGAGAGTTAGCGCTGTGCATTTATCTGTAATCAAGAGAGTTAGCGCTGTGTATTTATCTATAATTGGAGTATGAGCGCTGTGTATTTATCTGTAAGCGGCAGTGTGAGCGCTGTGTATTTATCTGTAATCAGGATGGTGAGCGCTGTGTATTTATCTGTAATTGGAGTATGAGCGCTGTGTATTTATCTGTAATTGGGGTGTGGGCGCTGTTTATTTATCTGTAATTTGGAGTGTGAGCGCTGTGTATTTATCTGTAATCGGGAGTGTGAGCGCTGTGTATTTACTTGTAATTAGGAGAAAGAGCACTGTGTATTTATCTGTAACTGGAGAGTGAGCACTGTGTATTTATCTTTAATCGAGATGTCAGTGCAGTGTATTTATCTGTAATCAGGAGAGTGAGCACTGTGTATTATCTGTAATCAGGAGAATGAGCACTGTGTATTTATCTGTAATCGGGAGTGTGAGCGCTGTGTATTTATCTGTAATCGGGAGTGTGAGCGCTGTGTATTTAACTGTAATCGGGAGTGTGAGCGCTGTTTATTTATCTGTAATCGGGAGTGTGAGCTCTGTTTATTAATCCGTAATCATGAGTTTGTGCACTGTGTATTTACCTGTAATAGGAGTGTTAGCGCCATGTATTCATCTGTAACTGGAGTGCGAGCGCTGTTTATTTATCTGTAATCAGGAGTGTCAGCGCTGTGTAATTATCTGTAATCAGGAGGGTGAGCGCTGTGTATTTATCTGTATTTGGAGTGTGAGCACTGTGTATTTATCTGTTATCGGGAGTGTGAACGCTGTGTATTTATCTGTAATTGTGGTGTGGGCGCTGATTATTTATCTGTAATCGGGAGTGTGAGCGCTGTTTATTTATGTGTGATCGGGAGTGTGAGCTCTGTTTATTAATCCGTAATCATGAGTTTGTGCACTGTATATTTACCTGTAATAGGAGTGTTAGCGCTATGTATTCATCTGTAATTGGAGTGCCAGCGCTGTGTATTTATCTGTAATTGGGGTGTGGGCACTGTGTATTTATCTGTAATTGGGGTGTGGGCGCTGTGTATTTCTCTGTAATTGGAGGGTGAGCGCTGTGTATTTATCTGTAGTCAGGAGAAAGAGTACTGTGTATTTATCTGTAACTGGAGAGTGAGCACTGTGTATTTATCTGTAACTGGAGAGTGAGCACTTTGTATTTATCTTTAATCGAGATGTCAGTGCAGTGTATTTATCTGTAATCAGGAGAGTGAGCGCTGTGTATTTATCTGTAATCAGGAGAATGAGCACTGTGTATTTATCTGTAATCGGGAGTGTGAGCGCTGTGTATTTATCTGTAATCGGGAGTGTGAGCGCTGTGTATTTATCTGTAATTGGGATGTCAGTGCTGTGTATTTATCTGTAATCAGGAGGGTGAGCGCTGTTTATTTATCTGTAATCGGGAGTGTGAGCTCTGTTTATTAATCCGTAATCATGAGTTTGTGCACTGTGTATTTACCTGTAATAGGAGTGTGAGCGCTATGTATTCATCTGTAGTTGGAGTGCGAGCGCTATGTATTCATCTGTAATTGGAGTGTGAGCGCTGTGTATTTATCTGTAATTGGGGTGTGGGCACTGTGTATTTATCTGTAATTGGGATGTGGACGCTGTTTATTTATCTGTAATCGGGAGGGTGAGCGCTGTGTATTTACCTGTAATAGGAGTGTGAGCGCTTTGTATTTATCTGTAATTGGGGTGTGGGTGCTGTGTATTATCTGTAATTGGAGTGTGAGTGTTGTGTATTTACGTGTAATCAGGAGAGTGAGCACTGTGTATTTAATTGTAATCAGAAGGCTGAGCACTGTGTATTTATCTTTAATCGGTAGTGTGAATGCTGTATATTTATCTGTAATTGGATTGTGAGTCCTGTATATTTATCTGTATTTGGGAGTGTGATCGCTGTGTATTTATCTGTAATCGGGAGCCTGAGCACTGTCATTTTATCTGTAATTGGGATTTGAACGCAGTGTATTTATCTGCAGTTGGCATGTGAGCGCTGTGTATTTATCCATAATTGGGAGCCTGAGCACTGTCATTTTACCTGTAATCGGGAATGTGATCACTGTGTATTTATCTGTAATCGGGTGTGTCAGCGCTGTGTATTTAAAATGTAATCGGTAGTGTGAGCTCTGTGTATTTATCTGTAATCGTGAATGTGAGGGCTGTGTATCTACCTGTAATTGGAGTGTGAGCGCTGTGTCTTTATCTGTAATTGGGGTGTAGGCGCTGTTTATTTACCTGTAATCGGGAGTGTGAGCGCTGTTTATTAATCCATAATCATGCGTTTGAGCGCTGTGTATTTATCTGTAATTGGAGCGTGTGCACTGTGTATTTATCTGTAATTGGAGAGTAAGCACAGTGTATTTATCTGTAATCGGGAATGTGAAGGCTGTTTATTTCTCTGTAATTGGAGGGTGAGCGCTGTGTATTTATCTGTAATTGGCATGTGAGCGCTGTGTATTTATCTGTAATCAGGAGAGTGAACGCTGTGTATTGATCTGAAATCAGGAGAAAGAGCGTTGTGTATTTATCTGTAATTGGTGAGTGAGCGCAGTGTATTTATCTGTAATCGGGAGTTTGAAGGCTGTGTATTTCTCTGTAATTGGAGGGTGAGCGCTGTATTTACCTGTAGTCAGGAGAAAGAGTACTGTGTATTTATCTGTAATTGGAGAGAGAGCACTGTGTGTATTTATCTGTAATTGGAGAGTGAGCACTGTGTATTTATCTGTAATTGGGATGTCAGTGCTGTGTATTTATCTGTAATCAGAAGGGTGAGCGCTGTGTATTTATCTGTAATTGGCGTGTGAGCGCTGTGTATTTATCTGTAATCGGGAGTGTGAGCCCTGTTTATTTATCTGTAATCGGGAGTGTGAGCTCTGTTTATTAATCCGTAATCATGAGTTTGTGCACTGTGTATTTACCTGTAATAGGAGTGTGAGCGCTATGTATTCATCTATAATTGGAGTGTGAGCGCTGTGTATTTAACAGTAATCAGGAGAAAGAGCACTGCGTATTTATCTGTAATTGGAGAGTGAGCGCTGTGCATTTATCTGTAATCAAGAGAGTTAGCGCTGTGCATTTATCTGTAATCAAGAGAGTTAGCGCTGTGTATTTATCTATAATTGGAGTATGAGCGCTGTGTATTTATCTGTAAGCGGCAGTGTGAGCGCTGTGTATTTATCTGTAATCAGGATGGTGAGCGCTGTGTATTTATCTGTAATTGGAGTATGAGCACTGTGTATTTATCTGTAATTGGGGTGTGGGCGCTGTTTATTTATCTGTAATTTGGAGTGTGAGCGCTGTGTATTTATCTGTAATCGGGAGTGTGAGCGCTGTGTATTTACTTGTAATTAGGAGAAAGAGCACTGTGTATTTATCTGTAACTGGAGAGTGAGCACTGTGTATTTATCTTTAATCGAGATGTCAGTGCAGTGTATTTATCTGTAATCAGGAGAGTGAGCACTGTGTATTATCTGTAATCAGGAGAATGAGCACTGTGTATTTATCTGTAATCGAGAGTGTGAGCGCTGTGTATTTATCTGTAATCGGGAGTGTGAGCGCTGTGTATTTATCTGTAATCGGGAGTGTGAGCGCTGTTTATTTATCTGTAATCGGGAGTGTGAGCTCTGTTTATTAATCCGTAATCATGAGTTTGTGCACTGTGTATTTACCTATAATAGGAGTGTTAGCGCCATGTATTCATCTGTAACTCGAGTGCGAGCGCTGTTTATTTATCTGTAATCAGGAGTGTCAGCGCTGTGTAATTATCTGTAATCAGAAGGGTGAGCGCTGTGTATTTATCTGTATTTGGAGTGTGAGCACTGTGTATTTATCTGTTATCGGGAGTGTGAACGCTGTGTATTTATCTGTAATTGTGGTGTGGGCGCTGATTATTTATCTGTAATCGGGAGTGTGAGCGCTGTTTATTTATGTGTGATCGGGAGTGTGAGCTCTGTTTATTAATCCGTAATCATGAGTTTGTGCACTGTGTATTTACCTGTAATAGGAGTGTTAGCGCTATGTATTCATCTGTAATTGGAGTGCCATCGCTGTGTATTTATCTGTAATTGGGGTGTGGGCACTGTGTATTTATCTGTAATTGGGGTGTGGGCGCTGTGTATTTCTCTGTAATTGGAGGGTGAGCGCTGTGTATTTATCTGTAGTCAGGAGAAAGAGTACTGTGTATTTATCTGTAACTGGAGAGTGAGCACTGTGTATTTATCTTTAATCGAGATGTCAGTGCAGTGTATTTATCTGTAATCAGGAGAGTGAGCACTGTGTATTATCTGTAATCAGGAGAATGAGCACTGTGTATTTATCTGTAATCAGGAGTGTGAGCACTGTGTATTTATCTGTAATTGGGGTGTGGGCGCTGTGTATTTATCTGTAATTGGAGTAAGAGCACTGTGTATTTAATTGTAATTGGAGAGTGAGCGCTGTGCATTTATCAGTAATTGGGAGTGTGAGCACTGTTTTTATCTGTAATCAGGAGTGTCAGCGCTGTGTAATTAAATGTAATCGGTAGTATGAGCGCTTTGTATTTATCTGTAATTGGGAATGTGAGCGCGGTGTATTTATCTGTCATTGGGACTGAGTGCTGTGTATTTACCTGGAATCGAGAGTGTGAACGCTGTATATTTATCTCTAATTGGAGTATGAGCGCTGTGTATTTATCTGTAATTGGAGTATGAGCGCTGTGCATTTATCTGTAAGCGGGAGTGTGAGCGCCGTATATTTATCTGCAATTGGAGAGTGAACGCTGTATATTTACCTGCAATAAAGAGAAAGAGCACTGTGTATTTGTCTGCAACTGGAGAGTGAGTGCTGTGCATTTATCTGTAATCAGGTAGGTGGGCGCTGTGTATTTATCTGTAATTGGAGTATGAGCGCTGTGTATTTATCTGTAATCAGGAGAGTGAGCACTGTGTATGTATCTATAATCAGGTAGGTGAGCGCTGTGTATTTATCTGTAATTGGATTGTGAGCGCTGTGCATTTATCTGTAATCGGTAGTGTGAGCGTTATGTATTCATCTGTAATTGGAGTGTGAGCGCTGTGTATTTATCTGTAATTGGGGTGTGGGCGCTGTTTATTTATCTGTAATCTGGAGTGTGAGTGCTGTTTATTTATCTGTAATCGGGAGTTTGAGCTCTGTTTATTTATCTGTAATTGGAGAGTGAACGCTGTGTATTTATCTATAATCAGGAGTGTGAGCGCTGTGTATTTATCTGTAATTGGGAGTGTGGGCACTGTTTATTTATCTGTAATCATGAGTTTGAGCACAGTTTATTTATCCGTAATCATGAGTTTGGGCACTGTGTATCTATCTGTAATCGGAGTGTGAGCGCTGTGTATTTATCTGTAATTGGAGAGTGTGCACTGTGTATTTATCTGTAATCGGGAGTGTGAAGGCTGTGTATTTCTCTGTAATTGGAAGGTGAGCGCTGTGTATTTAACTGTAGTCAGGAGAAAGAGTACTGTGTATTTATCTGTAACTGGAGAGTGAGCACTGTGTATTTATCTTTAATCGAGATGTCAGTGCAGTGTATTTATCTGTAATCAGGAGAGTGAGCGCTGTGTATTTATCTGTAATCAGGAGAATGAGCACTGTGTATTTATCTGTAATCGGGAGTGTGAGCGCTGTGTATTTATCTGTAATCGGGAGTGTGAGCGCTGTGTATTTATCTGTAATTGGGATGTCAGTGCTGTGTATTTAACTGTAATCAGGAGGGTGAGCGCTGTGTATTTATCTGTAATTGGCGTGTGAGCGCTGTGTATTTATCTGTAATCGGGAGTGTGAGCCCTGTTTATTTATCTGTAATCGGGAGTGTGAGCTCTGTTTATTAATCCGTAATCATGAGTTTGTGCACTGTGTATTTACCTGTAATAGGAGTGTGAGCGCTATGTATTCATCTGTAGTTGGAGTGCGAGCGCTATGTATTCATCTGTAATTGGAGTGTGAGCGCTGTGTATTTATCTGTAATTGGGGTGTGGGCACTGTGTATTTATCTGTAATTGGGATGTGGGCGCTGTTTATTTATCTGTAATCGGGAGGGTGAGCGCTGTGTATTTACCTGTAATAGGAGTGTGAGCGCTGTGTATTTATCTGTAATTGGGGTGTGGGTGCTGTGTATTATCTGTAATTGGAGTGTGAGCGTTGTGTATTTACGTGTAATCAGGAGAGTGAGCACTGTGTATTTAATTGTAATCAGAAGGCTGAGCACTGTGTATTTATCTTTAATCGGTAGTGTGAATGCTGTATATTTATCTGTAATTGGAGTGTGAGTCCTGTGTATTTATCTGTAATCGGGAGTGTGAGCGCTGTTTATTTATCTGTAATCGGGAGTGTGAGCTCTGTTTATTAATCCGTAATCATGAGTTTGTGCACTGTGTATTTACCTGTAATAGGAGTGTTAGCGCCATGTATTCATCTGTAACTGGAGTGCGAGCGCTGTTTATTTATCTGTAATCAGGAGTGTCAGCGCTGTGTAATTATCTGTAATCAGGAGGGTGAGCGCTGTGTATGTATCTGTATTTGGAGTGTGAGCACTGTGTATTTATCTGTTATCAGGAGTGTGAACGCTGTGTATTTATCTGTAATTGTGGTGTGGGCGCTGATTATTTATCTGTAATCGGGAGTGTGAGCGCTGTTTATTTATCTGTGATCGGGAGTGTGAGCTCTGTTTATTAATCCGTAATCATGAGTTTGTGCACTGTGTATTTACCTGTAATGGGAGTTTGAGCGCTTCGTATTCATCTGTAATTGGAGTGTGAGCGCTGTGTATTTATCTGTAATTGTGGTGTGGGCGCTGTATATTTATCTGTAATTGGAGTAAGAGCACTGTGTATTTAATTGTAATTGGAGAGTGAGCGCTGTGCATTTATCAGTAATTGGGAGTGTGAGCACTGTGTTTTTATCTGTAATCAGGAGTGTCAGCGCTGTGTAATTAAATGTAATCGGTAGTATGAGCGCTTTGTATTTATCTGTAATTGGGAATGTGAGCGCGGTGTATTTATCTGTCATTGGGACTGAGTGCTGTGTATTTACCTGGAATCGAGAGTGTGAACGCTGTATATTTATCTGTAATCAGGAGAATGAGCACTGTGTATTTATCTGTAATCAGAAGGGTGAGCACTGTGTATTTATCTGCAATTGGAGAGTGAGTGCTGTGCATTTATCAGTAATCAGGAGAGTGAGCGCTGTGTATTTATCTGTAATCAGGAGAGTGAGCGCTGTGTATTTATCTGTGATTGGAGAGTGAACGCTGTGTATTTATCTGTAATTGGAGAGTGAACACTGTGTACTTATCTGTAATTGGAGAGTGAGCACTGTGTATTCATCTGTAATCATGAGTTTGTGCACTGTGTATTTACCTGTAAAAGGAGTGTGAGCACTATGTATTTATCTGTAATTGGGGTGTGGGCGCTGTGTATATATCTGTAATCGGTAGTGTGAGCGCTATGTATTCATCTGTAATTGGGATGTCAGTGCTGTGTATTTATCTGTAATCAGGAGGGTGAGCGTTGTGTATTTATCTGTAATTGGCATGTGAGCGCTGTGTATTTATCTGTAATCGGGAGTGTGAGCCCTGTTTATTTATCTGTAATCGGGAGTGTGAGCTCTGTTTATTAATCCGTAATCATGAGTTTGTGCACTGTGTATTTACCTGTAATAGGAGTGTGAGCGCTATGTATTCATCTATAATTGGAGTGTGAGCGCTGTGTATTTAACTGTAATCAGGAGAAAGAGCGTTGTGTATTTATCTGTAATTGGAGAGTGAGCGCAGTGTATTTATCTGTAATCGGGAGTTTGAAGGCTGTGTATTTCTCTGTAATTGGAGGGTGAGCGCTGTGTATTTACCTGTATTCAGGAGAAAGAGTACTGTGTATTTATCTGTAATTGGAGAGTGAGCACTGTGTGTATTTATCTGTAATTGGAGAGTGAGCACTGTGTATTTATCTGTAATTGGGATGTCAGTGCTGTGTATTTATCTGTAATCAGAAGGGTGAGCGCTGTGTATTTATCTGTAATTGGCGTGTGAGCGCTGTGTATTTATCTGTAATCGGGAGTGTGAGCCCTGTTTATTTATCTGTAATCGGGAGTGTGAGCTCTGTTTATTAATCCGTAATCATGAGTTTGTGCACTGTGTATTTACCTGTAATAGGAGTGTGAGCGCTATGTATTCATCTATAATTGGAGTGTGAGCGCTGTGTATTTAACAGTAATCAGGAGAAAGAGCACTGCGTATTTATCTGTAATTGGAGAGTGAGCGCTGTGCATTTATCTGTAATCAAGAGAGTTAGCGCTGTGCATTTATCTGTAATCAAGAGAGTTAGCGCTGTGTATTTATCTATAATTGGAGTATGAGCGCTGTGTATTTATCTGTAAGCGGCAGTGTGAGCGCTGTGTATTTATCTGTAATCAGGATGGTGAGCGCTGTGTATTTATCTGTAATTGGAGTATGAGCGCTGTGTATTTATCTGTAATTGGGGTGTGGGCGCTGTTTATTTATCTGTAATTTGGAGTGTGAGCGCTGTGTATTTATCTGTAATCGGGAGTGTGAGCGCTGTGTATTTACTTGTAATTAGGAGAAAGAGCACTGTGTATTTATCTGTAACTGGAGAGTGAGCACTGTGTATTTATCTTTAATCGAGATGTCAGTGCAGTGTATTTATCTGTAATCAGGAGAGTGAGCACTGTGTATTATCTGTAATCAGGAGAATGAACACTGTGTATTTATCTGTAATCGGGAGTGTGAGCGCTGTGTATTTATCTGTAATCGGGAGTGTGAGCGCTGTGTATTTATCTGTAATCGGGAGTGTGAGCGCTGTTTATTTATCTGTAATCGGGAGTGTGAGCTCTGTTTATTAATCCGTAATCATGAGTTTGTGCACTGTGTATTTACCTGTAATAGGAGTGTTAGCGCCATGTATTCATCTGTAACTGGAGTGCGAGCGCTGTTTATTTATCTGTAATCAGGAGTGTCAGCGCTGTGTAATTATCTGTAATCAGGAGGGTGAGCGCTGTGTATTTATCTGTATTTGGAGTGTGAGCACTGTGTATTTATCTGTTATCGGGAGTGTGAACGCTGTGTATTTATCTGTAATTGTGGTGTGGGCGCTGATTATTTATCTGTAATCGGGAGTGTGAGCGCTGTTTATTTATGTGTGATCGGGAGTGTGAGCTCTGTTTATTAATCCGTAATCATGAGTTTGTGCACTGTGTATTTACCTGTAATAGGAGTGTTAGCGCTATGTATTCATCTGTAATTGGAGTGCCAGCGCTGTGTATTTATCTGTAATTGGGGTGTGGGCACTGTGTATTTATCTGTAATTGGGGTGTGGGCGCTGTGTATTTCTCTGTAATTGGAGGGTGAGCGCTGTGTATTTATCTGTAGTCAGGAGAAAGAGTACTGTGTATTTATCTGTAACTGGAGAGTGAGCACTGTGTATTTATCTGTAACTGGAGAGTGAGCACTTTGTATTTATCTTTAATCGAGATGTCAGTGCAGTGTATTTATCTGTAATCAGGAGAGTGAGCGCTGTGTATTTATCTGTAATCAGGAGAATGAGCACTGTGTATTTATCTGTAATCGGGAGTGTGAGCGCTGTGTATTTATCTGTAATCGGGAGTGTGAGCGCTGTGTATTTATCTGTAATTGGGATGTCAGTGCTGTGTATTTATCTGTAATCAGGAGGGTGAGCGCTGTTTATTTATCTGTAATCGGGAGTGTGAGCTCTGTTTATTAATCCGTAATCATGAGTTTGTGCACTGTGTATTTACCTGTAATAGGAGTGTGAGCGCTATGTATTCATCTGTAGTTGGAGTGCGAGCGCTATGTATTCATCTGTAATTGGAGTGTGAGCGCTGTGTATTTATCTGTAATTGGGGTGTGGGCACTGTGTATTTATCTGTAATTGGGATGTGGGCGCTGTTTATTTATCTGTAATCGGGAGGGTGAGCGCTGTGTATTTACCTGTAATAGGAGTGTGAGCGCTTTGTATTTATCTGTAATTGGGGTGTGGGTGCTGTGTATTATCTGTAATTGGAGTGTGAGTGTTGTGTATTTACGTGTAATCAGGAGAGTGAGCACTGTGTATTTAATTGTAATCAGAAGGCTGAGCACTGTGTATTTATCTTTAATCGGTAGTGTGAATGCTGTATATTTATCTGTAATTGGAGTGTGAGTCCTGTATATTTATCTGTAATTGGGAGTGTGATCGCTGTGTATTTATCTGTAATCGGGAGCCTGAGCACTGTCATTTTATCTGTAATTGGGATTTGAACGCAGTGTATTTATCTGCAGTTGGCATGTGAGCGCTGTGTATTTATCCATAATTGGGAGCCTGAGCACTGTCATTTTACCTGTAATCGGGAATGTGATCACTGTGTATTTATCTGTAATCGGGAGTGTGAGCACTTTGTATTTATCTTTAATCGAGATGTCAGTGCAGTGTATTTATCTGTAATCAGGAGAGTGAGCACTGTGTATTATCTGTAATCAGGAGAATGAGCACTGTGTATTTATCTGTAATCAGGAGTGTGAGCACTGTGTATTTATCTGTAATTGGGGTGTGGGCGCTGTGTATTTATCTGTAATTGGAGTAAGAGCACTGTGTATTTAATTGTAATTGGAGAGTGAGCGCTGTGCATTTATCAGTAATTGGGAGTGTGAGCACTGTGTTTTTATCTGTAATCAGGAGTGTCAGCGCTGTGTAATTAAATGTAATCGGTAGTATGAGCGCTTTGTATTTATCTGTAATTGGGAATGTGAGCGCGGTGTATTTATCTGTCATTGGGACTGAGTGCTGTGTATTTACCTGGAATCGAGAGTGTGAACGCTGTATATTTATCTGTAATCAGGAGAATGAGCACTGTGTATTTATCTGTAATCAGAAGGGTGAGCACTGTGTATTTATCTGCAATTGGAGAGTGAGTGCTGTGCATTTATCAGTAATCAGGAGAGTGAGCGCTGTGTATTTATCTGTAATCAGGAGAGTGAGCGCTGTGTATTTATCTGTGATTGGAGAGTGAACGCTGTGTATTTATCTGTAATTGGAGAGTGAACGCTGTGTACTTATCTGTAATTGGAGAGTGAGCACTGTGTATTCATCTGTAATCATGAGTTTGTGCACTGTGTATTTACCTGTAAAAGGAGTGTGAGCACTATGTATTTATCTGTAATTGGGGTGTGGGCGCTGTGTATATATCTGTAATCGGTAGTGTGAGCGCTATGTATTCATCTGTAATTGGGATGTCAGTGCTGTGTATTTATCTGTAATCAGGAGGGTGAGCGTTGTGTATTTATCTGTAATTGGCATGTGAGCGCTGTGTATTTATCTGTAATCGGGAGTGTGAGCCCTGTTTATTTATCTGTAATCGGGAGTGTGAGCTCTGTTTATTAATCCGTAATCATGAGTTTGTGCACTGTGTATTTACCTGTAATAGGAGTGTGAGCGCTATGTATTCATCTATAATTGGAGTGTGAGCGCTGTGTATTTAACTGTAATCAGGAGAAAGAGCGTTGTGTATTTATCTGTAATTGGAGAGTGAGCGCAGTGTATTTATCTGTAATCGGGAGTTTGAAGGCTGTGTATTTCTCTGTAATTGGAGGGTGAGCGCTGTGTATTTACCTGTATTCAGGAGAAAGAGTACTGTGTATTTATCTGTAATTGGAGAGTGAGCACTGTGTGTATTTATCTGTAATTGGAGAGTGAGCACTGTGTATTTATCTGTAATTGGGATGTCAGTGCTGTGTATTTATCTGTAATCAGAAGGGTGAGCGCTGTGTATTTATCTGTAATTGGCGTGTGAGCGCTGTGTATTTATCTGTAATCGGGAGTGTGAGCCCTGTTTATTTATCTGTAATCGGGAGTGTGAGCTCTGTTTATTAATCCGTAATCATGAGTTTGTGCACTGTGTATTTACCTGTAATAGGAGTGTGAGCGCTATGTATTCATCTATAATTGGAGTGTGAGCGCTGTGTATTTAACAGTAATCAGGAGAAAGAGCACTGCGTATTTATCTGTAATTGGAGAGTGAGCGCTGTGCATTTATCTGTAATCAAGAGAGTTAGCGCTGTGCATTTATCTGTAATCAAGAGAGTTAGCGCTGTGTATTTATCTATAATTGGAGTATGAGCGCTGTGTATTTATCTGTAAGCGGCAGTGTGAGCGCTGTGTATTTATCTGTAATCAGGATGGTGAGCGCTGTGTATTTATCTGTAATTGGAGTATGAGCGCTGTGTATTTATCTGTAATTGGGGTGTGGGCGCTGTTTATTTATCTGTAATTTGGAGTGTGAGCGCTGTGTATTTATCTGTAATCGGGAGTGTGAGCGCTGTGTATTTACTTGTAATTAGGAGAAAGAGCACTGTGTATTTATCTGTAACTGGAGAGTGAGCACTGTGTATTTATCTTTAATCGAGATGTCAGTGCAGTGTATTTATCTGTAATCAGGAGAGTGAGCACTGTGTATTATCTGTAATCAGGAGAATGAGCACTGTGTATTTATCTGTAATCGGGAGTGTGAGCGCTGTGTATTTATCTGTAATCGGGAGTGTGAGCGCTGTGTATTTATCTGTAATCGGGAGTGTGAGCGCTGTTTATTTATCTGTAATCGGGAGTGTGAGCTCTGTTTATTAATCCGTAATCATGAGTTTGTGCACTGTGTATTTACCTGTAATAGGAGTGTTAGCGCCATGTATTCATCTGTAACTGGAGTGCGAGCGCTGTTTATTTATCTGTAATCAGGAGTGTCAGCGCTGTGTAATTATCTGTAATCAGGAGGGTGAGCGCTGTGTATTTATCTGTATTTGGAGTGTGAGCACTGTGTATTTATCTGTTATCGGGAGTGTGAACGCTGTGTATTTATCTGTAATTGTGGTGTGGGCGCTGATTATTTATCTGTAATCGGGAGTGTGAGCGCTGTTTATTTATGTGTGATCGGGAGTGTGAGCTCTGTTTATTAATCCGTAATCATGAGTTTGTGCACTGTGTATTTACCTGTAATAGGAGTGTTAGCGCTATGTATTCATCTGTAATTGGAGTGCCAGCGCTGTGTATTTATCTGTAATTGGGGTGTGGGCACTGTGTATTTATCTGTAATTGGGGTGTGGGCGCTGTGTATTTCTCTGTAATTGGAGGGTGAGCGCTGTGTATTTATCTGTAGTCAGGAGAAAGAGTACTGTGTATTTATCTGTAACTGGAGAGTGAGCACTGTGTATTTATCTGTAACTGGAGAGTGAGCACTTTGTATTTATCTTTAATCGAGATGTCAGTGCAGTGTATTTATCTGTAATCAGGAGAGTGAGCGCTGTGTATTTATCTGTAATCAGGAGAATGAGCACTGTGTATTTATCTGTAATCGGGAGTGTGAGCGCTGTGTATTTATCTGTAATCGGGAGTGTGAGCGCTGTGTATTTATCTGTAATTGGGATGTCAGTGCTGTGTATTTATCTGTAATCAGGAGGGTGAGCGCTGTTTATTTATCTGTAATCGGGAGTGTGAGCTCTGTTTATTAATCCGTAATCATGAGTTTGTGCACTGTGTATTTACCTGTAATAGGAGTGTGAGCGCTATGTATTCATCTGTAGTTGGAGTGCGAGCGCTATGTATTCATCTGTAATTGGAGTGTGAGCGCTGTGTATTTATCTGTAATTGGGGTGTGGGCACTGTGTATTTATCTGTAATTGGGATGTGGGCGCTGTTTATTTATCTGTAATCGGGAGGGTGAGCGCTGTGTATTTACCTGTAATAGGAGTGTGAGCGCTTTGTATTTATCTGTAATTGGGGTGTGGGTGCTGTGTATTATCTGTAATTGGAGTGTGAGTGTTGTGTATTTACGTGTAATCAGGAGAGTGAGCACTGTGTATTTAATTGTAATCAGAAGGCTGAGCACTGTGTATTTATCTTTAATCGGTAGTGTGAATGCTGTATATTTATCTGTAATTGGAGTGTGAGTCCTGTATATTTATCTGTAATTGGGAGTGTGATCGCTGTGTATTTATCTGTAATCGGGAGCCTGAGCACTGTCATTTTATCTGTAATTGGGATTTGAACGCAGTGTATTTATCTGCAGTTGGCATGTGAGCGCTGTGTATTTATCCATAATTGGGAGCCTGAGCACTGTCATTTTACCTGTAATCGGGAATGTGATCACTGTGTATTTATCTGTAATCGGGAGTGTGAGCACTTTGTATTTATCTTTAATCGAGATGTCAGTGCAGTGTATTTATCTGTAATCAGGAGAGTGAGCACTGTGTATTATCTGTAATCAGGAGAATGAGCACTGTGTATTTATCTGTAATCAGGAGTGTGAGCACTGTGTATTTATCTGTAATTGGGGTGTGGGCGCTGTGTATTTATCTGTAATTGGAGTAAGAGCACTGTGTATTTAATTGTAATTGGAGAGTGAGCGCTGTGCATTTATCAGTAATTGGGAGTGTGAGCACTGTGTTTTTATCTGTAATCAGGAGTGTCAGCGCTGTGTAATTAAATGTAATCGGTAGTATGAGCGCTTTGTATTTATCTGTAATTGGGAATGTGAGCGCGGTGTATTTATCTGTCATTGGGACTGAGTGCTGTGTATTTACCTGGAATCGAGAGTGTGAACGCTGTATATTTATCTGTAATCAGGAGAATGAGCACTGTGTATTTATCTGTAATCAGAAGGGTGAGCACTGTGTATTTATCTGCAATTGGAGAGTGAGTGCTGTGCATTTATCAGTAATCAGGAGAGTGAGCGCTGTGTATTTATCTGTAATCAGGAGAGTGAGCGCTGTGTATTTATCTGTGATTGGAGAGTGAACGCTGTGTATTTATCTGTAATTGGAGAGTGAACGCTGTGTACTTATCTGTAATTGGAGAGTGAGCACTGTGTATTCATCTGTAATCATGAGTTTGTGCACTGTGTATTTACCTGTAAAAGGAGTGTGAGCACTATGTATTTATCTGTAATTGGGGTGTGGGCGCTGTGTATATATCTGTAATCGGTAGTGTGAGCGCTATGTATTCATCTGTAATTGGGATGTCAGTGCTGTGTATTTATCTGTAATCAGGAGGGTGAGCGTTGTGTATTTATCTGTAATTGGCATGTGAGCGCTGTGTATTTATCTGTAATCGGGAGTGTGAGCCCTGTTTATTTATCTGTAATCGGGAGTGTGAGCTCTGTTTATTAATCCGTAATCATGAGTTTGTGCACTGTGTATTTACCTGTAATAGGAGTGTGAGCGCTATGTATTCATCTATAATTGGAGTGTGAGCGCTGTGTATTTAACTGTAATCAGGAGAAAGAGCGTTGTGTATTTATCTGTAATTGGAGAGTGAGCGCAGTGTATTTATCTGTAATCGGGAGTTTGAAGGCTGTGTATTTCTCTGTAATTGGAGGGTGAGCGCTGTGTATTTACCTGTATTCAGGAGAAAGAGTACTGTGTATTTATCTGTAATTGGAGAGTGAGCACTGTGTGTATTTATCTGTAATTGGAGAGTGAGCACTGTGTATTTATCTGTAATTGGGATGTCAGTGCTGTGTATTTATCTGTAATCAGAAGGGTGAGCGCTGTGTATTTATCTGTAATTGGCGTGTGAGCGCTGTGTATTTATCTGTAATCGGGAGTGTGAGCCCTGTTTATTTATCTGTAATCGGGAGTGTGAGCTCTGTTTATTAATCCGTAATCATGAGTTTGTGCACTGTGTATTTACCTGTAATAGGAGTGTGAGCGCTATGTATTCATCTATAATTGGAGTGTGAGCGCTGTGTATTTAACAGTAATCAGGAGAAAGAGCACTGCGTATTTATCTGTAATTGGAGAGTGAGCGCTGTGCATTTATCTGTAATCAAGAGAGTTAGCGCTGTGCATTTATCTGTAATCAAGAGAGTTAGCGCTGTGTATTTATCTATAATTGGAGTATGAGCGCTGTGTATTTATCTGTAAGCGGCAGTGTGAGCGCTGTGTATTTATCTGTAATCAGGATGGTGAGCGCTGTGTATTTATCTGTAATTGGAGTATGAGCGCTGTGTATTTATCTGTAATTGGGGTGTGGGCGCTGTTTATTTATCTGTAATTTGGAGTGTGAGCGCTGTGTATTTATCTGTAATCGGGAGTGTGAGCGCTGTGTATTTACTTGTAATTAGGAGAAAGAGCACTGTGTATTTATCTGTAACTGGAGAGTGAGCACTGTGTATTTATCTTTAATCGAGATGTCAGTGCAGTGTATTTATCTGTAATCAGGAGAGTGAGCACTGTGTATTATCTGTAATCAGGAGAATGAGCACTGTGTATTTATCTGTAATCGGGAGTGTGAGCGCTGTGTATTTATCTGTAATCGGGAGTGTGAGCGCTGTGTATTTATCTGTAATCGGGAGTGTGAGCGCTGTTTATTTATCTGTAATCGGGAGTGTGAGCTCTGTTTATTAATCCGTAATCATGAGTTTGTGCACTGTGTATTTACCTGTAATAGGAGTGTTAGCGCCATGTATTCATCTGTAACTGGAGTGCGAGCGCTGTTTATTTATCTGTAATCAGGAGTGTCAGCGCTGTGTAATTATCTGTAATCAGGAGGGTGAGCGCTGTGTATTTATCTGTATTTGGAGTGTGAGCACTGTGTATTTATCTGTTATCGGGAGTGTGAACGCTGTGTATTTATCTGTAATTGTGGTGTGGGCGCTGATTATTTATCTGTAATCGGGAGTGTGAGCGCTGTTTATTTATGTGTGATCGGGAGTGTGAGCTCTGTTTATTAATCCGTAATCATGAGTTTGTGCACTGTGTATTTACCTGTAATAGGAGTGTTAGCGCTATGTATTCATCTGTAATTGGAGTGCCAGCGCTGTGTATTTATCTGTAATTGGGGTGTGGGCACTGTGTATTTATCTGTAATTGGGGTGTGGGCGCTGTGTATTTCTCTGTAATTGGAGGGTGAGCGCTGTGTATTTATCTGTAGTCAGGAGAAAGAGTACTGTGTATTTATCTGTAACTGGAGAGTGAGCACTGTGTATTTATCTTTAATCGAGATGTCAGTGCAGTGTATTTATCTGTAATCAGGAGAGTGAGCACTGTGTATTATCTGTAATCAGGAGAATGAGCACTGTGTATTTATCTGTAATCAGGAGTGTGAGCACTGTGTATTTATCTGTAATTGGGGTGTGGGCGCTGTGTATTTATCTGTAATTGGAGTAAGAGCACTGTGTATTTAATTGTAATTGGAGAGTGAGCGCTGTGCATTTATCAGTAATTGGGAGTGTGAGCACTGTGTTTTTATCTGTAATCAGGAGTGTCAGCGCTGTGTAATTAAATGTAATCGGTAGTATGAGCGCTTTGTATTTATCTGTAATTGGGAATGTGAGCGCGGTGTATTTATCTGTCATTGGGACTGAGTGCTGTGTATTTACCTGGAATCGAGAGTGTGAACGCTGTATATTTATCTCTAATTGGAGTATGAGCGCTGTGTATTTATCTGTAATTGGAGTATGAGCGCTGTGCATTTATCTGTAAGCGGGAGTGTGAGCGCCGTATATTTATCTGCAATTGGAGAGTGAACGCTGTATATTTACCTGCAATAAAGAGAAAGAGCACTGTGTATTTGTCTGCAACTGGAGAGTGAGTGCTGTGCATTTATCTGTAATCAGGTAGGTGGGCGCTGTGTATTTATCTGTAATTGGAGTATGAGCGCTGTGTATTTATCTGTAATCAGGAGAGTGAGCACTGTGTATGTATCTGTAATCAGGTAGGTGAGCGCTGTGTATTTATCTGTAATTGGATTGTGAGCGCTGTGCATTTATCTGTAATCGGTAGTGTGAGCGTTATGTATTCATCTGTAATTGGAGTGTGAGCGCTGTGTATTTATCTGTAATTGGGGTGTGGGCGCTGTTTATTTATCTGTAATCTGGAGTGTGAGTGCTGTTTATTTATCTGTAATCGGGAGTTTGAGCTCTGTTTATTTATCTGTAATTGGAGAGTGAACGCTGTGTATTTATCTATAATCAGGAGTGTGAGCGCTGTGTATTTATCTGTAATTGGGAGTGTGGGCACTGTTTATTTATCTGTAATCATGAGTTTGAGCACAGTTTATTTATCCGTAATCATGAGTTTGGGCACTGTGTATCTATCTGTAATCGGAGTGTGAGCGCTGTGTATTTATCTGTAATTGGAGAGTGTGCACTGTGTATTTATCTGTAATCGGGAGTGTGAAGGCTGTGTATTTCTCTGTAATTGGAAGGTGAGCGCTGTGTATTTAACTGTAGTCAGGAGAAAGAGTACTGTGTATTTATCTGTAACTGGAGAGTGAGCACTGTGTATTTATCTTTAATCGAGATGTCAGTGCAGTGTATTTATCTGTAATCAGGAGAGTGAGCGCTGTGTATTTATCTGTAATCAGGAGAATGAGCACTGTGTATTTATCTGTAATCGGGAGTGTGAGCGCTGTGTATTTATCTGTAATCGGGAGTGTGAGCGCTGTGTATTTATCTGTAATTGGGATGTCAGTGCTGTGTATTTAACTGTAATCAGGAGGGTGAGCGCTGTGTATTTATCTGTAATTGGCGTGTGAGCGCTGTGTATTTATCTGTAATCGGGAGTGTGAGCCCTGTTTATTTATCTGTAATCGGGAGTGTGAGCTCTGTTTATTAATCCGTAATCATGAGTTTGTGCACTGTGTATTTACCTGTAATAGGAGTGTGAGCGCTATGTATTCATCTGTAGTTGGAGTGCGAGCGCTATGTATTCATCTGTAATTGGAGTGTGAGCGCTGTGTATTTATCTGTAATTGGGGTGTGGGCACTGTGTATTTATCTGTAATTGGGATGTGGGCGCTGTTTATTTATCTGTAATCGGGAGGGTGAGCGCTGTGTATTTACCTGTAATAGGAGTGTGAGCGCTGTGTATTTATCTGTAATTGGGGTGTGGGTGCTGTGTATTATCTGTAATTGGAGTGTGAGCGTTGTGTATTTACGTGTAATCAGGAGAGTGAGCACTGTGTATTTAATTGTAATCAGAAGGCTGAGCACTGTGTATTTATCTTTAATCGGTAGTGTGAATGCTGTATATTTATCTGTAATTGGAGTGTGAGTCCTGTGTATTTATCTGTAATCGGGAGTGTGAGCGCTGTTTATTTATCTGTAATCGGGAGTGTGAGCTCTGTTTATTAATCCGTAATCATGAGTTTGTGCACTGTGTATTTACCTGTAATAGGAGTGTTAGCGCCATGTATTCATCTGTAACTGGAGTGCGAGCGCTGTTTATTTATCTGTAATCAGGAGTGTCAGCGCTGTGTAATTATCTGTAATCAGGAGGGTGAGCGCTGTGTATGTATCTGTATTTGGAGTGTGAGCACTGTGTATTTATCTGTTATCAGGAGTGTGAACGCTGTGTATTTATCTGTAATTGTGGTGTGGGCGCTGATTATTTATCTGTAATCGGGAGTGTGAGCGCTGTTTATTTATCTGTGATCGGGAGTGTGAGCTCTGTTTATTAATCCGTAATCATGAGTTTGTGCACTGTGTATTTACCTGTAATGGGAGTTTGAGCGCTTCGTATTCATCTGTAATTGGAGTGTGAGCGCTGTGTATTTATCTGTAATTGTGGTGTGGGCGCTGTATATTTATCTGTAATTGGAGTAAGAGCACTGTGTATTTAATTGTAATTGGAGAGTGAGCGCTGTGCATTTATCAGTAATTGGGAGTGTGAGCACTGTGTTTTTATCTGTAATCAGGAGTGTCAGCGCTGTGTAATTAAATGTAATCGGTAGTATGAGCGCTTTGTATTTATCTGTAATTGGGAATGTGAGCGCGGTGTATTTATCTGTCATTGGGACTGAGTGCTGTGTATTTACCTGGAATCGAGAGTGTGAACGCTGTATATTTATCTGTAATCAGGAGAATGAGCACTGTGTATTTATCTGTAATCAGAAGGGTGAGCACTGTGTATTTATCTGCAATTGGAGAGTGAGTGCTGTGCATTTATCAGTAATCAGGAGAGTGAGCGCTGTGTATTTATCTGTAATCAGGAGAGTGAGCGCTGTGTATTTATCTGTGATTGGAGAGTGAACGCTGTGTATTTATCTGTAATTGGAGTGTGAACGCTGTGTACTTATCTGTAATTGGAGAGTGAGCACTGTGTATTCATCTGTAATCATGAGTTTGTGCACTGTGTATTTACCTGTAAAAGGAGTGTGAGCACTATGTATTTATCTGTAATTGGGGTGTGGGCGCTGTGTATATATCTGTAATCGGTAGTGTGAGCGCTATGTATTCATCTGTAATTGGGATGTCAGTGCTGTGTATTTATCTGTAATCAGGAGGGTGAGCGTTGTGTATTTATCTGTAATTGGCATGTGAGCGCTGTGTATTTATCTGTAATCGGGAGTGTGAGCCCTGTTTATTTATCTGTAATCGGGAGTGTGAGCTCTGTTTATTAATCCGTAATCATGAGTTTGTGCACTGTGTATTTACCTGTAATAGGAGTGTGAGCGCTATGTATTCATCTATAATTGGAGTGTGAGCGCTGTGTATTTAACTGTAATCAGGAGAAAGAGCGTTGTGTATTTATCTGTAATTGGAGAGTGAGCGCAGTGTATTTATCTGTAATCGGGAGTTTGAAGGCTGTGTATTTCTCTGTAATTGGAGGGTGAGCGCTGTGTATTTACCTGTATTCAGGAGAAAGAGTACTGTGTATTTATCTGTAATTGGAGAGTGAGCACTGTGTGTATTTATCTGTAATTGGAGAGTGAGCACTGTGTATTTATCTGTAATTGGGATGTCAGTGCTGTGTATTTATCTGTAATCAGAAGGGTGAGCGCTGTGTATTTATCTGTAATTGGCGTGTGAGCGCTGTGTATTTATCTGTAATCGGGAGTGTGAGCCCTGTTTATTTATCTGTAATCGGGAGTGTGAGCTCTGTTTATTAATCCGTAATCATGAGTTTGTGCACTGTGTATTTACCTGTAATAGGAGTGTGAGCGCTATGTATTCATCTATAATTGGAGTGTGAGCGCTGTGTATTTAACAGTAATCAGGAGAAAGAGCACTGCGTATTTATCTGTAATTGGAGAGTGAGCGCTGTGCATTTATCTGTAATCAAGAGAGTTAGCGCTGTGCATTTATCTGTAATCAAGAGAGTTAGCGCTGTGTATTTATCTATAATTGGAGTATGAGCGCTGTGTATTTATCTGTAAGCGGCAGTGTGAGCGCTGTGTATTTATCTGTAATCAGGATGGTGAGCGCTGTGTATTTATCTGTAATTGGAGTATGAGCGCTGTGTATTTATCTGTAATTGGGGTGTGGGCGCTGTTTATTTATCTGTAATTTGGAGTGTGAGCGCTGTGTATTTATCTGTAATCGGGAGTGTGAGCGCTGTGTATTTACTTGTAATTAGGAGAAAGAGCACTGTGTATTTATCTGTAACTGGAGAGTGAGCACTGTGTATTTATCTTTAATCGAGATGTCAGTGCAGTGTATTTATCTGTAATCAGGAGAGTGAGCACTGTGTATTATCTGTAATCAGGAGAATGAGCACTGTGTATTTATCTGTAATCGGGAGTGTGAGCGCTGTGTATTTATCTGTAATCGGGAGTGTGAGCGCTGTGTATTTATCTGTAATCGGGAGTGTGAGCGCTGTTTATTTATGTGTAATCGGGAGTGTGAGCTCTGTTTATTAATCCGTAATCATGAGTTTGTGCACTGTGTATTTACCTGTAATAGGAGTGTTAGCGCCATGTATTCATCTGTAACTGGAGTGCGAGCGCTGTTTATTTATCTGTAATCAGGAGTGTCAGCGCTGTGTAATTATCTGTAATCAGGAGGGTGAGCGCTGTGTATTTATCTGTATTTGGAGTGTGAGCACTGTGTATTTATCTGTTATCGGGAGTGTGAACGCTGTGTATTTATCTGTAATTGTGGTGTGGGCGCTGATTATTTATCTGTAATCGGGAGTGTGAGCGCTGTTTATTTATGTGTGATCGGGAGTGTGAGCTCTGTTTATTAATCCGTAATCATGAGTTTGTGCACTGTATATTTACCTGTAATAGGAGTGTTAGCGCTATGTATTCATCTGTAATTGGAGTGCCAGCGCTGTGTATTTATCTGTAATTGGGGTGTGGGCACTGTGTATTTATCTGTAATTGGGGTGTGGGCGCTGTGTATTTCTCTGTAATTGGAGGGTGAGCGCTGTGTATTTATCTGTAGTCAGGAGAAAGAGTACTGTGTATTTATCTGTAACTGGAGAGTGAGCACTGTGTATTTATCTGTAACTGGAGAGTGAGCACTTTGTATTTATCTTTAATCGAGATGTCAGTGCAGTGTATTTATCTGTAATCAGGAGAGTGAGCGCTGTGTATTTATCTGTAATCAGGAGAATGAGCACTGTGTATTTATCTGTAATCGGGAGTGTGAGCGCTGTGTATTTATCTGTAATCGGGAGTGTGAGCGCTGTGTATTTATCTGTAATTGGGATGTCAGTGCTGTGTATTTATCTGTAATCAGGAGGGTGAGCGCTGTTTATTTATCTGTAATCGGGAGTGTGAGCTCTGTTTATTAATCCGTAATCATGAGTTTGTGCACTGTGTATTTACCTGTAATAGGAGTGTGAGCGCTATGTATTCATCTGTAGTTGGAGTGCGAGCGCTATGTATTCATCTGTAATTGGAGTGTGAGCGCTGTGTATTTATCTGTAATTGGGGTGTGGGCACTGTGTATTTATCTGTAATTGGGATGTGGACGCTGTTTATTTATCTGTAATCGGGAGGGTGAGCGCTGTGTATTTACCTGTAATAGGAGTGTGAGCGCTTTGTATTTATCTGTAATTGGGGTGTGGGTGCTGTGTATTATCTGTAATTGGAGTGTGAGTGTTGTGTATTTACGTGTAATCAGGAGAGTGAGCACTGTGTATTTAATTGTAATCAGAAGGCTGAGCACTGTGTATTTATCTTTAATCGGTAGTGTGAATGCTGTATATTTATCTGTAATTGGATTGTGAGTCCTGTATATTTATCTGTATTTGGGAGTGTGATCGCTGTGTATTTATCTGTAATCGGGAGCCTGAGCACTGTCATTTTATCTGTAATTGGGATTTGAACGCAGTGTATTTATCTGCAGTTGGCATGTGAGCGCTGTGTATTTATCCATAATTGGGAGCCTGAGCACTGTCATTTTACCTGTAATCGGGAATGTGATCACTGTGTATTTATCTGTAATCGGGTGTGTCAGCGCTGTGTATTTAAAATGTAATCGGTAGTGTGAGCTCTGTGTATTTATCTGTAATCGTGAATGTGAGGGCTGTGTATCTACCTGTAATTGGAGTGTGAGCGCTGTGTCTTTATCTGTAATTGGGGTGTAGGCGCTGTTTATTTACCTGTAATCGGGAGTGTGAGCGCTGTTTATTAATCCATAATCATGCGTTTGAGCGCTGTGTATTTATCTGTAATTGGAGCGTGTGCACTGTGTATTTATCTGTAATTGGAGAGTAAGCACAGTGTATTTATCTGTAATCGGGAATGTGAAGGCTGTTTATTTCTCTGTAATTGGAGGGTGAGCGCTGTGTATTTATCTGTAATTGGCATGTGAGCGCTGTGTATTTATCTGTAATCAGGAGAGTGAACGCTGTGTATTGATCTGAAATCAGGAGAAAGAGCGTTGTGTATTTATCTGTAATTGGAGAGTGAGCGCAGTGTATTTATCTGTAATCGGGAGTTTGAAGGCTGTGTATTTCTCTGTAATTGGAGGGTGAGCGCTGTATTTACCTGTAGTCAGGAGAAAGAGTACTGTGTATTTATCTGTAATTGGAGAGAGAGCACTGTGTGTATTTATCTGTAATTGGAGAGTGAGCACTGTGTATTTATCTGTAATTGGGATGTCAGTGCTGTGTATTTATCTGTAATCAGAAGGGTGAGCGCTGTGTATTTATCTGTAATTGGCGTGTGAGCGCTGTGTATTTATCTGTAATCGGGAGTGTGAGCCCTGTTTATTTATCTGTAATCGGGAGTGTGAGCTCTGTTTATTAATCCGTAATCATGAGTTTGTGCACTGTGTATTTACCTGTAATAGGAGTGTGAGCGCTATGTATTCATCTATAATTGGAGTGTGAGCGCTGTGTATTTAACAGTAATCAGGAGAAAGAGCACTGCGTATTTATCTGTAATTGGAGAGTGAGCGCTGTGCATTTATCTGTAATCAAGAGAGTTAGCGCTGTGCATTTATCTGTAATCAAGAGAGTTAGCGCTGTGTATTTATCTATAATTGGAGTATGAGCGCTGTGTATTTATCTGTAAGCGGCAGTGTGAGCGCTGTGTATTTATCTGTAATCAGGATGGTGAGCGCTGTGTATTTATCTGTAATTGGAGTATGAGCGCTGTGTATTTATCTGTAATTGGGGTGTGGGCGCTGTTTATTTATCTGTAATTTGGAGTGTGAGCGCTGTGTATTTATCTGTAATCGGGAGTGTGAGCGCTGTGTATTTACTTGTAATTAGGAGAAAGAGCACTGTGTATTTATCTGTAACTGGAGAGTGAGCACTGTGTATTTATCTTTAATCGAGATGTCAGTGCAGTGTATTTATCTGTAATCAGGAGAGTGAGCACTGTGTATTATCTGTAATCAGGAGAATGAGCACTGTGTATTTATCTGTAATCGAGAGTGTGAGCGCTGTGTATTTATCTGTAATCGGGAGTGTGAGCGCTGTGTATTTATCTGTAATCGGGAGTGTGAGCGCTGTTTATTTATCTGTAATCGGGAGTGTGAGCTCTGTTTATTAATCCGTAATCATGAGTTTGTGCACTGTGTATTTACCTATAATAGGAGTGTTAGCGCCATGTATTCATCTGTAACTCGAGTGCGAGCGCTGTTTATTTATCTGTAATCAGGAGTGTCAGCGCTGTGTAATTATCTGTAATCAGAAGGGTGAGCGCCGTGTATTTATCTGTATTTGGAGTGTGAGCACTGTGTATTTATCTGTTATCGGGAGTGTGAACGCTGTGTATTTATCTGTAATTGTGGTGTGGGCGCTGATTATTTATCTGTAATCGGGAGTGTGAGCGCTGTTTATTTATGTGTGATCGGGAGTGTGAGCTCTGTTTATTAATCCGTAATCATGAGTTTGTGCACTGTGTATTTACCTGTAATAGGAGTGTTAGCGCTATGTATTCATCTGTAATTGGAGTGCCATCGCTGTGTATTTATCTGTAATTGGGGTGTGGGCACTGTGTATTTATCTGTAATTGGGGTGTGGGCGCTGTGTATTTCTCTGTAATTGGAGGGTGAGCGCTGTGTATTTATCTGTAGTCAGGAGAAAGAGTACTGTGTATTTATCTGTAACTGGAGAGTGAGCACTGTGTATTTATCTTTAATCGAGATGTCAGTGCAGTGTATTTATCTGTAATCAGGAGAGTGAGCACTGTGTATTATCTGTAATCAGGAGAATGAGCACTGTGTATTTATCTGTAATCAGGAGTGTGAGCACTGTGTATTTATCTGTAATTGGGGTGTGGGCGCTGTGTATTTATCTGTAATTGGAGTAAGAGCACTGTGTATTTAATTGTAATTGGAGAGTGAGCGCTGTGCATTTATCAGTAATTGGGAGTGTGAGCACTGTGTTTTTATCTGTAATCAGGAGTGTCAGCGCTGTGTAATTAAATGTAATCGGTAGTATGAGCGCTTTGTATTTATCTGTAATTGGGAATGTGAGCGCGGTGTATTTATCTGTCATTGGGACTGAGTGCTGTGTATTTACCTGGAATCGAGAGTGTGAACGCTGTATATTTATCTCTAATTGGAGTATGAGCGCTGTGTATTTATCTGTAATTGGAGTATGAGCGCTGTGTATTTATCTGTAATTGGAGTATGAGCGCTGTGCATTTATCTGTAAGCGGGAGTGTGAGCGCCGTATATTTATCTGCAATTGGAGAGTGAACGCTGTATATTTACCTGCAATAAAGAGAAAGAGCACTGTGTATTTGTCTGCAACTGGAGAGTGAGTGCTGTGCATTTATCTGTAATCAGGTAGGTGGGCGCTGTGTATTTATCTGTAATTGGAGTATGAGCGCTGTGTATTTATCTGTAATCAGGAGAGTGAGCACTGTGTATATATCTGTAATCGGTAGTGTGAGCGCTGTGTATTTATCTGTAATTGGGATGTCAGTGCTGTGTATTTATCTGTAATCAGGAGGGTGAGCGTTGTGTATTTATCTGTAATTGGCATGTGAGCGCTGTGTATTTATCTGTAATCGGGAGTGTGAGTGCTGTTTATTTATCTGTAATCGGGAGTGTGAGCTCTGTTTATTAATCCGTAATCATGAGTTTGTGCACTGTGTATTTACCTGTAATAGGAGTGTGAGCGCTATGTATTCATCTATAATTGGAGTGTGAGCGCTGTGTATTTAACTGTAATCAGGAGAAAGAGCACTGCATATTTATCTGTAATTGGAGAGTGAGCGCTGTGCATTTATCTGTAATCAAGAGAGTTAGCGCTGTGCATTTATCTGTAATCAAGAGAGTTAGCGCTGTGTATTTATCTATAATTGGAGTATGAGCGCTGTGTATTTATCTGTAAGCGGCAGTGTGAGCGCTGTGTATTTATCTGTAATCAGGATGGTGAGCGCTGTGTATTTATCTGTAATTGGAGTATGAGCGCTGTGTATTTATCTGTAATTGGGGTGTGGGCGCTGTTTATTTATCTGTAATTTGGAGTGTGAGCGCTGTGTATTTATCTGTAATCGGGAGTGTGAGCGCTGTGTATTTACTTGTAATTAGGAGAAAGAGCACTGTGTATTTATCTGTAACTGGAGAGTGAGCACTGTGTATTTATCTTTAATCGAGATGTCAGTGCAGTGTATTTATCTGTAATCAGGAGAGTGAGCACTGTGTATTTATCTGTAATCAGGAGAGTGAGCACTGTGTATTTATCTCTAATCAGGAGAATGAGCACTGTGTATTTATTTGTAATCGGGAGTGTGAGCGCTGTGTATTTATCTGTAATTGTGGTGTGGGCACTGTGTATTTATCTGTAATTGGGATGTGGGCGCTGTTTATTTATCTGTAATCGGGAGGGTGAGCGCTGTGTATTTACCTGTAATTAGGAGAAAGAGCACTGTGTATTTATCTGTAACTGGAGAGTGAGCACTGTGTATTTATCTTTAATCGAGATGTCAGTGCAGTGTATTTATCTGTAATCAGGAGAGTGAGCACTGTGTATTATCTGTAATCAGGAGAATGAGCACTGTGTATTTATCTGTAATCGGGAGTGTGAGCGCTGTGTATTTATCTGTAATCGGGAGTGTGAGCGCTGTGTATTTATCTGTAATCGGGAGTGTGAGTGCTGTTTATTTATCTGTAATCGGGAGTGTGAGCTCTGTTTATTAATCCGTAATCATGAGTTTGTGCACTGTGTATTTACCTGTAATAGGAGTGTTAGCGCCATGTATTCATCTGTAACTGGAGTGCGAGCGCTGTTTATTTATCTGTAATCAGGAGTGTCAGCGCTGTGTAATTATCTGTAATCAGAAGGGTGAGCGCTGTGTATTTATCTGTATTTGGAGTGTGAGCACTGTGTATTTATCTGTTATCGGGAGTGTGAACACTGTGTATTTATCTGTAATTGTGGTGTGGGCGCTGATTATTTATCTGTAATCGGGAGTGTGAGCGCTGTTTATTTATGTGTGATCGGGAGTGTGAGCTCTGTTTATTAATCCGTAATCATGAGTTTGTGCACTGTGTATTTACCTGTAATAGGAGTGTTAGCGCTATGTATTCATCTGTAATTGGAGTGCCAGCGCTGTGTATTTATCTGTAATTGGGGTGTGGGCACTGTGTATTTATCTGTAATTGGGGTGTGGGCGCTGTGTATTTCTCTGTAATTGGAGGGTGAGCGCTGTGTATTTATCTGTAGTCAGGAGAAAGAGTACTGTGTATTTATCTGTAACTGGAGAGTGAGCACTGTGTATTTATCTTTAATCGAGATGTCAGTGCAGTGTATTTATCTGTAATCAGGAGAGTGAGCACTGTGTATTATCTGTAATCAGGAGAATGAGCACTGTGTATTTATCTGTAATCAGGAGTGTGAGCACTGTGTATTTATCTGTAATTGGGGTGTGGGCGCTGTGTATTTATCTGTAATTGGAGTAAGAGCACTGTGTATTTAATTGTAATTGGAGAGTGAGCGCTGTGCATTTATCAGTAATTGGGAGTGTGAGCACTGTGTTTTTATCTGTAATCAGGAGTGTCAGCGCTGTGTAATTAAATGTAATCGGTAGTATGAGCGCTTTGTATTTATCTGTAATTGGGAATGTGAGCGCGGTGTATTTATCTGTCATTGGGACTGAGTGCTGTGTATTTACCTGGAATCGAGAGTGTGAACGCTGTATATTTATCTCTAATTGGAGTATGAGCGCTGTGTATTTATCTGTAATTGGAGTATGAGCGCTGTGCATTTATCTGTAAGCGGGAGTGTGAGCGCCGTATATTTATCTGCAATTGGAGAGTGAACGCTGTATATTTACCTGCAATAAAGAGAAAGAGCACTGTGTATTTGTCTGCAACTGGAGAGTGAGTGCTGTGCATTTATCTGTAATCAGGTAGGTGGGCGCTGTGTATTTATCTGTAATTGGAGTATGAGCGCTGTGTATTTATCTGTAATCAGGAGAGTGAGCACTGTGTATATATCTGTAATCGGTAGTGTGAGCGCTGTGTATTTATCTGTAATTGGGATGTCAGTGCTGTGTATTTATCTGTAATCAGGAGGGTGAGCGTTGTGTATTTATCTGTAATTGGCATGTGAGCGCTGTGTATTTATCTGTAATCGGGAGTGTGAGTGCTGTTTATTTATCTGTAATCGGGAGTGTGAGCTCTGTTTATTAATCCGTAATCATGAGTTTGTGCACTGTGTATTTACCTGTAATAGGAGTGTGAGCGCTATGTATTCATCTATAATTGGAGTGTGAGCGCTGTGTATTTAACTGTAATCAGGAGAAAGAGCACTGCATATTTATCTGTAATTGGAGAGTGAGCGCTGTGCATTTATCTGTAATCAAGAGAGTTAGCGCTGTGCATTTATCTGTAATCAAGAGAGTTAGCGCTGTGTATTTATCTATAATTGGAGTATGAGCGCTGTGTATTTATCTGTAAGCGGCAGTGTGAGCGCTGTGTATTTATCTGTAATCAGGATGGTGAGCGCTGTGTATTTATCTGTAATTGGAGTATGAGCGCTGTGTATTTATCTGTAATTGGGGTGTGGGCGCTGTTTATTTATCTGTAATTTGGAGTGTGAGCGCTGTGTATTTATCTGTAATCGGGAGTGTGAGCGCTGTGTATTTACTTGTAATTAGGAGAAAGAGCACTGTGTATTTATCTGTAACTGGAGAGTGAGCACTGTGTATTTATCTTTAATCGAGATGTCAGTGCAGTGTATTTATCTGTAATCAGGAGAGTGAGCACTGTGTATTTATCTGTAATCAGGAGAGTGAGCACTGTGTATTTATCTCTAATCAGGAGAATGAGCACTGTGTATTTATTTGTAATCGGGAGTGTGAGCGCTGTGTATTTATCTGTAATTGTGGTGTGGGCACTGTGTATTTATCTGTAATTGGGATGTGGGCGCTGTTTATTTATCTGTAATCGGGAGGGTGAGCGCTGTGTATTTACCTGTAATTAGGAGAAAGAGCACTGTGTATTTATCTGTAACTGGAGAGTGAGCACTGTGTATTTATCTTTAATCGAGATGTCAGTGCAGTGTATTTATCTGTAATCAGGAGAGTGAGCACTGTGTATTATCTGTAATCAGGAGAATGAGCACTGTGTATTTATCTGTAATCGGGAGTGTGAGCGCTGTGTATTTATCTGTAATCGGGAGTGTGAGCGCTGTGTATTTATCTGTAATCGGGAGTGTGAGTGCTGTTTATTTATCTGTAATCGGGAGTGTGAGCTCTGTTTATTAATCCGTAATCATGAGTTTGTGCACTGTGTATTTACCTGTAATAGGAGTGTTAGCGCCATGTATTCATCTGTAACTGGAGTGCGAGCGCTGTTTATTTATCTGTAATCAGGAGTGTCAGCGCTGTGTAATTATCTGTAATCAGAAGGGTGAGCGCTGTGTATTTATCTGTATTTGGAGTGTGAGCACTGTGTATTTATCTGTTATCGGGAGTGTGAACACTGTGTATTTATCTGTAATTGTGGTGTGGGCGCTGATTATTTATCTGTAATCGGGAGTGTGAGCGCTGTTTATTTATGTGTGATCGGGAGTGTGAGCTCTGTTTATTAATCCGTAATCATGAGTTTGTGCACTGTGTATTTACCTGTAATAGGAGTGTTAGCGCTATGTATTCATCTGTAATTGGAGTGCCAGCGCTGTGTATTTATCTGTAATTGGGGTGTGGGCACTGTGTATTTATCTGTAATTGGGGTGTGGGCGCTGTGTATTTCTCTGTAATTGGAGGGTGAGCGCTGTGTATTTATCTGTAGTCAGGAGAAAGAGTACTGTGTATTTATCTGTAACTGGAGAGTGAGCACTGTGTATTTATCTTTAATCGAGATGTCAGTGCAGTGTATTTATCTGTAATCAGGAGAGTGAGCACTGTGTATTATCTGTAATCAGGAGAATGAGCACTGTGTATTTATCTGTAATCGGGAGTGTGAGCGCTGTGTATTTATCTGTAATCGGGAGTGTGAGCGCTGTGTATTTATCTGTAATCGGGAGTGTGAGCGCTGTTTATTTATCTGTAATCGGGAGTGTGAGCTCTGTTTATTAATCCGTAATCATGAGTTTGTGCACTGTGTATTTACCTGTAATAGGTGTGTTAGCGCCATGTATTCATCTGTAACTGGAGTGCGAGCGCTGTTTATTTATCTGTAATCAGGAGTGTCAGCGCTGTGTAATTATCTGTAATCAGGAGGGTGAGCGCTGTGTATTTATCTGTATTTGGAGTGTGAGCACTGTGTATTTATCTGTTATCGGGAGTGTGAACGCTGTGTATTTATCTGTAATTGTGGTGTGGGCGCTGATTATTTATCTGTAATCGGGAGTGTGAGCGCTGTTTATTTATGTGTGATCGGGAGTGTGAGCTCTGTTTATTAATCCGTAATCATGAGTTTGTGCACTGTGTATTTACCTGTAATAGGAGTGTTAGCGCTATGTATTCATCTGTAATTGGAGTGCCAGCGCTGTGTATTTATCTGTAATTGGGGTGTGGGCACTGTGTATTTATCTGTAATTGGGGTGTGGGCGCTGTGTATTTCTCTGTAATTGGAGGGTGAGCGCTGTGTATTTATCTGTAGTCAGGAGAAAGAGTACTGTGTATTTATCTGTAACTGGAGAGTGAGCACTGTGTATTTATCTTTAATCGAGATGTCAGTGCAGTGTATTTATCTGTAATCAGGAGAGTGAGCACTGTGTATTATCTGTAATCCGGAGAATGAGCACTGTGTATTTATCTGTAATCAGGAGTGTGAGCACTGTGTATTTATCTGTAATTGGGGTGTGGGCGCTGTGTATTTATCTGTAATTGGAGTAAGAGCACTGTGTATTTAATTGTAATTGGAGAGTGAGCGCTGTGCATTTATCAGTAATTGGGAGTGTGAGCACTGTGTTTTTATCTGTAATCAGGAGTGTCAGCGCTGTGTAATTAAATGTAATCGGTAGTATGAGCGCTTTGTATTTATCTGTAATTGGGAATGTGAGCGCGGTGTATTTATCTGTCATTGGGACTGAGTGCTGTGTATTTACCTGGAATCGAGAGTGTGAACGCTGTATATTTATCTGTAATCAGGAGAATGAGCACTGTGTATTTATCTGTAATCAGAAGGGTGAGCACTGTGTATTTATCTGCAATTGGAGAGTGAGTGCTGTGCATTTATCAGTAATCAGGAGAGTGAGCGCTGTGTATTTATCTGTAATCAGGAGAGTGAGCGCTGTGTATTTATCTGTGATTGGAGAGTGAACGCTGTGTATTTATCTGTAATTGGAGAGTGAACGCTGTGTACTTATCTGTAATTGGAGAGTGAGCACTGTGTATTCATCTGTAATCATGAGTTTGTGCACTGTGTATTTACCTGTAAAAGGAGTGTGAGCACTATGTATTTATCTGTAATTGGGGTGTGGGCGCTGTGTATATATCTGTAATCGGTAGTGTGAGCGCTATGTATTCATCTGTAATTGGGATGTCAGTGCTGTGTATTTATCTGTAATCAGGAGGGTGAGCGTTGTGTATTTATCTGTAATTGGCATGTGAGCGCTGTGTATTTATCTGTAATCGGGAGTGTGAGCCCTGTTTATTTATCTGTAATCGGGAGTGTGAGCTCTGTTTATTAATCCGTAATCATGAGTTTGTGCACTGTGTATTTACCTGTAATAGGAGTGTGAGCGCTATGTATTCATCTATAATTGGAGTGTGAGCGCTGTGTATTTAACTGTAATCAGGAGAAAGAGCACTGCATATTTATCTGTAATTGGAGAGTGAGCGCTGTGCATTTATCTGTAATCAAGAGAGTTAGCGCTGTGCATTTATCTGTAATCAAGAGAGTTAGCGCTGTGTATTTATCTATAATTGGAGTATGAGCGCTGTGTATTTATCTGTAAGCGGCAGTGTGAGCGCTGTGTATTTATCTGTAATCAGGATGGTGAGCGCTGTGTATTTATCTGTAATTGGAGTATGAGCACTGTGTATTTATCTGTTATCGGGAGTGTGAACGCTGTGTATTTATCTGTAATTGTGGTGTGAGCGCTGTTTATTTATGTGTGATCGGGAGTGTGAGCTCTGTTTATTAATCCGTAATCATGAGTTTGTGCACTGTGTATTTACCTGTAATGGGAGTTTGAGCGCTTCGTATTCATCTGTAATTGGAGTGTGAGCACTGTGTATTTATCTGTAATTGGGGTGTGGGCGCTGTGTATTTATCTGTAATTGGAGTAAGAGCACTGTGTATTTAATTGTAATTGGAGAGTGAGCGCTGTGCATTTATCAGTAATTGGGAGTGTGAGCACTGTGTTTTTATCTGTAATCAGGAGTGTCAGCGCTGTGTAATTAAATGTAATCGGTAGTATGAGCGCTTTGTATTTATCTGTAATTGGGAATGTGAGCGCGGTGTATTTATCTGTCATTGGGACTGAGTGCTGTGTATTTACCTGGAATCGAGAGTGTGAACGCTGTGTATTTATCTCTAATTGGAGTATGAGCGCTGTGTATTTATCTGTAATTGGAGTATGAGCGCTGTGCATTTATCTGTAAGCGGGAGTGTGAGCGCCGTATATTTATCTGCAATTGGAGAGTGAACGCTGTATATTTACCTGCAATAAAGAGAAAGAGCACTGTGTATTTGTCTGCAACTGGAGAGTGAGTGCTGTGCATTTATCTGTAATCAGGTAGGTGGGCGCTGTGTATTTATCTGTAATTGGAGTATGAGCGCTGTGTATTTATCTGTAATCAGGAGAGTGAGCACTGTGTATGTATCTATAATCAGGTAGGTGAGCGCTGTGTATTTATCTGTAATTGGATTGTGAGCGCTGTGCATTTATCTGTAATCGGTAGTGTGAGCGTTATGTATTCATCTGTAATTGGAGTGTGAGCGCTGTGTATTTATCTGTAATTGGGGTGTGGGCGCTGTTTATTTATCTGTAATCTGGAGTGTGAGTGCTGTTTATTTATCTGTAATCGGGAGTTTGAGCTCTGTTTATTTATCCGTAATCATGAGTTTGGGCACTGTGTATCTATCTGTAATAGGAGTGTGAGCGCTGTGTATTTATCTGTAATTGGGAGTGTGGGCACTGTGTATTTATCTGTAATCGGGAGTGTGAAGGCTGTGTATTTCTCTGTAATTGGAAGGTGAGCGCTGTGTATTTAACTGTAGTCAGGAGAAAGAGTACTGTGTATTTATCTGTAACTGGAGAGTGAGCACTGTGTATTTATCTTTAATCGAGATGTCAGTGCAGTGTATTTATCTGTAATCAGGAGAGTGAGCGCTGTGTATTTATCTGTAATCAGGAGAATGAGCACTGTGTATTTATCTGTAATCGGGAGTGTGAGCGCTGTGTATTTATCTGTAATCGGGAGTGTGAGCGCTGTGTATTTATCTGTAATTGGGATGTCAGTGCTGTGTATTTAACTGTAATCAGGAGGGTGAGCGCTGTGTATTTATCTGTAATTGGCGTGTGAGCGCTGTGTATTTATCTGTAATCGGGAGTGTGAGCCCTGTTTATTTATCTGTAATCGGGAGTGTGAGCTCTGTTTATTAATCCGTAATCATGAGTTTGTGCACTGTGTATTTACCTGTAATAGGAGTGTGAGCGCTATGTATTCATCTGTAGTTGGAGTGCGAGCGCTATGTATTCATCTGTAATTGGAGTGTGAGCGCTGTGTATTTATCTGTAATTGGGGTGTGGGCACTGTGTATTTATCTGTAATTGGGATGTGGGCGCTGTTTATTTATCTGTAATCGGGAGGGTGAGCGCTGTGTATTTACCTGTAATAGGAGTGTGAGCGCTGTGTATTTATCTGTAATTGGGGTGTGGGTGCTGTGTATTATCTGTAATTGGAGTGTGAGCGTTGTGTATTTACGTGTAATCAGGAGAGTGAGCACTGTGTATTTAATTGTAATCAGAAGGCTGAGCACTGTGTATTTATCTTTAATCGGTAGTGTGAATGCTGTATATTTATCTGTAATTGGAGTGTGAGTCCTGTGTATTTATCTGTAATCGGGAGTGTGAGCGCTGTTTATTTATCTGTAATCGGGAGTGTGAGCTCTGTTTATTAATCCGTAATCATGAGTTTGTGCACTGTGTATTTACCTGTAATAGGAGTGTTAGCGCCATGTATTCATCTGTAACTGGAGTGCGAGCGCTGTTTATTTATCTGTAATCAGGAGTGTCAGCGCTGTGTAATTATCTGTAATCAGGAGGGTGAGCGCTGTGTATGTATCTGTATTTGGAGTGTGAGCACTGTGTATTTATCTGTTATCAGGAGTGTGAACGCTGTGTATTTATCTGTAATTGTGGTGTGGGCGCTGATTATTTATCTGTAATCGGGAGTGTGAGCGCTGTTTATTTATCTGTGATCGGGAGTGTGAGCTCTGTTTATTAATCCGTAATCATGAGTTTGTGCACTGTGTATTTACCTGTAATGGGAGTTTGAGCGCTTCGTATTCATCTGTAATTGGAGTGTGAGCGCTGTGTATTTATCTGTAATTGTGGTGTGGGCGCTGTATATTTATCTGTAATTGGAGTAAGAGCACTGTGTATTTAATTGTAATTGGAGAGTGAGCGCTGTGCATTTATCAGTAATTGGGAGTGTGAGCACTGTGTTTTTATCTGTAATCAGGAGTGTCAGCGCTGTGTAATTAAATGTAATCGGTAGTATGAGCGCTTTGTATTTATCTGTAATTGGGAATGTGAGCGCGGTGTATTTATCTGTCATTGGGACTGAGTGCTGTGTATTTACCTGGAATCGAGAGTGTGAACGCTGTATATTTATCTGTAATCAGGAGAATGAGCACTGTGTATTTATCTGTAATCAGAAGGGTGAGCACTGTGTATTTATCTGCAATTGGAGAGTGAGTGCTGTGCATTTATCAGTAATCAGGAGAGTGAGCGTTGTGTATTTATCTGTGATTGGAGAGTGAACGCTGTGTATTTATCTGTAATTGGAGAGTGAACGCTGTGTACTTATCTGTAATTGGAGAGTGAGCACTGTGTATTCATCTGTAATCATGAGTTTGTGCACTGTGTATTTACCTTTAAAAGGCGTGTGAGCACTATGTATTTATCTGTAATTGGGGTGTGGGCGCTGTGTATATATCTGTAATCGGTAGTGTGAGCGCTATGTATTCATCTGTAATTGGGATGTCAGTGCTGTGTATTTATCTGTAATCAGGAGGGTGAGCGTTGTGTATTTATCTGTAATTGGCGTGTGAGCGCTGTGTATTTATCTGTAATCGGGAGTGTGAGCCCTGTTTATTTATCTGTAATCGGGAGTGTGAGCTCTGTTTATTAATCCGTAATCATGAGTTTGTGCACTGTGTATTTACCTGTAATAGGAGTGTGAGCGCTATGTATTCATCTATAATTGGAGTGTGAGCGCTGTGTATTTAACTGTAATCAGGAGAAAGAGCACTGCATATTTATCTGTAATTGGAGAGTGAGCGCTGTGCATTTATCTGTAATCAAGAGAGTTAGCGCTGTGCATTTATCTGTAATCAAGAGAGTTAGCGCTGTGTATTTATCTATAATTGGAGTATGAGCGCTGTGTATTTATCTGTAAGCGGCAGTGTGAGCGCTGTGTATTTATCTGTAATCAGGATGGTGAGCGCTGTGTATTTATCTGTAATTGGAGTATGAGCGCTGTGTATTTATCTGTAATTGGGGTGTGGGCGCTGTTTATTTATCTGTAATTTGGAGTGTGAGCGCTGTGTATTTATCTGTAATCGGGAGTGTGAGCGCTGTGTATTTACTTGTAATTAGGAGAAAGAGCACTGTGTATTTATCTGTAACTGGAGAGTGAGCACTGTGTATTTATCTTTAATCGAGATGTCAGTGCAGTGTATTTATCTGTAATCAGGAGAGTGAGCACTGTGTATTTATCTGTAATCAGGAGAGTGAGCACTGTGTATTTATCTCTAATCAGGAGAATGAGCACTGTGTATTTATTTGTAATCGGGAGTGTGAGCGCTGTGTATTTATCTGTAATTGTGGTGTGGGCACTGTGTATTTATCTGTAATTGGGATGTGGGCGCTGTTTATTTATCTGTAATCGGGAGGGTGAGCGCTGTGTATTTACCTGTAATAGGAGTGTGAGCGCTGTGTATTAATCTGTAATTGGGGTGTGGGTGCTGTGTATTATCTGTAATTGGAGTGTGAGCGTTGTGTATTTACGTGTAATCAGGAGAGTGAGCACTGTGTATTTAATTGTAATCAGAAGGCTGAGCACTGTGTACTTATCTTTAATCGGTAGTGTGAATGCTGTATATTTATCTGTAATTGGAGTGTGAGTCCTGTGTATTTATCTGTAATCGGGAGTGTGAGCGCTGTTTATTTATCTGTAATCGGGAGTGTGAGCGCTGTTTATTTATCTGTAATCGGGAGTGTGAGCTCTGTTTATTAATCCGTAATCATGAGTTTGTGCACTGTGTATTTACCTGTAATAGGAGTGTTAGCGCCATGTATTCATCTGTAACTGGAGTGCGAGCGCTGTTTATTTATCTGTAATCAGGAGTGTCAGCGCTGTGTAATTATCTGTAATCAGGAGGGTGAGCGCTGTGTATGTATCTGTATTTGGAGTGTGAGCACTGTGTATTTATCTGTTATCGGGAGTGTGAACGCTGTGTATTTATCTGTAATTGTGGTGTGGGCGCTGATTATTTATCTGTAATCGGGATTGTGAGCGCTGTTTATTTATCTGTGATCGGGAGTGTGAGCTCTGTTTATTAATCCGTAATCATGAGTTTGTGCACTGTGTATTTACCTGTAATGGGAGTTTGAGCGCTTCGTATTCATCTGTAATTGGAGTGCGAGCGCTGTTTATTTATCTGTAATCAGGAGTGTCAGCGCTGTGTAATTATCTGTAATCAGGAGGGTGAGCGCTGTGTATGTATCTGTATTTGGAGTGTGAGCACTGTGTATTTATCTGTTATCGGGAGTGTGAACGCTGTGTATTTATCTGTAATTGTGGTGTGGGCGCTGATTATTTATCTGTAATCGGGATTGTGAGCGCTGTTTATTTATCTGTGATCGGGAGTGTGAGCTCTGTTTATTAATCCGTAATCATGAGTTTGTGCACTGTGTATTTACCTGTAATGGGAGTTTGAGCGCTTCGTATTCATCTGTAATTGGAGTGTGAGCGCTGTATATTTATCTGTAATTGTGGTGTGGGCGCTGTGTATTTATCTGTAATTGGAGTAAGAGCACTGTGTATTTAATTGTAATTGGAGAGTGAGCGCTGTGCATTTATCAGTAATTGGGAGTGTGAGCACTGTTTTTATCTGTAATCAGGCGTGTCAGCGCTGTGTAATTAAATGTAATCGGTAGTATGAGCGCTTTGTATTTATCTGTAATTGGGAATGTGAGCGCGGTGTATTTATCTGTCATTGGGACTGAGTGCTGTGTATTTACCTGGAATCGAGAGTGTGAACGCTGTGTATTTATCTGTAATCAGGAGAATGAGCACTGTGTATTTATCTGTAATCAGAAGGGTGAGCACTGTGTATTTATCTGCAATTGGAGAGTGAGTGCTGTGCATTTATCTGTAATTGGAGAGTGAACGCTGTGTACTTATCTGTAATTGGAGAGTGAGCACTGTGTATTCATCTGTAATCATGAGTTTGTGCACTGTGTATTTACCTGTAAAAGGAGTGTGAGCACTATGTATTTATCTGTAATTGGGGTGTGGGCGCTGTGTATATATCTGTAATCGGTAGTGTGAGCGCTATGTATTCATCTGTAATTGGGATGTCAGTGCTGTGTATTTATCTGTAATCAGGAGGGTGAGCGTTGTGTATTTATCTGTAATTGGGCTGTGGGCGCTGTGTATTTATCTGTAATTGGGCTGTGGGTGCTGTGTATTTATCTGTAATTGGGGTGTGGGCGCTGTTTATTTATCTGTAATTTGGAGTGTGAGCGCCGTTTATTTATCTGTAATCGGGAGTTTGAGCTCTGTTTATTTATCTGTAATTGGAGAGTGAACGCTGTGTATTTATCTGTAGTTGGAGAGTGAACGCTGTGTATTTATCTGTAATTGGGAGTGTGGGTACTGTTTATTTATCTGTAATCATGAGTTTGAGCACAGTTTATTTATCCGTAATCATGAGTTTGGGCACTGTGTATCTATCTGTAATCGGAGTGTGAGCACTGTGTATTTATCTGTAATTGGAGAGTGTGCACTGTGTATTTATCTGTAATCGGGAGTGTGAAGGCTGTGTATTTCTCTGTAATTGGAAGGTGAGCGCTGTGTATTTAACTGTAGTCAGGAGAAAGAGTACTGTGTATTTATCTGTAACTGGAGAGTGAGCACTGTGTATTTATCTTTAATCGAGATGTCAGTGCAGTGTATTTATCTGTAATCAGGAGAGTGAGCACTGTGTATTATCTGTAATCAGGAGAATGAGCACTGTGTATTTATCTGTAATCGGGATGTCAGTGCTGTGTATTTATCTGTAATCTGGAGGATGAGCGCTGTGTATTTACCTGTAATAGGAGTGTGAGGGCTATGTATTCATCTGTAATTGGAGTGTGAGCGCTGTGTATTTATCTGTAGTTGGGGTGTGAGCGCAGTTTATTTATCTGTAATCGGGAGTGTGAGCTCTGTTTATTAATCCGTAATCATGAGTTTGTGCACTGTGTATTTACCTGTAATAGGAGTGTTAGCGCTATGTATTCATCTGTAATTGGAGTGCCAGCGCTGTGTATTTATCTGTAATTGGGGTGTGGGCACTGTGTATTTATCTGTAATTGGGGTGTGGGCGCTGTGTATTTCTCTGTAATTGGAGGGTGAGCGCTGTGTATTTATCTGTAGTCAGGAGAAAGAGTACTGTGTATTTATCTGTAACTGGAGAGTGAGCACTGTGTATTTATCTGTAATCGGGATGTCAGTGCTGTGTATTAATCTGTAATCAGGAGGGTGAGCGCTGTGTATTTACCTGTAATAGGAGTGTGAGCGCTATGTATTCATCTGTAATTGGAGTGTGAGCACTGTGTATTTAACTGTAATTGGGGTGTGGGCACTGTGTATTTATCTGTAATTGGGGTGTGGGCGCTGTTTATTTATCTGTAATCAGGAGGGTGAGCACTGTGTATTTATCTGTAATTGGGGTGTGGGCGCTGTGTATTTTTCTGTAATTGGAGTATGAGCGCTGTGTATTTATTTGTAATTGGAGAGTGAGCGCTGTGCATTTATCAGTAATCGGGAGTGTGAGCGCTGTGTATTTATCTGTAATCGGGTGTGTGAGCGCTTTTTATTTATCTGTATTCGGAAGCTTGAGCTCTGTTTATTTATCTGTAATTGGAGAGTGAACGCTGTGTATTTATCTGTAATCAGGAGGGTGAGCACTGTGTATTTACCTGTAATCAGGAGGGTGAGCACTGTATATTTATCTGTAATCAGGAGGGTGAGCGCTGTTTATTTATCTGTAATTGGTGAGTGAACGCTGTGTATTTATCTGTAATCAGGAGGGTGAGCGCTGTGTATTTGTCTGTAATTGCGTTGTGGGCGCTGTGTATTTGTCTGTAATTGCGTTGTGGGTGCTGTTTATTTATCTGTAATTGGGAGTGTGAGCTCTGTTTATTAATCCGTAATCATGAGTTTGTCCACTGTATTTATCAGTAATTGGAGAGTGAGAGCTATGCATTTATGTGTAATCGGGAACCTAAGCACTGTCATTTTATCTGTAATCGGGAGTGTGAGCGCTGTGTATTTATCTGTAATCAGGAGAGTGAGTGCTGTGTATTGATCTGAAATCAGGAGAAAGAGCGCTGTATATTTATCTGTAATTGGAGAGTGTGCACTGTGTATTTATCTGTAATTTGAGAGTGAGCGCAATGTATTTATCTGTAATTGGGAGTGTGAAGGCTGTGTATTTCTCTGCAATTGGAGGGTGAGCGCTGTTTATTTATCTGTAGTCAGGAGAAAGAGTACTGTGTATTTATCTGTAACTGGAGAGTGAGCACTGTGTATTTATCTGTAACTGGAGAGTGAGCACTGTGTATTTATCTGTAACTGGAGAGTGAGCACTGTGTATTTATCTGTAATTGGAGAGTGTGCACTGTGTATTTATCTGTAATTTGAGAGTGAGCGCAATGTATTTATCTGTAATTGGGAGTGTGAAGGCTGTGTATTTCTCTGCAATTGGAGGGTGAGCGCTGTGTATTTATCTGTAGTCAGGAGAAAGAGTACTGTGCATTTATCTGTAATTGGAGAGTGAGCACTGTGTATTTATCTGTAATCGGGATGTCAGTGCTGTGTATTTATCTGTAATCAGGAGGGTGAGCGCTGTGTATTTATCTGTAATTGGCGTGTGAGCGCTGTGTATTTATCTGTAATTGGCGTATGAGCGCTGTGTATTTATCTGTAATCGGGAGTGTGAGCTCTGTTTATTAATCCGTAATCATGAGTTTGTGCACTGTGTATTTACCTGTAATAGGAGTGTGAGCGCTATGTATTTATCTGTAATTGGGGTGTGAGCGCTGTGTATTTATCTGAAATTGGGGTGTGGGCACTGTGTATTTATCTGTAATTGGGATGTGGGCGCTGTTTATTTATCTGTAATTGGGAGTGTGAGCGCTGTTTATTTATCTGTAATCGGGAGGGTGAGCGCTGTGTATTTACCTGTAATAGGAGTGTGAGCGCTGTGTATTTATCTGTAATTGGGGTGTGGGCGCTTTGTATTATCTGTAATTGGGAGTGTGAGCTCTGTTTATTAATCCGTAATCATGAGTTTGTCCACTGTATTTATCAGTAATTGGAGAGTGAGAGCTGTGCATTTATGTGTAATCGGGAACCTAAGCAGTGTCATTTTATCTGTAATCAGGAGTGTGAGCGCTGTGTATTTATCTGTAATCAGGAGAGTGAGTGCTGTGTATTGATCTGAAATCAGGAGAAAGAGCGCTGTGTATTTATCTGTAATTTGAGAGTGAGCGCAGTGTATTTATCTGTAATTGGGAGTGTGAAGGCTGTGTATTTCTCTGCAATTGGAGGGTGAGCGCTGTGTATTTACCTGTAGTCAGGAGAAAGAGTACTGTGTATTTATCTGTAACTGGAGAGTGAGCACTGTGTATTTATCTGTAATCGGGATGTCAGTGCTGTGTATATATCTGTAATCTGGAGGGTGAGCGCTGTGTATTTACCTGTAATAGGAGTGTGTGGGCTATGTATTCATCTGTAATTGGAGTGTGAGCGCTGTGTATTTATCTGTAATTGGGCTGTGGGCGCTGTGTATTTATCTGTAGTTGGGGTGTGAGCGCAGTTTATTTATCTGTAATCGGGAGTGTGAGCTCTGTTTATTAATCCGTAATCATGAGTTTGTGCACTGTGTATTTACCTGTAATAGGAGTGTTAGCGCTATGTATTCATCTGTAATTGGAGTGCGAGCGCTGTGTATTTATCTGTAACTGGGGTGTGGGCACTGTGTATTTATCTGTAATTGGGGTGTGGGCGCTGTTTATTTATCTGTAATCAGGAGGGTGAGCACTGTGTATTTATCTGTAATTGGGGTGTGGGCGCTGTGTATTTTTCTGTAATTGGAGTATGAGCGCTGTGTATTTATTTGTAATTGGAGAGTGAGCGCTGTGCATTTATCAGTAATCGGGAGTGTGAGCGCTGTGTATTTATCTGTAATCGGGTGTGTGAGCGCTTTTTATTTATCTGTATTCGGAAGCTTGAGCTCTGTTTATTTATCTGTAATTGGAGAGTGAACGCTGTGTATTTATCTGTAGTCAGGAGGGTGAGCACTGTGTATTTACCTGTAATCAGGAGGGTGAGCACTGTGCATTTACCTGTAATCAGGAGGGTGAGCGCTGTGTATTTGTCTGTAATTGCGTTGTGGGCGCTGTGTATTTGTCTGTAATTGCGTTGTGGGCGCTGTTTATTTATCTGTAATTGGAGTATGAGCGCTGTGTATTTATCTGTAATCGGGAGTGTGAGCGCTGTGTATTTACTTGTAATTAGGAGAAAGAGCACTGTGTATTTATCTGTAATTGGATTGTGAGCACTGTGCATTTATCTGTAATCGGTAGTGTGAGCGCTATGTATTCATCTGTAATTGGAGTGTGAGCGCTGTGTATTTATGTGTAATTGGGGTGTGGGCGATGTGTATTTATCTGTACTTGGGGTGTGGGCGCTGTTTATTTATCTGTAATCTGGAGTGTGAGCGCTGTTTATTTATCTGTAATCGGGAGTTAAGCTCTGTTTATTTATCTGTAATTGGAGAGTGAACGCTGTGTATTTATCTATAATCAGGAGTGTGAGCGCTGTGTATTTATCTGCAATTGGGAGTGTGGGCACTGTTTATTTATCTGTAATCATGAGTTTGAGCACAGTTTATTTATCCGTAATCATGAGTTTGGGCACTGTGTATCTATCTGTAATCGGAGTGTGAGCGCTGTGTATTCATCTGTAATTGGAGAGTGTGCACTGTGTATTTAACTGTAGTCAGGAGAAAGAGTACTGTGTATTTATCTGTAACTGGAGAGTGAGCACTGTGTATTTATCTTTAATCGAGATGTCAGTGCAGTGTATTTATCTGTAATCGGGAGTGTGAGCGCTATGTATTTATCTGTAATCGGGAGTGTGAGCGCTGTGTATTTATCTGTAAATGGGATGTCAGTGCTGTGTATTTATCTGTAATCAGGAGGGTGAGCGCTGTGTATTTATCTGTAATTGGCGTGTGAGCGCTGTGTATTTATCTGTAATCGGGAGTGTGAGCCCTGTGTATTTATCTGTAATCGGGAGTGTGAGCTCTGTTTATTAATCCGTAATCATGAGTTTGTGCACTGTGTATTTACCTGTAATAGGAGTGTGAGCGCTATGTATTCATCTGTAATTGGAGTGCGAGCGCTATGTATTCATCTGTAATTGGAGTGTGAGCGCTGTGTATTTATCTGTAATTGGGGTGTGGGCACTGTGTATTTATCTGTAATTGGGATGTGGGCGCTGTTTATTTATCTGTAATCGGGAGGGTGAGCGCTGTGTATTTATCTGTAATTGGCGTGTGAGCGCTGTTTATTAATCCATAATCATGCGTTTGAGCGCTGTGTATTTATCTGTAATTGGAGCGTGTGCACTGTGTATTTATCTGTAATTGGAGAGTGAGCACAGTGTATTTATCTGTAATCGGGAATGTGAAGGCTCTTTATTTCTCTGTAATTGGAGGGTGAGAGCTGTGTATTTATCTGTAATTGGAGGGTGAGCGCTGTGTATTTATCTGTAATTGGGGTGTGGGCGCTGTGTATTATCTGTAATTGGAGTGAGCGTTGTGTATTTACGTGTAATCAGGAGAGTGAGCACTGTGTATTTAATTGTAATCAGAAGGCTGAGCACTGTGTATTTATCTGTAATTGGGAATGTGATCGCTGTGTATTTATCTGTAATCGGGAGCCTGAGCACTGTCATTTTATCTGTAATTGGGATTTGAACGCAGTGTATTTATCTGCAGTTGGCACTGTGTATTTATCCATAATTGGGAGCCTGAGCACTGTCATTTTACCTGTAATCGGGAATGTGATCACTGTTTATTTATCTGTAATCGGGAGTGTGAGCGCTGTTTATTAATCCATAATCATGCGTTTGAGCGCTGTGTATTTATCTGTAATTGGAGCGTGTGCACTGTGTATTTATCTGTAATTGGAGAGTGAGCACAGTGTATTTATCTGTAATCGGGAATGTGAAGGCTCTTTATTTCTCTGTAATTGGAGGGTGAGCGCTGTGTATTTATCTGTAATTGGCGTGTGAGCGCTGTGTATTTATCTGTAATCGGGAGAGTGAGCGCTGTGTATTTATCTGTAATCAGGAGAGTGAACGCTGTGTATTGATCTGAAATCAGGAGAAAGAGCGCTGTGTATTTATCTGTAATTGGAGAGTGAGCGCAGTGTATTTATCTGTAATCGGGAGTTTGAAGGCTGTGTATTTCTCTGTAATTGGAGGGTGAGCGCTGTGTATTTACCTGTAGTCAGGAGAAAGAGTACTGTGTATTTATCTGTAATTGGAGAGTGAGCACTGTGTGTATTTATCTGTAATTGGGATGTCAGTGCTGTGTATTTATCTGTAATCAGGAGGGTGAGCGCTGTGTATTTATCTGTAATCGGGAGTGTGAGCCCTGTTTATTTATCTGTAATCGGGAGTGTGAGCTCTGTTTATTAATCCGTAATCATGAGTTTGTGCACTGTGTATTCACCTGTAATTGGAGTGTGAGCGCTGTGTATTTATCTGTAATTGGGGTGTGGGCGCTGTGTATTTATCTGTAATTGGGCTGTGGGCGCTGTTTATTTATCTGTAATCGGGAGTGTGAGCTCTGTTTATTAATCCGTAATCATGAGTTTCTCCACTGTGTATTTATCAGTAATTGGAGAGTGAGAGCTGTGCATTTATGTGTAATCGGGAACCTGAGCACTGTCATTTTATCTCTAATCGGGAGTGTGAGCCCTGTGTATTTATCTGCAATTGCTGAGTGAGCGCTGTATATTTATCAGTAATCGGAGTGTGAGCACTGTGTATTTATCTGTAATCAGGATGGTGAGCACTGTGTATTTATCTGCAATTGGTGAGTGAGCGCTGTACATTTATCGGTAATCGGATTGTGAGCACTGTGTATTTATCTGTAATCAGGAGAGTGAGCGCAGTGTATTTTTCTGTAATCAGGAGAGTGAGCACTGTGTATTTATCTTTAATCGGTAGTGTGAATGCTGTATATTTATCTGTAATTGGAGTGTGAGTCCTGTATATTTATCTGTAATTGGGAGTGTGATCGCTGTGTATTTATCTGTAATCGGGAGCCTGAGCACTGTCATTTTATCTGTAATTGGGATTTGAACGCAGTGTATTTATCTGCAGTTGGCATGTGAGCGCTGTGTATTTATCCATAATTGGGAGCCTGAGCACTGTCATTTTACCTGTAATCGGGAATGTGATCACTGTGTATTTATCTGTAATCGGGAGTGTCAGCGCTGTGTATTTAAAATGTAATCGGTAGTGTGAGCGCTGTGTATTTATCTGTAATCGTGAATGTGAGCGCTGTGTATCTACCTGTAATTGGAGTGTGAGCGCTGTGTCTTTATCTGTAATTGGGGTGTAGGCGCTGTTTATTTATCTGTAATCGGGAGTGTGAGCTCTGTTTATTAATCCATAATCATGGGTTTGAGCGCTGTGTATTTACCTGTAATTGGGAGTGTGAATGCTGTGTATTTACCTGTAATCGGGAGTGTGAATGCTGTGTATTTATCTGTAATTGGAGTGTGAATGCTGTGTATTTATCTGTAATCGGGAGTGTCAATGCTGTGTATTTATCTGTAATTGGAGAGTGAGCGCTCTGTATTTATCTGTAATCAGAAGAGTGAGTGCTCTGTATTTATCAGTAATTGGAGAGTGAGCGCTGTGCATTTATGTGTAATCAGGAGCCTGAGCACTGTCATCTTATCTGTAATCGGGAATGCGAGCACAGTGTCTTTATCTGTAATTGGAGTGTGAGCGCTGTGTATTTACCTGTAATCAGGAGAGTGAGCACACTGTATTTATCTGTACTTGGGAGTGTGGGCGCTGTTTATTTATCAGTAATTGGAGTGTGAGCGCTGTGTATTTACTTGTAATCAGGAGAGTGTAGTTATCTGTAATTGGGAATTTGAGCAGGGTGTATTTATCTGTCATTGGGATTGTGAGTGCTGTATATTTACCTGGAATCGAAAGTGTGAATACTGTGTGTTTATGTGTAATTGGAGTGTGAGTGCTGGGTATTTACCTGTAATCAGGAGAATGAGCACTGTGTATTTATCTGTAATCAGAAGGGTGAGCGCTGTGTATTTATCTGTAATTGGAGTGTGAACGCTGTGTATTTACCTGTAATCAGGAGAATGATCACTGTGTATATATCTGTAATCAGAAGGATGAGCGCTGTATATTTACCTGGAATCGAGAGTGTGAGCGCTGTGTATTTATGTGTAATTGGAGTGTGAGTGCTGAGTATTTACCTGTAATCGGCAGTGTGATTGCTGTGTATTTATCTGTAATTGGAATATGAGTCCTGTATATTTATCTGTAATCGGCAGTATGAAAGCAGTGTATTTATCTGTAATTGGAGAGTGAGAGCTGTGCATTTATCTGCAATCAGGAGCCAGAGCACTGTCATTTTATCTGTAATCTGGATTGTGAGTGCAGTGTCTTAATCTATAAGTGGAGTGTGAGTGCTGTGTATTTATCTGTAATCGGGAGTGTGAGCACTGTGTATTTATCTGTAGTTGGAGTGTGATTGTTGTTTATTTATCTGTAATCGGGAGTGTGGGCTCTGTTTTTATCTGTAACCAGGAGTGTGAGTATTGTGTATTTTTCTGTAATTGGAGTGTGAGCGTTGTGTATTTACCTGTAATCAGGAGAATGAGCACAGTGTATTTATCTGTAATCAGGAGGGTGAGCGCTGTGTATTTATCTGTAATCGGGAATGTGAATGCTGTGTATTTATCTGTAATTGGAGTGTTAGTGCTGTGTATTTATCTGTAATTGGAGTGTGAGTCCTGTTATTTATCTGTAATCGGGAGTGTGAAAGCTGTGTATTTATCTGTAATTGGAGAGTGATTGCTGTGCATTTATCTGTAATCGGGAACCAGAGCACTGTCATTTTATTTGTAATCGGGATTGTGAGCACAGTGTCTTTATCTGTAAGTGTTGTGTGAGTGCTGTGTATTTATCCATAATCAGGAGCCTGAGCACTGTCATTTTACCTGTAATCGGGAATGTGATCACTGTGTATTTATCTGTAATCGGGAGTGTCAGCGCTGTGTATTTAATTGTAATCGGTAGTGTGAGCGCTGTGTATTTATCTGTCATTGGGACTGTGAGAACTGTGTATATACCTGGAATTGAGAGTGTGAGCTCTGTGTATTTATCTGTAATAAGAGTGTGAGCGCTATGTATTCACCTGTAATTGGATTGTGAGCGCTGTGTATTTATCTGTAATTGGGGTGTGGGCGCAGTGTATTTATCTGTAATCGGGAGTGTGAGCGCTGTTTATTAATCCATAATCATGGGTTTGAGCACTGTGTATTTACCTGTAATTGGGAGTGTGAATGCTGTGTATTTACCTGTAATTGGAGTGTGAGTGCTGCATATTTATCTGTCATCGGATTGTCAGTGCTGTGTATTTACTTGTAATCGGGAGTGTGAATGCTGTGTATTTATCTGTATTGGAGTGTGAGTGCTGTGTATTTATCTCTAATCAGAACAGTGAGTGCTCTGTATTTATCTGTAATTGGAGAGTGATTGCTGTGCATTTATGTGTAATCGGGAGCCTGAGCACTGTCATTTTATCTGTAATCAGGAGTGTGAACGCAGTGTCTATATCTGTAATCAGGAGGGTGAGCGCTGTGTATTTATCTGTAACTGGAGTGTGAGCGCTGTGTATTTATCTGTAATCGGGTATGTGAATGCTGTGTATTTATCTGTAATTGGAGTGTGAGTCCTGTGTATTTATCTGTAATCGGCAGCGTGAAAGCAGTGTATTTATCTATAATTGGAGAGTGATTGCTGTGCATTTATCTGTAATCAGGAGAGTGAGCACTGTCATTTTATCTGTAATCGGGATTGTGAGCGCAGTGTATTTATCTATAAGTGCAGTGTGAGCGCTGTGTATTTGAATGTAATCGGTAGTGTGAGTGCTGTGTATTTATCTGTAATCGGGAATGTGAGCACTGTGTATTTACCAGGAATTGAGAGTGTGAACGCTGTGTATTTATCTGTAATCGGAGTGTGAGCGCTGGGTATTTATCTGTAATCAGAAGGGTGAGTACTGTGTATTTACCTGTAATTGGAAGTGTGAATGCTGTGTATTTATCTGTAATTGGAAGTTGAGGGCTTTGTATTTACCTGTAATTATGGTGTGAGTGCTGTGTATTTATCTGTAAACGGGAATGTGAGCGTGTGATTATTTTTATCATTGGAGTGTGTGCGTTGTGTATTTGTCTCTAATTGGGAGTGTGAGCGCTGTTTATTTATCCGTAATCATGAGTTTGAGCACTGTGTATCTATCTGTAATTGAGTGTGAGTGCTGTATATTTATCTGTCATTGGAGAGTGTGTGCTGTGTATCTATCTGTAATTGGAGTGTGAGTGCTGTATTTTTATATGTCATCGGAGTGTGAGTGCTGTGTATTTATCTGTAATCGGGTGTGTGAGTGCTGTGTATTTATCTATAATCAGGAGAATGAGCACTATGTATTTATCTGTAATTAGAGAGTGAGCGCTGTGTATTTATCTGTAATTGGGAGTGTGAGCACTGTATTTATCTGTAGTTGGAGTGTGAGTGCTGTTTATTTATCTGTATCGGGAGTGTGGGCTCTGTGTTTTTATCTGTAACCGGGAGTGTGAGTATTGTGTATTTTTCTGTAATTGGAGTGTGAGTGCTGTGTATTTATCTGTAATTGGAGTATGAGCGCTGTGTATTTATCTGTAATCGAGAGTGTGGGCGCTGTGCATTTATCTGTAATAGGAGTGTGAGTGCTGTGTATTTATCTGTAATCAGGTGTGTGAGCGCTGTGTATTGATCTGTAATCGGGAGTGTGAGTGCTGTGCATTTATTTGTAATCCGTGTGTGAGCGCTGTGTATTTATCTGTAATCAGGTGTGTGAGCACTGTGTATTGATCTGTAATCGGGAGTGTGAGTGCTCTGCATTCATCTGTAATCAGAGTATGAGCGCTGTGTATTTATCTGTAATCGAGAGTGTGGGCGCTGTGCATTTATCTGTAATAGGAGTGTGAGTGCTGTGTATTTATCTGTAATCAGGTGTGTGAGCGCTGTATATTGATCTGTAATCGGGAGTGTGAGTGCTGTGCATTTATTTGTAATCCGTGTGTGAGCGCTGTGTATATATCTGTAATCAGGTGTGTGAGCACTGTGTATTGATCTGTAATCGGGAGTGTGAGTGCTCTGCATTTATCTGTAATCAGAGTATGAGCGCTGTGTATTTATCAGTAATCGGGAGTGTGGGTGCTCTGTAATTGTCTGTAATTGGATAGTGAGCCCTGTGAATTTATCTGTAATCGGAGTGTGAGCGTTGTGTATTTGTCTGTAATCGGGAGCCTGATCACTGTCATTTTATCTGTAATTGTGAGCGTAAGCACTGTTTATTTATCTGTAATCGGGATTATTAGCGCTGTGTATTTAAATGTAATCGGTAGTGTGAGCGCTGCCTATTTATCTGTAATCGGGAATGTGAGCGCGGTGTATTTATCTGTCATTGGGACTGTGAATGCTGTGTATTTACCTGGAATCGAGAGTGTGAACGCAGTGTATTTATCTGTAATTGGAGTGTGAGTCCTTTGTATTTATCTGTAATCGGTGTGTGAATGCTGTGTTTTTATCTGTCATCGGGAATGTGAGCGCTGAGTATTTTTCTGTAACCAGGAGTGTAGCTCTTTGTTTTTATCTTCAATCAGAAATGGTAGCTCCCTGTGTTACTTGGTCTCATGTGTTTTAATACAGTGCATCGTCTGAACGCTGTAGCCTAACTAACAATAACTGAATCAAATTACCCATTGAATTTTGCCAGAAAAAGATTTCCATGCTGTGCTGTGTATCTCCAACTTTACTGAATCTAATCACACATTGCAGGCAAGATTTTGGGAGATTATTGTGCTACTGCTTCCTTGTGGTGCAAACAAAAATAATTGGGTGGTGTTACTAAATGGAGACAAAACCCAATGAAAAGCTGTAGAGTGTTGGTAGAGAGGTCAGGAGTGAAGTAAAGAGGTCAGCCGTGGGTGTAGAAATGCCAGAAGTGGTCAGGCCATATATAATCCATCATTTATTTATAACTGTTCAAGGGAAGAGCAAAGAGTGTGATGTAGGTCCTTATGTAGACTGCACCTGCTCAGCTCACTGTCCATCTACCCTCAATCTAACAGGAAGCAAGCGGCCAGTGGATAAATCTACGGCATGATTCCTATGAGGGGAGACCAAAACCTCAGCTGAAAGTTCCAGAGGATGAGGAGACAGCCCTCTCGTTGTTACACCTATTGTAATGGTTTTGGTTACTGAATGTGTCTGTTAAGGAAGTTTTCATTATCTTCTGTATGTTAATAATGAGTCTTTATTAACTACTTGTAACTATGTACAGTAAAGGGTATGGGTAAGACACATCTCTGGCCAACACCACACCTACCTTAGCTCTGGGTCATGTGGCTTCTTACATCACTATGTGGGCAGTACGATACTCTGTACCACATTAATCCTGTTTATAGCAGACTCTTATAGTACACCTCCCCCCAAGTCTTTATCCCATGGATATAGAGTTACATTAGCTAACTTCAAGTCTTACACCGTTATAAGCCTTACTTTTTTACCTTATTTTTAAAACCTTAATGTTTATCCAACATTATTGCTATTATAGCATTAGCATTAACAACATTCTCATTGCCCCATTCCCCCTTCAAGTCCTTTGGGGTTTAGGTGGTCTGGAGGCCTTTTAATCCTTTCACATCTCACTCACTTTCCTGTCAGGAGAGAGGTGGGCCTTGGTGGTTCTGGTTCTTTTTGTTGTCTTGGAGGTTGGACTGCCATTTGGTATGGTTTCATCCTTTTGATCCAACGATTTATGTTGATCCATGCCTGGTCAGCTCGGCTATTACAGCAGTTCTTCATTGTTGTTACTCTTATTCATTTCTTGCAGTGTGGAAAAAGATGGTATTTTCTTCTTCTGTCTCTGTGTGGGCCATCAGGAAACCCTCTGAGGCTGAGGAAGAGTGTTCCTGTGGCGAGAAGAAGGTTTAGTGGTACGCTTACCTTTGCTTTTTGTTCTCGATAGTGAGAGACTGCTACCAATTTCCAGCATCTCTTGTGGTTGTGGCATTCTGATGGAGGCTGCAGTGTGTGCACGGTGATTACTGTATCAACCAACTGTACCAGCATCGTAATTGGAGATAGAGGCTTCTCAGACTGCTTATCGTTCTCTAATACCACTGCCACCAGAGGTGCCATGGTAATCTTGTGGGTGGTAGGTTGGTCTGACCACTGGGGACTTACCGGAACCTGGAATGATAATGGATAATACCGCTCCACAAAGAGAGAAGGGAGATTGAAGGTGAAGTCCGAGTTTGAATACTCTTTAGTATTTGAGTACTCAGGACCGTGCTGTTCTGCCTGGCTAATAACAGTGGTAGCCTTGACGTCCTCTGCTGTCTGGAGGAGATCCAAGATGACACAGTCATCCCTGCTCAAGACAGAGAAAGGCTGGTTACAGATGATGTTCAAAGATTTGTTTGCTGCCTTATGTTATGTTCTCTCTACTGATCAGTTTTTCCTTGGCAAAATATAATCACTCTGTGCTTTCTTTCAAGCTCACATTCTGTAATTGCATCTCTGCCAATTATTTTTGAAAGACCTTTTGCTCTTTAGTGAGCACTTCTACCTTCAATTGTTGCTCTGTGTTCTTGATTTTCATCTCTTCTTATACCTCTTTGGGAATGTAATGTTTTCCCAAGGTTCCTTCAGCACTGTAGTCTCCTTCTTGTACCTCTTGGCTTCCTCCTGGAATAGTAAATATTCCTGAGTCTCCTCTGAAAGCTGGTTCATCAGTTCTTTCAGGGTGGCATTACATTCATTTTGTTTAACTTCGTAATATTCCAGAGGAACAAACTCGGACCTGAGGGATCCTTGTAGCATGTTCAAATCCTTCAACAGATTTTTCTTTTCATTGCAAAGCTCAGGTAATTTGTTTTGAGTTTTCCTGTAATTGGCAGGGTCTTTTTGAGTTTTTTCTGCTGTTCTGCCATCTGCTGCTTAAGGTACTCTTTATTCCATCGTGTTGCTGAAGGGTAAGGGATTGTTTTTGAATTTGATCTTGCAGGAGAATTAGCTGCTCTTTCTTTCAATTATTTGTTTTCTTGTTCAGCCGTTGTCTTCTCACACTATGTATCAATGTATAGATTTACATTTCAACACTCCGCCCTGCTCTCACGCCCACATGTCCGTCCTTGGCCTGCTGCATTGTTCCAGTGAAGCTCAACGCAAACTGGAGGAACACACCTCATCTTCCGACTAGGCACTTTACAGCCTTCTGGACTGAATATTGAGATCAACAATTTTAGATCATGAACTCTCTCCTCCATCCCCACCCCCTTTCCGAACCCCCTTTTTTTCCAATAATTTATATAGATTTTTCTTTTCCCACCTATTTTCGTTATTTTTAAATGTATTTCCATCCATTGTTTTATCTCTACCTTTTAGCCTATTTCAATCCCTTCCCCCCACCCCACCCCCACTAGAGCTATCTGTACCTTGCTCGTCCTGCTTTCTACCCTTAATGTCACCATTAGCACATTCCTTAGCTAATATCACCACCATCAACACCCCTTTGTCCTTTTGTCTGTGACATCTTTTGGCAATCTCCACCTATCACTGGCCCTCTATCCAGCTTTACTTGTCCTACCCCACCCCCCCCTTAAACCAGCTTATATTTCACCTCTTTTCTATTTTTCCTTAGTTCTGTTGAAGAGTCATACAGACTCGAAACGTTAACTGTGTTCCTCTCCGCAGATGCTGTCAGACCAGCTGAGTTTTTCCAGGTAGTTTTATTTTTGTTATAGATTTGTCATTGCTAAAAGCCCCAATGCAGTTTTTTCTGAAGTAGCATTCAACATTTTTTGCAACTCTTCATGTTTTTCCAGGGGTATGCTTTGGTTTGCCAAAGAGTTTTTCAAGGCAATGAGCTCTGTGAGTGCCTTTTGTGTCTGCTGTCATGCCCGGCTGTACTTCTGGCACCCTTGTATGGTTTGTTCAGGTGTTGTCTTTTGTTTTTTTGTAGTTTTGCTTAGGGATTTTCTATGCCACATGAAGATTAAACTGTTCACCAAAAGCTATTAATATTTCATTGAAACTGGTTGAGGAATCATCAATGTACTGCACTAAAGTTATGTTGTCAGCAAGCTTGTCAAATGAGGATAAAGAGGTATTAATCTAGACTTCTGATTTCTTACTGAGACCTGATGTTCTCTAGCAGTTTAAAAATCCCATTCTTCAGGACACCTAATTTTTTGTTAGGTTTGGCCCTGGTGATCTGATAAGTTGTATTTTTGATCCATAGCCATTTTTTTTTGTTTTGTTTTGCAGTTACTGCCTTTAATATTGTTGCCTTTTTAAGAATGACTGTGCAGGAACAGTTTTTTTCTCTCTTCAAAATGGCTTTGCAGCTGCTGTTTCTTTGCCCTCCAATCTTCCCACGCTTTCTCAGGTTCGGCAGGTTTCCACCATGAACACGGGCCTTTTTCAAAAAACGTATCAACTGTTTAACTGCCAGTAAAATAGCTTTTAAACTAATAGTGTTTGCCAGCAATTTGCTCCTCTGAGCTTTGGAGATCCATTTCAATTGCTCTGCCTTCTTTTATTTTCAATGGAGCTTGTTTCAGTTCTCCGGGTTGCAAGATGGCATCACCAGTCTCGTTGGAGACAAAGGGGAGTTCCCCCGCTTGCTGGTTTTGGCAAGCTCAGCAAATGGAGGTGGCGCACTTCTGGCTGAATTTTTTTTTAACAATGGCTGCGTGGATCGGCTGTCTGCCAACTTCATTCATTCAGCAATTTACTATCGTGAGTGATGAAGCATTCGAAGTTAACGCAGTCTTGCTGTTCTACAAATTGGACAGTCATGATGTTCCTGAGAGGCTGAGTAATTTAATTGGTTTTTTTTTCTTTTTCGAATACATGTTGAGATTCATTTCAGGATTGGGATCAACAATGGGTTTCATTCAAAAGGTGCTACTGACTGAATTGTTAAAAAGGGGCTTAGGACTGGCTGCAACCTGGAAGTTAAAAAGATTTAGCTCACCATTGCGGGCTAGGGATTCTGTGCACTGAAGCTGGACTTCCAAGGGAGCTTGTATAGTGTTTTCTCCTGCAATAAGACTTCTGCCTTTAGCTTCCAGGCTTTTCTGTCTGGAGCTATTTCTGGTGAATTTTCTCAATGCTTGTAACTTTAGCTTCTTTTAGTTCAGAATCTGTTGAAGATTTTCTTTTTCTTAGTTTTACAACATTCTTGTGAGGTTGAGGGTTTTTGATCGCCAGTTGCCACCATGTTGTAATGGTGTTGGTTATAGAACATGTCTATTGAGGAAGTCTTTGCGGTCTTCTGTATGTTAACAGCAAGTCTTTATCAACTATTTGTAACTATATACATAGATACAATAAAGGGTAGAGGCAAGAAGCTATCTCCATGTCTAGATCTTAACACATCTCATGCCAACACCACACTGACCCTAGCTTTGGGTCATGTGCCTTCTTACATCACTATGTGGGTGGTATTGTACTCAGTCCCACAATAACCCTGTATGTACCAGACCTTTATACTGCAGCACCCAGCCAGTAATTATGAAAATAGCTACAAATAAACTCCCGCACCTCATTCTCCACTTTTTAATAACAGGAAACATATTACATAGAATGTAATAAAACAATGCTATTCAAAACTACTTAGAAAAGTGTATTGATGTATATGGTGTAATGTCTGGAGATGCTTCACTGGAGTATTATAAGGCAAAAATTAGACCTCCAGTCACATAAGGTGATATCAATGCAGATGGCAAAAAACCTTTGTGAAAGAGTTTGGGTTTTAGAGCATCTTAAAGGAATGGGAAACATTTAAAGAAACAATTCAAAATGTTGAACAAAAATATATTTGTATAAAACACAACAAGAAAAAATCGGCAAGAAAAATCCAACTGTGGTTTACTCAGCAAGTTATAGATAGCATCAGATTAAAAGAAGAGACTTATCATGTTGTAAACAATAGTAGTAAGACTGAGGATTGGGAATTTTTTTAGAAACCAGCAAAGGGCCACCAAAAATGTGATTAATAGGGAGAAGATAGAATATGAGAGTAAACTATCCAAGAATATTAAAACTGATGGTAAGAACTCTTACAAGAATATAAAAAGAAAAAGAGTAGCTAAAGTATTTATATGTTGGTCCCTAGATGCAGGGACAGGAGAAATTATCATGGGGAATAAGGAACTAGCAGAAACATTGAACATATATTTTGTGTCTGTCTTCATAGTGGGGGACACAAATTACATAGAGGGTAACCAAGGGGTTAATAAGAGTGAGGAAATTAATATAATTAATATCAATAGGGAGAAAGTGTTGGAGAAGTTTAAGAGACTAAAATCTGACAAATCCCTGGCACCTGATGGTCTACATCCTAGGGTTCTAAAAGAGGCAGCTGTAGAGAAAGTGGATGCACTGGAAATGATTTTCAAAAATTTCCCAGATTCTAGAAAAGGTCCTAGTGGATTGGAAGTTAGTAAACGTAACATCGCTATTCTAGAAAGGAGGGAGAGAGAAAACAGGGGACTAAAGCCAGTTAACATGAAACCAGTCATCAGGAAAACGTAGGAATGAATTATTAAGGAAGTCTCAACAATGCACTTAGAAAATCATAGTATGATCAGAGAAAGTCAGCATGGTTTTTTTATGAGAGGAATATAATGCGTGACAAATTTATTAGATTTTTTTGAGGATGTAACTAGCAAAGTAGATAAAGGGGAACCAGGAATTGTAGCATACTTGGATTTTCAAAAGGTGTTTGATAAGATGCCAAACAAAAGGTTAAAGGCCATGGAGTAAGAGTAATATATTAGCATTGCTGGAGGAATCCTGAACAGAAAGGAAGCAGAAAGTAGGGATAAGTGGGGCATTTTCAAGTTGACAGGCTGTGGCTGGTGGAGTACAGCAAGGACGAGAGCTGGGGCCTTAGATTTTACAATCTATATTAGGCTGTGTTATTTTCCACCACAACTGCAGGGGGTGCACTCACTGCACATGCAGTTACAGTGTCTCTGATGCCTCAGGTAGCTGCCTGCATCAAAGAACAATGTTTGGATGCCTACCGATCACTGCCCCACTCCTAACCCCTCGCTGCCTCACTTGCGCACCCCTCCCCTCACTGCCCTGTTAGCTGCCCCCTTGCTGCCCTTGAACCTCACACTGCCACACTCCCAACTCTTGATCCCTCACTGCCTCACTTGGGACAGCAAGTGAAGTGGCGAGTGGGGCAGGGAGGGGAGCAGCAAACAAAGCGGCAAGCTAGGGGCAGCAAGTGGCAGTGAGGACGTGGTGAGTGGGGCAGCAAGAAGGTGGTGGAAGGGACAGCGAGCAAAACGGCAAGTGAGAGACAGCAGGTGGTGGCGAGGGGAATGGCAAGTTGGGCAGAGAGGGGACGGTGAGTGGGGCAGTGAGGGGGATAGCAAGGTGAGGCGGCAAGCAAAGGAGTGAACGAGAGGCAACAAGTGGGTGATGGGATGTCAGCAGCACCGACTTCCTTTTCCAGAGCTATGGCAGGAGATATGACATGACATATATGACATATATGACAATGACTTAGATGAAAAACCAAGAGTAATGTGTTTAGGTTTGTTGACAATACAAAGACAGATGGGAATGCAAGCTGTGAGGGGGACACAAAGAGATATAGACAGGTTAAGTGAGTGGGCAACAAGGCGGCAGATGGGGTTTAACATGAGGAATGTGAGGTTATTGACTTTAGTAGTAAGAATGGAGAAGCAAAATATTTTTTAAAAGATGTGAAACATGAAAATGTTGATGTTGAGAGGGAAATCAAACAAGGAATATAAAGTTAGCAGGCAGGTACATCAAGCAATTAGGAAAGCATATGGCATGTTGGCCTTTATTGCAAGGGGATGAGAGTACAAAAATAAGGAAGCCTTGCTCCAATTATACAGGGCTTCGATAAGACCACTGTTATCATTACCAAGGGGATCTGTATAAAAATAATCAAATTTACCAAACAATTCCCAAAATCAAGAAATTACCAAACAATTTTACTTTAACAGGAATCAGAGCCAATGTAAATTAAACATAAATTAACAAGCAAACCATGGTCAGTATGAACTATAAATTACACATTGAATAGCAGATATAACAAAGATTTCTCAGAGTTACTTGAAAGTCTGCTCTACCTGTATTGTCCCAATTTCAGCTACACATTTCTCCCAAACTCAGATCTTCTTCAGGCCAGTTTCCAGTCCTTTTCCTTCAAGGACCTAGCCAATTTTTCACAGGCAGCAGCTTCTGTGTAAACAGGGTTGCACCCCTGCAGTCTTCTACACAAGGATGCACTCCTTTCCTGAGCCTTCTCAACTCTCAACTCCCATTGGTCATGGGAGCGTGGATCTACCGGAACCATCATTATCTTTGTATGGTATGGCTGATTCTGGGAATTCAATCACTGGTAAGTGAAATAAACAGCAGTAGCAGTCCTAAACATGCTTTCCAACCACTTAAGAATCCACTTGGGACAGCAAGTGAAGTGGCGAGTGGGGCAGGGAGGGGAGTAGCAAACAAAGCGGTGAGCTAGGGGCAACAAGTGGCAGTGAGGAGGTGGTGAGTGGGGCAGCAAGGCTCGGCTTGCGGACCACCTTCTCTCCTTTTTGTCTCTGTTGATCACATGGCCATCATATCTTAGCTTCCTTCTTGGTATTGCTTCCAGGTCAAGGGTCCCCAGGTCACATGGGCCAGTATTTCTTATTGTCCAACAATTGTAATTGATTCCATTACAAGTGCTACAAACTCTTATAAGTCCTTTTCAAACATGTTTTTAAAAACAATTGCAGATTCTCCAAACATTTTAGAGTAATTACAGTTTTCCTTACAGCTCCTGCTTCCGGATCAAAAGCCATCATACTTCAGTGGATTTATTTTTGAGTTTCTCTCCCCATGGCAACTGGATCACATGGGCATGTCTCCAGGCTGAGATGTTTATTCAGAATCTGTTGTTTTACTTTGAGTTAAATGTATATTTTAAAACATCCTTGTAAAGTTCAGTGTTCATAACACCACACCTGGAGTACTGTGCACAGATTCATACTTGCCTCGGAGGCAATACAGCAAAGGTTCAGTTGATTGGTTACTGGGTTGAGAGGGTTGTCCTATAATAATGAGAGGCTGAGTAAATTGGGCCTTTACTCTCTGGATTTAGAAGAATGAGAGACGATGTCATTGAAGCATATAAGATTCTGAAGGGTCCTGATAGGATAGACATTGAGAAATTGGGGAATGTAGAAAACTGGGGCAGAGCCTCAGGATTAGTGGCTATTCATTTAGGACTGAGATGAGGAAAAATGTCTTTATTCACAGTATTTTGAACCTTAGGAATTCTCTATCCCAATGGTTGTGGAAGCTCCATCATTGAATATATTTAAGCCTGAGTTAGACAAATATTTGGTCTTTCAGTGAGTCAAGGGATATGGGGAGCAGATGGGAAAGTAGAGTTGAGGCCAGGGATCAGCGATAAACGTATTGAATGGCTATGTTCTCAGGTGGCTCAGCTGGCCAATTCGGGCAGAGAGGACGTAAGTCCTGATGAAGGTCGGGGTGAGGGTTTGCTAGCCAAGGTTCTTCTCTCTCTCTTTCCATTTTTGACACTTCCCTGCAACAGAGTTTATGCGGTCAGTTTCTGACTGTGTCCTACCCCGTTGGATGAGGGGCTGCCTCATTGTACCATTTGTGGAAAGTTTCTCCCACACATCAATGTCAATTTGTTCCCTCATCAGTAAGGCTTTCAGGGTGCCCTTAACATGTTTTCTCCATCCTCTTTGAGATCAGGTGCCCTCCTTAAATTGTGAATAGAGGACTTGCTTCGGAAGCCAATTATTTGACATACAGTTTCTATCCACATCAGCCTGGTCATGGAAGTCAGTTGAGATTAACTTACACAAGGGGTCATGGTTGAGGTCCCATTTGATGGGAAACTTTACAACCTCAACAGGCTAAAAGCCAAGACTGTGGTGATGCTCCAGCACATCCACAGCTTACAATATGCTGAGCACCTGTGTAGTCATGGCAATGCAAGTGACATTTTAACCACCCTCAACCTCTTCAACTCCACATTCAAAAGGGTCAGTCTCTCACTCAATATCAGCAAGACCAACATCCTCCTCCATTCCTCCCCCCAAACAAGCACCTACATCTCCAGCTACTGGTATTGATGGGGAGACTTAAGAAGCCGTTGAACACTCCCCATATCTCGGTAGCTACCGTTCTCAAAAGGTCACCACTGAAGAAGAGATCCAGCATCGAATCAGCTGTGCCAGTGCAGCCTTCCAAAAAATTATGCAACCAAGAGATCTCTATAACAGGACAAAGGCTTTAGTCTACAATGCTGTTGTTGTCACTAACCTTCCACATGGCAGTAAGAAGTCAGGATGTTACTTGCGTCAGGTGATGAGATTCTGAGAAAAGAAAGCAAATTGTCTGAAAGTTACAATTTGCTCAGCCTTACTTATTGTTACAGATTAAATATTCCAAGAGGATGCAGGTGTGGTTGATGATAAATGTGCAAGGCTCATTGAAGAGATTAGTGAAAAATGTAACATATATAAAAAAAATTGGAGGATGCTTCCAAATCCCATTGTAGATCTTCCATTGTCATGAGATCTTAATGAAGCAGTTACAATGGGTTTACAGGTGTGAGATGAGGACAGAAATTTTACATTTCATAGACATGGTAATGAAAAAGGGTAATTGCAGATAAAGCCATGGAAAAATGGAGAGGGACTGAGATTGGAGAACGGGCTAAATTTCTGACTAACAATAGTGGTTGGATGGAATTTACTAATGATGACATTACATTTATGTGAAAATATGAACATTGCGGTTATGAATACTATAGCTGAAAGCCCTTTCAGTAATGAACTCTGAAATAAATCCTGTGGTGACCGATGAGATGCTCCATAAGATCTTAGCCAATCAACCAAATTACAAGTTAAGTCCAGCCCATCTCCTGCGCATCCGCTCTCATTCCTTCCTCTCCCTCCCAGAACCATGATAGGGTCCCCCTTGTCCTCACTTATCACCCCACCAGCCTCCACATTCAAAGGATCATCCTCCACCATTTCTGCCAACTCCAGCATGATACCAAATACATCTTGAATGACCTACTCCTGCTTCTGTGCTTCTATACTTCTGATGCATGTAATGTGGGTATTACAGTAATAATGGGCGACTTCAGTTTACATATAGACCACATTAACCAAATCAGCAGTAATTGTGTGGAGGAGGGAGTTCAGGAGTGTGTATGAGATGGGTTTCTGGAGCAGTACGTTGAGGAGCCATTTAGGGATTAGGCTATTTTGGATTTAGCATTGTGTAATGAGAGAGATTGCTGTAAAGGAGCCTTTGGGAAATAGTGATGATAATATGATCGAGTTTGAATGTGATCTCATACATTCTGAAACTAGGGTCTTAAATCTGAAGAAAGGAAATTATGAAGGTATGAGGGGCTAGTTGGCTATGGTGAACTGGGAAAATAGACTAAAAGATTTGACGATAGCCAGGCAATGGCTAGTTTGAAAGAAATACACAGTCTACATTCAGTCATTTGGTAGGACAGAGCTTGAGTATTGCTGAAAAAGACATTTTGTCAAAGCTTTTTGTCTTGGACTCATCAGGACAATGGCAAGGATATCAATGTCAGGGGAAGCAACAATTTTATACTGTATGAGAAGAGAGTACTGGTTGGTTGGCAAGTGGTCTTTGATTGGTAGAGGCATTGCCCTGAGAAATGAACCAGCAAATTGCTGTCACTTTATTTTGTTTAGTTGAAACAGGTGCAATTTGTATACTTATTGTTTCTGTCTTCAAAGAACAGGGCCCTGTGTGTTAATATACAGTACACATAAATACCCCACACTGTGAGCCCACCTGACAATCTTAAACTGGTTGTCAGCGTAATTTTTGGCACACTGAGGATTGTTTAGCAAATGTTGTCCAATCACGAAATCATATCTAATGTTGGATACTGTGTTTTGAGTTTTGCAAGCACGAGCTGTACCTTGCTTGTTGCGAACAGCAGAAGGGACATGCTGGTTAATACAATTTTCCGGTCTTTCGGACATACGGCCTACATATCTAGCATCACACTGGCACCGAGATTCATATACCACATTACTCATTTGTGAGATAGACAAGAAGTCTTTTTGGCTTAATGGCGGCATCCTGTTAGTGACAAATACCACTCGTGTTGCTATGTGAAACAGCTATCTGCACCTGTTGCTCAAATTTTTGAGATACCTTGAGATTACTAGGAGTAATTTGGGAGACACAGCAAAAATTCATCCCTAGGAAGAAGAAGCATACTAAAGGGAGGACGAGGCAACCATGGCTGACAAGGGATGTCAGGGACAGCATAAAAGCTAAAGAGAAAGCACACAATGCGGCGAAGAGCAGTGGGAAGCCAGGGCATTGGGAAGCCTACAATGACTGACAGAGAACAACTAAAAAAGAAATAAGGAGGGAAAAGATTAAATATGAGGGTAAACTAGCCAGTAATATAAAAGAAAATTGCAAGAGTTTTTTTTAGATATATAAAGGGTAAGAGAGAGGCAAAACAAAGAAATAGCAGAGGAACTGAATAGGTACTTTGTGTCAGTCTTCACAGTGGAAGACATGAGTGACATCCCCAAAGTTCAAGAGAGTCGGGGGGCAGAGGTGAGTATGGTGGCCATTACCAAGGAGAAGGTGCTAGGAAAACTGAAAGGTCTGAAGGTGGATAAATCACCTGGACCAGATGGATTATACCCCAGAGTTCTGAAGGAGATAGCTGAATAGATAGTGGAGGCGTTATTGGTGATCTTTCAGGAATCACTGGAGTTAGGGAGGGTCCCAGAGGACTGGAAAATTGCTAATGTAACCCCCCTGTTTAAGAAGGAAGTGAGGCAAAAGACGGGAAATTACAGGCCGATTAGCCTGACCTCGGTCGTTGGTAAGATTTTAGAGTCCCTTATTAAGGATTCGATTTCAGAATACTTGGAAGTACATGGTAAAAAGGGCAAAGTCAGCATGGTTTCATCAAGGGGAGGTCATGCCTGACAAATCTGTTAGAATTCTTTGAGAAGGTAACGAGTAGGTTAGTCAAAGGAGAGCCAATGGATGTTATCAACTTGGACTTCCAGAAGGCCTTTGACAAGGTGCCGCACAGGAGGCTGCTCAGTAAGATAAGAGCCCATGGTGTCAGAGGCAAGGTACTAACATGGATAGAAGATTGGCTGTCTGGCAGGAGGCAGAGAGTGGGGATAAAGGGGTCCTTCTCAGGATGGCAGCCGGTGACTAGTGGAGTTCCGCAGGGGTCAGTGTTGGGACCACAAATTTTCACTTTATACATTAATGATCTGGATGAAGGAACTGAGGGCATCCTGAATAAGTTTGCAGATGATACAAAGATAGGTGGAGGGACAGGTAGTATTGAGGAGGCGGGGAGGCTGCAGAAGGATTTGGACAGGTTAGGAGAATGGGCAAAGAAGTGGCAGATGGAAAACAGCGTGGGGAAGTGTGAGGTCATGCACTTTGGTAGGAAGAATAGAGGCATAGACTATTTTCTAAATGGAGAGAGAATTCAGAAATCTGGAGTGCAAAGGGATTTAGGAGTCCTAGTGCAGGATTCTCTTAAGGTTAACTTGCAGGTTGAGTCAGTAGTTAGGAAGGCAAATGCAATGTTGGCATTTATTTCCAGAGAACTAGAATATAAAAGCAGGGATGTGCTGCTGAGGCTTTATAAGGCTCTGGTCAGACCACATTTAGAATATTGTGAGCAATTTTGGGCCCCATATCTCAGGAAGGATGTGCTGGCCCTGGAGAGGGTCCAGAGAAGGTTCATGAGAATGATCCCAGGAATGAAAGGCTTAACATATGAGGAATGTTTGAGGACTCTGGGTCTATACTCGATGGAGTTTAAAAGGATGAGGGGGGATCTGCTTGAAACTTACAGAATACTGAAAGGCCTGGATAGAGTGGACATGGGGAAGATGTTTTCATTAGTAGGAGAGACTAGGACCGGAGGGCACAGCCTCAGAGTAAAGGGAAGACCTTTTAGAACAGCGATGAGGAAAAACTGCTTTAGCCAGAGAGTGGTGAATCTATGGAATTCATTGCCACAGAAGGCTGTGGAGGCCAGGTCATTGAGTGTATTTAAGAATGAGATAGATAGGTTCTTGATTGGTAAGGGGATCAAAGGTTACGGGGAGAAGGCGGGAGAATGGGGTTGAGAAACTTATCAGCCATAAGTGAATGGCGGAGCAGACTCGATGGGCCGAATGGCCTAATTTCTGCTCCTATGTCTTATGGTCTTATGGTCTTATCACCTGGGTAATCTGAGGTAGATTGGGCATTTTTCAGAGCCCTGTTCATGAGTTTGGACGATATACAGCGTGAAATGATCTGCTCGGGGTAGCCATTATCCCAGTGAATGTCTTTGATGTTCCCTATTTCAGCATCAAGCTTGCATAGTGAACAAATGTGTTGGGCCCTATTTACGAGGTTGTCGATAAGGCAAATCTTGTAGTGTGTGGAACTGTAAGAATCCCAACCTGTGGATTGACCAGTGAAGGTGGGCTGGCGGTGGACCGTGGTAGAGAATCCCCTGGAAGATTTATCAACCAGCACGTCAAGGAAGGGGAATTCACTTGACTGCTCCATTTCACTCTCTTCTCATACAGTATAAAGTTGTTACTTCCTCTGACATTGGTATTCTTGCAATTGTCCTGATGAGTGCAAGACAAACAGCTTCGACAAAATGTCTTTTTTCAGGTATACATTCCTTCTTGGCACGAACACCCAAAGGGAAAGGTAATCAACCATGATTAATGAAAGAAGTTAAAGACTGCATCAGATCAAAGGAAGTGGCTTATAAGGATACCAGAAAAAGTGGTAAGCCCGAGGATTGGGAACAACTTAGAACTCAGGGAAAAGAGAATATGAACGCCTATGAGGAACACAAAGGCAAACTGTAAAAGCTTAGGTATGTGAAAAGGAAAATATTAGCAAGGACAAATGTGGACCCATTACAGGAGGGGACAGGACAATTTATAATGGAGAACAGGGAAATGGTGGAGAAACTAAACAGTTATTTTGCATCTATCTTCACAGAAGAAGATATGGAAAATCTCCCAGGTATAGTAGGTGACCAAGGGACTTGTGAAACTGAGGAACTGAAAGAAATTAATATTAGTAAAGAGGTAATACTTGAAAAGTTAGCTGGATTGAAGGTTGATAAGTCTCCTGGACCAGATGAACAACATCCCAGAGTGTTGAAGTAGGTGGCTTGAGAGATAGTGGTTCTATAGGTTCTGGAAAGGTTTCTGCAGATCAGAAAGTAACAAATGTAACCCCTCTATTTAAGAGGGGAGGAAGAGGGAAAATGGAGAACTGCAGACCTGGTAGTCTGACGTCAGTAGTAGGGAAAATGTTAGAAGCTATTACAAAGGATGTGATTAGCAGACATTTGGCTAAGAATGGTAAAATTGGCAGAGTCAACATGTATTGATGAAAGGGAAATCATATCTGACAAACTTGGAGTTTTTTGAGATATTACTTGTAGCATTGATGAAGGAGAACCAGTGGATGTGGTGTATTTTGATTTTCAGAAGGATTTTGATAAGGCCTCACACAGGAGGTTAGTAAATAAAATTAAAATGCGTGGGACTGGGGGTAATATACTAGTATGGATTGAGAATTGGTTAACAGTCAGAAAGTAGAGAATAGGAATAAACTGATCATTCTCAGGATGGCAGGCTGTTACTAGTGGGGTACCACAAGGATCAGAGCTGGGTCCACAGCTGTTCAAAATCTGCATAAACGATTTGGATGTGAGGACCAATTGTAATATTTCCAAATTTGCTGATGACGCAAAACTGGGTTGGAACACAAGTTGTGAGGAGGATACAAGGAGGCTTTTAGAGAATTTGGGGAGGCTAAGTGAATGGGCAAGAACATGGCAGATGGAATGTAATATGAATAAATGTGCAGTTATTCACTTTAGTAGAAAAACAGAAAAGCAGAATATTTCTTAAATGGTGAGAGATTGGGAAGGGTTGGTGCCCAAAAGGACCAGGGTGTCCTTGTTCATGAGTCACTAAAAGTTAGCATGCAGGTGCAGCAAGCAATTAGGAAGGCTGATGGTGTGTTGGCCTTTGTCACAAAGGGATTTGAGTACAGGAGTAAGGATGTCTTGCTGCAATACCATAGAGCCTTGGTGAGACCTCATCTGGAGTATTGAGCAGTTTTGATCCCCTTATCTAGGGAGGGACATACTTACCATTGAGATAGTGCAACGGAGATTCACCAGATTTATCCCTGGTATGGCAGCATTGTCTTATGAGGAGAGATTGAGGAGACTGGGTCTGTATTCCCTAGAATTTCGAAGAAAGAGGAGTGACCTCATTGAAACTTACAAAATTATTACAGGGTGTGACAGGGTGGATGTAGATAAGATGTTTCCCCTGGTTGGTGAATCTAAAACCAGGGGACATAATCTCAGGATAAGGGGTAGGCCATTTAAGACTGAAATAAGGAGAAATTTCTTCACTCAGAATCTTTGGAATTCTTTATCCCAGAGGGGTATGTACATGAGGGGAATGAGCACGTTCAAAACAGAAATCGATAGATTTCTGGAGACTAATGACATCAAGGGATATGGAGATAGTGTGGGAAAGTGATGTTGAAGTAGATGATCAGCCATGATTTAATTGAATGGCAAGCAGGCTCGATGGGCTGAATGACCTTCCCCTGTTCCTATGATACTAGATGCATGGGAACACCGCTACCTGCAAGTTCCCCTCCAAGCCACGCACCATCCTGATTTGGAACTATATCTCCATGCCGTCAATGCCGCTGTGCCTGGGACTCCCTCCCAAACAACACTGTGGGTGTAGATACACCATATGGACTGCAGCGGTTCAAGAAGGCAGTTCATCTTCTCAAGGGGCAATTAGGGATAGGCAATAAAAATGCTGGCCTGGCCAGCGTTGCCCTCGGCCCATGAAAGAATAAAAAAAAATAGGTTAGGATGTGCTGGCAAGACAGTGGTTCTCCAATATGGTAGTCAAACTATTAAGATCCATTTATCATGGTTAATTGGGATAAATTACAAATTTTCAGAACCTAAGCAGTTGATAAAAGGTGATGAGGCACCCTATACCTCCTACTCCTAAGTTTGACAATTATCAGGCATAGAGTACAGTAGACCAGAGGATAGGTGACAATAGGCAGAATGATACTAATGCACAAGACAGGGCTATTGTATCCAGAGGACAACTGCCTAAGTGGGTACTCAGGTGATATACATATCAGAAGGTGCAATAAATGGAGGGATGTGACTATTGTATAGACAATACGGAAAACTAATGGCAAGTTCAAATATTTGCTAAATGTCAAAGATAATGAACAAGGTGTAAGATCTATGGGCTAGTGGAATAGAGTGAAAGAGTGGAAAGCAAGTAAACGCAGTACGAGTTCCCATAGTGGATCTGGGAGTGACTGTTGCACTAGAAAATGATCACATACCGGCGATAGAACCAATGATCTTGGGAGGGGGTCCAGAAAGAGATAAAAGGGCAAGTAGAGGCCACAGCTTGGTTATTCCAAAGAACAAGGACTACAGAACAATTTGAAAACACTACTAGAAGCAGAAGCTCTAATGACTGGGAAGTTTTGGTGACTGCCAACAAGCAAATGTAACCCCACTATTTAAGAAAGGAGGGAGAGAGAAAATAGTGAATTACAGACTGTTTAGTCTAACATCAGTAGAAGGGAAAATACTAGAGTCTGTTATAAAGGATGTAACAACAGGACACTTAGGAAATATCAATGCGATTAGACAAAGTCAGCATGGATTTATGAAAGGGAAATCATGTTTGACAAACCTACTGGAGTTCTTTGAGGATGTCGCTGGAATAGATAAGGGAGAACCAGTGGATGTGGTGTATTTGGATTTTCAGAAAGTTTTTGGTAAAGCCCCACATAAGAGGTTAGTGTGTAAAATTAAAGCACATGGGATTTGGGGTAATCTATTGGCATGGGTTGAGAATTAGTTAGCAGACAGGAAACAGAGGGGAGGATTTTTCCCTCATTGGGCGAGCTCGGTGGGGGTAGGTGGGGGTAGTCGGGAAGCTGACCGCCTGCTGCGATCAGCACCAGATCGCAATTTCACGCTGGCGGGCCAATTAAGGCCCACCCAGCGTAAAACGCAAGCGGCAGTGCTCAGCGCTGCCTGTGTGGGGAAGGGGGTTGGGGGGAGGAGGATGAATGCAAAACTTCATGCATGTGTGCAGGTGCATGCTTGAAAATCTCCCTGAGACACAGAGCTGCCTCAGGGAGATGAACAGTTTAAAACATCAAAAATAAAGATCTTAAAATGTTATAAAACATATCCCATCATGTGACTCTGTCACATGAAAAGGGGCATGTTATAAATGAAATTAAAGATTTTTATTTTATTTTTATTTGCTGTTGGAAACCTCATCCCACCCATTTGTATTTAATTCCAGAAATTAAGCCAGAAATCTGACACTCATTCTTAGCTTGTTAACCTGATTCCTGCTGTAGGAAGAACAGAATTCACTATGTAGGAGAAAACCTGAGGGAACTCAATGAACGTGAAGCTAAAGCTCACCACCTGGTCAAACTGGGAGTTCTGAAGGGCAAACCATGCCTACTCTGGCAGTGTAACAGGACTCAAAATAAGAGGAATATGATGAGCCCACACGTGTGCTGATTCTCTGACTCACACTCCCCTCAAACAGAGCTATCTGCTGGCTCTCTTGGATTAAGAAACTGCTTCAAAAATATCATGAGTACCCTAACTATTTTATAAAGTTCCTCATGAGAGACTTGCGGTTGAAGACGTTTGAAATATTGAAGGAGGTTACAGATGAGATTGCAAACTAACTCGATAATCAGTAATAATAGGTCCTGGTCAATGATAGTGATTCTAATTGGTCAGCAGTGATCAGAGGAGGTCAAGATGCTTGGAGCTTGGAGCTGCATTGTTCCTATTGTTAATAAGTCATCTAGAATGTGACGTTAAAAGTTTAATATCTTAATTTGCAGATGATAGCAGACCATGGAGGAGATAGGGTGTTCAGAAGGAAGAAAATGTTCAGAGACAGCCAGAGCTTAGCTAATGGGTTGGATGAATCCTGGATGTGCAGAAAAGGGAAGTAATGTGTGTGTGCTGAAAATAATGAGGAGAATGCAAGCTGAAGATTGACTTGTTAAATAAAGGAATCAGAAAAAAGGTCGAGGTGTGATAATTGACCAAACACTGGTGCTGGATGTTAGCACATTCATGCTTCCTGAATGAACAGACAATCAATTGTGAATTCCTCATTATAATGCAAAGAGCAGTTGCATAAAACCAAGGAAATAGTGGGGCACTTGTAGATCGAGGGAAAACAACCCAGTGGAAAACCCAGTGGACTTGTATTTACAAAGCAACTTATTAATCTTTTGAAATGTCTCAGAGAATTCGATAAAGAATCCGGTTATGGTGCAGTGATTACAATACAGATTCACTGTGCACAAAGACACAGCTCCTGCCCGCACAATCCTCAACCTCCCTCACCTCAACAATCCTCAACCTCCCTCACTCAACAATCCTCAACCTCCCTCACCCCAACAATCCTCAACCTCCCTCACTCAACAATCCTCAACCTCCCTCACTCAACAATCCCCAATCTCCCTCACTCAACAATCCTCAACCTCCCTCACCCCAACAATCCTCAACCTCCCTCACCTCAACAATCCTCAACCTCCCTCACTCAACAATCCTCAACCTCCCTCACTCAACAATCCCCAATCTCCCTCACTCAACAATCCTCAACCTCCCTCACCCCAACAATCCTCAACCTCCCTCACCTCAACAATCCTCAACCTCCCTCACCTCAACAATCCTCAACCTCCCTCACCTCAACAATCCTCAACCTCCCTCACCTCAACAATCCCCAATCTCCCTCACTCAACAATCCTCAACCTCCCTCACCCCAACAATCCTCAACCTCCCTCACTCAACAATCCTCAACCTCCCTCACCCCAACAATCCTCAATCTCCCTCACCTCAACAATCCTCAACCTCCCTCACTCAACAATCCTCAACCTCCCTCACCTCAACAATCCCCAATCTCCCTCACCTCAACAATCCACAACCTCCCTCACCCCAACAATCCTCAACTTCCCTCACTCAACAATCCTCAATCTCCCTCACCTCAACAATCCTCAATCTCCCTCACCTCAACAATCCTCAACCTCCCTCACTCAACAATCCTCAACCTCCCTCACCTCAACAATCCTCAACCTCCCTCACTCAACAATACTCAACCTCCCTCACCCCAACAATCCTCAACCTCCCTCACTCAACAATCCTCAATCTCCCTCACCTCAACAATCCTCAACCTCCCTCACTCAACAATCCTCAACCTCCCTCACTCAACAATCCTCAACCTCCCTCACCTCAACAATCCTCAATCTCCCTCACCTCAACAATCCTCAACCTCCCTCACTCAACAATCCTCAACCTCCCCCACCTCAACAATCCCCAATCTCCCTCACCTCAACAATCCACAACCTCCCTCACCCCAACAATCCTCAACTTCCCTCACTCAACAATCCTCAACCTCCCTCACCTCAACAATCCTCAATCTCCCTCACCTCAACAATCCTCAACCTCCCTCACTCAACAATCCTCAACCTCCCTCACCTCAACAATCCTCAACCTCCCTCACCCCAACAATCCTCAACCTCCCTCACCTCAGCAATCTTCATCCTCCCTCACCCCAACAATCCTCAACCTCCCTCACCCCAACAATCCTCAACCTCCCTCACCCCAACAATCCTCAACCTCCCTCACCTCAACAATCCTCAACCTCCCTCACCTCAACAATCCTCAACTTCCCTCACTCAACAATCCTCAATCTCCCTCACCTCAACAATCCTCAACCTCCCTCACTCAACAATCCTCAACCTCCCTCACTCAACAATCCTCAACCTCCCTCACCTCAACAATCCTCAACCTCCCTCACTCAACAATCCTCAACCTCCCTCACCTCAACAATCCTCACCCTCCCTCACCTCAACAATCCTCACCCTCCCTCACCTCAACAATCCTCAACCTCCCTCACCTCAACAATCCTCAACCTCCCTCACCTCAACAATCCTCAACCTCCCTCACCTTAACAATCCTCAACCTCCCTCACCTCAACAATCCTCAACCTCCCTCACCTCAACAATCCTCCACCTCCCTCACCTCAACAATCCTCAACCTCCCTCACCCCAACAATCCTCAACCTCCCTCACTCAACAATCCTCAATCTCCCTCACCTCAACAATCCTCAACCTCCCTCACTCAACAATCCTCAATCTCCCTCACCTCAACAATCCTCAACCTCCCTCACTCAACAATCCTCAACCTCCCTCACTCAACAATCCTCAACCTCCCTCACCCCAACAATCCTCAACCTCCCTCACTCAACAATCCTCAACCTCCCTCACCTCAACAATCCTCAATCTCCCTCACCTCAACAATCCTCAATCTCCCTCACCTCAACAATCCTCAACCTCCCTCACTCAACAATCCTCAACCTCCCTCACCCCCAGCAATCCTCAACCTCTCTCACCCCAACAATCCTCAACCTCCCTCACTCAACAATCCTCAACCTCCCTCACCCCCAGCAATCCTCATCTCCCTGACCCCCAAGAATCCTCATCCTCTCTCACCCCTGACAATTCTCAACGCCGTCACCCCAACAGCACTCACCGCCTCTCACCCCACACGCTAGAGGAGTCAGGGATTCCAGAAGGTGTGTTGGGGAAGGGTGTGGGAGGGGATGAGTGCTACTCAGAGGGTGAGGGTGGGGAATGGTGAGCTTGGAGTGGAGGGCGGTGAACATTCCCGGGGGTGAGGTGGAGGGTGAGCCAGGATGGGAGTGACCATTATTGTGTTTGCAGTTGTGCTTTGACACTCCATCGGATTTATTTCAAGCTGTGCTCCTCAACAGACATTACACTCATTAGTAAAAGCTCTAAGTAAACCCGGGTAAAAACCAGAGTAAGTATAGGGCAAACAGCCCAAGTGTTCGTGGTTTGTGTAGTATTGGGGTGTTCAGGTTTGAAAGGGTTAATGAGTGGGGTTGGAGAAACAGTACTACCCACATGATGATGTAAGACACACATGACCAAAAGTCAAGGAGGAGAACGTTCATGGCTTAGACTGAGTAACATGTCAGCCTGTATGTCTGTATATAGCTATGTTCATCCAATAAACCAGTTATTGTTCAGACATCTGCAACCATTTCTTATCCAGTCACAACCAGCATAAAAGATGGTTTTAGAGGTGGAATCTTACAACATAGCGGTAACTGTGAAGGACTCCAAAATCTCCGAAAATCAACTTTTAAAAAGTTTGCAAGTCTGACCTGAAAAAAGGCACCAAAACTGAAGACAGTTGGGAATCTCCAAAAGCACTCCATAGAAGGCAGAGAGAAAGAGAGGCAGAAAAATCAACTGTTCAGCATACTTAAGGTTGCACCATAGCACACGGTGGTCTGTGAAAAATCCCAATCCATCAGCAGAGTAAAAGAACCTAGCAACAATCAAGGAAGGGTGAGAAAATCTTGAAAAAGGCTCATAATCTTTAAATTAACAGAGCAATGAACAGGCCACACTGGGTAAATTCCATTTTTAGCAGGCATGGGTTTCGATCCAGTCCACAGACCAGGTCTGAGGTCGGCAGCATTACACATGGTGACCGTGAGGCAGCAATTGAAGAAACATGAATTCCCAATGGAAGAAAGCTGTGAACAGAGCTTATTGGTAACCTACAGCGATTTGTTTAAAAATTCTGTGACGTTTAGTAACAATTGCCAAAAAGGGCTGGAGACTGCGGCAGGTCTCAGTGAACAGCTGATCAGTGTGACAAACTCCATTGCTGCAACAGAAGTTTTAAAAATCAAGGCAAACCTCATAAAAGTTTAAAACAACTATGGATTCCAAGTTCAGCTTGCCATCCCAATTTGGGCACATGGAAGGGCCAGATCAAGCACAGAATTGGGCACTATGGAGGGAGAGATTTTTAAGATTCAGAATTGCATGCAGCTTGAACATCAAGTCTGAGGCTGAATAAGTCAATAAGTTATTGTGCTCTATCGGAGCAATTGCTGATGCTATAGCAAGACAAGGCATTAAAGAAACGCCAGACAAATTTGAAGAAGTCTTAAAAGCCTTTGATAATTATTTTAATTTACAGACAAACAAGATATTAGAAAGAGCCAAGTTTAACAAAAGGGTTCAGAAACCAGGTCAACCTGTAGATGCCTTTATCAATGAACTGTATTGACTGCTGAAGGTTGCAAATGTGGCGTTCCTTAAAACGGAGCCGATAGGAGACCACCTTGTAGTCAGTGTTACTGGTGACACATTATCTGACCTACTGCAATCCAAAAACTTAACTTTGGAGAAAGTGATGCAGATAGTGAGACAAACAGAAGTCTGTAAACAAAACAGAGCCATGCACAAAAGAGAAGACAAATTGTGGCTTAGAAACCCCCAATGATGGTACAACTTGTTAAACAACAGAATGTCAAAGACACTCCAAGGAAAAAAATCCAGGACATAAAAGAGCACGAGAAGGATCAAGAGAGGAGCCTGGAAATTAAAGAATGTGAGAAGGAATGAGAGAGGAGCCGAGAGATAAAAGCACGAGAAGGAGCAAGAAATGAACCGGGAGATAAAAGAGCTGCTGCTGCTGGTGTTGGTGAAGCTGGTGGTGCTGGTGTTGGTGAAGTTGGTGGTGCTGGTGGTGGTGAAGCTGGTGGTGCTGGTGGTGGTGAAGCTGGTTGTGCTAGTGGTGGTGAAGCTGGTTGTGCTGGTGAAGCTGGTGGTGAAGCTGGTGGTGGTGAAGCTGGTGGTGTTGGCAATGGGGAAGTTGGTGGTGCTGGCGGTGGTGAAGCTGTGGGAAGTGGTGAAGCTGGTGGTGCTGAAGCTGGTGGTGCTGAAACTGCTGCTGGTGGTGAAGCTGGTGCTGCTGGTGGTGCTGAAGCTGGTGAAGTTGGTGGTGGTGACGATGGTGGTGCTGGTAGTGGTGAAGCTGGTGGTGCTGAAGCTGCTGGCAGTGATGAAGCTGATGGTGCTGGTGGTGGTGAAGCTGCTGGCGTTGGTGATGGTCAAGCTGGTAAAGCTGGTGGTGGTGAAGCTGGTGAAGCTGCCGGTGGTGAAGCTGGTGGTGGTGAAGCTGGTGTTGCTGATGGTGGTGAAGCTGCTGGTGGTGGTGGTGGTCAAGCTGGTAAAGCTGGTAGTGGTGAAGCTGGTGGTCCTGGTGGTGGTGAAGCTGGTGGTGGTGAAGCTGGTGAAGCTGGTGGTCCTGGCGGTGGTGAAGCTGGTGGTGGTGAAGCTGGTGAAGCTGGTGGTCCTGGCGGTGGTGAAGCTGGTGGTGGTGGTGCTGGTGGTGGTGAAGCTGGTGGTCCTGGTGGTGGTGAAGCTGGTGCTGGTGAAGCTGGTGGTGCTGGTGGTGGTGAAGCTGGTGGTGCTGGTGGTGGTGAAGCTGGTGGTGGTGGTGGCGGTGAAGCTCATGAAGCTGGTGGTGGTGAAGCTGGTGGTGCTGGTGGTGGTGAAGCTAGTAGTGCTGGCGGTGGTGAAGCTAGTGGTGCTGGCGGTGGTGAAGCTAGTGGTGCAGGCGGTGGTGAAACTGGTGGTGCTGGTGGCGGTGAAGCTCATGAAGTTGGTGGTGGTGAAGCTGCTGGTGCTGGTGGTGGTGAAGCTAGTGGTGCTGGCAGTGGTGAAGCTGGTGGTGCTGGTGGCGGTGAAGCTGGCAGTGGTGAAGCTGGTGGTGCTGGCGGTGGTGAAGCTGGTGGTGGTGGTGAAGCTTGTGGTGGTGAAGCTGCTGGTGCTGGCGGTGGTGAAGTTGGTGGTGCTGGTGGTGGTGAAGCTGGTGGTGGTGGTGAAGCTTGTGGTGGTGAAGCTGCTGGTGCTGGCGGTGGTGAAGCTGGTGGTGCTGGTGCTGGTGAAGCTGGTGGTGCTGGTGGTGGTGAAGCTGGTGGTGATGGGCCTCAGTGGACCAACGAGATTTGAAGAAAATCAAGTGTCCTGTCATAGGGAACTAGGTAAGTGATTGGCTGGTGAATATTTTACATGTTTTGCTCATTTATCTTTCAAAAAAGGGTACAATTTATTGGTAACTGTAAGGTTTATTTCATAAGAAGGTTTTTATAGTAGCAGTAGTGAAGCTTATTGAGAGTAGTAGGGTTTATTAATTAAAATAAATAAAAAATAAATAACTAGAACTTTAAATTAAAATAATTAAAATAAATACCTAAAACACATACCGTGTAATTAAGTAACATGTAACTTTTAGTTGTAGGTGGTGCTAGCTTTTAATAAGCACAGTAAATTGTAGAATATGTAGGAATTATTCTAAGTTAAATAAGAAAGTAATTAAATTAAACTTACTAAATAACATAACACCTGTCCTACCATTGTTTGTTATGTTGCAGCAGTGGAATATGAGAGCTTTTGGATGCCAAGGCAATCCAGGACGAACACGTCAGCAGAAAGTGTAAGCAACTTGAGGAATTCTGGATCAGGATTATTGAACTGGAGGCTGAACTTCAGACACTGCGCAACCATAAAGGAGGTGGAGAAATACCTGAACACTTTGTTCTAGAAGACGGTCACGCCTCTTAGAATAGAGTCATCTGTTTTGGTCAGCAGTAAGGGACTGGAAGATCTGACCATGAGTGAGGCAGGTAATGGGACTGAGCAGATAATAGTGGAGGAGCCTCAGACTTTGCAGATGTCAAGCAGGTACAAGGTGCTTGCTACCTATGCAGACAAAAGAGAGGTTTGCAGGGTGGATGAGCAGACTGCTCATGGCACCATGGTACAGGAAGCTGTTCCGACAAGGGGAGCAGAAAGGAATGTAATAGTAGTCAGGGATAGTATAGTGAGGGAGATTGACACTGTTCTCTGCATTTAAGAGCGAGAGTCCAAATGGCTGTGTTGCCTGCCTGGTGCCAGGGTTCGGGACATTTTCTCAGGGCTGGCTGGAGAGGATCTTACTGTGGGAGGGGGAGGATCTAGTTGTTGTGGTCCATGTAGTCACAAGGACATAGGCAGGACAAGGAAAGAGGTTTTGCAGAATCAGTACAAAGAGCTTGGCACCAAATTAAGAAGTAGAACCTCAAAGGTAATATTCCCGAGATTATTCCCTGAGCCGCGTGCAAATTGGCACATGGAAAATAGGATTAGGGAAATGAATGCATGGCTCAAAGATGGTGTGAGAGAAATGGGTTCCAGTTCATGGAGCATTAGCGCCAGTACTGGGGAAAGTACTGGGGCTGTACTGTTGGGACGTTCTACACCTGAACTGTGCTAGGACCAGTGCTCTAGTGAGCTGCATAACTGGGGAAGTAGTGAAGGCTTTAAACTAAACAAGGGAGGTGAGGGATCAATCTTGGTTAGGTATAGCAAATCGAGCCAAGGCAGAACACAATAATAGTAATATGGGAAATGAGAGTCAGAGAATGGCAGGAAAGGACAGAGAGAAAAAAGCCTATGAACATTAAAGACTAGATGTTAAAAAGATAATAAAATGACAAAACTAAAGGCTCTATATTTGTGCGTAGAACTCATAACAAAGTCAATGAATTGATAGCACACATTGAAGTAAATAAATGTGACCATTACGGAGACGTGACTGTAGGACAACAAGGATTGGGTCCTGAACATTGAGGGGTATATGACCTTGAAGAAGAATAGGATGCTAGATAAAGGTGGAGGGGTGGCACTGTTAATCAAGGATGGCATTTGTGCAATAGTTAGAGATGACCTTGGTTCAGGAGATCAGGATGTAGAATTGGTTTGGGTAGAGATGAGGAATAATAGGGGAAAGAAGTTACTAGTGGGAGTGGTCTATAGGCTTCCTAACAGCAACCACAATGTTGGAAAAAGTATACAGGAAGAAACTTTCGGTGCTTGTGTTAAAGGGATAGCAATAATCATGGGTGATTTTAATTTACATATAAACTGGAAAAATCAGATTGGCAGGAGTTCATAGAATGCTTTTGAGATAGTTTCTTAGAGAAGCACATAAAGGACAGCAGGTTATACTAGGCTTGGCGTTGTGTAATGTGACAGGGTTAATTAATGACCTGGTTGGCAGACAGGAAACAAAGAGTATGAACAAACGGGTCTTTTTCTGAATGGCAGCCAGTGACTAGTGGGGTACCGCAGGGATTGGTGCTGGGACCCCAGTTTTTCACAATATATATTAATGATTTAGATGAGGGAACTAAATGTAATATCTCCAAATTTGCAGATGACACAAAGTTGGGTGGGAGGGGAGCTGTGAGAAGGATTCAGAGATGCTTCAGTGTGATTTGGACAAGCTGAGTGAGTGGGCAAATGCATGGCAGATGCAGTATAATGTGGCTAAATGTGAGGTTATCCACTTTGGTAGCAAAAACAGGAAGGCAGATTATTATTTGAATGGCTATAAATTGAGAGAGGGGAATGTGCAAGGAGACCTGGGTGTTCTCATACACCAGTCGCTGAAGGTAAGCATGCAGGTGCAGCAGGCGTTAAAGAAGGCAAATGGTATGTTGACCTTCATAGCCAGAGGATTCGAGTACAGGAGCAGGGATGTCTTGCTGAAATTGTACAGGGCCTTGGTGAGACTACACTTGGAATATTGTGTGCAGTTTTGGTCTCCTTATCTGAGGAAGGATGTACTTGCTATAGAGGGAGTGCAGCGAAGGTTTACCCGACTGATTCCTGGGATGGCGGGACGGACATATGAGGAGAGATTGAGTCGATTAGGATTGTATTCGCTGGAGTTCAGAAGAATGAGGGAGGCTCTCATAGAAACCTATAAAATTCTATCCGGAATAGACAGGGTAGATGCAGGAAGGATGTTCCCAATGGAGGGGGAGTCCACAACCAGGGGTCACAGTCTGAGGATACGGGGTAGACTATTTAGAACTGAGATGAGGAGAAATTTCTTCACCCAGAGAGTGGTGAGCCTGTGGAATTCGCTACCACAGAAAGTAGTTGAGACCAAAACATTATATGCTTTCAAGAAGGAGTTAGATATAGCTCTTGGGGAGAAAGGGATCAAAGGATATGGGGAGAAAGTGGGAGCAGGCTATTGAGTTGGATGATCAGCCATGATCATAATGAATGGCGAAGCAGGCTCGAAGGGCCGAATGGCCAACTCCTGCTCTTAGTTTCTATGTATGTTTCTATCTAGAGTGAAGGCACCTCTAGGTAGCAGCGACCACAATATGATTGAATTTTACAAAAAGCTTGAAAGGGAGAAGAGTGGGGCTAAGACTAGTATTTTAAACTTAAATAAGGGCAACTATGTGGGGATAAAAGCTGAGCTAGCTGAAGTGAACTGCGATAGTAGGCCAGAGGATAAATCAATAGAGAAGCAGTATTTCAAAATACTCTGAATAAGTATATTCCTACTATAAAGAAAAATTCTAAGGGGAGGACCCACAATCTGTGGTTAACTTAAGAAATTAAGGAAAGCTTCAAGCTTAAGAAAAAGCATATAACTGCACAAAGATGAGTGGCAGGTCAGATGATTGGTCAGAATAAAAAGAATGGCAATGACTAAAAGATTAATCAGGAGAAAAATTAGAGTATGAAAGGAAGCTAGCTAGAAATGTGAAAACAGATAGCAAAAAGTTTCTACAAGTATTTAAAAAGAAAAAGAGCAAGTAGAGTGAGTGTTGGTCCTCTAGAGAGTGACAGAGGGGAGTTAGTAATAGATAATAAGGAAATAGTGGATGAAATGAACAAATATTTTGCTTCTGTGTTCACTATAGAAGATACAAAAAACATTTCAGTAAAATCTGTCAATCAGGAGGTGGAAGGAAGAGGGGAACTTGGCAAAATTACAATCATTAGGGAAGCAGTTCTGTGCAAACTGATGGAGCTGTGGGATGACAAGTCTCCGGGTCCTGATGGACTTAATCCTGGGGTCTTAAAGGAGGTGGCTCATGAAGTAGTAGATGCATTAGTGCTAATTTTCCAAAATTCGCCAGACTCTGGAAAAGTTCCATCAGACTGGAAAGTAGTAAATATAATCCCTCTATTCAAGAAGGGAGGGAGGCAGAAAACTGGAAACTATAGGCCAGTTAGCTCAACATCTGTCTGAAAGCAAACGTGCAGGTGCAGCCAGCAGTTAGGAAGGCAAATGGCATGTTGGCCTTTGACGAGAGGACTTGAGTACAGGAGCAAGGGATGTCTTACTGTAGCTGTACAGGGCCTTGGTGAGACTACACCTGGAGTATTGTATGCAGTTTTGGTCTCCTTACCTAAGAAAGGATATACTTGCCAGAGAGGGAGTGTAGTGACGGTTTACCAGACTGATTCCTGGAATGGCAGGATTGTTGTGTGAGGATAGATCGAGCCGACTAGGCCTGAATTTACTGGAGTTTAGAAGAATAAGAGGAGATCTCATTGAAATGCATAAAATTCTGACAGGACTGGACAGACGGGATTCAGGGATGTTCCCTCTGGCTGACGGGGTCTGGAACAAGGGGTCACAGTCTCAGGATATGGGTTAGGCCATTTAGGACTGAGATGAGGAGAAACTTCTTCACTCAGAGGGTGGTGAACCTGTGGAATTCTCTACCACAGAAAGTTGTGGAGGCCGAGTCACTGAATATATTTAAGAAGGGAATGGATAGATTTCTGAACTCTAGAGGCATCAAGGGGTATGGGGAGAGAGCGTAACTATGGCGTTGAGATAAAGGATCATTCTTGATCATATTGAATGGCTGAGCAGGCTCGATCAGCCGAATGTCCTACTGGTACAATACCACATTCATCAGACAGTGGTGATCCCTTTGTAAGTGTAACCACACCTATCCATCCACCAAAAGTGGTGATTCAAGATGCAAGCAATCAAACAGTCCAGAACTAGAGTCGGAACCACACCAGACAATTCCACCTCTTCCACATTGGAAGACACTGACTTTACTGCTACACCAGGGTCACTGGAATTTGAGGGAAAGCAAGATTTTGATCAAGTGCCTTCCTCACAGCTTCCTGTCCTGCCTAAACAATTATTTCCGGAGACTTCAGTACAGGGTCACCCAAAGCTTCATGAACAAGAGGCTACAAGCACTAATCATTCCAGAAGTAAAGAATGACAGACAGAACTATCAAAAGGAAACAGGGTCCACTAAACAGACAAGGAGAGGGAACATATCAAACATAAAGAGAGGGAAAAACCCACAAAATCCGATCTTGAATGAGAAACAACAGATCGAGTGGTTTAACAGCAAGAAGAGAAAAAAGAGGATCCAGTCTAGATCCAGATTAGAGAACCATCCATTATACCTTTGAAAGAGCCAGTTGCTGAGAGTCAACCTGACAATGTACCAGACACTGCAACTCTTACTGAAGACCAACCAAGTCAAAGCAAATAAGTCTAAATACTGATCTTTCAAGTCTCAAAAGGATGCGATCAGAGAGAATCATGAAACCTCCAGACTGATTGAATCTATGAAGTCAAGAGTCTTGGGGGGAGATGGGGTAGTATGTAAACATAAATGTAAAATGTATTTGGACAAAGACTTTGAGGGAGATGGAGCATTAGGGTGTTCAGGGTTAAAGGGTTAATGTGTGGGACTGCAGAAACAGTACTGCCCAAATGATGATGTAAGAGACAAATGACTAAGAGTCGTGAAGGAGAAAGCTCATGGCTTAGACTGAGTAACACCTTGTCATGTATATCTGTATATAGTTTTGTTCATCTAATGAACCAGTTTTTATTCAGACATATCCAGACCTCTGTAACCATTCCTTACGCAATCACAACCAACATGAAATATAATTTTAGAGGTGGGATCTTACAACAGTTCAGGACATCTCATCCCACTGATGTAGTGAATAGTGCAGCACTCTGGACAGGGGAAAACCAGCAATCGAAAGTTTAAACTTCCCTCGTTAGCACCACACATGTGTGCACAGCGGCACTTCCTCAGGGTCCTGAGGTGCATAGTGGTTTAAGTTGAGTCATTCACCCTCCCCATATTAAAAGATTTGAGCCATTTCTGGGTGTGGGGGTGGGGGTCCGTGCAGGGCAAGCAGATATGTCCGTCCATTTGGGGGGAAGCTCTTTAGGGTCATAGGGTTCTGCGTTTCCTTCCTGTGGCCCCCCTTAATTGGGGAATGGAACCTCTAGTTCCAATGGCTTCCTGGAGCTGACACAGGAAGGCCGCTTCCATGAAGTTGGGGACTTTCACACCCAACAGGGTGCTGTTCCACTGCAAGCTAAATATCCATGACCTCAAGAAATCACCCGTATTTGGGGAATTATCCAGCTTTCAGCCCCCCAACTGGGAAACTTTCCCAGCCGTGGCACAGTGTCAAAAGCTGTTCCAACATCGCTCCCCTCACCTCCAAACCTGCCATTAGGAGGCCAGTAAAATTCAGCTCTTTGTATCAAACCCTGTGCTGTATCTGCAGTCCTGAGAGTGTTTGATGGGGACAGTGTAGAGGGAGCTTTACTCTGTATCTAACCCTGTGCTGTATCTACAGTCCTGGGAGTGTTTGATGGGGACAGTGTAGAGGGAGGTTTACTCTGTATCTAACCCCGTGCTGTACCTGTCCTGGGAGTGTTTGATGGGGACAGTGTAGAGGGAGCTTTACTCTGTATCTAACCCTGTGCTGTACCTGTCCTGGGAGTGTTTGATGGGGACAGTGTAGAGGGAGGTTTACTCTGTATCTAACCCTGTGCTGTACCTGTCCTGGGAGTGTTTGATGGGGACAGTGTAGAGGAAGCTTTACTCTGTATCTAAGCCCGTGCTGTACCTGTCCTGGGAGTGTTTGATGGGGACAGTGTAGAGGAAGCTTTACTCTGTATCTAAGCCCGTGCTGTACCTGTCCTGGGAGTGTTTGATGGGGACAGTGTAGAGGAAGCTTTACTCTGTATCTAAGCCCGTGCTGTACCTGTCCTGGGAGTGTTTGATGGGGACAGTGTAGAGGGAGCTTTACTCTGTATCTAACCCTATGCTGTACCTGTCCTGGGAGTGTTTGATGGGGACAGTGTAGAGGAAGCTTTACTCTGTATCTAACCCCGTGCTGTACCTGTCCTGGGGTGTTTGATGGGGACAGTGTAGAGGGAGATTTACTCTGTATCTAACCCCGTGCTGTACCTGTCCTGGGAGTGTTTGATGGGGACAGTGTAGAGGGAGATTTACTCTGTATCTAACCCCGTGCTGTACCTGTCCTGGGAATGTTTGATGGGGACAGTGTAGAGGGAGCTTTACTCTGTATCTAACCCCGTGCTGTACCTGTCCTGGGAGTGTTTGATGGGGACAGTGTAGAGGGAGCTTTACTCTGTATCTAACCCCGTGCTGTACCTGTCCTGGGAGTGTTTGATGGGGACAGTGTAGAGGAAGCTTTACTCTGTATCTAACCCCGTGCTGTACCTGCCCTGGGAGTGTTTGATGGGGACAGTGTAGAGGGAGCGTTACTCTGTATCTAAGCCCGTGCTGTACCTGCCCTGGGAGTGTTTGATGGGGACAGTGTAGAGGGAGCTTTACTCTGTATCTAACCCCGTGCTGTACCTGTCCTGGGAGTGTTTGATGGGGACAGTGTAGAGGAAGCTTTACTCTGTATCTAACCCCGTGCTGTAACTGTCCTGGGAGTGTTTGATGGGGACAGTGTAGAGGGAGCTTTACTCTGTATCTAACCCCGTGATGTACCTGTCCTGGGAGTGTTGATGGGGACTTTGTAGAAGGAGCTTTACTCTGTATCTAACCCTGTGCTGTACCTGTCCTGGGAGTGTTTGATGGGGACAGTGTAGAGGGAGCTTTACTCTGTATCTAACCCTGTGCTGTACCTGTCCTGGGAGTGTTTGATGGGGACAGTGTAGAGGAAGCTTTACTCTGTATCTAACCCCGTGCTGTACCTGTCCTGGGAGTGTTTGATGGGGACGGTGTAGAGGGAGCGTTACTCTGTATCTAACCCTGTGCTGTACCTGTCCTGGGAGTGTTTGATGGGGACAGTGTAGAGGAAGCTTTACTCCGTATCTAACCCCGTGCTGTACCTGTCCTGGGAGTGTTTGATGGGGACAGTGTAGAGGGAGCTTTACTCTGTATCTAACCCCGTGCTGTACCTGTCCTGGGAGTGTTTGATGGGGACAGTGTAGAGGGAGCGTTACTCTGTAGCTAACCCTGTGCTGTACCTGTCCTGGGAGTGTTTGATGGGGACAGTGTAGAGGGAGCTTTACTTTGTATCTAACACTCATGCTGTACCTGTCCTGGGAGTGTTTGATGGGGACAGTGTAGAGAAAGTTTTACTCTGTATCTCACCTCATGCTGTCCCTGCTCTGGGAGTGTTTGATGGAAACAGTGTAGGGGGAGCTTTACTATGTACCCGACCCTGTGCTGTACCTGTATTGGAAACACAGAAATATAGAAACTAGGAGCAGGAGTAGGCCATTCGGCCCTTCGAGCCTGCTCCACCATTCATTATGATCATGGCTGATCATCCAACTCAATAGCCTGATCCCGCTTTCTCCCCATATCTTTTGATCCCTTTCGTCCCAAGAGCTATATCTAATTCCTTCTTGAAAGCATACAATGTTTTGGTCTCAACTACGTTCTGTGGTAACAAATTCCACAGGGCAGGTCCTGGGCGTGTTTAATGCTGACCTGAAATTTCCCATTACCAATATGAATATTCTTCAGTTTAAGAAGCAAAACATTCACCGAAAGAAAGTTGGATGAGTTGATGGTTTTATTCTGTGGAGCTGTCTTTGCAATGCCCTGTAGTTTGTTTGGACACTGACTCAGTCACACCACTCAGTAAACCATTGACATTTTGTTAAACTGTGCTTATGTAATAGAAAGATACCACTTCCCTAATGCGTATGTCAGGACTTCTGCAGGATCCTGACGTGCATCTCCCAATTTAGGTCCAATCTCCAACCAAGCAGACACTGGAAGATTTAGCCCTGTACATCTATTGTACATTACAATGTACAACAATTAGCTTATAGTGCTAGATTGTACACCACACAATGCATGTTAAATTTGTCCATAATAAGGGATATAAAGAAGTGTTGGGAAAACGTAGACATTCACACATGCACTGTAATTTCCTGGGAAGTTTAAACATGCAACGGGCTGATTTCTGCCAACCATGACCTCACACCAATGTCTTTGACACTGAGCTCAAGGTCAGACACTTGGGCAAGATATGGGGGACTTACCTTGATACCTGCTCAGGAAACATTAGTCTGTTAATACCTGATCTCACTCAGTAATCAGCCATCATAACTGAACTGAGCACCAGAACCGACCCCACAAATCACCTCCCCTGACCCCACCCGACTACATCTCCCACCCGACTACCCCTCTGACCCTACCACCCCTGATCCGACTAGCCGCTCACCCACTCATCCATTCACTAACCTACTCACTTACTGAAAGACTTGAGACCTTTAAAACTTACCTAAATACAGCAGCTACTGTTGTGAAAAAGGGGAGTGCCTTGGCTTTGTTCTTCTCTTCTTGCACTTGACAGTCTTCCCCATGGATGCCTACACTGACCCATCAATACTTCAGCTGGGATCAGAAATCCTAGCTGAAAAATCACAAAAGGATCAGGTTGCAGAAATCCTTACACACAGTGTCCATATGGGAAGTGTTGATACTGACTGGAAGACCTGGGCCCATAATATACTCCACATTCGGAGCATCCAAACTTTTTGTTTGGGGGCCACATGGGTATTTACCATGGAAACCTGTGGGAACATATAAAGATTAAATCTATGTTCCCATTAAGCTCCTTATTTCTCAAAATGTTGGCACTAACTCAAAGAGTTACTTCGGTTTCAGAGGATGTATTCCCATTGTTTGAGGGTCACAAACATAGCAAAGGCCTCAAATTGGGCAGCTTGGCGTTAGACTATAGAGAAGATTTATGGTTGTATCATGTTCTTTTAACTCTGGGAGTCAAGTTTAGTATTGCTGAAAAAACATATATTGTCAAAACTTTTCGTCTTGCACTCATCTTTCTGCAAAGGACAGGGCCCTGTTTGTTAATATAACTCAGTTATCATAACCGGTATGTTCGCGGCATTCTTGCAAACTGTCCTGATGACTACAGGATGAAAAGCTTTGACAGCATGTGTATTATTTCAGCGATACTCAAATTCTATACTACCAAATGAGTCAAGTTTAAGTTGGACACCAGGTGATGGAGGACCAGTCATCTTAGGAATATCTCTAAAGCCTTTGGGAGCATTGCATAAAAGCTAATTGGAACTAATTTACTGTTAAGTTGGAAATCTGGCTTAAAATGACCACCAAAAGGTGGTGTAGAAGTGGGAATATCCCAGCTGCTGTCCGATTAGGTGATGGCACACTTTGGGGGCAGAGTTGTGGGATCTTTATTCTTGGTAATCAACATGATACCATACCTGTCGTGTTATTATAAGGGTATAAATCCTTGGGCTTATTTCCTGTGTAAGACACAAGGCACCAATCAGTCATAAGGAATTGGGTAAACATGTTGTGGGTTCATTTATTCAGACCAGGCTCATGAAAAGAGTTATACATGGGTATAAAGATTGAGGCCATCAGAGCTGTATGTGTGTGCTCAGCTCAAAGCAAAAGTGAAACTAAGACTGGATCATATGACACATTTCCCTTCTAGTGATGTCATGCTGCTATCCCTTTAAAGGCATATTATAACATGCTTTATGCAGTAAACAATCTTTGTACCTTGTTGGTTCTCCACTCATTACATACAGCTGGAGAGATTGGTTCAGCTCTGGTTTATGCTCAGTTAATTGATCTTGGTTGCATTTCTGTTATAATGTTGGGAGGTTGTGAATGGTTGAATCAGGATTACACCATGTACCCACTGAACCAGCATAGTTTACCAATTCTCCAAGATTTTCTTGGATATTTCAAGAATTGAGTGTTAACCTCCAGGACATTACTGCAAGCAAACCAGAGAAAAATCATAGGCAATAAGAAAATAAAATGTTTCCTTTATCTTCCTTAAATATCTTCCTTTTGATTATTAATTATAAAAATATTGAAGTTGGGTAGAAAGGCTGTATAACTAACAGTCAAGAATCATCAAATCTGATAATCAAGAGTTTGTTTGCTTTACAGTTGGTGTGGGAAGGCAGCTTGCCATGCAGATTGAGGTGGCAGGTTATCTGTAAGTGGATGTTTGTCAGGGGGGTTAGGTGGAGGAGGGAGTTCATGCAATAAAACTCCTGATGTGACACCCAATCTTATTCCAGCAGTGTTTTCAACTCTGCTGCAACCACTTCACGATCCAACTCCCTGTAGCATCTAAAAGGGTAATCTGGTGACATTTTGTACCCCAAAGGGTTAATCGCCAATTACTTCCAATTGTGTTTACTCTGTGATCTGTCATCAAGCAACTTACAGAGACAGCAAAATGTCAAGCTCTGCCTTTTATTGAAATTCTGTGAATTAGTGTTAGCAATTCATTGCATGTGTTCCCCTGCCTGTCTCATTGGGTGTAGAATTTTCACATCCACAACACAGACATTAAGCCACCAGAGGATACTGCTGTCAGAGACTGGTTCTACTCTTTGCTGCATCTCAAATTTTTCTTTTATATAATAAACATCTTGAGAGATATTTTTCTTCTGAGATCTTGGTGATCAGCCTTGTCTTTACTGTTCCAAGAGCTTGCCACTCAAGAGATTAAAACCTGGAGCTGTTTTCTTTCATATGAGCTTATTTTGTTGAAAAGCATTGTTCCGACAGAGAGAACCCTGTCTGCAGATCTTGTCCACCCAAGACGGACATCTTCTGTGAAATGCTTCATATTCACCACCACATTTTGTTAATGCATTTGCCTGATTTATTTTTCCTAACAGTTTACTTGTCCACATCAGCTCATTTAATCCTTGGCTACACTTTCAGTTTTGTGCTGTACTGCATACTAAGCTCTGCAGCCCAAGTAATGTGGAGGATATCACATTGAAACTTCACAGAACTCTGGTTAGACCTCAGTAGAGGTCTGATAGAGGCAAGGAATGAAAATGGTGCAATAACGTTGATCGGTGTAATATATAGACCACCAGCTAGTGGAAGGGATGTAGAGAAATAAATTTGCAAAGGAACTACAGAGAGGTGCAAGTAATTATAATGGGAAACTTCAATTATCCAAATATAAACTGGGATAGGAATAGTGCAATGTGACAAGAGGGGAAAGAGTTCCTGGAATGTGTTCAAGATAATTTTCTGCAGCAGTATGTTTCCAGTCCAGCGAGAGGACAGACACTTTTGGACCTGGTTCTGGGAAATGAGTTGGCCCAAGTGGATCAAATATCAGTGGGAGAGCAATTAGGGGACAGTGACCTTGTATCATAAGGTTTAGGTTGGCCATGGAAAAGGACAAGGAACTATCCAGAGCAGGGATAATTAATTGAGGGAAGGCCAATTTCAATGGGATGAGAATTTGTGTCAAGTGTGTTGGAATCAAATATTGGCAGAAAAGATGGTGGCTGAACAATGGGCCACCTTCAAAGAAAAAGTATTGCAGGCAATGTCAAGCTATATTCCCTTAAAGAGGAAAGATAGGACAAATAAATCCAGAGCACCCTGGATGACGAGAGAGATCGAGGTATAGATGAAAAGGAAGAAGTGCGCGTACGACAAATGTCAGGCAGAAAATACAATGGAGAATCAGGCTGTATATGGAAGGACCAGAGGGGAAGTGAAAAAACTAATAAGAAATGCAAGGAGAGAGCATGAAAAGAGACTGGCAGTGAACATTTAAGGGAATCCCAAGGTCTGCTGTAAGCATATAAATAATAAAAGTGTGGTAAAAGAAAGAGTAGGGCCAATTAGGTATTAAAAGGGTGACTTGCATGTGGAGACAGGCTAAATTGTAAAAGTATTAAACGAGTTCTTTGCATCTGTCGTCACAAAGGAAGAGGTTCCTATCCAGGCCAAGATGAGAGAGAAGGTAACTGGTACAATAGAAGAACTTACGATTGAGAGGCAGGAGGTATTGGAAAGGGTGTCTTTACTTAAAATAGATATGGTACCAGGACTGGATGAAATGCATCCAAGGGTAGTGAGAGAAATGAGAGTGGAAATTGCAGAGGCACTAATAATAATCTTCCAGGCTTCCTTAGACACAGGGGAGGTGCCAGAGGACTGGAGAATTGTGAAGGTTACACCCTTGTTCAAAAAGGGGTGCAAGGATAAAGCCGGCAACTACAGATCAGTCGGTCTGACTTCAGTGGTAGGGAAACTTCTGGAAACTATAGTTTGGGACAAATCCAATAGCCACTTAGACAAGTGCAGGATAATTAAAGAAAGCCAGCATGGACTTATTAATGGAAAATCATGTTTAAATAATTTGCTGGAGTTTTTTGAGGAGGTAACAGAGAAGGCTAATAAGGGAAATGCTGTTTATGTGGCGTATATGGATTTTCAAAAGGCATTTGATAGAGTGCCACACAACAGACTTGTGAGCAAAATTCTAGCTCATGGAATAAAAGGCACTTGAATAAGAAATTGACAGGAAACAGAGAGTAGTGATAAATGGTTGTTTTTCAGATTGGAGGTAGGTTTGTAGTGGAATTCCCCAGGGGTCGGTATTGGGACCCTTGCTGTTCCTGACATATATTAATCAACAAGTCTGTGGTGTGCAGGGCATGATTTCAAAATTTGCAGATGATATGAAGATTAGAAATGTTGTCAACTAATGAGGGTAGTCTTGAACTTCAAAAGGACATAGACATTGTTGGTGGATTGGGCAGACAAATAGCAAATGAAATTCAATGCAGAGAAGTGTGAGGTGATTCATTTTGGCAGGAAAGATATGGTGAGACAATATAAAACAAATGGAGAAACTCTAAAGGAGGTGCAAGGACAGAGGAATCTTGGTGTCTATGTCCATTAGTCATCGAAGATGGAAGGGAATGTTTAGATAGCAGTTAAAAAAGAATATAGTATCCTAAGCTTTATTAATAGGGGCATTGAGTACAAGAGTAAGGAGGTCATGTTGAACTTGCATAAGACTCTGTTGCGGCCTAATCTGGAGTACTGCATCCAGTTCTGGGCGCCATACATGAGGAAGGATGTGAAGGCATTGGAGAGAGTACATTACAGAGGTATTCAAGATCCTGAGGAGTATGGACAGGGTAAATAGAGAGAAACTGTTCCCAATCAAGAGAACATCAAGAACTAGAGGGCACAGATTCAAAATAATTGGAAAAAGGAGTAAAAGTCATGTGAGGAAAAATTACTTTCACCCAGAGGGTAGTTGGAGTCTGAAATGAACTTCCTGAGAGGGTGGTGGAGACAGGTTCGATCAAGATATTCAAAAAGGAATTGGATTGCTATCTGAAAAAGAGAGAATGTGCAAGGTTACAGAGATAAGGCAGGGGAGTGGGACTAGGTAAAATGCTCTTTCAGAGAGCCAGTGCATACTTGATGGGCCAAATGATCTCCTTTGGAACTGTAAAGGTTCTGTGATTCTGTGACTAGGCAGTGTGAAAATTGTCACATCGTAGCATAAAAGGAAAATTGTGAGTTGGCAGCACTTTCTACAACAGCCTGATCCCATCTCCCAACTCTTGATCTATTACATTGTAGGTCACAGCATGCCCAAGCATTTTTAAACTGCAGCGAAGATTCCTGCCTCCACCAATCTTTTAGGCAGTGAGTTCCAGATGCTCCTCACCATCAGGGAGAAAAATACTCCCTCCAATCACCTAATTATGTTCTGGTGATTTATGCACAGATTACTAATTCTTGGGTATCGATTTATTCTAGGCATAACTGAAGTGTTTTGTCACTTCTTAACAATTAAGAATACACGCACAGCTATCTGCTTCTGAACTCCAACTTCCTGTTTTAAAAGACAGAAGGTTCCTTTATTCCTTATTCTCCACAAGAGGGCAATACAGCCGGAACTTAGCACACCCTACTGGCAGGTTTTATATAACAATTCTTTTTAACTAAAATGTCCTTTTAGTTAAGGACATTTAACTAAATGTCCTTAGTTAGAAAAGCATAAACATTAAACACAAACATCACATTTCCTCCCCCTTTAGCTAGGAACAAATCGGTCAGGCGGTTTGCAGATTCGTTTTGGTCTAGAGAGGAGTGTTGGCTTAGGTATCTCGGTTTGTTTGCTTAGAAATGGAAGGTTGTGCTGTTCCACTGGTTTCTGTTCAGGGTTCAACAGTTGCAGCTACAGGTGCTACAGGTTTGTCAGTTGAATCAAGTTGGGTTTCACCAACTGGAGCACATGTTTCCCAGAAGTTTTCCAATGTGACTAGAGATCCCTGGAAATTTGGTTCCTTGGATTCGGCTTCTCTAATCTGGTCAGTGTCTCTCTTCCAGATTCCACTAGAAGATTCAACATTATAGGTCAGTGGTCCTTGACGCTTGATGATGCTTCCCAGGCGCCACTTTCGTGTTCCACAGTAATTTCGGATCCAAACAGATTGATCCAGATTAAACTTACGAGCTGGTTTACTTGTGTCATGTGACCTTTTCTGTTATGATACATCATCAAGAACTTCTTCAGCTTCAACTTCCAAACTGTCTGCGTCCTCCCCTTCGATATGGCTGTTTTGAATGTCTGGACAAAGTGCTCTGCTTCACCATTAAGAATGGGCGGTAAGGCGAGATGAGAATCTGCTTGATCCCATTGCTCTTCAAGATTGTTTGAAATTCACACGGTGTGAACTTTGTGCCAGTGTCAGGCTCAATCTGCTCTGGCAATCCAAAAAGTAGTAAACACATTCCGGAGAGCGTCAATGGTCTTTCCTGAAGTAGTTGACTTCATGGGAATAATATGAGGCCACTTTGTGTGGGCACCCACCACAATCAGGAATGTATGTCCGACAAGTGGTCCGGCAAAGTCCACATGAAGTCTCTGCCATGGGTGGCCAAGCCCAAGGATGCAATGGGGCAGGTGCAAGAGAAGACTTCATTTCTTGGCATGGAAGACAATCACTGACCATGCCTTCGATGTCTTTATTCAGGTGTGGCACCATACATGTACTTCGAGCTAATGCTTTCATTTTTACAATTCCCATGTGACTGAGGTGAAGTTCTTCTAACACTTGTGTTTGAAATTTTGGAGGATTAACAACTCTGATTCCCAATAACAAACAACCATCTTGCAGAGTCAGCTCATGCAGTAGGGTTTAAGCTCAGTAGTCACTTCTTGAGGTGCTCACCAACTCTTCTGCATGTACAGGTGAACTTTGGAGAGCACAGCATGCCTCTGCATTTCAAGTCGAATTTGATCACTTTACCAGGTAACATGTCTACTTGGTTCACATTGAAAGCAATGACTTCACTTCGGGTTGTGGAGCTGTGTGTAACGGAAATCTGGAAAGTGCGTCCGCATTTCCATGATTCTCAGTAGAGCAAAATGGAAGTTTGTATTGGTGAGCAAATAAGATCAGTGTACGTGTGCAGCAGCAAGTGTCGGGGTTTGTGACTTCAGGCTAAGCAACCAGGTCAAAGGCTTGTGGTCTGTAATTAACGTGAATGTACACCCGCACAAATATTGGTGGAACTTCTTGACCCCATAGATTAGTCCAAGAACTTCCTTCGCAATTTGGCATAATTTTGTTTTGCCTTGGGCAATGTGCATGAGGTGTATGCAATGGGCCTTTCACTGTCATCAGGAAATGTGTGGGAGATGACAGCTCCAAAACCATATCCAGATGCAGCACAAGCCAGGCTGACAGGTGGCTTTTCGTTGAAATGTGCCAGGACTTTAGCAGAAGTGAGCTCCTGCTCAAGTTCCTTGAAACCTTCCTGACAGGCTTGTGACTTATCCCATTTTGCATTCTTCTTCAGCAGGTTATTCAGTGCTGCTGCCTTGGTGGCCAAGCTGGAAATGAACTTGCTGTAATAATTTACAAGTCCCAAAAGCGAATGAAGCACCTTAACATTTTTGGGCTGTGGTGCATTCACCAACTGCCCCCACCTTTCTGGGTGAGGTTCAGAGGCCAGTTTCATTGATCACATGTCCCATGTACTCCACTGAGGGCCTCAAGAACGAGCATTTGCATTACTTACAGCGGATGCCATATTTTTCCAATTTATGCAGGACCCTCTCTAAATGAGTTGGGAGGTTTTTCCCGGTGATGAGCATATTGTCTTGGAAGCAGATTACACCAGGGATGCCCTGCAATATTTTCACCAAGGGCTGCTGGAATAAAGCTGGTGGTGATGTGATTCTAAAGGTAACCTTTAAAGTCACAATGTTTGACTAATTTTCTCAACTCAGCCAGGAACTGGGAATCTGACTCACTCTCATGCTGTTCTCTTTGGTGAAACTTGAATCTCTCGGCAATTATTGCTGGTCTGGGATCGAAGTGTTTTTTCAAAACATCCATCAGCTCTTTTAAAGCTTTTATCTGCTGGCTTGTCAGGAGCAATGGGATTTCTCAGTAAAGTAACATTTTTCATTCCGATTCCTGCTTTTCCTCTTCAATCACATTCGCTATGAAAAAATGTTCCATTTGCTTGACATAAACTACAAAGTCCATAGCAGCTGGATCAAAAGCCTCTAAAGCCCCTAACAACAATGATCCCATCCATGTCGCCATTTGAAGTGATTTGTCACTTCTTAACAATTAAGAATACACGCACAGCTAACTGCTCCTGAACTCCCAACTTCCTATTTTAAAAGACAGGAGGTTCCTTTATTTCTTATTCTCCACCAGAGGGCAATACATCTGGGACTTAGCACACCCTACTGGCAGGTTTTATATAAAAATTCTTTTTAACCAAAATGTCCTTTTACAAGGAAGCATAAATGTTAAACACAAACATCACTAATCTATCCAAACATCTTGATTACATTTCAACCTGTAACTCACTCCAGGGTATCTGTTATTATGTTTATAAACCATTTAAATTACCAGCTTAGTTGATAGTGAATCAGCACAAGAGGCACAAACACATGATCAGAGAGATTCACAATGTCTTAGAGTGAACTCGATTCCAGAACAAAAATAAAATGTCCATGGAAGGAGCAGGAAACTGGGAGAAGAGAAGAGCAACAGCTACATGTTTCATGATCTTGTCTTCTGAGGAAAGGTTGAACAGATTGGGCCTTTTACGCATTGGAGGCGAGAAGAATAAAAGATTGAAACATATAAGATCCTGAGGGGATTTGATAGAGTGGATACCAGGAGGATGTTTCCTCTTCGGGAGACTAGAACGGGACACATTTTAAAAATAAGAGGTCTCCCTTTTGAATGGAGCTGGGGAGTTTTTTTTTGTTTCAGAGGTAGTCAGTATGTGGAATTCACTTCCCCAGAGAGCAGTAGAGGCTGGGCCACTGAATTTATTCAAGGCTGAGTTAGACAGATTTTTGATAGTTAAGGGAGTCAAGGGTTATGGGGCAGGCAGGAAAGTGGAATTGAAACCACAATAGATCAGCCATGATATTATCAAATGGTGGAGCAAGCTTGAGGGGCTAAATGGCCTGCTCTTAAGTTCCATATTCCTATGTTCTTTTATCCATTTATAGCCTCATCTCTCCTGAAAGTGTGACTTGTCTGAGTAACTGTTCCATGGCCACTGCTTCTTATTGGGTAAAATTCCACAGCTGCTGACTCTTACGGGGTATAATTTCATGGGTGCTGAGCCTTACTGGGTACAGTTCATGGGCACTAACCCTTACCGGGTACAGTTCATGGGCACTAACCCTTACTGGGTACAGTTCATGGACACAGATGCTTGCTGTCAGAGGTGTTCAGTGATGATTATGCTGCTATCATCATGTGGCCAGCTTTATTGACTAGCTTGTTACTCCTGCCATCAATTTTGCTGTTCAAATGTCTCACAAAAAGAAACAAAACTCTGGGATAGGAATCATGCAAAGTTTGTATTATATTTTAAAATTGTGTTTGCATTAAAAGTTTACAAAAAAAAATCATTAACTCTAACATAATCGTGATGAAAGAACTCTTCAATCATGCACCGGCTGGTGTTTGGAGATGCAGGAACACAGGCCAATGATACAGAAACAGAGATAAATGCATCTGGAGGCCACAATCAATTCTGTTGCCTTGTGCAGGCTGTAATTAGACACGGAACACTCTGTGTACTTGTTGTGTTGGCTACATATGAGCAATGGTGCTGAAGAAATGACAATTACTGGAGACCTGAGTGTGGATACGTGCTGTGAGCTCCTGGCCACTGAGGATTGGTTCGAGTGTGTCCAGCTTCATTTGTGAGTCAGGAATGCAAAATTCAGTTGTTGGAGTTGGAGAGCAGCCGGAACTCCTGGACTAAAATTTCTAACTACTGTCACAGTTGCATACACGCTTTCAAGATCATCTCCTTGTCTGCCCAGGAGGCAGAATGGCTCCTGCAATTTCCTGAGGGCTGCTTTTAGTCATTTACACTATTTCAAAGGGAGGAGAGGGGTTTCCAACAAAGTTACAGCAAAAGTTCCGGAGAATCCTGTTCCGCACTCCATGAAAATTCAGGACTTCTGTGTCCAGGTTTGGACGCTTTGGAGTCCATTTTAAGAAAGTGGAACTAAGATAAGTAAAAGCCTCAGAGTAGGGTTGAGGCATTATTGTCCTGGTAACAACCTGCCACTGTCAGCCAATAGGCCCCAGTAATTTGTAAATCAGGGTCCAAAGACATATACAGTGTGTACTCTCTGACCTGTTCCAATGGCAACGGAGCTGACAGTGTCCCTGAAAGATCAGTTTGAAATTATGTTGTCTGGGGCTCCTCTGGATCCCATGAAAATAATTAGGAGCAATGCCACCCTGGACTCCCCCCTACACTGTGATTGTGGCGCCACTCTCCCTCAGCCTGAATTCAGCGAGCTGCATGGGGTGCCCACGTGGCATTTATCAGCTCTATGTAAATGAGGCCAGTGCCACACAATGGCTGCAGCTGCTTCCCCATAGGATGGGCAGGGCAAACATTTAAGCTGACCCTGTCAGTTTCCTGCAAGGTCAGTGAGGTTAAAGTGAAATTAAGGTCAACTGAATCACCACTGACACTGGATCAGATTGGCTGACCGAGTGACTTATAGCAGCCACATTTTCTGTAGCTAATATATAAAGTATTGTCAAAAATCTGGCAGCCAAAACAAATCATTTCCCTGGTCCTAACATCAATACTGTCTGTTCCTATGTATGGTCCTTATCTCATTCCCTTAAGGGACGCAGACTTGCAAGGATATTGTAGACAACTGGCTTACCCATCCACTGCCAGACCTGAATGGATCATCAGATCCTGCTCTCGCCTGCTAAAACTGTTCACTATTCCAGGATCATCTTGCAATGAAATGATAACCCTGGTTTTTTCCCTGTTCTGAGATAGTCCTTCCATCTTGTACTCTAGGAGTGGGACTTGGTTCTTAGACACACTGCAGACATACTCTGGTATCTGTTTAATACTTGTTTATTAGCACTACATCTAAACAGGTTACAGAGTAGGCATGTTGCTCCTAGGCAGGATTCCAACCTCTCTCTCGAGAGTCTAATTCATGACTGACTGATGTCATTGCTACATCATCACTATGTCATACATTAGCATATCCCATTCATTAAACCTTTATACTACATCCACCACTAAGCGTCTTCTTAAATCCTTCTCTCCTGCCTGCTCCAACCTCACCTCCAACAAGTGTGAGAGTTCATCGACTTGTTTATCACTAAAATTGAGACCATCCATTCAGTTGTCTCTGTTGCTTCTCCGCCTCTACCTAGCTCACTAGGCCAAACTTTTACTAAGGGCCCTGTCCCATTCCTGAAATCATATCTTTCTCTACTTTGTTTCCTAACATCCCTGAAGCCCTCTATCACCTTATCTCGTCCATGAGACCCACCCCTTGTTCTCTTGACCCTATATCCATTAAATTGCCAAAACCCAACATCTCTTCCTGACTTCCATGTTAATTGATCATTTTAATGGTTCACTCTCCCACAAGTTTTGTCCCCCTTCCATTCAAATCTGTTGTCATCACTCCTTCCTTGAACCCACCCTCAATGCCTTTCAAACTACCATACCATCTCCAACCTTTCTTTCTTCTCCAAAGTCCTTAAACATGTTACCACCTCCCAAATCCATGCCCATTATTCCTGGAACTCCATCATTCCTGGAACTCCATGTTTGAATCCCTTCAATCAGGTTACTACCCTGGTACAGCACACAGATGGCCCATGGAAAAGTTACAAATAACCTCCAATGTGACTATGGCCTGATGGACTATCACTTCTCATCCTTCTTAACCATTCTGCAGCCTTTGACATCATTGACCACTACATCCTCCTCCAATACCGCTCCACTGTTGCCTGGCTGGGTGGGACTGCACTTACCTGGTTTTATTCCTATTAATCCAGTCATGGCCAGAGAATCAATGCAATGGCTCCCATTTGACCCAAATCCTACATCCACTCCTCCACCTCCAGAACATGGCTGGACCCTATTCTTGCCTCAGTACATCTGCTCTGAAATCCACATCTACTGCTATGTTAGCTGTAGACTCTGCTATCCCAATGCTCTTCCGGCTGGTCCAACTGTACATTGAGACTGAATTTCCATTGAGAAATATGCTGAATTGATCATATCTCCAGCACCGACCTGCTTCTCTCCTGTGAGTCACAAGTCATTTAATCTCCTACTGATCAGAGAAGGTGATGCCACAAAGGGTGTCATGTCTGTTGTCTGATCAAATTAAGGGCAGGCCTGGTGATGAAATCATTGAGCCAAAGAGTGAATTATTGTGTCTTATCAGCTGATTCTCCCTTGGCAGGTGGTGCAGGTTGAGTGCATTTTGGCTTTAATTGAGCGCATTTTCAATGTTTGAAAACTTTTTCTTCTCTCTGTGAATGCTTTTGTAAGTGTCAAAACAATGAAGATCCTGGGGGAAATTTTTATCTGCAGGAGCTTGTGGGGTTTGGTTGCAGATGTCGGGTTTAAATCCAGCAAACTGTCTTCCTATCAGGAGGGCAGGTCCCCACCCACTGATGTTTGCGTTTTCCTGCAGTGTGTTAAGCTGTATGCGTGTAACCGCTTCGGGAGAAGCAGGTTGTCAACTGACATTTATTTTATTTTATTTAATGGGTGTCACTGGCTGGGCCAGCATTTATTGTCCATCCCTAATTGCCCATGAGAAGGTGGTGGTGAGCTAACTTTTTGAACCGCTGCAGTCCATGTGGTGTAGGTACACCCACAGTGCTATTGGGAATGGAGTTCCAGGATTTTGACCCAGTGACAGTGAAGGAACGGCGATATATTTCCAAGTCAGGATGATGAATGACTTGGAGGGGAACTTGCGGGTGGTGGTGTTCCCATGTATCTGCCGCCCTTGTCTTTCTAGATGGTAGCAGTCCTGGGTTTGGAAGGTGCTGCATAAGGAGCCTCAGTGAGTTTCTGCAGTGCCTTGTAGCTGGTACACATTGCTGATACTGTTCGTCTGTGGTGGAGGGAGTGAATGTTTGTGGAAGGGGTGCCAATCAAGCGGGCTGCTTTGTCCTGGATGGTGTCAAGTTTCTTGAGGACTGTTGGAGCTGTATTCATCCAAGCAAGCAGAGAGTATTCCATCACATTCCTGACTCATGCCTTTAGATGGTGGACAGGCTTAAGGGAGTCAGGAGGTGAGTTACTCGCCACAGGATTCCTAGCCTCTGAACTACTCTTGTAGCCACAGTATTTATATGGCTAGTCCAGTTCAGTTTCTGATCAATGGTAACTCCCAGGATATTGATAGTGGGGGATTCAGCAATGGTAATGCCATTGAGTGCCAAAGGACAATGGTTGGATTCTCTCTTGTTGGAGATGGCCATTGACTGGTACTTGTGTGGCATGAATGATACTTGCCACTTGTCAGCACAAGCCTGGATATTGTCTGGGTCTTGCTGTGTTTGGACATGGACTGCTTCAGCATCTGAAGAGTCACGAATGGTGCTGAACATTGTGCAATCATCAGCGAAAGTCTCCACTTCTGACCTTATGATGAAGCAGCTAAAGTTGGCTGGGCCAAGGACACTACCCTGAGGAACTCCTGCAGTGATGTCCTGGAGCTGAGATGACTGACCTCCAACAATCACAACCATCTTCCTTTCTGCTAGGTATGATTCTAATCTGATTTTCCCCCGATTCCCATTGACTCCAGTTTTGCTTGGGCTCCTTGATGCCACACTCGGTCAAACGTGGCCTTGATGTCAAGGGCAGTCACCCTCACCGCAACTTGGGAGTTCAGCTCTTTTGTCCATGTTTGAACCAAGGCTGTAATGAGGTTAGAAGCTGAGTGACCCTGGCGGAACACAAACTGAGCATCAGTGAGCAGGTTGTTGCTAAGCAAGTGCCACTTGATAGCACTGTTGATGACCCCTTCCATCACTTTACTGATGATCGAGAGTAGACTGATGGGCGGTAATTGGCCGGGTTGGATTTGTTCTTCTTTTTGTGTACAGGATATACCTGGGCAATTTTCCACATAGCCGGGTAGATGCCAATGTTGTAGTTGTACTGGAACAACTTGGCTAGGGGCACGGCAAGTTCTGGAGCACAAGTCTTCAGTACTATTGCCGGAATATAGTCAGGGCCCATATATCTGAAGTAGGCCGTGTCATTTAGGTGTGACATCCCGTTCTCTCTGAATTAGTTGGCCAAGTAATCTACATAGGAATTTTCCTTACAGTTTCAGGCAGCTTTTGTTTGTACGCCCTTTAAAAAACATGTCTTACTTTAAAGTTTAATGTGTCAATAAGTAATTCAGGAATAGAACATGATGCTTTACAGACACAAGGATTTTCACGATGGGAGAAGGCATACAGAGATGAATTAGTCATGAAGTCACAGTTACAGACGTTCCAAGGTTCCAGTAGTTCACAGTGTAGACGAGTACCAAGTGCTTCACCTGGACAGGGCTCTTTCTGCTGCTACCTGTTAGAAGATAAAATGGTAAATAAATGCAAGCTGTTTGCCTAGAGCCCTGCTTCTCTTCTAAGGTCAAGCAGGGACTGAAGATAAAATTCAAGAACTGTATAATTAAAGGAATTCAAACAGCTTAAGTCTTGGTTATGTGACAGAATGGTTTCCAGTCGAGCTATTCAGCTAATCAGGTGCCTGGTTGAAACCTATTTTGACATTTTGGAGCAGGTAACGGTGGGGCCATTAGCACAACGTTGGAGATTAGGAGTCACAAATAGCTCTACCTTTGTCCATAGCTGGCTGGTGCAGACTTATCGTCTATGACTACTCTGTGTTGGCTTGTTTGGAATGTTTATACAATATAAGTCACATTTCAGGGTGAAGAGGTAGCCTTTGTCCATTGGAACAGCTTAGAATCTTCCAGAAACCAGCATGTGATCAGCTGCAGCCATTTTTATCAGCCCAGCGATTGTCCATTTTGAAAAACAGAAAAAATAATTTTATAAGGCAGCTATGCTTACGTAGATATATATATAAATTCTTTTTTTTCCTGAATTTTGGCCAGGCCAATCGCTGTTACACACTAACTTTGGGTAAAGGGGTTTCCCAGACTTTCTGAAGGTTGCCAGTGGAAACAAGGGGAGAATACAACAGCAACCAAGAGAGTTAAAGCCAGGTGAGGGAAAATGCCAATAAATGTTTAATACTCACAACTGCTTCCTTACCTGCTTGTGGGAAAGGATTTGTTTACAATACTTGCGCTGTGAGATTTTATACACTTTGGAGATTCCATTTACACTTTGGAGGCATGGAGGTCTGAGCACAGCCTATACCTCTCAACTCAATCCACTGGGAGAGGGAGGATCAGCTCACAGGCGGCCATACCCGCAACACAGGTGTACCTTCCTCAACATGTCTGGAAACACGTACCTTTGAACCCACAGGAGGACCAAGGTGCAGAGCACAGATCCTCGCTGGAGGGTTTTAGGATTTCTGTGTAGGAGGAGGAGGTGGAAGGTGAGAAGGGGGAAGGTGATGCAGATAATGCACCACCAGTGGTTTACATTGCTGTCCAAGATGCTGTGATTCTTGTGAAGTTCCCTTAGGTTCTCCCAAAGCATCCACTTAACAACCCATAAGCAAAAGCCACTTTTGCCCCTCACATCCCCCATCCCACCAAACCCCCACCAATGGCACCAACATTAAACAAACCTGCAAAAAACAAAGATTTTCCAGTCCCATCATGGCGGGACCCGCAATGGGGGATGCAGCAGCCTGGCCAAAAGTCCATTGACTTTCAGTTGGGACCAGATGATCCTGGCGGAAGGTGGAGCTGGATAATCCCACCCAAAGTCTTGCTATTACAGCTCCATATTTCCTGTTCATCATCACACAACTGAAATGGCCAAATCCCAACCAGGAAGTAAGAAAGAGCAAGAACACAATATGGTGAAAAAACATAATATTTGTGTGCTTTAAATACACAACAGAAATTCAACATTCTAACATTGTATAACACACCCATGAGCTACCCTCTTGTAACTATAAATCTTCATTCTTCCTTTGCCTAGCAGTCAGACATATTGCAAACCCCGTGGCTTGAACCAAGGTTGAGATGGCTTCTTCAGTCCTTGCTCTGACTGCTGAGTTACTCTTGCCCGAGATCCTCTGTGTTTGGAGATCACGAGGGCTCCATCAAAGACTGTTCCATCTGCACCTGCACCTGTGCAGGAACAAACTCACCCATTGAGACAGGGACGGGGGGGCGAGGGCAGCGGAACTTGTGAGGTGGAAGTGCTTTGAGTCAAGGTCCACCATGTCCCCTTGCCTCTCATGGCCTCCCAACACCTCTGACAATTTGCACTTTATTGCATAGATGAACAACCTCAGCCACGGTATCATTCATCCTGTTCAAGATGGAATTCATTTGATTACTGCATTTGATGCTCCAAGCAGTTCGTGAGTCAAGCATGGAAGCAGATCTCTCTAACATGTCCCATGGAAGTGTAAGTAACTAAGCTGATGCATGATTTGCATAAATCCTGTGATGGACACACTCCGAGGGAATGTGCTCCTTTGAGGAATCACATTGTCATTGGTGAGTTGCACCATCTGCTGCTGGGTGCGTGAGGGCCTATGGGTGAGAAAAGGCAGAACGAGTCCTATGAAGGTAAGATTGCTTGACGTGATCATTATGCACATGATCGTATTTGTGGATGCTGACATTAATAGAGCTGTCTGACATTTCATTCTGCCACCAGATAGCTGGCAAACCCCTATTTCTGACAACATGGCACAGCAAGACTCCATCTCACTGTTGTTGGAGGCAGGGAGGACTTGGAGAGAAATACTCTTCTCTTGAGATGGGAGGGAAGTGCCTGCTACTGACACAAAGCTTGACTGGAGGTTGCCAAGGAGGTCAGCAGGAGGGTGGTACCACACTCCTGAATTCAATGCAGGAAGTGAGTCAATAACCTCAGCAAGGTAGGAAAAGTGAGATCAATAACCCATTGTCCTACATCCTGATGTGAGCAAAACCCCCCTCACTCTGCCTTCTCAAGCCTGCATTGAATATGAGAGTGTGGTACCACCCTCCTGCTGACCTCCTTGGCAACCTCCAGTCAAGCTTTCTTTGTGTCAGTAGCAGGCACTTCCCTCCCATCTCAAGAGAAGAGTATTTCCCTCCAAGTTCTCCCTGCCTCCAACAACAGTGAGATGGAGTCTTGCTGTGCCATGTTGTCAGAAATAGGGGTTTGCCAGCTATCTGGTGGCAGAATGAAATGTCAGACAGCTCTATTAATGTCATGAATAATCTCACTGTTCACACATCGAAGAAAAGATGAATCTGAAGCCAGTCTTATCCTTAATTCAGGCTTATTTCAAAGACTACAGAGTGATGGGGCAGATTCCTTTTGTTCCCCCCAATACCCAGTGTGAACTGTTTTTTATACAGTTGCAATAAATCCCTAATCTTTGTCTAATTGGTGACAGGTCCTCTTAATTGCACACCTAAAGCATGCACTCCATTGCAGCATGATTCCAACATGAACACTCCATGGATCTCCAGGAACTCGTCCTCTGCAGTTGATTATTGAAATATCTGTTGAGGAGCATCTCCGGATCCCTGTCTATCCCTTGTATTCTCTGCTCCCTTCTCCTGCAAGGATGGGAAGAAGAGACCTGTGGGTGAGAGGGATGGTGTGGGTTCACTCGATGGTATGTATTTGTTGAGGATAAATGTGAGGGAGAGGTGTGACATTGTCTAAGGATCAGGGCGCGTGTCAATGGTGGACAGATTGATGGGGATGTGAGGAAGTGCTGAGGGAGGGTTGTATCTGCAATGGAAGTGGGTGTGAGGACTGATGTGGTCAACTAGGCTTGAGAAGGCAGAGTGAGGGGGGTTTTGCTCACATCAGGATGTAGGACAATGGGTTATTGATCTCACTTTTCCTACCTTGCTGAGGTTATTGACTCACTTCCTGCATTGAATTCAGGAGTGAGGTACCACCCTCCTGCTGACCTCCTTGGCAACCTCCAGTCAAGCTTTCTTTGTGTCAGTAGCAGGCACTTTCCTCCCATCTCAAGAGAAGAGTATTTCCCTCCAAGTCCTCCCTGCCTCCAACAACACATGCAGGAGGATGTTGCTGATGTGTGACATAACATTTGCATGCCCAGTCTCCGTGGCTCTTCCTGACAAGTCCAATCTTCAAAATACATATTTGGAGTGTCCCTTTAAATTCTGGGATTGAAATTGGTCATGAATAATTTGGACAAAATTATTTTCTGCAAGGAAACTTGAGACTGGATTTAACAGGAGTGGACTGCTCACACCGGCCAGAAGGAACTTGTCTGGTAGCCAACACACCTGATAGATGCCCACGCCACAGTCATAGTGCACTGGCAGTGGGCTAAACAATCTCATAGTGGAGCTTGTCCATTATTCATAGCTTGTCCTCAACAAATATGCTCCATCCATCGAATGAACCCACACCATCCCTCTCACTCACAGGTCTCTTCTTCCCATCCTTGCAGGAGAAGGGAGCAGAGAATAAAAACACCCCTCAGTTGGAGGAAGTCCCACTCTCGAGAGCTGCCAGCCAATCATATTACCCGGCAGCTCCAGCAGTCCCAGCAGTGCCAGAGCTCAGTATTGGACACTGCTAGGACTGCAAGCAAGTCCCAGGAAGAAGAGCAATGGATCCTGGAGAGACGTAAGCCCTGGGCATTCAGGATGGGGAGGGATTGGACAGCCTAGGGAGGGGGGCAAAGGAGGCGGGGTTGCTGGTTTTGGAGGCTAGGCGTGAAGGAATGAATGTGGGAGTTACATCTTGAGGGTTCCCCGATGCTCACAGCGCACCCTACGAGTAATGTTCCCCTCTTCCTTCCCACCTTTTTACAACTCCTACGCAAATAATGGCCTACCTACTCACACTTGCCTGCCCACACCAACCATATTATGCCATGGGCAGCATTATATTCTAGTCAATAAGCTCAATTGACCATTAATTATTGAATTTAAAGTGGTGGGCAGGCTGCCAATTTCGACACCTGCCCACCTAATGAGTTATGGGGGGTGGCTTAGGGGTGGGCAAGAAGTTGGTGGGCTTGCTACCCCTCAAAATATACGTGCCACCCTTTCCCTGAAAACAGGCTTGGCAGGGGGCCAGAAAATCCAGCCCTTGGTGTGCGATTGATTCTTGTCTTATATTGCCTAATATAGCCTTATATGATTATGTAGGCTAGCTCTCGGACACCCATTTGTAATAGTCCCCACAATGTGAGAGCTGCAGGAAACCTACCCTTGATTAATCAGTGATGCCTCCACATACTCCTCTGTTACTCCTGTAATCCTTTTTTCCCCTTTTCTTTAAGGCTCCCATTAAATTGTGCTTACTGCTATGATCCTGGAGCAGACCTTCACATTTTGGTAAGATCTGGTGAGGGACCAGTGACCTTTTGTTTAAAGTACACAAAGTTGCAGATCCCAGGTACTTTTTAAGAGAGTAAAGTTGCAAAATTCCACTTTTTTTTTAAACAAACAAAACCAACTTCACTATACAAAGTCAGAAAAGTAAAACAATTCACTGTATCTTAGACTCTAATATTCAGAATTAACATCAATTAACAGCAAACTGTGGTCAAACACACCACACTGTGCATTAAATGGCAGATGCGACCAAGACAGATCCCATCAGATTTCTCAGCAACACACCCAGACGTCAGTGTCCACTGTGAGTCACACAATCTCATTAAAATTCTGTCTCCCTTATGAAGGGTTGCAAGTCTTCAATATTACCTTTTGAAATCTAGCCATGGAATATCCTCCAAGCCACATAGACTCAGACCTGCCTCAACAACTGTTCACCTCCCAGTGTTTCAATCTTGCCTGATGAGACTATGTTTCCCTGGATTGCCAAATCTGCACACTAGCACTGACTCATGGACACTTCTCCAGTTCTTCAGCCACACTAGGCAGAACACCACTGCTCCAAAGGGTTGCCTTTGCCCCAACATAGAGTCACCAACTTCCCGCTGTCTTTTCAGATCCCCAGGGCATCTTCCAAGCCCTCACCACCAGGAGGCTGTCAGCCCAGATCCTCAGAACTAATAGCAGTACTTCAGCTGCATGGAGCTTTGTCTTCTGTGCCCGAGAAGACTCTCTGACTAATATTGGCTGACCCTTGAACTGCTTTTCAGTGACCCTTAAACTGACCTGGGTGACTGATCAAAACACTCCAAGGGGTTCTGGCATTGTTGCTAGGCAGGATAAAGTGTAATAAGTATGGGAGCAGCCCCTGCCCTAAATGTTACAATCGCCACAGGTGCTAGCTTACAGATTGCGCAGGGACAAAATAAAATGATTTCATGACATCTCCATACTCTCCCAGAACAGGTACAGCACGGGGTTAGATATAGAGTAAAGCTCCCTCTACACTGTCCCCATCAAACACTCCCAGGACAGGTACAGCATGGAGTTAGATACAGAGTAAAGCTCCCTCTACACTGTCCCCATCAAACACTCCCAGGACAGGTACAGCACGGGGTTAGATACAGAGTAAAGCTTCCTCTACACTGTCCCCATCAAACACTCCCAGGACAGGTACAGCATGGAGTTAGATACAGAGTAAAGCTTCCTCTACACTGTCCCCATCAAACACTCCCAGGACAGGTACAGCACGGGGTTAGATACAGAGTAAAGCTTCCTCTACACTGTCCCCATCAAACACTCCCAGGACAGGTACAGCACGGGGTTAGATACAGAGTAAAGCTTCCTCTACACTGTCCCCATCAAACACTCCCAGGACAGGTACAGCACGGGGTTAGATACAGAGTAAAGCTTCCTCTACACTGTCCCCATCAAACACTCCCAGGACAGGTACAGCACGGGGTTAGATACAGAGTAAAGCTTCCTCTACACTGTCCCCATCAAACACTCCCAGGACAGGTACAGCACGGGGTTAGATACAAAGTAAAGCTTCCTCTACACTGTCCCCATCAAACACTCCCAGGACAGGTACAGCACGGGGTTAGATACAGAGTAAAGCTCCCTCTACACCGTCCCCATCAAACACTCCCAGGACAGGTACAGCACAGGGTTAGATACAGAGTAAAGCTCCCTCTACACTGTCCCCATCAAACACTCACAGGGCAGGTACAGCACGGGGTTAGATACAGAGTAAAGCTCCCTCTACACTGTCCCCATCAAACACTCCCAGGACAGGTACAGCACGGGGTTAGATACAGAGTAAAGCTTCCTCTACACTGTCCCCATCAAACACTCCCAGGGCAGGTACAGCACGGGGTTAGATACAGAGTAAAGCTCCCTCTACACTGTCCCCATCAAACACTCCCAGGACAGGTACAGCACGGGGTTAGATACAAAGTAAAGCTTCCTCTACACTGTCCCCATCAAACACTCCCAGGACAGGTACAGCACGGGGTTAGATACAGAGTAAAGCTTCCTCTACACTGTCCCCATCAAACACTCCCAGGACAGGTACAGCACGGGGTTAGATACAGAGTAAAGCTCCCTCTACACTGTCCCCATCAAACACTCCCAGGACTGGTACAGCACGGGGTTATATACAGAGTAAATCTCCCTCTACACCGTCCCCATCAAACACTCCCAGGACAGGTACAGCACAGGGTTAGATACAGAGTAAAGCTTCCTCTACACTGTCCCCATCAAACACTCCCAGGACAGGTACAGCACAGGGTTAGATACAGAGTAACGCTCCCTCTACACTGTCCCCATCAAACACTCCCAGGACAGGTACAGCATGGGGTTAGATACAGAGTAAATCTCCCTCTACACTGTCCCCATCAAACACTCCCAGGACAGGTACAGCACAGGGTTAGATACAGAGTAAAGCTCCCCCTATACTGTCCCCATCAAACACTCTCAGGACAGGTACAGCACGGGGTTAGATAGAGTAAAGCTCCCTCTACACTGGCCCCATCAAACACTCCCAGGACAGGTACAGCACGGGGTTAGATACAGAGTAAAGCTCCCTCTACACTGTCCCCATCAAACACTCCCAGGACAGGTACAGCACAGGGTTAGATACAGAGTAAATCTCCCTCTACACTGTCCCCATCAAACACTCCCAGGACAGGTACAGCACGGGGTTAGATACAGAGTAAAGCTCCCTCTACACTGTCCCCATCAAACACTCCCAGGACAGGTACAGCACGGGGTTAGATACAGAGTAAAGCTCCCTCTACACTGTCCCCATCAAACACTCCCAGGACAGGTACAGCACGGGGTTAGATACAGAGTAAACCCTCTACACTGTCCCCATCAAACACTCCCAGGACAGGTACAGCACGGGGTTAGATACAGAGTAAAGCTCCCTCTACACTGTCCCCATCAAACACTCCCAGGACAGGTACAGCACGGTGTTAGATACAGAGTAAAGCTCCCCCAAGACTGTCCCCATCAAACACTTGCAGGGCAGGTACAGCTGGGATTAGGTGCTGAGTAATACTCCCTCTTCACGGCCCCCATCAAACACTCCTAGGACAGATATAACACAACATTAGGTAAAGAGTAATGATCTCTGTACTCTATCCTCATCAAATACTCCCTGGACAGGAGCAACACAGGGTTAGGTACAGACTAATGCTCGCCCCAAAACTGTTCTCTTGAAGCACACCCAGGGCAGGTACAGCACAGCGTTAGATAAAAAGTAAAGCTCCTTCTACAGTATCCCTATAAAAAAACTCCCAGGGTAGGAACAACACAGGTTAGATACAGATTAAAGCTCCCTTTATATTTTCCCTATCAAACACACCCAGGGTAGGAACAACATAAGCTCCCTTTACACTGACCCATCAAACACTCCCAGGGCATGTACAGCATGGGCATAACGTCAAAAAGTTATAATAATGTCTATCATGTTTTTGGAAAGTATTTTAAAATAGAGTTTATTGGTGTCTGTGTCTATCTGTGTGTGGATTAAAGCCAGCTTGTCTAGTTGCTGTGATGCATAAAAAAAGAAATAGGTTGGAATGGTAATTAGTTAAACATAGGGAAATAGAAGGTGAGGTGTAAAGTGGGCAATTTGCATTTTTAAATAGACCATTCAGAAGCTGAAATGTTGCACCGAATCAGTTCAAGCTCAGAAACCTTGGGAAAAAAATTTCATTCAGCAGGTGGATTCACGCAGGTCTCGCTCGAGTGTGAAATGACACACGTTGATGTCAGCCCATTGTGCCGCCATCAACACACTATCGCTCGATAGCTCGATAGTTTGATTGGCAGGTGTGTGCTGGAGTCAGCAGCGCGCCCACTGACAATTAAGTGGCCTGTTAAGGCCACTAAATAATCAACTAACCTAAATTTTGCGCTGCCTGTCAAACCTAACAGTTGGCGGGCAGGTGAAAAAGCCAAGCAGCCTTTCCTTTTTTGGGAAACCTCATACACGGGCGGGACGAAGTTTGCAAAAGCAAATAAAAGCTTAAAAATGTAATTAATAACATGTCCATATAAGGGGACTTGTTTTATTCCATTTTTATTTTCATTATTTTCTTTTTTTAACAACGCTTCATCTTCCCGAGGCAGCTCTGTGCCTCAGGGAGATTATGAAACAGACACTCACACACATGCGCAAAGATGTCACTCAGCCAGTTCACCCTCCCTCCCCAACCCCCCCCCACCGCCTCTCTACCCCGGCACAGGCAGCACTCAGTGCTGCTGCTCACCGTTCATGCTGGTCCTTTACCGGCCCACATGCATGAAATCACGTTCCAGTCCCGATCGCGGGCAGTGGTCAGCTTCCCCACACCCCACCTCCCTCCCCTGCCGAGCCTGCCCACCAAGGGCAAAATTCTGATGAGTTTGTTTATTTTTTGTCGAAGTTTGTTAGTATAGTGTGTATTGTGAAAGGGTTTTATTGTTAGAAGAGTTAAAGTTAAAAAAAACCTAGTGAAAATGAAAATTTGCATTCAAAGAGGAACATATGTATAAAGGAAGAGAAGGCTGTTGGTAAAAGGAGGAGGGACTCTAAGATCTAAAACCTCCAGCCTATCAGCTTCAAGTCTGTCTGCAAGGACCCAGAGCTGAAAGAAACTCATTTTGAATGTGACTGTCCAGGGTGTGCTTTGCCAGGGATCTTTTTAAATCTATGTGTTTTGTTGTTGCCTTACAGGTGGTCTAACTGAGAGTCAGATTAATTAGATGATTTTTGTAGTTATTGTAGTAATTTTGTAGACATATGCATGTGCTTACAATCTTTCTTGTATTAATAAATGTTTAATTTAGTTTTATAAAACCCTTTTCAGACTCGGTGGTCTTATTACTGCTGAATTCAAAGCCTGCACCTCGAACCATACAAATTGCAAAAATGGGTTATGAGAGTTGTTTCAAGTTTCCCTCTGGGATTTGAACAACTCAGCCTTTAGTATTGGCTGTGTCATAACAGTTAGATACAGAGTAAATCTCCCTCTACACTGTCCCCATCAAACACTCCCAGGACAGGTACAGCACTGGATTAGATACAGGGTAAATCTCCCTCTACACTGTCCCCATCAATCACTCCCAGGACAGGTACAGCACGGGGTTAGATACGGAGTAAAGCTCCCTCTACACTGTCCCCATCAAACACTCCCAGGACAGGTACAGCACGGGGTTAGATACAGAGTAAAGCTCCCTCTACACTGTCCCCATCAAACACTCCCAGGACAGATACAACACATGGTTAGATACATTCAAAAATATTTCTTTTCCTGGCCCAGCAGTTATTGATGGGACAGTAAGATAACCAAATTGGAAAGCAACCCATTTCCATTGCTGAAGCTTCACCTAGATGAATATAAATATTAATGACAAAGTTTTGTAATATTTTTCTGCAGCTTATCAATCAATAGCACTGTTTCATGTGACAAGCAGTAAACCTGTAATGTAATTTGTGGCTCTGGGAAACTGAGCAATGTTGAGCAGACACTGCAATGTAAACTGGTCAAGATCAATAAAGGAAGGTATGTTTCAGCAAGTGTTTGAGTTGTCACGTACAGCTCTGACTTTGTATTTCAATAACAGGAAGGAGAAGGCAAGCTGTTTCTGATTGCTTTTGCGGGAGGTAACACCATGAAATATTTACTGTTGGCAAACAGTGATTTATCTGATTTGAAGAGAATGCTCAGTCAAGAGGGAATAGCTCCTTTCTGCAGTTGTAGGTCAGTAGCATTTGCTTTCAGAGGTTTAGCATTTCTGATTGAACAGACAGTTATATCTTCCCCACTCCTACCCTAGACCCCGCCATCCCTACGTCCCAAGCCATCTCTTCCCCCCCATGCTACCTCTACTCCCCATGCCATTTCTACTCCCTGTGCCATCTCTATGTCCCACACCATCTCTACCCTCCACGCCATCTCTACTCCCCATGCCAACTCTACCTCTCATGCCATCTCTAGCTTGCATGCCACCTCTACTCCACACACTACCTCCACCTCTATGCTGTCTCTACCCCACCCCCTCTACCCCCTGCCACCACCGATTCTCTACCTTCCATCCGATCCCAAAGACAGATTTTTGATCTACAAGGGAGTCAAGAGTTCTTGGGGACAGGAGAAAAAGTGGAGTGAAGGCCATAATCAGATCAGGCATGATCTTATTGACTGGCAGGAGCAGACTCAAGGGGCCAAATGGCATACTTCTCCTCCTCTTTCATATGCTCTTATGTTATCTCTACACCCCCACTCCATCTCTACCCCCAATTCCACATTATCTCTACCCCACCCCAATTACTCACACCCCATCTCCAGCCCCTCCACCCTATCTCCACCCCTGCCCTACCCTTTACCCACCCCATCTCGACCTGATACCATCTCTATCTCCCCCATCTCCTCCATCATTCTCCATTGATTTTCACCTGGGGCTTTACTGGGAGGTCTCTTGGTGAGTTGCTGCTGCCTAACATCTGGTGAAGTTGGATTGAAAAGAAGGAATTTAATAATATATTCAGTATTAAATGGAATAGCTTAGATAAACTGAACAAAAGTGGAAAAGCAAATTCAAATTAGATATTTAGGAAGAGCGTCTTGAGGCAAGGGAGGCAAAATCAGGTCAAGCCGGGCAGCATGCACATTTGGTGCAGACAACCCATCAGATTGCAGCCTCTCGCTGAGTGATTCCCACACTCATATCATCTTCTTAACATTGCTGGTTACCTCTGCATTCAGCCCATTAGTACTATTCACAAACCACAAGTTGCAGCTAGACTGTGCTTCTTAAAAGCAAGCTGTTCCTCTTAAAGGAAAGCTGAACAGAAGAATATTGCTGCAATTTGCATGAACATCATTGAAAATCAAACAAAGTGAACATCAGGAAGAGAGATGATTCCAGAGTGATGGATGTGGTGCTGGAGGCATTAGCAGTGGGCGTGAGGAGGAGGAGAGACATTGTAGCTCTGATGGTGGTGGGAGTGGCAAGGAGCCCTCAAAAAGCAACCACCCCCCACACACTCGCCTCAGAAGGGAGTGGGAGCGGGTGGCCAGGAGTCCGGAGTCACGGTATCAGTGCTTCAAGAAGCCTAATGATCTCACACAGGTCAAGGTCAGTGAATGCATTTTTACACGACATCTCCTACCCATCAACCTGCCACACTGCTCAATGCACCATTCTCAATCACTCACCCTGCAGCATCTCCTGGCACTCAGTGTTAATTCTATGTCAATTATGATTAATTCTATGCAGGTGAAGGGCATTAATTGGGGTTTCACTTGAGCATATATAAAGAGACATTTATTAAAACTGTAGTGTGGTTAAGTTAGGAGCTGTATGCTTGTAAAGTTTAGCTCTGTAAATAAATGTAAGATTGAGTAAAGATTGGTTTCATATCATCCTTCACCAACTGGCTTTCCAGAATAGAACACTCAGGGCTGAAGCCTAATATTCAGATGCTCCATCTCATGCTCAAAAACCTGCCAATGTGCCAGCCTCACATCCACCTTTTGCTGCCTACACATACCTCCAGCTATTCAGCTGTGTCACCCAAACACAGTGCTCCAAAATCACTGACATTCTACTCACTTGCAGGATAAGTTGTCACACACAAGAAAGAAGCAGCGCAGAACTGGCAAGGGACAAAGATACTTGAATCTCATGAAGCCTTTGGAGGAGATGGGTCTCTGCATGGGGCTCGTGGCACCTGTTGTCACCGAGAACATTGAGCATGAAGGTATTCCCCTGTCTTATGCCACTTGTCAACCCCAGCTCCCCCTCATCCTGCTATCTGGCATGATGTGCAAGCTGCAGATGGTGTGACCATGGACCTCCTGCTCCCCACCTCACTCCCCTTCCCTCACTACAACATTCCCCTTCTGAGCTGCTGCTTTCAGTCACCCAAGAACAGTCACCTGCCCAGCCACAGCAGCCCCAGGAGGGGGAGGGAGAGCTACAGCACAGCGCTGATGAAGAGGTGCCAATCACTTGATCGGACAACCACACTCACTGACTCAGACATTGGCACTGCCCTTACCTTGGAGGCTGGGACAGAGTTGGGGTCAGCACATGGTGAGTCACAGGGCACAAATGGGTTGCAGCAAAGCTAGGGGTAAAGGATGTTTTTTCTAGCTGAAACCAATCCAAATTGATTCGTAGGTCTCAAGGGTTTCACTTCTGTTCTTTTCATTTCCCAATACTATCTTCCACAGTGAGAGTTTTGCTGGGGATTCTCCCTCTAGCTCCAGCTAGGCAAACCCTCCAGCCTTCTTTTAACTCCATATGATCTTGGTCTTCAAACTGAGCATGAGCTCCCGCCCACCTTCGACATGGCGAACAATAGAGTCAGCATTTCTCTGCTTAAGATGCAGGCCTGGCTAAGACCTATCCTCTGCTCTCCTCCCCTCAGTGGACTGCAGTCCACACAAAACCAAAAAACTGCAACTCTCCTCGCTCAATGATATTTCTGGATTTATAGGGAAGCCTGTAACCTGATCATGAAATGACTTCTTCCATCCCCTTTTCCATGGAAATGGGAAACACATTAGCTATGTATCCAATAGAAATGTTGATCCACTATCTCTGATCACCACTGTTTTTCATCTTAGAAATAAAGGGACAGCTCCCAGCACAACCGCTTACAACCTGATATCAATAACACCCTTCTGGGTCTTTGGAGACTTAGGGACTCCTCATTGTGGAGTTAAAAACACATTTCATCATTCCCAGGTGTAAATATTTGGCACCCACATTCAGTAAAACAAATTGATCTTTAATAATTAAACCACCCAGATTTACTGTCAGATAGATACCAGCACAGGTCACTTGATCCCTTTCATTTACCCTACATATAAAGATACAGCTCCAAACTATGATAATTATATAAACCAAAAGATATAGTCCTAAAACACAATAATCTTATAAACCTCACACTTGTAACAATGATCATGCATACCAAAATGCAAGGTGCATTGGCAGGCCTCCTACTGCAGTCAAGGGGTTTGGATGACGCCTGTTCCAACTAGGCACAGGATATGGTGCAAAGTGTGCCCTCTCCACAACCTCTGCTCCATCTGTCTTTCATCCTAAAGAACAATGACAAAGCTACTTCTTCCCCCATATATGTTACAGCATTCATGCAGATACGTCACCTGCTCCTTGGCCCTCCCACAGGTTCCCCCTGCCAACCCAACTTCTGGGAGGATGAGGTGAAATCTGGAACTCGCTACAACAGTTCCAAAAGCTCCAGAGTACTTCCAGACACTTTGTAATGGAAAGATTCTTACCTGCAACTTAGGGGCCTGACCAAAGCATCCATCTTACAGCAGAACATTTGTTGTTTGAAGTATGACCTATAGTTTGTTGCCAGGGTTAGCATTGTCTAATTTAGTGATCCTGGCATCACATCAGCCAAATGGTTTGTGTGACATTAGATGTTGATCCAAAGTCTTCTAGTGTCCTTCTCCTTGTAGGACATCAAACAAGACCCATAGGGAATGGCTGGTGGCATTGGGAATTCCATGGAAGTGGTGCTCCATTGGAGCGGCGCATCACAAGAGAATTTCTAAATTCATATGTTTATACAATGTTTTTGGATTTAATTAATGTTGCCTGCTGATTTTTTTCTCACAATTTCTCCTTGCCTCTCAAATTAACTTAGCATTTCCCTCTTGTAATCTTCCTAGTTATTAACTGAATGTTGCTCCTAACAGACACAGTCTGTCAGGGAGATACTATAATGTTTTAGTAAAGTTACTGGATGAATTGGCCTCATTGGGAGAGTTAAGGAACTAAACAGGGATGAGTTTGGTGGGCTGAATAGTTGATTATTATCCCTGTTTTTTTTCACATGTCCCATGTTCCTGCCATTTCCTCTGGCCCCTTTATCCACAGTCACTGAATAACAGGGAAATGAGTAGAGTCTTTGAAAGGAACATTGCAGAGTAAGAAAAAGCAATAGAAAATATTTATATATTTTGGCCTTTCATTACCTTAGAATGTACCAAAATACTTTTTTGCCAACAAAATACTTCTGAAGTCCCAGTTGTAATTTAAGAAATGCAGCAGCCAATGAGGATGAAGTATGAAAGGAATAGACTCAGTGGGTTGATAGATCTTCCTCTATAGCATTGTGTTTATCTTTGCTTTCCAGATTTTAGGATGCCCTTCAGGGCAAAGTTGGCATCCTTGTGAGGGTGACAGCCTGATGGGGGGAGATGGTGGCATAGTAGTAAAGTCACTGGACTAGTAATCTCGAGGCCTCTGTTAATGTTCTGGGGACATGGGTTCAAGTCCCACAACAGCAACTGGTGGAATTTGAATTCAGTGAATAATCTGGGATTGAGAAACTAAGCTCAGTAATGGTGACCATGGCAACTCTCATTGAATGTTGTAAAAACCCATCTGGTTCACTAATGTCCTTTAGGGAAGGTGTGATCTACATGTGACTCCAGATCCACAGCAATGTGGTTAACTCTTAACTGCCCTAATGGCCTTGTTAGTGATGACCACATCCCAAGAAAGAAAAAAAATAGAGAGGAACCCAGAGAATTACTCTTGATCACTGAATGGGAAAGGAGGAAATTGTTTCAAAACAGTGGGGTTCCGTCAGTCATAACAGCCTCATTGCAACAAACAAGGTGACAATTTTCTCACAATCCTGTCATGAAAGACCAAGTATATCTTATGAAACTGCAATCATTGAGGATTATCTCCATACCTGTTGTATGGAATTGTCATTTCCCACTGACAAAATCTTCAGATTATTCTTTATCTCAAATAACAAAAGTAAATGGTTGAAGGAGATTACATGGACAAGAGTCATGGTGGTTTTGATAGCTGAGTTTGTCTGAACTCCTATACTTGAATTTGGATTCAATTTCAGGGGAACAGGAACAGTCAAAGCTGGGCATTGCCAAATAATGAAACATCGCTTCTGGTTAAACTGCAGGATAAGGAGCATTAAATTGGACTCGACCTGTCTTGTGTCTTGGAATCTCCTTTAACATCAAATATTGCAGGGGAGTACCAGGCAGTTTGCTATCAGGAAAATGAATTAAAGGGAGCTTCTCCTGTGCACATCAGGTTGCAGTGGCAGCGACTTGGAGGAGGTCCATTTACTGTGATGTTGGCTTAACAGGGGAGCTAAATAAGATTTTACTTCCAACTGGTTGAAAGTTCCAGTGTTCTGAGCTCTGCAACCTGCGCCACAAACCTGCAGAGAATAAACCCAGCTCCTGATACAAGGCCAGATCTCAAACAGCCAGCTAGGGAAGCAATAAGTTTCCAATCTGCTGTGGCTGGACTTGCCTGAGCTGTCAGCATCATGTACAGAGAACATGACACATCACCAGATAACAGTGTCTGTCAGTCAGGATCAGTAGAACATATGAACATACGAGCAAGGAGCAGGAATAGGCCATTCAGTGCCTTGAGACTGCTCTGACATTTAATAAGATCTTGGCTGATCTGATAGTAACTGCAAATCTGCATCCTGCCTACCTCCGATAACCTATTACTCCCTTGCTTACCAACAATCTATCCACTTCTGCCTTCAAAATATTTAAAGGCTCTGCTTCCACCACCTTTTCAGGAAGATAGTTCCAAGAATCACAACCCTCTGAGTGAAAACATTTTGCCTAATCTCCATTTTAAATGGCCGATCACATGTTTTTGAACAATAACCTCCTAGTTCTAGATTCTTCCACAAGAGGAAACATCCTCTCCACATCCACCCTGTCAACTCCCCTCAGGATCTTATATGTTTCAAGTCACCTCTTACTCTTCTAAACTCCAGCAAATCTAAGCCTAGCCTGTGCAACCTGTCCTCATAAGATAGCCCACCCATTCCAGGTATTAGCCTGGTAAATCTTCTCTGAACTGCCTCCAATGCATTTACATCCTCCCTTAAATAAGGTGACCAACACTGTACACAGTACTCCAACTGTATTCTCATTAGTGTCCCGTATAATTGAAGCATAACCTCCCTCCTTTTGTATTCAATTCTCCTCGCAATAAATTATGATATTCTATTAGCTTTCCTAATTATTTGCTGTACTTGCATACAATTTGTGATTCATGCACCAGGACACCCAGATCACTCTGCATCTCAAAGCTTTGTAATTCTCACCATTTAGGTAAAATGTTTCTCTTTTTTCCCTCCTGTCAAAATGGACAATTTCACATTTTCCCACATTATATTCCATTTGCCAGATCTTTGCCCACTCACTTAACCTATCTCTGTCTTTTTGTAGCCTCCTTATGCCCTCTTCACAACTTACCTTCCTGCCTATCTTTGTGTCATCAGCAACCATCCCTTCATCCCTTCAACCATCCCTTCATCCAAGTCATTTATATAAATTGTAAACAATTGAGGTCCCAGCACTGACCCCTCTGGCACACCACTCTTTATACCTTGTCAACTTAAAAAAGACCAATTTATGCCTACTGTCTCCTTCCTGTTAGCCAGCCAATCATCTATCCATGCCAATATGTTACCTCCTACACCATGAGGTTTTATTTTCCGCAATAACCTTTGATGTGACACTTTATCAAATGCCTTCTGGAAATCTAAGTACAGTATATCTGCCAGTTCCTCTTCATCCATAGCACATGTTTCTTCCTCAAGAAACTCCAATAAGTTGGCTAAAGGTGATTTCCCTTTCACAAAATCAAGTTGACTCTACCTGATGACCTTGAGCTTATCCAAGTGCCCTGCTATAATTTCTTTAATAATAGCTTCTAACATTTTCCCTATGACAGATGTTAAGCTAACTGGCCTGCTTTCTGTCCAGCTCCCTTTTTGAATAATGGATTTTCATTTGCTATCTTTCAATCTAATGGGCCTTCCCCGAGACTAGGGAGTTTTGGAAAATGAAAACCAATGCATCAACTATCTCACTAGACACTTCTTTTAAGACCCTAGGATGAAGTCCATCAGGACCCGAGTGCTTGTCAGCCCACAGCTCCAACAATTTACCAGTACTACTTACTTCGCTGGTGACTGTAATTTTCTTGACTACCTTCCCCATTTCCATTTCTTGGTTTATAGCTGCTTCTGGGATGTTACTTGTACCCTCTATAGTGAAAACTGATGCAAAATACCTGTTCAATTCATCTGCCATCTCTTTGTTTTCCATTATAAAATTTTCCAGACTCCCTTGCTATAGGACCAATGCTCACTTTGTTAACCCTTTTCCTTTTTAATATTTATGAAAACTTACTATCTGTTTTTATATTTCTGGCTAGCTTTGTCCATACTCTAATTTTTCCCCCCTTATTAGTCTTCCAGTAATCCTTTGCTGTTCCTTATATTCTATTCAATCTTCTGACCTGCCACTTCCTTTGCACAATTATATGCTTTTTCTTTAAGTTTGATACTATCTTTAACTTTTCTAGTTAACCACGGATGGTGTGCCCGTTCCTTGGACGTTTTCTTACTCATTGGAATATAAGTATTCTGTGTATTCTGAAATATCCACCTAAATATTAGCTACTGCATCTCTATTGACCTATCCCTTAATCTAGTTTGCCAATTCACTTTAGCCAGCTCAGCTTTCATGCCCTCATAATTGCCCTTATTTAAGTTTAAAAACTTACTCTCAAACCCACTCGTCTCTCCCTCACCTGAACGTAAAATTCAATCATATTATGGTCGCTGCTACCTAGGGGCGCCTTCACTATGAGATAAGTAATTACTCCCATCTCATTGCACAATACCAAGTCTAGCATAGCCTGCTCTCTGGTTGGCTTCAGAACAAGCTGTTCTAAGAAGCTATCCTGAAAACATTCAATGTACTCATCTAGGCTATCTTTGCCCATCTAACTTTTCCAGTCTATATGTAAATTAAAATCTCCCATGATTATTGCGGCATCTTTCTGACAAGCTGCAATTATTTCTTCCTTTATGCTCCACCCTACCATGTGGTTACTAGGGGGCCTGTACATGACTCCCACAAGTGACTTTTTGCCTTTACCATTTCTCATCTCTATCCAACCATTTCCACACCCTGGTTTCCTGAACTTAGGTCATCCCTCTCTACTGTGTTAATACTATCATTAACACAAATGCCCCTAGGTGAGAATGTTGCAATTGTGATTCCATGATCTCGGCTGACACTCCAGTAGAACATTGAGGGAGTACTGAATCGACAATTGTTCTGCATTGTGGAAGAGGTCCCATTTTCCAAAAGGAAGGGAAGGGATAGGCAAGTGAGGATTAGGTGGATGTTAATGATCCCACAGCACTATTGAAGGGAGTTTGCTAATGTTCTAACCAACATTCCTCTTCAATCATAATTATCAGCAAGTAGATTAATTGGTTGTGACATTGTTACTGGCACAGAATGGGTGTTATCTTTATTAACACAACAGTCAGTCCAACTCAAAAATAATTCATCAATAGGTCACAGATAATACACCAATGAGAAAAAACAAGACTCAGTTGTAGTAAAGTTGGTACTACAACAATCGCCACTCTCTTTGTCTTTTGTTTCATGACATCTTTGCCACTTAATCTCTCCCACCCTCTAGCCTATCCCAAACCTTCTCTTTTGTTCTTCCTTCCCTCCCCCTCTTGACAGCCTCTAAACCACTACAGTCATGTTCCACTTGAAACATTAACACCGCTTCTCTCTCCACAGAGAGCGGTCAGAGCTGTTGAGTATTTCCAGGACTTTCTGTGTTTATACATCACCCAAACCCTCGATTAGGTTCCAGCCTGTAACTCACATACTGAAAGTTACCAGCCTGACCTGTAATTTATATCATGGGAGTCCTTATAGTCCTTTATAGTCATTGCTTTGCATGTGAACAAAGTGAAGATTTAAGCAATGTACACACTGTTATATGTTAATGTAGATATTGATACTTCCTCCATCCTGTCTCACTGAATGCAGTGTTACCCATAAAATAGAATTCTTTAATATATCCAGGACTTGGAGAGGGAACAGTCATTACTTTCGCTGACTGTGTACATTAGCACCTGGATACTCGGCCCTATTCTTGAAAGTCGGGGGGTCCTTCATTAGCGCTTCATTTCCCTACACACTGAAGCCAATTTGCACCTCCAAGTGTGTATTGGGGTCTGAATTGACAAGGCAGGAACAGCCCTGTGTTGATGAGCACTGGACCTGCCTGGATTCCCAGGCTGACTCATTATTATACCGTGGGAGAGCTGCAGGGGTGGATTACATCTCTGATTGGTAGCTTGTCCATCAGCGGGTGGAGCTGCAACAGTTTAAAAGGGACAATGCAGCAGTAATGGTGGGAAGTTAAAAAAAAGACAAGTGTCAACTTCCAGCCATGTTGATCACCAGTTGTGGGTCATCTAGTCTTCAGATGGAACTGCTCATACTGTGGAGATGAACAAATGTGGCAAATGAGAAAAGGAGTTATCTACCCAGTAAGGAGTCAGAGGGTATTGAGGTGGGTGAGACGGTGCTTTGCAGGAAATGGTGACACTTAATGTCAACGGCATTGTTGCACGGACCCGCCTGCAATGTGAACTCTGACTTCGTCTCTGATGCCAGCTGTGGCTCAGTGCTAGCACCCATGTCTCTGTACCTGAGACTTAATCATATAATCTAGATGCATATGCTAGTGCATATCTCTGTGAATTCCTTGAAAATTTGCTTGACTATCTCTCTATCACTATTTGGGTCCTATAAAATAGCCCCAGTTTTTGCTTCTCAAATTTAAGCAAATGAATTCTGTCCTTGCCCCCTTCAGGGCATCATCTCTTTCCAACACTACAGCGTCTTCCCTAATCAGTATAGCCACCTCACCTCGCTTTTTCTTTCCCTATCTTTCCTAAACACTTTATATGGTTGTATATTAAGCGCCTGATCCTCACAATTTTTAATCCATGTTCCCATTATTGCCACTACAACATATTCCCACATGGCTATTTGTGCTTGTAAGTTACCAACCTTAATCACCACACTGTGTGTTTACATTCATGTATTGTAAACATGTCTTTGTATTCATCATTGTCATTCTTAATCTGTTTCTATTATGCTATTACTTCCTTCTCTAGTGCTATGTAAAACTTTCATTCCTTTATTCCTCTTTTCTACTTCTATATTTTGGTTCCCACACCGCCCCCCGGCCAATCTAGTTTAAACCCTCCCCCAACCACATTAGCGAAGCTGGCATGAGGACATTTGTCCCAGTCCTTTTGAAGTATAACCCATCCTTTAGAATAGATGCCTCCTATCTCAGAAGTGGTCCCAAAATCTGAAGGCCCCCCTTGCAGCAACATGCCTCGAGCCATGCACTGATCCTCCCTATCTTGCTATTTCTACTCTCACGAGTGCATGGCACTGGGCCTAATCCAGAGATTACTACTTCAAAGTCCCACTACCCCTGTAGTGATAAATTGTCAAGTAAAATTATCTTCATTCAGGCACAAATGATCTCAAATTACTTGTTCACGTTACATTACATATTTAGGTTCCAGTGACATTATATATAAAAATAACATACTGAAAAAGTTTGTGATGTGAAATGCGCTCAGTCAGCTCATCAGAATCCATGTGCTGGGCGAAAAGGGCAAAAATGCCCTATAGAGAAATTGAAGATAATTACTTATTCGAGTTCATTTTGTCCTGATCTTCATTCATGTCAACAATTAAGAAGGGCATGAGAATTGGTTAGTAGAGTGAGTTGTCATACTGTCTTTCAATTGTCAAACTGAGTTTGAACTCAACCTTGGCTGATGGGATAAGGGTTTTCTGTCCCTGTTAATTGTAAATGTCTTTAATACCCATGTTTGGAGTAGTCCACAGCACCATTACAGGAGCAGGCCAATTGCTTTACTGTACATATTGCTGTATTAAACCATAGGGGTGAGATTTTCAAAAGCCCATGAGGGTGAGAGTCAGGTGTGGGCACACACTGAAAATCGCATTCTCAGATGTCATCACTGGATCCTGATGCCTATATAGAACAAGAGACGATTTTCAACAGTGGTATGGGAGGGGTGGAGCCAGCAACCTGCACAGCTACAATTAACAGCTTGAGGAACTCGTTGTGAAGTTCATTAACGGTTTTTGAGTATCAGTTTGCGATTTTCAATGTCAAGAGTTTGGAATGTGTCTACAGTGCAGCTGTCAGGAGCACAGTGGGGAGCCAAGAGTGCCAATGGATGCAGTGGTCAACTTATTTAAGAAATGGAGATTTAAACACTGTTGCTGAACCAGTGGAACAGATTTGGCATCGCTGGTGCTGAGAGGCTTATGTCTGTGACCAGTGAATGGGACGTGAGGCTGTGGATATCACATGGGCAGCAGAGGCTGGTAGAGGAATCCCTGGTGAACGAACAAGTGACAGGTGAGGGAGTTGAAATGGGAGCAGGTTACTCTGACATTGGACAGAGTAGAGAGGAGGAGCTTCAGCAGATTCATCCTCGTGGTTAGGAGGCCAGAGGAGCACAGCGAGGGTCTGCAAGGGGAAGACGATGCTACCCAAGACATTGGGTGACTTGCATGTGTGTCAGCTACTTTCAAATGACAGAGCGCCATTGCTGAAGGAGATTGACCCTTTCCAGGAAGATGGCCTTGGAGATTTGCGCTATGGTCCATAATGACCTGATGTCTTGTGGCCCCCATGTCAGTCCCCTACCTGCAGCCATCAAGGTCACTATCACCCTGAATTTTTATGCATCTGCCTTGTTCCAGAGATCAGCCACAGACCTGGGTGGCATCTTGCAGTTGGCAGCTCATCATGCCACCAGCCAGGTCACAAATGCTCTATTCCAGAGGGTGGGGAGTCTCCATCCATTTTGAGCCAGATGGACCCGTGCAGGCAGAGAGGGCTTTGGGATTTTCCACCATTGATGGATTCCCACAGGTCCAGGGGTCATCGATTGTGCCCATGTAACCGTCAAGCACGGACAGACCAGCCAGCCAGATTCCTGAACAGAAAAGGCTTCAGCACACTGAATGTTCAGCTGGTTTGTGACCACAGGAAGCACATATTGCAGGTTAGCACTCAGATCCCGGGCAGCTGTCATGGCTCCTTCATCCTGGGAGAGTCCCAGGCTGCACATGTCAGGCCGACATCCAGATTCCATGGGAGGCTGCTGGTGATCAGGGCTATCTCTTGAAGAGGTGGCTCCTAATACATGTCCAATACTCAGAAACAGAGGCAGAGAGGTGCTCCACCCAGAGGTGTCTCCTCACACGAATCTTCAGTGAACAGACTATTGACACCCTGAAGACGCGCTTCTGTTGCCTTGAAAGGTCAGGTGGTGCCCTCCACTAGGAGCCATCCAGAGTGCCCCATGTTGTGATTGGCTGCTGTGCAATGTCCAATGACAATACATAGAGGCTGGGTGAAGAAGTGAACCTAGAACACCATCTTCCTCAGAGGAGGATGGAGAGGAGCTAGCTCCCAGGCATTGGAGGAAAACTGTCAATGCTGTCCTGGGCCTCATTGCAATCGACAGACTGCAAGGACCAAACTGAGTGAGCAGCGTTTCACTTGAGTGGCTGCCAGGCTTATGACAGATGATTCTGTAACTCATCTTCCATCAGAGAGAAAAATTATCCAGAAAACACATCAAATAGTCCCAGTGTCACTTAAATAAACTGAAAATAGGATCTCCACCACCAACAGACTCCCCTAACAGAGACCGTTGCACCACCCACAAGAACCCAGCCCCCAACATTCCCATTCCCCTCACCCTTAATTCCATGTCTTTTTTGATTTAAAGCAATCATAACAGACAAATCTGATCATAAATATAAGCAATTATTATTAAAGGATGAGTCAATGACCATACAAACTGAGAAAACATCACCCAAGTGACACATCAAGTACAGCTAATGGTCTGGGCACCTTGTCCTCACACACACTCCTACGAGCTGCTCCCCCCATCTGATGTAGGGAAAATGTTAGAAGCTATTATTAAATAAGTTATATAGGGCACCTGGGTAAGCTCAAGGTCATCAGGCAGAGACAACATGGTTTTGTGAAGGAGAAATTGTGTTTAACCAAATTATTGGAGTTCTTTGAGGAAGTAACATGTGCTGTGGGTAAAGGGGAACTGGTGGATATACTGTACTTAGATTTCCAGAAGGCATTTGATAAAGTGCCACATCAAAGGTTATTGCAAAAATAAAAGCTCATGGTATAGGTGGTAATATAACGGCATGGACAGAAGATTGGCTGGCTAGCAGGAAGCAGAAAGTGAGCAAAAATGTAACAAGTGGTGTGCCACAGGGATCGGTGCTGGGACCTCAACTGTTCACAATTTATATAAATGACTTGGATGAAGGGATCGAAGGGGTGGTTGCCAAATTTGCTGGTGGCACAAAGATAGGTAGGAGAGTAATTTGTGAAGTGGACTTAAGGAGGCTATAAACAGTTTTGGATATGTTAAGTGAGTGGGCTAAGATCTGGCAGATGGGGTATAATGTAGGAAAATGTGAAATTGTCCATTTTGGCAGGAAGAATAAAGAAGTATATTATCTAAATGGTGAGAGATTATAGATGGATATGGGTGTCCTTGTGCATGAATTACAAACGGTAAGCACAGCAAGTAATTAGGAAAGCTAATGGAATGCTATCATTTATTATGAGGGGAGTTGAATACAAAAGCAGGGAGGTTATGCTTAAGTTGTACAGAGCACTAGTGAGACCACAATACTGTGTACAGTATTGGTCACCTTATTTAAGGAAGGATGTACATGCGTTAGAAGCAGTTCAGAGAAGGTTTACCAGACTAACACCTGAAATGGTGGGTTATCTTGTGAGAAAAGGTTGGACAAGTTAGGTCTGTATCCGCTGGAGTTTAGAAGAGTAAGGGACCACTTGATTGAAGCATATAAGATCCTGAGGGGTCTTGACAGGGTGGATATGGACAGGATGTTTCCTCTTGTGGGAGAATTTGGAACTATGGGTCACTGTTTAAAATAAGGGTCGCCCATTTAAAACAGGGATGAGGTGAAATTTTTTCACTTGGGGGTTGGGGGTCTTTGGAGTTCTCTTCCTGAAAAGGTGGTGAAAGCAGAGTCTTTCAATATTTTTAAGGCAAAGATGGATAGGTTCTTGGTAAGGGGGTGATAGGTTATCGGGGTAGGTGAGATGCAGATTTACGCTTAATATCAGGTCAGATATGATCTTATTAAATGGCGGAGCAAGATGGAAGGATTGAATGGCCTTCTCCTGCTCCATGTTCGTATGTTTGTATTATGTTTGTATTTTGTTGAGGGTGGGGTGAAGGCAGCCTGCTCCATTGTGCCTGTATCTTGCTGAGATGCCTGTGGCTTCCAACCCCGTTATGGGGGCTCCCCCACAGGATCCTGCACCTGAGGGGTCAGCCTCCGTCGCAGGACCTTGTGGCTGGGATAGGTTCAGAGTAAGAGGGGCTGAGGAGGTGAGGGATGATGCTGGTGCCCCATGAAGGGGGTCACCTTATGAGCCTCAGTCCTTTCATGGCGCACTTTTATGCAAGATGATGTCATGGGCTGGGACACAGCTGGCATCTATTCCTCACATCACTGTGCCATCAGCGATACTGAGCAGTCAATGTTACAGAGGGTGTCACTCTTTCTGTGCATCCCAGCACACAGCTCCTGCACCCGCTCAGAGACCTGCTGCATATTGATCTTCAAGAGGGTGGCCATTCTCTCACTAGAGGGGTTCAGGCACTCAAATTCCTGACACATCACAAAGCAATGGACTCCTCCATTATTTTTCCATGGCTCTGCAATTCCTCAGGGATCTCCAGCATTCAGGAGCTTCTTGGTCTCATTGTGCTAACACAGAATATATATAGAGTCTGCTGAGATAAGGAAAACATTAACATTTTCGAATGCAAAACATCTTACAGTGTCTTTATCCTTCCATGAGGTCTTCAAGAGAGAGAGAGAGCGAGCAAGATCATGAGATGTTGCATCACTTCCTATAATGATGTATACTGTGTCTCATTAGCATAATACAGTAAGAATTAACCCCTTATACTACATCTCCCCATGTCTGTGATTCTCCCCATCATACAACAGAGCTCATCTGTATCCGCTGTCCCAGAAAGACCCTCCTTGTGTGTGTCACCCGAGGTCCAGCATCTTCACCCAGCAGAGCATGGCTGTGTCTGTCCTCCTTTGCTCCAAGGGACACTGCCCACTGTTGACTTCCTTATTCTCCTTCTCCTGCTCACTTGTGAGGTGTGATTCACCCAGTGCTCCCCATTCTAAGCTAGATTGAGGCCCAACCTTAGATGAGTGTGTCTGCGCAGGTGGAGGTGTGGACAAGTGATGTAACAATGCTGCCTCAGGGATATCTCTCCCCAGTGAGGAGGTGGACAATGACTAAGCTGGTGCATTCTGCTCCCCCTCCACAACTGGCCCCATGGGAAACACAAGAAGGTGGTGATGAGAACTCGAGTTCAACCAACCTCAGAGATGACAGTGATGGTGTAGTCATAGCACGCATGTCCTTTACCTAAAGATTGAGCTATGAAACAACTTTGCTTTCACGACCTCCCAGTTCTCCATTGCCCACAGCCTAACACAATGGCACCTTTGGATCCTGGTCACCAGTTTGTTGGGACTTATGGATCCGGTTTGCACGCATGTTTTGGGGTGGCCAATTTGATGCAATAGACAGAGCTGAGCAGCAGACAGATCTTAGGTAGAACACATTCTGTTTATTTACAAAGGTACTTAGCAGCTACACTTGTGTGCTTTCAACTCAAACTCTGTCTCTGTATTTCTGACTACTAACTACAGACTACTGACTACAGAGTTGCCCACACTACTCTTCTATTGGTTACATATGATCATGTGATCTCCCTTTCTAACATCCTTCTTAAACGTATACTACACATTAGAGAAAACCATAATTACCACATCCCTACCCTTTACTCGGAAACAAATTTTACATTTACAAGTACAATTTTCTCAAAATAGCAAATTTTTTACACGAATAAGTAATTTACAAATTCAGTCTTTCTGGAGGTGTAGAACATCTCAGCTCTACAGCTTCAGATGCTTTGTTAGGAACCTTCTTTTCTGGAGTTGTCTGAACATCAGGTCCTTTGGCAAGCACCTGCACATCTGTTTCCTCAATTCTTGCAGGTACAACAGACAGATCTGACACATCTGTACTAGGTTGAGTTCTCTCAACAGGAAATGTTGACAGGGTCATGAACACTGGTGGAATCAACTCTTGGTGATTTGTTTTTCTCTTCCTTAGATGATCCACATGTCTCCGTATGACTCGGCTTTCGACCTCCACATTATTTCACCTGATAACCACTTTGGTCCTTCTCCAAAGTTAGTCACATATGCCGTCTCTCCTACGGTAAACTTTCTATCATGGCTATGCCAGTCATGTCTAGTTTTCTGCCTTCCCTGACTCCTTTCCACCTCCCCCCACTAAATTTGGCATTATCAAGCTCAACCTTGTCCTGAGTTGGCATTTCATCAATAATTCTGCAGGTGTGACGCCTGTTGTTGTGTGAGGGGTGGTCCTATAATGAAAAAGAAAGCGTGCTAGCTTGGTTACTAGGGAATCTCCACTTAATTTCTTCATGCCAGCCTTGAATGTTTGAACCGCTCTTTCGGCCAGTCCATTTGAGGAAGGGTGGTACAGTGCAGCTTTTACATGAGTGATACCATTGAGGCTGATAAACAGCTGAAACTCAGCACTCGTAAATGCCGCGCCATTATCAGATACGATCACTTCTGGTAGTCTGTGAATGGCAAAACTTTGACATAGTCAATGTATAATCATACCCATGGCCATCCTGGCCACTCCCAAGGGTGTAACGGAGCTGTTGAAGGTAACTTTTGCACTTGCTGACACTGCACACAATTCTTCACTAATGTCTCTATTTCTCCATCTCTCCCAGGCTACCATAGATAGCTGTGTGCTATGGTCTTCATTCAGGAAACTCCTGGATGTGCTCTGTGTAGTTCAATTTTTTTCTTCCCTTTGGAGGAACAATCACTCATGCTCCCCACAATAAGATACCATCCTGGCTGGTTATTTCATATCTTCTGTTAACTACAGATACAGGCTCTTGTGACCAACCATGAAACACTTATTCTCGTACTTTGGATAAGACTGGGTCTCGACTTGCCGAGTCTCTGATCTGTCTGGCAAATACTGGAGATGAATCTAAGGAATTTAACAATAAACCTAGTTCTTGTAGAACTGGGACATTCTCATCTTTTTCTTGTGAGGGCAAATGACTCAGTGCATCGGCGTTTGCAATTTAATTTTCAGGCCTATGGATCAAAGTATACTCGTATGCAGGTAGGATCAACATCCATTGTTATATTCTTGCCAAGGCTATGGGTGGTATAGTCTTGTCCTCGCTGAACAATCCTGGCAATGGCTTGTGGTCTGAAATAATAACAAAATGACAGCTATTTATGTACTGGTGAAATTCCTTGATACAAAGATGATTGACAGGCCTGCTTTTTCTATCTATGAGTACCCGTTTTCCACTGTAGTGAGCGTTCTTGATACATATCCTATAGGCTGTTCGACGCCATCGTCCATTTGATGGGAGAGCTCCATAGGGAGATGCATCACATGTCAACACCAATTCTTTCCTCTGGTCATAATGTACTAACAGGTTGGACAAGTGCAACAATTGTTTCCCCTTTATGAAAGCTTCATTCTGTGGTGTCTCCCAAGACCAATGTTGGTTCTTCTTGAGTAAATAACATAGGGGGGCCAGTTCTGTGGACAAATTGGGTAAGAACCGCCCATAATAATTGATCATTCCTACGAATGATTTGAGCTCGGAGGTTTCCTTTGGCAGGTGCCTCTCTTGTGGCTCCCACTTTTTCCTCAATTGGGCAGAGGCCCTGTGAATTTACCCCATGACCCAAATAGAATACCTCCCTCACTTGGAACATGCACTTTTCTTTTTTAATCGCACTCCAGCCTGCAAGAAACATTTTAAGGCTTCTTCTAAGTTCACCAAATGCTCCTTTTCAGTGAATCCTGTCACCAGAACATCATCTAAATAAACTACAACATGGGGCAGTCCCTGCAGTAAACTTTCCATTGTTCTCTGGAATATTGCGCAAGCTGAGGAGACTCTGAAAGGCAAACGGGTATATTGATACAACCCTTTGTGTGTATTAATTGTGACAAATTCCTGGGAGGCCTTCTCTAACTCTAACTGTTGATAAGCATGACTCATATCAAGCTTTGTGTGGGTGGTTCCACCTGCCAGCTTGGCAGACAGGGCTTCGATTTTTAGTATGGGGTGTCTGTCCAGTTTAGCCACTTTTTTAACTGTAAATTTGTAATCTGGTCAGGTTTAAGGATTCGGATTATTGGTACTGCCCATTCTGAGAATTGCACAGGTTGTATATGCCCAGTTTCTCTAATCTGTCCAGTTCAGTGTCGAGATTTTCCCAAAGTGCATAAGGTAAAGGTCTTGCCTTCATGAATCCTCTGGATCCACATGAACTTTTTCTTGCAGCCCCTGAATCTTCCCAAGTTCATCCTTGAAGACTGAGGTGTATTTTTGTAGTAGCTCTGGTCACCCACTTACCCTCAGCTGGAAAATTTCAGCCCATTTTAACCTAATCGCCTTTAGCCAGTTTTGTCCAAGGAGATTTGGCCCCTCACCTGCCGTTACCATCAAGGGTAGTTTTACCGATTGGCTCCTGTAAGGGACAGTAACTCTGCTTATGCCTTTGACTTGGATGTCTTCATCCATGTAAGTTTTTAATTTGGCACCAGTTTCTTCCAAATTTAATTTATATTCACCATAATTCAGATATTTGAAAATGTGTTCACCAATTACTGTAGCGGAAGCTACTTCCATTGTAACAGGTCTGCCATTTACCTTCACTGTTACATATATTGGCTCTGTCTTTCCAATCTTCAAATTAAATAACAAATTAATATATGAATTTGTAGTTTCAGGCTCTTCTTCATTGTAGATCTCACAAGGTGTTTTTTTGTTTGAAAGGCTGCCTGATTCTTTCCTTGCACTCTCTCATTATCTGTCCATTTTGAGGACAATAAAAACATTTGATCTTTTTAAACTGCCAATCATTATAATGTTGCTTGTTTCCACCTCTGTTGCAATTATTCCTTGTTTTCACTACTAAATCATTTCTTTTAATTTGGCTGCTAGCGGTGGCTGTTTCCTGATTCTTGGCAGACTATTGCATTTTGGCACCATTATTGGCTGGGGCTTCCTGTCCAACGTGGAGGTCGGTGCCATTTTGCGTTCCTTGTATGTCTTTTGAATCTCTTACTGTGCTTTCCATGCCCAGTGGTATCTCTAGTGCCTTCTTAAAATCCAAAGTTGTTTCAGACAGTAATCCCTTCTGAATTGTGTTTTCACACTGCACACTAAATGATCTCTGAGCATATCATTTAGAGATGTACCAACTCATAATATTCTGTTAACTGTTTCAAACTTGCCACATAACAAGCAACTGTCTCCCCTGGGGCTCTATTTCTTGAGTTAAATTTGAACAGTTGCATAGTTAACGAGGGCTTTGGCTGGTAATGACCCTTTACAAAGTCCACCAATTCATCAAAACTTTTTGATTCTGGGGCATGAGGAGCCGTCAAACTTCTAAGCAAGCCATAGGCTTTACTCCCACACGTAGATAAAAGAATCGCTTGCATCTTCTTTTCCCACACAATGTCATTCACTTGGAAAAAGAATGGGAGGCGTTCAATATAATGAGACCATCTGTCTGTGGCTGCATCGAAAGGATCAACTCTTCCGAATTGCGGCATTCTTGTTTTTTCATTCATTTATGGGATGTGGACTTCGCTGGCTGGACCAGCATTTATTGCCCATCCCTAGTTGCCCTTGAGAAGGTGGTGGTGAGCTGCCTTCTTGAACCGCTGCAGTCCATGTGGTGTAGGTACACCCACCGTGCTATTAGGGAGGGGTGTTCCAGGATTTTGACCCAGTGACAGTGAAGGAACGGTGATATATTTCCAAGTCAGGATGGTGAGTGACTTGGAGGGGAACTTCCAGGTGGTGGTGTTCCCATCTATCCGCTGCCCTTGTCCTTCTAGGTGGTAGAGGTTATGGGTTTGGAAGGTGCTATCGAAGGAGCCTTAGTGAATTCCTGCAGTGCATCTTGTTGATGGTACACATTCTGTGAGGGGATTGCTTTGACGATTAGGATGGAAATTCTACTTACAATTACCGTGCGAGGTACAGCCTGATTTCGTTTCTCTTGAATTCTTCCGTTAACTTGTTTTATTCTCAAAGCCAGTTTATTGTATCTTCGCTTGTTCCTCACTGTTTTCTGGTTTTTTCCTGGTTGCCTGTTTGTTGGATCCTAGTCACCAGTTTGTTGGGACCTATGGATCCGGGTTGCACGCTTGTTTTGGGATGGTCAAGTCAGTACAGTAGACAGAGTTGATCAGCAGACACTTCTTAGGTAGAACACATTTTGTTTATTTACAAAGGTACTCAGATGCTACACAGAATCACAAAATCTTAAAAGTACAGAAGGAGGCCATTTGGCCCATTATGCATGCACTGGCCCCCCAAATGAGCATTATGACCTAGTGCCAATGCTCTGCCTTTTCCCTGTATCCCTGCACTTTGTTTCTATTCAAATAAGCATCTGGTGCCCTCTTGAGTGCCTCAATTGAACCTGCCTCCACCACACTACCAGGCAGTGCATTCTTTTTTTTTAATTGATTCATGGGGTGTGGGCATTGCTGGCTGGGCCAGTATTTATTGCCCATCCCTAATTGCCCTTGAGAAGGTGGTGGTGAGCTGCCTTCTTGAATCTCTGCAGTCCATGTAGTACGCTCACAGTGCTGTTAGGAAGGGAGTTCCAGGATTTTGACCCAGCGAAAGTGAAGGAACAATGATATATTTCCAAGTCAGGATGGTGAGTGACTTGGAGGGGAACTTCCAGGTTGTGTTGTTCCCATCTATCTGCTGCCTTTGTCCTTCTAGATGGTAGTGGTCATGGGTTTGGAAGGTGCTGTCAAAGGAGCCTTGGTGAATATGGTGGACAGGTTTTGAGGGGTCAGGAGGTGAGTTACTCGCCACAGGATTCTTAGCCTCTGACCTGCTCTTGTAGTTACAGTATTTGTATGGCTAGTCCAGTTCAGTTTTTGGTCAATGGTAGCCCCCAGGATGTTGATAGTGGGGGATTCAGTGATGGTAATGCCATTGAACACCAAGAGGCGATGGTTGGATTCTTTCTTGTTGGAGATGGTCATTGCCTGACACTTGGGTGGTGTGAATGTTAATGTCTCTTGTCAGCCCAAACCTAGATATTGTCCAGGTCTTGCTGCATTTGGACATGGACTGCTTCAATATCTGAGGAGATGTGAATGGAGCTAAACATTGTACAATCATCAGCGAACATCCCCACTTCTCACCTTATGATGGAAGGAAGATCATTGATGAAGCAGCTGAAGATGTTTGGGCCAAGGACACTACCCTGAGGAACTCCTGCAGTGAAGCCCTGGAGCTGAGATGACTGACCTCCAACAACCACAACCATCTTCCTTTGTGCTAGATATGACTCCAACCAGTGGAGAGTTTTCGCCCTGATTCCCATTGACTCCAGTTTTGCTAGGGCTCCTTGATACCACACTTGGTCAAATGTTGCCTTGATGTCGAGGGCAGTCACTCTCACCTCACTTCAGGAGTTCAGCTCTTTTATTCATGTTTGAACCAAGGCTGTCACGAGGTCAGGAGTTGAGTGGCCCTGACAGAACCCACTCGTGCGAAAAAGTTTTTTCTCAAGTCACATTTGCTTCTTTTGCAAAACAATTTAAATCTGTGCCCTCTCGTTCTTGATCTTTTTACAAGTGGGAACAATTTCTCCCTATCTATTCTGTCCAGTCCCCTCATGATTTGGAACATCTCTATCAAATCTCCTCTTAGCCTTCATCTCCCCAAGGAGAACAGTCCCGATTTCTCCAATCTATCCTCATAACTGAAGTTTCTCATCCCTGTGGCCATTCTTGTCAACCGCTTCTGCACTCTCTCCAATGTGTTCACATCCTTCCTGTAGTCTGGCACCCGGAACTGTACACAATACTCCAGCTGAAGTCTAATGAGTGGCCTATCTAAATTCAGCATAACCTCCCTGCTCTTGCACTCTATGCCGCTATTAATAAAGTCCAGGATACTATATGCTTTATTAACTGCTCTGTCCATCTGTCCTGCCACCTTCAATGACCTATGCATATATACACCCAAGTCTTTCTCTTCTTGCACCCCCTTCAAAATTTCACCCCTTATTTTATATTGCCTGTCCATGTTCTTCCTACCAAAATGCATCATCTCACATTTCTCCACATTGACCTTCATCTGCCACCCATCTGCCCACTCCACCAACTTGCCTATGTCCTCTTGAAGTTCCACACCATCCTCCTCACAGTTCACAACACTCCCAAGCTTCGTATCATCCACAAATTTTGAAACTGTCTCCTGCACACCAGATCATTAATATATATATCAGGGAAAGCAAGGGACCCCTGGGGAACTCCACTACAAACCTTCCTCCAGCCTGGAAAATATCCATTAACTATTAATCTCTGCTTCCTATTTTTCAGCCAATTTTGTATCCATGTTGCTACTGTCCCTTTTATTCCATGAGCAATAACTTTTATCACAAGTCTGTTGTGTGGCTCAGTATCAAATGTTTTTTCAGTCCATATACACCACGTCAACAGCATTACCCTCATCGACCTTTTCTGTTACCTCTTCAAAAAACTCTAGCAAGTTAGTTAAACATGATTTCCCCTCTAGAAATCCATGCTGGCTCTTCCTTATCAACCCATACTTTTCCATGTGTCTACTAATTCTATTCCGAATAATTGTTTCTAGAATCTTGCCCACCACCATAGTTAAACTGGCTGGTCTGTAATTGCTGGGCTTATCCTTACAACATTTTTTGAACAAGGGCATAATGTTTGCAATTCTCCAGTCCTCTAGCACCTCCCCTGAGTGTAGGGGAGACTGAAAGATTATGGCCAGGGCCCCTGCAATTTCTACGCTCACTTCCTTCAATATCCTTGGATGCTTTCAACTCAAATCCTGTCTCCATACTTCTGACTACTAACTCAGACTACTGACTACAGAGGTAGCCCGCACTACTCCTCTGTTGCTAACATAAGATCATATGATCTTCCTTTATAATACCCTTCTTAAAGGTATACTACACATTACATGAAACCATAATTACCACAGGCACATTTGTAATTTCCGGTACTGCTTCCTCCATAGAGGTCAGAATGTGAAGCTGCAGGACGCCACCTTCCTGTCAGAGGCATTTCCCTGGAGTTATGCGCTAACTACTCCTACAGAGTGAACAGAGACAGATTTATGAGGAAGCTACCCTCCCTCATTATTCCAGAATGACATCCACGTGAGACATTGTGCTCCTTCGTGATGCCTCCTGTTCAGTTGAGCCCCAAATATAAGGGCGGCTGATGTCTCAGTGATTCATCTGACCACTTGATCTGGCAACGTTACAGAGAACAATGGTCACTCAGTCTGCTCAACCCTTGTGCATGCTGCAGTGTACAGAGTGAGACTGTCTCCTGGCAGTCACTGGCCACTCAACTTTCCAGACTTTATTAGGTCATTGAAGCGCTTTCTGCACTGAATCCACATCCTCCTGATGACTCTCTGACGACTGACCTCTGGAGCCACCTCCATCCATGTCCTCTTAGTCTCTCTTGACAGATTTTTTCTACCAGGTGCTGGGAACAGAACATCTTTCCTGTCAGACTTTGCATCTGTTAAAGCCTCAAGGGGAGGCATTGGAAAATCATGGAACTGCCTAGGGATTCCTGCTTGTGCCAGCACTGGTCCAGCTCTCTACTGCTCCATAACTTCAGTGAAAGACAAGCACAGTCATAGCTGCCACTTGCCATTTCAAAGGGCCCCTCCATATCTAGGTCCCGGCTCCAGACCACACCCAGTGCCACTGATTGGATGCTGAACCCACCTCCAGACCAATTATGCTCTTTTTGTTTCACAATCTTGTCATCTTGTCGTGTAGTCACTGCTGGCAATGTAGGAAATGTGGCAGCCAATTTACACACACCAAGTTCCCATGCACATCAATAAGATGATGACAGAGAATCTGTTGGTTCATGATGTTGGTTGAAGGATAAGGATTTGCCAGAACACTGATAGTAGGCCTTTCCCTCAATATTGCACTGAATTGTCACCCAAACCTATGGGCTCAAGTAGCTGGATTTGGACATGAAGCAAGAGTGTTACCACTGAGCTAAGGATGAGATCTTGTTAAGGAGGCATTTCCAAAATTATGATATAGTGATGTGAAGGAATGATGAGGAAAAACTTTCCCCCCATTGGGGGGGGAAAAGTGTGGGAGTGGGAGCGGGCGGGTGCACCTCTGATCAGTGACCCCGATTGGGGGCGTGCCGTCATTTCACGTGGGCGGGCCAATTAAGGCTCGCCTAGCGTGACGTCCACTGTGCAGACTGGGGTGGGGGGGGATTACCTCAGCTGGGGGTGGGCTTTTTCACACATGCGCATGATAGAGGGCACTGATCTCCTTGAGGCCAAGTGCTGCCACAGGGAGATCGGCTCAAGTTTAAAATTTGTAATACAAATGATAAAAAAATTTCCCTGAAATGTCCCCTCACGTGACACTGTCACATGAGTTGGGACATGTCCATAACTTTTAATGAAACCTTTAATAAAAATTTAAATACCCTCATCCCACCCGTGGGTGAGGTTTGATGCTTTTTCCGAAGCTTGCCAGGGCTCCCGTACTGCCTGCCAACCTTAAGGTTGGACGGGCAGGTCCATTAACTAGTTGAATTAGTTTTTCAATGGCCTCAATAGGCCATTGACAGGTCGGTGGGCGCACTGCTGACTCAGCTGCACCCCTGCCGACTTGAAAATGGAAATGAGGTGGGGTGACGTCGGGAGTTCCACCCAACATCATCCTGCATCATTTTACACGTCGGCAAGCGGCCCCCACCCTTGTTCGCCGACTGGAAGATCCTGCCCATGATATCTATTCATGTCAGGATAGTGTGTTACTTGGAGGTGATGAACTTGCTATGCATCAAAAAAAATGAAATATTTCCTACACACCTTGGGGCTTGATATATTCTGGCCTCAGAAACTGGCAGAAGTAAATGATGTGCAAGGATGTCTGCACACTTTCCAGAGTCACAGTATTGGAACTTTGCCTATATTGTTTCCAGGGTTGCTTGGGCACTCACCATGATAAGTGCTACAACTAATTTAGCGTGTCAGCTGTTCTGTCTGAAGTTTTATAGAGATATTTCAGAAATTGCCAAGTTTTAAAAGTTGTGGTTTCCCTGCAGTAATTCATCAATACCTCTGCGATCAGCTGTATGGGAAAACTGGCTACATAAAAAAGTTAAATCTCAAAGGTTCCCCCAGTGCTCTGAATCACAGGGGTACAAAAAACTGGAATTGCCTTGTGTAATATGTTCACTGAGATTGCTACAGTTTTATTGGGTAAGTGGTGCAAAGGTTCAACGGTCTCAAGGTACAGGTCAGTCTTGATCTGATTGCATAATGGAGCAGGCTTGAGGGGCTGAATGGCTCACACCATCTCCTCTACTTCTCCTTGAGTGACCTACTCCTGCTCCTAAATCGTATGTTTGTATCTATAGCATGATAACAAACTGGACTCCACATTAAGAGTAAGTTTGATGAACAGGGAGAGAGGGACTCTGTTATAATAAGGGCTTGTGCTAATTAGGGGAGAAGGGGGCGTAATGGTCATGTCCCTGGACTAGTAATTAAAAACCCATCTGGTTCACTAATGTCCTTTAAAGGAGGAAACCTTCTATGTTAAATTGGTCTGGCCTACATGTGACACCAGACCCACAGCAATGTGGTTGACTCTTAAGTGTCCTCTGAAATGGTCTAGCAAGCCACTCAGTTCAAAGGCAATTAGGGATGGGCAGTAAATGCTGGTACGCTCACATCCCATCAAATAATAAAGAAAAATTTACCTGTCATATTAGGCTGTTTTTACACAAAATTCCAAGACGAAGCTCGAGCATCTCTGAAGCTGATGAGTTTTTCAGTTATTCTCTTTATAATGTTAGATAGGAAAATAGGAATTACTAGACAAAGAATGGCCAAGGTTGTCTGAGTTTGCCTTCCACCATGCTACACAATGATAATGGAGTTATTGACCAATCAATCTCTACCAATGAGCCTACAAGGGACCCAAACATGCGGAATGGAAAATGCCAGTGCTGGACAGCTTTAGGAATATGGAGAATTCCTTGTGTTGAATGCTGTGAGTCTGGAGCAGGAATCCTCAGGGATCCTCCAATTATGGATCAGATTAATCTCTGGATTTGTGTTGCAAGTGTGGAACCAGAAAACTATACCTGGGGGTCAAATGTGGATGAAGATAATTTTGCAAGACTAACTATGTCTGTGTTGGGATGGTTACAGCTGATACTAATGTAGGGAGACAATGAGCCCTCAGTACAATGCCAACTGGCAGATTTCTGACTGTGAAGCATGTACATCAATAGTTTAAGCCCATGCCACATCTTCAGATACACCAGCCTGTAAAGTTATTTGACAGGGCAAGAAGCCTCCCGTTTTACAAGGGAGGCAAATATTCAGGGACACATGGGCTGGGCAATGAGGGTTTCTGTTCCAGGACATCCAGTGACTCCATCCAAATTATCCATGAACTTGCTTTAGAATCATTGATGTGCTGCAAAGCTCCTTCTTAGGTATTAATATTGCTGTTGACTGTGGCTTTCTGTCTGAATGTATCAGCATCAAGGAGGTTTGTGTCTCTGAGGAAAAACAGAGGGTTCAAACTAAAGTCAAGTTCAAATGGCTAATGGAAGGATTTCAGGAGAAATTAATCCAGGAAACTTACCAAGTATAAAATTTAATTGTCAAGAAAGTGGGGAGAAGTATAAAAAGCAACTGGAACCACCAAAAAGAGAAAAGAACAATGGTTGATTGCAAGACAGAGCAAAGCTTCTTGTAAATAGACTAGATATCAGAGAACAGTCAAGGATTAGATTAGAGCTTTGGGGAATTTGCAAGCAAAACTTACATCCTAGGTTATGGATGAAGTGCTCGACAGTTACTTTACATCGCTATTCATATCTGTAGGTGATGCGAGAGACCCAGTTATATGAGCTGATTGTGTAGCAGTAATAGTTCAGATGAATGTAACTGAGATGAATGCATTGAATTAAAACTGGAAAACACCCAAATAGCACTTACCCCCTCATGTAATAGGAGGGCTGTGTAGTGTAGTAATTATAGTGCCAGACCAGTAACCCAGAGGTTAAAGCTCTGATTTTAAACTGGGCCAGGGGGATGAACAGAAACTTATCCCAACCTTCCAGAGTGAGGGCCCAGCCATTTCAGCTCGTAAACCCCTCCATTCTTGGGCGTCATTATCATACTCCAGGCCCACCTCCCACCCAAAATAAAAATAAAAAACTGCGGATGCTGGAAATCCAAAACAAAAACAGAAATTCCTGGAAAAACTCAGCAGGTCTGGCAGCATCGGCGGAGAAGAACAAAGTTGACGTTTCGAGTCCACATGACCCTTCAACAGAACTGAGTAAAAATAGGAGAGGGGTGAAATATAAACTGGTTTAAGGTTGGGGGGTGGGGGGGGGGGGGGGGGGGGGCGGTGGGGGATGTGGGGAGCTGGTTGGGGGAGAGAAGTGGAGGGGGGTGGTGTGGTTGTAAGGACAAGCAAGCAGTGATAGGAGCAGATAATCAAAAGATGTCACAGACAAAAGAACAAAGAGGTGTTGAAGGTGGTGATATTATCTAAACGAATGTGCTAATTAAGATTGGATGGCAGGACACGCAAGGTACAGCTCTAGTGGGGGTGGGGTGGGGTGGAAAGACTAACAGGGCATAGAAGGTATAGATTTAAAAATAATGGAAATAGGTGGGAAAAGAAAAATCTATATAAATTGTTGGAAAAAACAAAAGGAAGGGGGAAGAAGCAGAAAGGGGGTGGGGATGGAGGAGGGAGTTCAAGATCTAAAGTTGTTGAATTCAATATTCAGTCCGGAAGGCTGTAAAGTGCCTAGTCGGAAGATGAGGTGCTGTTCCTCCAGTTTGCGTTGAGCTTCACTGGAACAATGCAGCAAGCCAAGGACAGACATGTGGGCAAGAGAGCAGGGTGGAGTGTTAAAATGGTAAGCGACAAGGAGGTTTGGGTCATTCTTGCGGACGGACCGAAGGTGTTCTGCAAAGCGGTCACCCAGTCTGTGTTTGGTCTCTCTAATGTAGAGGAGACCGCATTGGGAGCAGTGAATGCAGTAGACTAAGTTGGGGGAAATGCAAGTGAAATGCTGCTTCACTTGAAAGGAGTGTTTGGGCCCTTGGACAGTGAGGAGAGAGGAAGTGAAGGGGCAGGTGTGCTTCATCTCTCGTCGGGACATGGAAAAATTTTATTAATTTTGCTTCCAATCTCCACCCCTCCATCATTTTCACATGGTCCATCTCTGACACTTCTCTTCCCTTCCTTGACCTCTCTGTCTCAATCTCTGGTGATAGACTGTCCACCAATATCCATTACAAGCCTACCGACTCCCACAGCTACCTCGACTACAGCTCCTCACACCCCGCTTCCTGTAAGGACTCCATCCCATTCTCACAGTTCCCTCGCCTCCGTCGCATCTGTTCTGATGATGCTCCCTTCAAAAACAGTTCCTCTGATATGTCCTCCTTCTTCCTTAACCGAGGTTTTCCACCCACGGTCGTTGACAGGGCCCTCAACCGTGTCCGGCCCATCTCCCGCGCATCCAACCTCACGCCTTCTCCTCCCTCCCAGAAACATGATAGGGTCCCCCTTGTCCTCACTTATCACCCCACCAGCCTCCGCATTCAAAGGATCATCCTCCGCCATTTCCGCCAACTCCAGCATGATGCCACCACCAAACACATCTTCCCTCCACCCCCCTGTCGGCATTCCGTAGGGATCGTTCCCTCCGGGACACCCTGGTCCACTCCTCCATCACCCCCTACTCCTCAACCCCCTCCCACGGCACCTCCCCATGCCCACGCAAAAGATGCAACACCTACCCCTTCACTTCCTCTCTTCTCACCGTCCAAGGGCCCAAACACTCCTTTCAAGTGAAGCAACATTTCACTTGCATTTCCCCCAACTTAGTCTACTGCATTCCTTGTTCCCAATGCGGTCTCCTCTACATTGGAGAGACCAAACGTAAACTGAGTGACCGCTTTGCAGAACACCTGCGGTCTGTCCGCAAGAATGACCCAAACCTCCCTGTCGCCATTTTAACACTTCACCCTGGTCTCTTGCCCACATGTCTGTCCTTGGCTTGCTGCATTGTTCCAGTGAAGCTCAACGCAAACTGGAGGAACAGCACCTCATCTTCCAACTAGGTGCTTTACAGCCTTCCGGACTGAATATTGAATTCAACAACTTTAGATCTTGAACTCCCTCCTCCATCCCCACCCCCTTTCTGTTTCTTCCCCCTTCCTTTTGTTTTTTCCAATAATTTATATAGAATTTTCTTTTCCCACCTATTTCCATTATTTTTAAATCTATACCTTCTATGCCCTGTTAGTCTTTCCACCCCACCCCACCCCCACTAGAGCTGTACCTTGCGTGTCCTGCCATCCAATCTTAATTAGCACATTCGTTTAGATAATATCACCACCTTCAACACCTCTTTGTTCTTTTGTCTGTGACATCTTTTGATTGTCTGCTCCTATCACTGCTTGCTTGTCCTTACAACCACACCACCCCCCTCCACTTCTCTCCCCCCACCCCCACCCCCACCTTAAACCAGCTTATATTTCATCCCTCTCCTATTTTTACTTAGTTCTGTTGAAGGGTCATGGGTGGACGATTCCATATTGACAATCACACACCATCATTCCATTATTCAAAAGCAAGTTTCTCAATTATACACTGCAGTTTCAAAATGTGCATTGTTTTTAAAAAAGAGCTTATCACATCAGCCAGAGTGTATTACAGACCTTCAAAATGCAGGAGGAAAACTGAATTGAAAATCTGCAGATGAGAGATTAGTAAGAATAACCAAATTGTTGTTCTGGGAATTGTTAATTATCCACTTTTCAGTGAGGACAGAGAGAAAGAGAGAGTAAATGAAGAATAGAGAATGAAATTCATAAAATGTGTACAGGACTTCCTCACTCAAGTAGTATGTTAGTCAGCCTCTGGATCTGGTTATAAATAGTGAAACAGATCAGGTCAATGAGCTGAATGTGAATGAGCACTTTGGGTCTTTGGAGTAGTGACCACAAAATGATGCCCAATGACAATTGCAATAATGCCAATTCAATGGCATTACCATCACTGAATCCTCCACTATCAATACCCCGGGGGTTACCATTGATCAGAAACTGAACTGGACTAGCTATATAAATACAGTGGCTACAAGAGCAGGTCAGAGTCTAGGAATCGTGAGAGATGTAACTCGCCTCCCAACTCCCCAAAGCCTGTCCACCATCTACAAGGCACATGTCAGGAGTGTGATGGAATACTCTCCACTTGCCTGGATGAGTGCAGCTCCAACAACACTGAAGAAGCTGGACACTGTCCAGGACAAAGCAGCTCGCTTGATTGGTGCCACATCCACAAACATTCACTCCCTCCACCACTGACGCATAGTAGCAGCAGTATGTACCATCTACAAGATGCACTGCAGGAATTCACCAAGGCTCCTTAGACAGCACCTTCCAAACCCACAACCACTACCACCTAGAAGGACAAGGGCAGCAGATAGATGGGAACACCACCAACTGGAAGATCCCCTCCAAGCCACTCAACATCCTGACTTGGAAATATATCACCGTTCCTTCACTGTCACTGGGTCAAAATCCTGGAACTCTCTCCCTAACAACACTGTGTGTGTACCTACACCACATGGACTGCAGCAGTTCAAGAAGGCAGCTCACCACCACCTTCTCAAGGGGCAATTAGGGATGGGCAATAAATGCTGGTCTAGCCAGTGAAGCCTCCATCTCATGAATGATTTTTTAAAATGATGCAGGTTAAAATCCAATTAGAAAGAGGAAAATGGCAAAAAAAGACTTGAGCACAGATTGGGTTAGGGCAGATTTTAGAAAGGTGATGGTGGAGTCAGATGAGGTGTGGTGAATAGAGAGATTGGCACACAGGACAACAGTATAACAACAGTGAGATGTTTGTAAAAAGAGCTACAAAATAAATGTGTTCCTTTGAAAAAGAAGACTGAGGATGTTGTGGAAAAATAAAGGTAAATAAATAAAAAATCTGGGAAATCAATTAGAGTTGAGGAAGAGGGATTATGAAGATGTGAAGGTATTAGAGTGTAAAAAAGATTCATGACAACAGCTCCGGGCATGAGGGACTTCAGTTACGTAGATAAAGTAGAGAAGTTGGGACTGTTTTCCTTGGAGAAGAGCAGGTTGAGAGGAGATTTGATAGAGATATTCAAAATCATGAAAGGTCTGGACAGAATAGATAGGGAAAAACTCCCTATTGGTGGAAGGATCGAGAATAAGAGGACATAGATTTAAGGTAGTTGGCAAAAGAAACAATGGCAACACGAAAAGAAACCTTTTCACCCAGCGAGTGGTTCAGATCTGGAATGCACTGCCTGAGAGTGTGGAGGAGATAGCATCAATCGAGGCATTCAAGAGGGAATTAGATAATTATCTGAAAAGGAAGAATGCTCAGGACCACGGGGAGAGGGTGGAAGAATGGCATGAGTGAATTTCTCTTTTGGAGAGCTGGCACAGGCACGATGGACTGAATGGTCTCTGTCTAAACTGTAACGAGTCTGTGATTCTGTGATAATAATTTAAAAATTAAAGGAGGTAACTAAGAAGAGTTTAAGAATGAATAGGGAAAGCAAAGAGGGGATATGAGTAAAAATGTCAAAAAGCATCAGAGGGAACAGCAAAACATTTTGGCAGTGGACGAATGAAAAAAGAACTGTTAAAAGTGAGGTGGGAGCCTGAAGAGGGTTGTCAATTAGAATGTGATTAAAAATGCTGGAGAGATTTAATAAGCAATTCATATTGGTCTTCATCATGGAATAGGATATAGGAGAAGTGGTGAATCCTGAAGTGGTTGAGAGCGACACAAGTGATATTATGAGGGATAAAAAGAAGATTTTAGAGATGTTAAAAGCAAAATACTGAAGATGCTGGAAATCTGTAATTATAACAGAAAATTCTGGAAATACTCGTAGGTCTGGCAACACCTGTGGAGAGTGAAAAAAGAGTTAATGTTTTGAGTCCGTATGACTCTTCTTTAGAGCTCTGAACTCAGGACTCAAAACGTTAATTCTATTTCTCGCTCTCCACAGATACTGTCAGACCTGCTGAGTTCTCCCAGCATTCTCCGTGTTAATTTTAGGGATGTTCATTTGGCTGAAGAATACCAAATACAAGGACCCAGCAGGATACATCCCAGGATCCTGAGGGAGGAAATTGTCCAGAAATTAGGGGCATGAATTTCCTCACTGTCTTCGTCATACTTTCCATGCAAGAAAGGCATCGGTGGATTTTTGTGAGAAGAGGTTTGAATTGCATCTTCAGTTCTCACACAATCTGACTGGCTCCTTGGAATAGACCAAAGTGAAAGCCAATGGTCAAGCAGCTCAGAGTTTCCTGGACCTGAATCGTTGCTTCATTTGAGGTAAGTTAGTTCAGCTTGTTGGATTGACTGATCATGGTGAGATTGTGGAGTTCCTGAGGTAGAGGAGGCTGGTGTTTTTAATCAGTTCAGATTTCTGTAGTTAGGAAACTATTTCTAAATGTTTTTTTTCCCCCAGCATTCTGACCTCAGACACCTGGACTTCCTTCTGACTAATCACAGAGTGCAACTACCACCAACAGCTTTTGGATTTCCCACCATCTTACCCTCTACCCATAGTCAGTGCTTCTTGGGAGCAGTTCGGGCAGTCCTTGTGGTCACACCTCAGTGCCAAGATTGCAGAAGATGATTAGTTGCTCGAGCTCTACAAATCCTCATGGGACTGAGGTTTCATGTCAGCTGCTCCTTGGCCGCTTACTGTCATTTCCCATTGACTGGTTCTGAGGGCCTAGAGAGGCCTTGTGCCCCAGGCTAATTAATTTGGCTACACTTTGTAATCAAGGGCAGGATCTTCGGTTCAATGCAAGGCGCGCTCTTCGAGGCGTAAAATGGCGTGTGGTGATGTCGGATGTGCGTCCTGACATCACCATGTGTCATTTAGATTTTCAGTTCAGCTGCATGCCCGACAAGTTGTCAAAGGCCTGTTAAAAAGCAATTAAGGCAATCAACTGAGCTGCCCATCCCACCTTACGGCTGTCGGGCAGGCGAAGAGACCAGGCGGCCTTTGCATTTTTCATGGAACCTCATCCACGGGCGGGATGAGGTTTCATGAAGGGTTTATAAATGTAATAGAAACCTTTATTAAAATTCATTGACATGTCCCAGCTCATGTGACACTGTCACATGAGGGGACATGCCTGAATAATTTTTTTCCCCCTAAATTTCAATTTTTCATACGCAAAGATTTCTGTGTGCTTTTGCAAGCATGCAGGAAAGAGCACAGGCCCCCACTCAGGGAATCCCCACCCCACCCATCCCCACCTGCACAGGGAGCGCTCAGCGCTTCTGGGCGCACACCACGCTGGACAGGGCCTTAATTGGCCCACCCATGTAAAATGGCAGCGTGCAGCCGATTGTTGGCAGCGATGGGCTCCAAGACCACCTGTGCCCACTCCCGCACAACCCCTCCTGATGGGGAGAAAATTCCCCCCCAAGTGAATATTCATCTGTGTACCACTTTCCTCAGATTGGAACATCTGACACATGACCTGGACTGGATTATCCCACAGAGTGAAGTTGAGTCGCAGAATGAAAAAGCTATCCCAGAATGCACCACTCAAGTCTCAGAAGAAGCTGAATTTAATTGTTCTGGTTTCAATTTTCATGTTTTATTGATTTTGATCTTAATGTATCTCCCAATGGTTAAAGACACCTTTCTCTCATAAACTCTGTGGCCATGAATCAAGAGAGGTGAGACCTCTGCCCTAATCCAACAGTGTCTACATCAGGGATGAGCGACTAGAGTCTCATCTTTCAGTTTTACATTCCTCTCTTTTGACTGTGGAGGAGAGAGGGGCTTACTCTAAGATGTTCCAACTTCACAACTCTGACTTGGCTATAACCTTTTCTGTGCGATGAAGTTACAGCAAAATGTGTGAATAATTCAGATGAAATTCCATTGCCTGCTTTTCCTGGGACATTGAACTGTGCTGTTTTGGGGATTTGGAGTAAACAGGGCAAGGATTTAGGTAGACTGCAGTGGTTTGAATCTTGCCTCCTCTCCAGATGGTGCTACCTCTCACCAGGGTGCAAGTCCATGAGGGATGCCTGCTCTCTTGAACTCAAGTGTCCCATTGTATTTGTGTGAGTGTAGACAGTAAATGGTGGCAAATTTTTCAGGTGGGATCATGTAGCCAAATCCAAGTCTACACTCACATTATGACACCCCACCCCCAATATAAAAAAAGAAAGTCTTGTATTTAGAGAGTGCTTAATTTCACAACCACTGGACATCTCAAAGCATGTTACAACCAATGCAGTACCTTTTGAGGTGTAGTCATATAATGTAAGAAGCCACAGGGAGATACTCCAATGGTGACCCTATGGAATCGTAACATTGGTGATTTTGTTTCTGTCTAATTAAAACACTGAGGCTAATTGAAGCACACTTTTACCAGTCAGCTGGGAGCAGCTATTTCAGCCCAGCTCAGCGATTGAACCTGCAAACTTAATGATCTGTATAGATGATAGAATGTCAGCTATTATAACACAAATTATCTCATTGTCTCCACATTGGGGTGAGCTCATTCAACTGGATCTGTGGCCCATTTCTCTATCCTTTTTCCATTCCTTCTCCAGGTATTTATCTAATTCCCTTTCAAAATGATGTTGCAGTTTCTCCCTCAGTTGGTCCCCTGTAGGAACTCATTTCAAATGTTAACCCTCTGAGTGAAAATCATTTCCTTCGACATCCTCCTTTGTTTTTTTTGAGTGCAGTGTCACATTAGGCGCTAGCCACATGTGGCTAATCGGGAATCCAATAGTGAGTCCAGATGTGATTAATTGCTTTTCAGAGCAGTAAGTAACAAGTGAGTAACAGACACCATTGATGACCTGATCTCAATCCTCATGTTGGCATAGTGTAGGCATGTTAACTTTATCTGTCTTTTTGGCTTACCACCAAATGTGCAAAAGGTTAGAGAGCAGGAGTGTTTTTTCTAATCATCTTGAGTGGTTAGTTTCCTTGGATATTGAAAACTGATAGATATTTAATAAGTTATAATAGAAAGACTTGCATTTATATAGCACTGTTCATGACCTCAGGATGTCCCAAAGTACTTTACAGCCAATGAAAATACTTTGAAGTGTAGTCACTGTGTGGAATTTTCCACTCCCATTGGCGTTGGGCGTGTTTGGCGATGTGAGTGGACAATATGGCGAGAAGGCCAAAAATTGCTTTTATGCTGCCCTGGAACCAGTTTGCGATCATCCACTTTACCCATCAATGGCTGGCCACATTTCCCACTGCCACATGTCAGGAACCTAATTTCAATACTTTAGCATCTCATTATAAACCCTGCTCGCTAGAATCACCCCCCCCCACCCCCCCAACCCCCCCGGCGTTGGATCATCTGGGTACATCAGTGTGAATGTACACCGACGTGTTTCACAACTGTACATAAGCAACATGCACCTGGTGAGCTGCTCTTCACTCGGGACTTTGAGGTCTGTTTGCCGACCTTGCTTCAGGCAGCACTTGTGGTCTCAGCGCCAGGTTTCACAGGCAGCACCACATCACTGTTAGAGGGGCTCACGGGCAGGTCTCTACCTCCCAGACCAGCCGTCAGGTGGGGAGTGGCTTTTCAATGGCTGCAGGGCTAGGGCTTCCTCAGGGGACGGGGAGAAGTGGCCTCAGGAAAAGGAAGAGGCTGCAGGGTGAGGACTGTACTGGGGAAGGAGGGTATCCCAGGGTGTGTGAGTGGGGGCACATGTTGATCTGTGCAAGTGGCCTCAAGATGGTGAGGGTGAGGAGGCAGTCTCCAGAGGAGATGAGGCCAGATTGAGGGTGTGTGAAAGCAAGTGAGTAGAGATGTCCCTTGAGCTGGCAGTGAGTGAGATGCCAGTGAATGTGTGATGGCCCTGTGAATGTGTGAGTTTAGAGCAATGAGATGGTTGCCTTACCCAGGCTGCACAGATGAGATCATTCACCCTCTTTATGCACTGGATAGTCAATCTCTTCTGTGCAGCATTGGCACTGATCACCACTGCCACCACCTCCGAAGCCAGAGTGGTGAGATTGCTGGACCTCCCGCATCCAGAGTGGGGGATGGAGGACATCAAGACGGGCCTCCAAAAGGCATCCCAGTGACAGGTCACAAGTCTTCTTGGCTTTCAGGGTCATGTCTTCACTGGAGTAGTCCTGGGCTGCCAGCATTGAGAACTGCATACATGGCTGCAGTTTAGATATGGCACCTGGATTGAGGAGACAGTGAGGTAATGGTGTGTAGCGATTCAGAGGCCGCCCACCAGTGAGACAGTCTGTTTCCTGTGGCTGCATAATTAATGAGACGGGAAATGGATGATACAGTGCAAAAACCCGCCATTGCGGCCGGCAGTAGAGCATCATTTTTCACGTCCGCTGTCACACTTAGTGCAATTCTGGGATGATTCTGCCCACTGTTGTAATGCAGGAAATGTGGCAGCCAATAGGTACACAGTGAGCTCACACAAACACCAATGTGATAATGACTAGTCCCTCTGTTTTTGGGGTGTTGATTGAGGGATAGATTATGAACCAGGACATCAGGGAGAACTCCCCAGCCCTTCTTTGAGATGGTGCCACGTGGTCTTTCACATCCACTTGAGAGAACAGGCAGTCTCATCCGAAAAACAGTACCTGTGACAGTGCGGCATTCCCTCTCTGCTGGTACCTGCGACGGTGCGGCATTCCCTCAGTGCTGGTACCTGCGACAGTGCGGCATTCCCTCAGTGCTGGTACCTGCGACAGTGCGGCATTCCCTCAGTGCTGGTACCTGCGATGGTGCAGCATTCCCTCAGCGCTGGTACCTGCGACAGTGCGGTATTCCCTCAGTGATGGTATCTGCGACAGTGCGGCATTCCCTCAATGCTGGTACCTGCGACAGTGCGGCATTCCCTCAGTGCTGGTATCTGCGACAGTGCGGCATTCCCTCAGTACTGGTTCCTGCGACAGTGCAGCATTCCCTCAGCGCTGGTACCTGCGACAGTGCGGCATTCCCTCAGTGCTGGTACCTGCGATGGTGCAGCATTCCCTCAGCGCTGGTACCTGCGACAGTGCGGCATTCCCTCAGTGCTGGTATCTGCGACAGTGCGGCATTCCCTCAGTACTGGTTCCTGCGACAGTGCAGCATTCCCTCAGTGCTGGTACCTGCGACAGTGCGGCATTCCCTCAGTGCTGGTACCTGTGACAGTGCGGTATTCCCTCAGTGCTGGTACTCAAATTGTGAGATTTGAACCCACAACCTTCTGGCTCAGGGGTGATAATCTTGCCAACTGAAACACAGCTGTCCCATAGGAAGGAAAGAGAGGAAAAATATTTTCATATGCCACAGATTACTAAGAATTTATAATAATCAAGGATTTAGGAGTAGAATACGGAAAAAAAGCCAGTATCTCACAGCACCCTGCATCAATCTCACCAACCTTCACAAACACACATGCACGCGTAGATCATGATTGTGAGAAAGCAATAATGAAGAGTTACAGAATGCAGGTAAGAATTCACATGCTGTTCGACCAGAGGAATCCTTCAGGACATTGAGCTCACTTTGAAAGTGAGCTTGCCATTTCAGCAGGAAAATAGTACTCAAGAATACAACAAGTGGCAGGTAGGGGGAGTTAGTTAATACTAATGAGGACTAAATACAAGATGATGTTAATAACTTTGCAGAATAGGCAAGTAAAATTAATGGACACTTTTGTGGGGCGATGGTGACATGTAGCAAACAGATGTAAAGTACATTTAGCTGTGTTGTGTGTGTTGTACTTTCTACAAAAATTAGCTCATGTGACTAAAACACTGTTACACATGGTGCTAATCGGTGCATTCTGTTGGACAATGGTGATTTATGATAATCCCCAGTCTGTGTCCTCTTGTCACTCATTGACAAACTAATGAAACTGTGCATTATGGTGAATCTTCCTGTCCTCTGTCTGTGCCTCCGGAGTCTTTCTATGCTGATAATATACATATCCCTTGGTGAACACACAGCAGAGTGGGAATGAAGTAAACTTTCCTAATCTATTCGTTCTATTTTAACAATGAATAGCCTGAGCTAATAAAAAAAGTTCTGTTCAGTTTCTAGTATTTCACAATGTAACTGTAAAGATGCTGTCTGCTATCTGGATGACAATGGACGTACATAGTGTCTGAATACCAACAAAAGCTGATGCATAATCTCCTGTGGGAACTACTCCAAAGAATGTGTGAAGAATCTGGCATCTTTCAGAGAAGAATCTGTGCTCATATGACCTGAATCACACAGATGAATAGATTATGGCAGAGTCTGTTGTTGCTGCAGATATAGACCGATTACACATTCACTTCTTATGTAACTTTAAATGTCAGTCATAGAGTTCAGCTGACTTTTCACTTATCAGCTTTTGACAGTACAAGCCTGTCACATTCAATCCTGTGTATCTTTTCAATTTTCTTTTTAAAGAAACCATTTCGTTTTATCTACCTTTAAGGAATTCAGCATGTGTTGCTATTTTAACTGTTTCACTCAGACAGCAGAGTCCCCAGCGTAACGAAATGTCTCTCTCCACTGTTCTTGAAGGCGCTGACTGATAATCGACACTAGCCACTTCCAGTACCTCACCCTGATAGGGAGCTATTCAGCTGTGGCAGGTGTCACACCGAGGCCAATCCTGTTCTTACTTTGTGCTCAGAGGATGGATTTTCCCAGTCCTCTGGGGACGGGTTTGGAGGCAGTGGGGGAGACACCCATAAAATGCTCAGGAAATGTGGTTGGTTGAGTGCCGTGCCCCTTTGTCAGCGGAGGGGAAGGTGGAAGACAGCCCTCTCATCCAGAGGCCAAATGAGCCATATGTGTGGCCAATTAATGGCCTCTTCCTACAACTGTTAGCATTTTACCAGTAGCAGACGGGCCCTCCACCACATGGGGAGACCGGCTAGTGAACACTGGTGGCCTTCATGCAGGCTCAGCTGGGTGGATGGTGATGTTGTTCTCCTATTCAGGCACTGCCTGGCCCATGGAGGAAGGTCCAGTGTTAATGGCCACCCCGTGACATTGTGCCATCTGCCCTCACCAACATCTGCTCCCCCCTCATTGGGGCCTGTCCCAGGCTCTACTTATCTGGATAGGATCGTGGCATCTTTCCATGCTGTCCTCATCTTCCATGTGCAGTCCCAGCAGTGGCCACTGTGGCGCTGCTGAGACTGTAGAGTAAGTGACCCTCCTTTAAAGGGACAGCAGCACCGACGGCAACCAATTAGTTGCCTGATCCTCATAAAATGCAGCCAATAATTCCAGAAATGGCCAAGGTGAAGTCACCCCACCCCCCACCCCAGTATTCCAGCCCATCGTCGGGACTCCTTCCGCCAGAGAAAAATTCAGCCCAATGGGTCACTGGATAAGGATCAGGATTTTTCGCTTGAACCTCCAATACTGAGACCAATAGTAGTACCCCCATACCACTGTACCAGTTGAACCTATTATCCTGTTCAGTGTGACTTAGTGTTATAACCAGGCCAGCCAGCACAGCACAGCAGAGCTGACATTTTACCAAAGCTCTGTTTTTGAATCCTGTTTTGAAGCAGTTTTCTTTGCTACCCTCTGGGAGGACCTGTCTGGGAATGGATACATTCCTATGGATAGAAGTGATTGTTTGACTGTGAACATGACCTGAGTGGCCCTGCCACAAACTATAGCAAATGGGGTGGGGGAGGGAGAGGGGGAGGGTGTTAGCTTACACTAAGAAAGATTGTGACAAAATACAAAAAGGCACTAATGCTCTTCCAGAAAATGTTTGTAAGTGGCAAATTAAATTCAGTATAGATGAGTATGAGGTGGTGGATGTAATATTAGGGTCTGGTGCATATAAAGTGAATAAAGAAGCCACTGGCTCCTTGGAAAATAAGAGTCTAAACAACCAAGAGGTAACAAAGGTATGAATGAAAGTTTCAGCAGCAGATGAACTGAGGCAATACAGAGACAGACGATGTTATGCATACATGGTTACAGCCTCATCTTGGGGTCTAACATGACACCAAGTTAGTGGGCAACCTGGTTTAGCTTTATAGAGTTGCCAGGGAGAGGGATGGAGTCAGTGACTAGAGAACAGAGTATGTGGCTGGGCATGATGTCAATGGCTATGGTCTTCCCTGTATTTAAATGGCAGAAATTTCTGATCATCCAGTATTGAACGTCGGCTAAGCAGGCTAATAATTTAGCAACAGATTCTGAGAAGCAAATCCAATGTGGGAAAATTAGCAAGTGAGACCTGTAACTTTGCGATGATGGAGTCACCAGCTAGGTGCAGGGATGAGTTTCAGTTATTGTGGACGTGCTAATGGAAAGAGACAGTGATCCTGGATGAACATATGTGGCCACACATTGGGAGTCAGCTGGGGCGGGTACATCAGCTCCATGCCAGGTAGTCGCTTTTCACAGCTCTATATCTATTCACATGATTGGTTTGTCTGTCACTGAAGTAGTGTCACAAAGACCAGTCACTGGGTCACTTACCTATTCCCCAGCACAGTGAATCAGTGAATGATAAGTCACAACAAATTCAGGGAGAAAGTAATAACAACAAAAACTGTAGCAAGAATGAGGTTTATGGTTGGATTCGCATATCTCCCACAAACCATGTCAATGTGAGGCATTTTTCTACTATTGGTAAAAGCCAACGACAGTGAGATGCAGTAGAAAACTGAGATGCAGGGTGAGTACTATCAGCTGTCTGCACTCACCAAGGTGACTTCAACAGTCTCTTCCATCCCCTGTGCCTACATCACCAAGAAGGACAAGAGCAGCAATATCATGGAAAAATCATCACCTCCAAGTTCGACTTCAAGCCATGCACATCTTGAAATGGACACGTATCACTGTTTCATGAACATCGCTGTGTTAACACCTGGAATTTGCTACATGACTCCATCCTTGAAGTCATGATTTAAATAAGTCCCAGCCCCACCTTCACAGGGTAACTTGGGATAGACAATAAATATCAATTCCTGTGAGCAAACGTTTCAAAAAGTCCAGCTGAGGCTGCCAAGTTTTCATTTTGGGTTCTATTCCATTTTTACAAAGGGCTAATTGCTAATAGTTTTTGTTGAAAACTTTGCTGCTTGTTAAGTCCTCGGGTAATGCTTTAGTAATGAGCATGCAGAGAAAGGTGGCAGTTTGCAGCTGGAGGGAATGCTAAAATGATTGGTCAGCCATTAGCACACCAACTGAATTCAGCTAATTCAACCCTGGGGTTGAATTGAATCAATCCTTGGGTTTTGCTGTAATTGTTATGTTAATTGTTTCAGCGCTTCTGTGAACAGGTGAAGGCTGTCAGGCAACAGAGGTTTCACCAGAGATGAACCATGACCCACCAACTACCATAAGACAATTAAAACTTCACGCATAGGTGGGAGCCGTGTTTCTTTTGGGTCTTATACAGAATATAGATTCGTGCTCCAATAATTCCTATGGTGGAACAAACAAATCCTGGTCCAGTAATTCAGGATTTATCTCAGGCAAGAGCACACAGAAGAGAAAAGCAAAATGATGCAGATGCTGGAAATCTGAAAATAAAATTAGAAAATGGTGGAAATACTCAGCAGGTCAGGCAGCACCTTTGGACAGAACAGGCAGAGTTAACGTTTCAGATCAGTGACCTTTCATCAGATTCCTAAGAAGCACTAAGAATAGCTTGTTCCAAACCGCCAGATTCCCACATTTCAAATGGGTAAACAAACGAGTAAGGAATATAAGCTTAAGTGGAACTGAACAGCCTGGACTATGAAAGTACAAAGTTTAGGAGCCATATCTTCCAATGAGTTGGAATATTTTTAATTCATTCAAGGGATGTGGGCTTCACTGGCTAGGCTGACATTTATTGTCCATCTCAAATTGCCCTTGAGAAGGTAGTGGTGAGCTGCCTTCTTGAACAGCTGCAGTCTATGTGTTGTTAGGGAGTGAGTTCCTTGATTCCAGTGACAGTGAAGGAATGACAATATATTTCCAGGTCTCCACATGGGTCTCCACACTCACTGGTACTTTATGAGTTTGAACAGAAACATTGGCAAGCCCATGATGAATGAGGAACCCTGGTAAACAGTATCAAAACAATGAGGAAATTCCTGGATGATGCTCAAATTCCATTGATAGAGACCCAATCTTAATAGAAGGCAGTGGCAACATCTTTATTGTGTCATGAAAAGCCAATTACAACCACAAATTACTTACAGGCATATGAACTTTTTAAGGAAAATGTGTATGTTTTTAAAGAAGTACAAGCAAGGATACTGAACAAAAGACGGCTGATAATATAAAGTACCCACTTCCTGGAAAATTCCTATGTGGATTATACTGACAGACCTGTCGTGAGAGAACATGGAATGTTGCACCTGAAAAGTTGTCGTGGCCTTTTTCATGCAGAGACAGTTGAAACAAAGATGGAGGAGATACAAAAGATTGAACTTCAATCTCCTCTGGCTGCAGAGACAAAAGACTGATTACCACATCTCAGCAGTCACTTAAAATCCATCTCCTGTTGATTTATATCTTAGGATGTGTAAAATGATCGGATATGAAAGAAAACAGACTCAGTGTGCAAGACATGGTTTTTTTTTCACTTTCAGGAACACACAGAGATAAATGGGTTAAAAAACTAGCTGCAGAGCAGTGCAATGTGTGCTGGTGCGCTGTGAGAGTGACAGCACAAGAAGACCAACTAGGTACCCCTATAGTTGCAGGCAAAGTCTCTCTCTCTATCTTTCTGTGTCTCTCTCTGTTGCTGGAGACAAGGCTTAGCAGAAGCCACACTCAAAAAGGAAATAAGACAGCTTCTTCAGCTATCTGGCAGAACAAAAATGTCTCCAAACCCACTGCAAAACTGCCAATGTCAGCTTGACTGGAATCACCCAACTTAACAGCTGCAACGTCCTGCCATCTACACCTAACGGATGAGCCAAAGACTGAGTCATATCTTTAACTTTTACTTGGTCTCTTAACTTCTCATTTCTGATCTGTGGGTATGTATTTTGTGTTTTTATTATTTTTCTCGGGATTTTAGTAAATGCATTTGGACTGGGAAAAGGTATCCACTGGGGCAAGGGATCCCTTTTAAATTAATCTTGTTGTGACCAACTGAGGGGGTTGAATAAAGAAGGGGAGCCAGTTCATTCCTCCTCACCCGGGAGCTTAAGAAAATTGGGGTCCCGTTTGGGAAGTTAACAAACTGGGGGACCTCATCCAGGAACCTGTCGTAACAATTGTCTGACAATGTAAAGAGGTTCAGCAATGACACTACAAACATGCAGACTTTTGAGAAAGACAATGAAGACAGAATTATGGATAGTTTGTCCGTCATTGTCAGCCTATGGCAGCCTATGACTCATCTCCAATAAATACAATTTGTTTCTGTTCATCTAACTGTAATCCTGCTTTTTGTGAGGAATAATTTCCCCTTCACAGGTCATTAAATATCAGATTCAGTCTGAGGACTGGATGTTCCTTGATTTCCCTTGGCTTTGCTTTCTTCACCTAGTTGAGTACAATTTGCTTCAAGCTTTGTCATGCTATAGTGAATCAGCTTTTGCCATTTTCATCCTGTCAACAGCATTTTGGTCCCATGTATCAGTTCAGATTAGATTTTAGACAACTCTTCAAACTTTTGAACGGGCCATCATTTACCAACCTTCACCTTATAGCAGAATACCTTGTTGAAGGCTCATAATAGGCACTAAGGGACCAGCCCACCTTAACTATAATTTCCTCCATGACTGACTTATTTGCTTTTTTGTCCAGAATCTTTGAGACAACCTAGGTAGAAGCGATTGAGTTTTTTGATGTTGCGCTGCTATTGCTGCATCTTTATAAGGATATTGCACTGTACACCTTAGTTTTTGCTGACAGTTTGATGCTCCTATTATTCTTCAACCTTACAGAAAGTCTTCCAAAAGCACTACTGGCCTTAAACAAGCGATGGTTCTCTTCTGTGGTGATTGTTTCTTTAAGGCCCGCCTTACTAAATAATGGTCATGTGGTCAGAACAGCCAATTACCACCAAGCATGGGGAAGCTTATACGGGGTGGAGTTTTCCTGGTCTAGGGTGTGTATTGTAGCCTTGCTAGAGGCCTGTAGCTAATCAAACAGCTCTGTAAATAAAATTCATTGTTCAACTAATGAAGCCTCTTGTTAGTACATCTCTACATCTTCATCAGTTAGGAGAATAGAATGTGACATGTTGCTTCCTAAGTAGGTGAACCCATCTGCTGCATGCAGTGTGTGCCCTTTGATGTTACTACTGAGTGGCACAAAAAGGTTTTCCTGGGGAAAGTTTGCATACAACTTCCATCCTCTACAGACTGATAGTGAGGGCAGATTTTTACCAGCATCTAAGAAATAGTCCTCCATGACCTCTTACAGTCAGTTGGTGAAGGAAGAGACCAGATGTCAATCTTTACTCATTTTTAGATTTATTCACAAAGTGACACATGACAGATGTATAGCTCCTAACTTTACAGCCATCACCAGTGTCAATAAGTGTCTCAAATCATTACTCAATTACCCCATATACCCTTAGCCTTAATTTATATAATTAACAAATTCCCATTTTTCTTTCTAAAACAAATAATATTGACAAGCAATATTTCAAAACAGTTTGAGGAAAAAAATTATTTTCCGTGTTCTCTATAAAGTTTTCCATTACCAAATGCCCCTCTTCTTAGATCCCAATATCCTTTTGATACAAGCCTTTCTATTCCTGAAACAATCAGATAATTGATGACTTGCATCAACCCATTTGACCTTGGAGAGTTCCTTTTTTTCTAACATTTGCTTCACACTAACAAGGTCAATCCTTAATCTTTTCTCACTTATACTTTTTATGGAGTGTACATTATCCCAAAAGGAATGATTATCTATGGAGCATTCAGCAGAAAAACTGTTTTCAGTATGCCCCTTGTACAGAATTTCCCCGAAAATATTTGACAAATAGAATCACATACCTCCTGCTCCCACAAGGGCCAATGGACAGAATCCCCAGATTTACACTAAATGTGGTAGTGGATGGGTAAAACGTTTTACCTACAGCCGTATCATCCCAAACCCGCCACATTACTTATCCATTCCTGGGAAACACGCCGTTTCCATGGTGGGTGAGATCTCATTTGCCCACCATGCCATCACCTCACCACTTCATCATGCTGGACGCCACATTTAAAGTCCAGCCATGCATGCTCATCTCAGTGCTTCCAGCCCAAGACTACTGCAAGGAAGATGTCCACAAAAGGCAAAAAGACTGCAGCCCCCAGGTTTAGCGATGTTAAATGCAACTTGGATGTCATGGAGGCCTGCAATGATGTCCTCTACCCCCAGAGTAGCTGCAGGACGGGCATCAGCATCACCAGTCCAACATAGCAGGCAGTGGCAGCGGTGGTCACTGCCAATGTTGCACAGAAGCGATTTACCATCCAATGTAGATAGAAGATGAATAATCTCATCCATACAGTCAGGATATGGCAACCATCTCATCACTCTAAACTCACACACTCAAGCCCATCGCACATTCACTGGCATCTCACTCACTGCCAGCTGAACAGATATCACCACCCATTCTCACACATACCCTCATATATCCATCTAGCCTCATCTCCTCGGGAGACTGTCTCCTTGGTTCACACCATCTTGCACAGATCAACATGTGCCCCTACACACACCTTGGGATGCCCTCCTTCCCTGGCACAGCTCTCATTATGTAGTCTCTTCCCTTGCCTGAGGCCACTTCCCCACCTTCCCCAAGCAAGTCCTAGCCCTGCAGCCATTGAAAAGTTACTTATATATGGCTGGTCTGGGAGGTAGAGACCTGCCCGTGAGCCCCCCTAACAGTGATGTGTTGCTGCCTGTGAAGCCTGGCGCTGATGACTGTGAGTGCTGCCTGAGGCAAGGTCGGCAAATAAATCTTGAAGTCCCAAGCAAAGTGCAACTCACCAGGTACACATCACTTATGTGTTGCTGTGGAACACATCAGCGTGTTTTCCCCCAATGTTGGCAGACGATCTGGTGCAGTGGGGATGGGTCCAGCAAGCTGGCCTTATAATGATGTGCTGATGTATTACAATGAGGTTCCCTGTGTCCGATTGCGGGAAACATGGCCAGCCATCAGTGGACTGAGCGGACGATCTGAAGCTGGTTTCACGCCGTCGAGAAACCAATCATATCATATTACCTACTCACACCATCAAACACCCCCAATGTCAGCGGACACAGAAAATCTCAGCCAATGTTCCTGTTGCTAAAGTGCTTTTAACAACCTTTTTTATTTCTTATCTTCCCAGTCTAAAGGGTGTTACGACCAGTGAGGACATGCAGCAGAACTCAGCCTTTCTTTCCCATGCCTCGATTGATCATAACAGAGTTTTGTTTTATAAGTTAAAAGGATGAAAGTATTAATTCAATATCTGCACTTAACCATTTACATGCTGATTGCAAAGGACTCAGTCCAACAGGCTTTCTTGAGTTTAAACAAAAGGCTTTAGTTTTTTTTGTGCTTAAAACCCACCCAAGTAAAGATATAAAGATGTTCAAAAAGGTAATCACACACCCAGATGTTCACAACACACATTTACACACAAGCATGCAAAATTTAAAGTTATAAGGTAGAGGAGAATAACCTTTGGCCAAATTAAGGTACAATGAAAAAGGTAAAAAATAGAAAATTCACTGTTAATGAGTACTGTTTGGGGCTGAGGCACTTTTTTCATGGTGGTCTTGAAATTCTAGTGGGGTTGAGGCTGATGTAAACTGCAATTTCTGGAGGCAGTCTCTTATAAACTGTAATCTGCCTTATCCAAAAGTCAATGCTATTGCACCTGTGGTGCCTTTCCTTTGAAATTCTCTATCTCTGTGATGGATTCAACTATGTAACAGAGATAGGGGGCTCTGAACTTGAAAGAGAGGGGTTACTTGTCCATTTGCAGACTTCTTCTTCTAGACTTCCTAAAATTAAAACACCCTGGTTGCTTTAAAAAAAAAATCAAAAAGGGTGATTCTGGTCAGATGATATCTCCCTCAATGATGAGTATTCAACAGAAGGTAATTAAATAGCTCATCTGGACAGACCTTGGCTAATCTATTTTGACCCAGGTGATTAATTTCATTAATGTCCCAGCCAACACTTCTGAATAAGCCATTCTTCCCTGTGGTGAACTAAGAATAACATATCAATACCTTGTATAAAACCATTGTCCTGGTAGAATTTCTGTTTCTGCCTGAATATAGAAATGTAAATGGTAAGAGCCAGTTACAAGGGGAAATAGCTGGACATATTCCTTTTGCCTGAAGAGCACAGATCCCTACTTATGGATATATATAGTTTCTGGCAAATGTAAGTGTGCCACAATGCAAGCCTAACTGATATTAAATCAGTTGTTACTGTAATTATTAACACACTCAGCATTGTTCAGAAAATGTGTATACACTTGTGGAATCACATCTAATGTTAGACATTGTACTCCGAATTTTGCAAGCATGGGCTGATTGAGTAGGTGATTACTCTGCCTATTGTGAAGAGTCAAAGCAATGAGTATTTACAATCTATTTGGGATAGTTTCCTAGAACAATACATTCTGGAACATTTAGAGAACAGGTTATTTTAGACCAGGTATTGTGTAATGAGATAAGATTAATTAATGATTTCGTAGTAAAGAGTTCTGTAGACAAGAGTGATCATAACATGATAGAGTTTAATATTCAGTTTGAGGGTGAGAAACTTGCTTCTGAAACCAGATTCTAAAACTTAAATAAAAGCAAATACAAAGGTGTGAAGACAGGGAAAACTAGTCAAAAGGTAAAGATCATAGGGGAGCAGGAGTTAAGGAGATAATTCATAACACTCAATAAAGATATATTCCAATGAGAAAGAAAGGCTCCACAAGAAGGATACACCATCCATGGCTGTCTAAGGAAATTACAGATGGTATCAAATTGAAATTAAAAAAAACACTGAGATGAGTGGTAGGCCAGAAGTTTGGGAAACTTTAAGGAACCAGCAAAAGACATCTAAAAAACTAATAAAGAGTGAGAAATTAGAATATGAGAGTAAACTAGCAAGAAATATTAAAGCAGATAATAACAGCCTCTAGAAGCATATATAAAGTAAGAGAGTAACTAAAATAAATGCTAAAATAAAAGCAAAATACTTTGTGTGCTGGAGATCTGAAATAAAAACAGGAAATACTAGAAAAACGCAGTGGGTCTGGCAGCATTTGTGGAGATGCTGTGGAGATTCGAAAGAGCAGTCATATTGAACTTGAAATATTAACCCTTTTCCCCTCTGCACAGATGCTGCCAGACTGGCTGAGTTTTTCCAGTATTTTCTGTGCTTACTAAAGTAAACATTAGTCCTTTAGAGGATGAAACTGAGGAACTAAAAATGAGAAACAAAGAAATGGCAGACAATTTGAACAAGTATTTTGTATCAGTCTTCAGGGTAGAAGACATATTTAAAACCTGAAAAATAATGGAAAATCAAGGGAAAGAAGGGATGGAAGGAACTATTTAAGGAGGAATATGTCCAAGGAAAACTAATGGGACTTAAGGCTGAAAAGTCCCCTGGACCTGATGGCCTGCATCCTAGGGTTTTAAGAGAAGTGGCTGCAGAGATAGCGGATGCATTGGCTGTAATCCTCCAAAATGGACCAGTAATCCAGAGACCCAGGGGAATGCTCTGGGCACCTGGGTTCAAATCCCACCACAACAGATGGTAGAATTTGAATTCAATAAAAACCTGGAATTAGAAGTGTAATGATGACTATGAAGCCATTGTCGATAGTTGTAAAAACCCATCTGGTTCATTAATGTCCTTTAGGGAAGGAAATCTGCCATCCTTACCCAGTCTGGTCGACATGTGACTCCAGAACCACAGCAATGTGGTTGACTCTGAAATGGCTGAACAAGCCACTCGGTTGTAACAAGCTGCTACAAAGTCACAAAAAAGGAATGAAACTGGACGGACCACCCGGCATCAACCTAGGCATTGGAAACGACAATAGCAACCTCAGCCCTGTCAACCCTGCAAAGTCCTCCTTAACAACATTTGGGGCCTAGTGCCAAAATCGGGAGAACTGTCTCACAGACTAGTCAAGTAACAGCCTGACATAGTCATCCTCACGGAATCAAACCTTACAGATAATGTCCCAGGCACCACCATCACCTTCCCTGGGTATGTCCTGTCCCACCGGCAGGACAGACCCAGCAGAGGTGGAGGCACAGTGGTATACAGTCAGGAGGGAGTTGCCTCAGGATTCTCAACATCGACTCCAGACCCCATGAGGTCTCATGGTATCAGGTCAAACATGGGCAAGGAAACGTAATGCTGATTACCACATTCCGTGCCACCCCCCCCTCAGCTGATGAATTAGTGCTGTTCCATGTTGAGCACCACTGGGAAGAAGCACTGAGGGTGGCAAGGGCGCAGAATGTGCTCTGGGTGTTGGACTTCAATGTCCATCACTAAGAGTGGCTCGGTAGCACCACTACTGACTGAGCTGTCCGAGTCCTAAATGACATAGCTGCTAGACTGGGTCTGCAGCAGTTGGTGAGGGAACCAATAAAAGGGACAAATATACTTGACCTCATCCTCACCAACCTGCCTGGCGCAGATGCATCTGTCCATGACAGTATCGGTAGGAGTGACCACAGCACAGTCATTGTGGAGACGAAGTCCTGCCTTCACATTGAGGTTACCCTCCATCCTGTTGTGTGGCACTTCCGCCCTGCTAAATGGGATAGATTTCGAACAGATCTAACAACTCAATACAGGGCATCCATGAGGCGCTGTGGGCCATCAGCAGCAGCAGAATTGTACTCGAACACAATCTGTAACCTCATGGCCCAGCATATCCCCCACTCTACCATTACCATCAAGCCAGGGGATCAGCTCTGGTTCAATGAAGGGTGCGGGAGAGCATGTCAGGAGCAGCACCAGGCATACCTAAAAATGAGGTGTCAACCTGTTGAAGCTATAACACTGGACCACTTGTGTGCCAAACAGCATAAGCAGCAAATGATAGACAGAGCTAAGCGATCCCACAATCAATGGATCAGATCTAAGCTCTGCAGTCCTGCCACATCCAGTCATGAATGGTGATGGACAATTAACTCACTGGAGGAGGAGGCTCCACAAGTATCCCCATCCTCAATGATGGGAGAGTCCTGCACATCAGTGTAAAAGATAAGGCTGAAGCATTCGCAACAATCTTTGGCCAGAAGTGCTGAGTGGATGATCCATCTCAGCATTCTCTGGAGATCCCCAGCATCACAGATGCCAGTCTTCAGCCAATTCGATTCACTCCATGTGATATCAAGAAACAGCTGAAGGCACTGGATACTGCAAAGGCTATGGACCCTGACAATATTCCAGCAATAGTTCTGAAGACTTGTGCTCCAGAACTTGCTGTGCCCCTAGCCAAGCTGTTCCAGTACAGCTACAACACTGGCATCTATCTGGCCATGTGAAAAATTGCCCTGTTATGTCCTGTACAAAAAGGCAGGACAAATCCAACCCGGCCAATTACTGCCCCATCAGTTTCCTCTCAATCACTAGTTAAGTAAAGGAAGGGGTCATCAACAGAACTATCAAGCTGCACTTGCTTAGCAATAACCTGCTCACTGATGCCCAGTTTGGGTTATGCCAGGGCCACTCAGCTCCTGACCTCATTACAGCCTTGGTTCAAACATGGGCAAAAGATCTGAACTCCCGAGGTGAGGTGAGAGTGACAGTCCTTGACATCAAGGCAGCATTGACAGCATCAAGGAGCCCTAGCAAAACTGGAGTCAATGGGAATCAGGGGGAAACTCTCCACTGGAGAGTTGGAGTCATACCTAGCACAAAGGGAGATGTTTGTGGTTGTTGAAGGTCAGTCATCTCAGCTCCAGGACTCACTGCAGGGCTTCCTCAGGGTAGTGACCGGGGCTCAACCATCTTCAGCTGCTTCATCAATGACCTTCTTTCCATCATAAGGTCAGAAGTGGGGATGTTCACTAATTATTGTAAAATGTTCATCACCATTTGTGACTCCTCAGATACTGAAGCAGTCCATGTCCAAATGCAGCAAGACCTGGACAATATCCAGGCATGGGCTGACAAGTGGCAAGTAACATTCGTGCCACACAGTGTCAGGCAATGACCATCTCCAACAAGAGAGAATCTAACCATCACCCCTTGATGTTCAATGGCATTACCATCACTGAATCCCCCACTACCAACATCCTGGGAGTTGCCATTGACCAGAAACTGAACTGGACTAGCCGTATAAATACTGTGGCTACAAGAGCAAGTCAGAGGCTAGGAATTGTGCAATGAGTAGCTCACCTCCTGACTCCCCAAAGCCTGTCCACCATCTATAAGACACAGGTCAGGAATGTGATGGAGTACTCCCCACTTGCCTGGATGAGTGCAGCTCCCACAACACTCATGAAGCTTGACACCATCCAGGACAAAGCAGCCCACTTGATTGACACCGCATCCACGAACATTCACTCCCTCCACCATCGACGCACAGTAGCAACAGTGTGTGCCTTCTACAAGATGCACTGCAGAAATTCACTTAGGTTCCTTCGACAGCACCTTCCAAACCCACAACCGTTACCATCTAGAAAGACAAGGGCAGCAGATTGATGGGAACACCACCACCTGGAAGTTCACCTCCAAGTCACTCACCATCCTGACTTGGAAATATATCGCCATTCCTTCACTGTTGCTGGGTCAAAATCCTGGAACTCCCTTCCTAACAGCACTGTGGGTGTACCTACAGCACATGGACTGCAGCGGTTCAAGAAGGCAGTTCACCACCACCTTCTCAAGGGCAACTAGGGATGGGTAATAAATGTTGGCCCAGCCAGCAAAGCCCACATCCCATTAACGAATTTTTAAAAAATTCCCTAGATTCCAGTAGACTGGAAAACTATAAATGTGACATCTCTCTTCAAGCAAGGAGAGAGACAGAAAGCAGGAAACTACAGGCTAGTTATAAAGGATACAGTAGCAGGACATTTAGAAAATCATAATATAGTTAAGCAGAGTCAGCATGGTTTTATGAAAGGGAAATTATGTTTGACAAATTTACTAGTTTTTTCAGGATGTAACAAACATTGTGGATAAAGGGCAAACTTCATCCAACTTGTAGTGTATTTGGATTTCCAAATGTTATTTGAGAAGGTGCCACATAAAAGATTAGTGCATAAACCAAGAGCTCAAGGTGTTGGGGGTGATATATTAGCATGGATAGAGGGTTGACTAACTAACAGGAAACAGAGAGTTGGGATAAATGGATCATTCTCAGGTTGGCAAACTGTAACTAGTGGAGTGTCACAGGGATCAGAACTGGAGCTTCAACTATTTACAATCTATTTTAATGACTTGGATGAAAAGACTGAGTCTTGTGGGAAGGGCACAACAAGTTTGCAAAGGGATATAGAAAGATGAAGTGAGTGGACAAAAATTTGGGCAGCCACCCTCACCTCACCCCTGGATTTCAGCTGTTCCATCCATGTTTGGAACAAGGCTGTAATGAAGCTGGGAGCTGAGTGATCATGGCAGAGTTCACGTTGAGCACGGACAAACAGGTTATTTGTGCTGCTCAATCACACTGTCAACAATACCTTCCATCACTTTGCAGTTGATTGAGAATAGGTTGATGTGGGTGATAATTGGCTGGGTTGGATTTGTCCTGCTTTTTGTGGACAGGACATACCTGGGCAATTTTTCACATTGTTGGTTGGATGCCATTATTGTAGCTGCACTGGAAATGCTTGGCTAATGGAGTGGTTAGTTCTTGTGCACTCAAGTGTTACTTGATATCAAATAGAATGAATCAAAGTTGCTGAAGACTGGCATCTGTGATGCTGGGGACCTCAGGAGGAGATCTGTGGATCATCTCCTTGCCATTTCTGGCTGAAGGTGGTTGCAAATGCTTCAGCCTTGTCCTTTGTACTCTGTTGCTGGCCTCTGCCATCATTGAGGATGATGATTTTCTTAACCTCCTTTTCCCATTAGTGTTAGTCACCATCATTCCCATTGGATATGACAGGACTGCAGGCTTTGATATGATCTGTTGATTGCGTGATTACTTAGCTCCTCATTGGACTGGGATTAATCCCCTCATTTGGTGGTAATGGTTGATTGAGAGATATGCTGGATGTTGAGGTTACAGATTGTAGTGGTATATAGTTCTCCTGCTGCTGACTGTCTACAGCAATTCATGGATGTTCAATTTTGAGCTGTTGGATCTGTATGAATCTATCCCTTTGAACACAGTGATAGTGCTGGACAACATGATGGAGGTGTCCTCAGTTCAAAGGCCAGGCTTAACTTCACCATTTTTCCTCTCAGAGCTGACATAGGTTCCTGCCTCTTTCAGTTGACCCTTTTCAGCTAAACATATATCCTGAAAACCGGAATGTTGACACGATGCCAGCTTTGTTCGTTACCAATCAACATTGTTCTGTTTTCTGGGCTACTTGCTGATTCAGAGTCCAGGGGTGATCTCACGTTCCAAGAAGCTATAATTAGATATTTGTTTCTCTTACTGTTTCAACCATTTCTATAGAATTTCTATCAGTTATGGTAACTAACTAAGCTAGTGAAGCAGGTATTGTTTCTAGCCCCCTCCGCATCTTGTGAAGGTGAGCAGTGCGATCCTACATGGAACTGCCCATTAACCAAGAGCCTGGTGAACTCCATTGCTCCTTTTGTCTAGTGTGAAGCAATCCTATATTTTCGGCTACCTGTGTGCAGTGTCACTACGTCAGCTGCCAGTCACTGTTATCTCATCATCACAGGACCTTTGGAAGTGGTGTGGTGCTGTGGAGATTAAAATGGCAGCGTGAAGTGGATGACTTCAGCTATCTACATGACTCTACCACTGTGCTCACTCAGTTGACGAAATGACCCCATCTGTCATGGTCAACTACAATAAACTTTGCACACTGGAAAGGGGAATAGGTGTCTTGTCATCACTGAAGAACATTCACGCAAAAGCTCCCTTCTACATGGCCAATGCTGTCGCCCGGGGCATGGTCACCATCGTTCTCAAATGTCTGTTAGATACTAAAGGGTAAGAGATACATGCAACGTAGGAGACCGGAGATGGAAACCCATCCACAAGGTGACACCTGGTCAAGTGGGTTACTCTTAATTTTATGCATTACATCCAGGCAGAATTATATTAAGCCATCAATAGCAGAAGTCTGCAATGGCTTTATCATAGATAACAAACTTTACTGGATAAACAGGAGATATTTGCTCATTTCTTTGCTCAGTATTTAAATATACAAAGCAATGATGACGAAAATTCACTTGGCTTTGCATCTTCATGTCACAATACTGGAGATGAATGTGAATTTAGTTTGCATATAGAGTCCACTAGGGGTCAGATATGCTCCATTTTGTAGAATCCGCAGAGCTTTAGTTGGGGACATTTCATTGAGACGCGATTGGTTCTAAACTTTCCATATTACAATCACCCTCAAAACATCTCCTTGAGTGTCTGAGTGCCACACTTCATGCATTATTATTGATATTCCATCCGAGTTCAGCTATATAAAACTGATGTTTTATATAGAAGTGCATCAAATTTACAGCACAGAAATGAACAGTTCAGCCCATTCCTGGTTGGGTTTTGTGTTCCAGACAATGCTGATTCCAGTCCACTATTATTTCTGTATGGTTCCTGTTCATTACTAATCTATATCATTTCTATTATTGATGTACTATTTAATTCCTATCTATTATTGCTCTGATTTATGACTTTACTCTTTTATTGATAATAAATTGACAATTCCAGTCTATGGCATGCTAATTGGTGTACAGCATGAATCCATTACTGAGTATTTTACACTTTTTCCACCACTTGCTTCTTCCCCTTGAATTAAACCTTTCCCATTGCAATATTCCTTTAAGGAATAGCAGCATGGCATCATTAGAGGTGAAGTGTGCCATGTGATCCAGTCTTAGTCTCACTTTTGCCTTTGGGCAGAGCACACACACACACACAGCTCTCATGCCTTCAAGCTTTATATCCACGTATAATTGTTCTTAGGTGCCGAGTCTGAATAGATGAACCCACACCATGTTGACCCAAACCCTTATGAGTGATTGGTGCCTTCATATCATTATAACAACATGACATGGTGCTCAGCAGTGGTGGAACAACCTGGCAGTAAGATTAAGTACAGGTACGATATGGTGAACAGCCTTAGATCGTGCTGCATGGTATGAGATGCCCCTTGATATTCTGGTTAGATCAAAACAGAGTCACAGCATCAGAGAGTGTTGAAATTGCAGCGTGCTGACTGCGCAAAAAATATTTGAAGACACAATGCCAGAAAATCGCTCAAATAAAAAGCTGATAAGCAGATAGATCCCTCGTGGTGAGATTGCTGTGCACAGCCTGTCAATTCAGTGAGTGGGACAGCGCATTGACAGGACCAGCATTGGTTAGCTCAGTCGAGAGAGGTGAGTGAGCAGGGCGAGGGCTGGATCGATAGCGAGTGAAGGGGTGTCAAACAGCCAAAAAACTGTCATACAAATCGGGCCAGAGAAGGTTGCAATTATAACAGGGAGAACTTCAGAAAAGCGCACAAGAGCAGTTACAGCGACACTCATCCCAAGTACTACAGGAGAAGGAAGGTCAAAGGGATATTGTCAGAATGTCCACCAATTTCCCCAGACTGGGATGTAGCTGATCTATTATTGGAATTCAAAATGTTTAAACAGTGTACAGAGCTTTGGTTTCTTGATTCAGATGTGTCTGAACCAGACAAGGAAGCCATAAAAATTCACCTAGCATTTGGGAATCACAGGCTGAACACGTCAGGATTAATAGAAGAGCTAAAGGATCCCCAAAAGATATGGACTACATTGGAAGACCAGTTCTGTATCAGGTTAAACTTCCATATTCAACAACTAGAGTTCATGTCATTTCAACAACAGCCTACAGAATCCATGGACCACTTCGTCAGCTGATGCAGAGGAAAGGGTACGAACCATGATTTTTCAAACGTAGAGCTAGCAGATAGAATTATTGAGTTGGTGATCGCATCCATTCCCAATGGAAGCATTCCAGAAAGATCTGCTAGACAAGCACAAAATATATAGCATCAAAGAGCTACCCAAGGATGGACATAAGTACAAAGCGATTCTCACAGGTCAAAGAAGTTTACAGGTCCTAAGTATCATCCCAGTTGTTGACACTCACTAGAACACCCAAACCTAGTAAGACATGTGGCAGGTGTGGCCTTCTGCATGCACCAAGGAAATGCCCGGCTTTCTAGCTACAAGGCATGTGGCAGAAAGGGCCACTGGCAGTGCATGAGAGCAAAATTCACATTATCTCCCCTAAGAAAGTTGGTAACTATTCTTTTTGGCCAAGATTGACACAGGAGCAAGCACCAACATACCAACCTTTCGAATTCTCAAAGACATGTATCCACAGACATGGAAGACCATGGTGAAACCTACTACTGCACAGCTTTCAGTGTGCAACTGTTCATTAATTTCATGTGCAAGATCCAAAACCCTGAGGTGCAAGTACAGTCAATCCTCATGCGTTTCACAGATGTTCTACCTCACGGAGACTAAAGGCCTAGCGATTTTAGGTCTACTGACATATTGTGACCTTGCACTAGTGACAATCCATGGAATTAGTCAGACCTCACACTGCAGATCAGCATCAGAAACTTACATGAAAATGCAAGTCTGTCAATTGATCCACCATGTAGGTGCAGCTTCCAAATACAAGACAAATGGAAGGTTGAACTAGACAAAATGGAGAAAGATGGAATCATTAGAAGAGTACATGAGCACTTAGATTGGAGCAGTTTACTACATTTCATACTCCATTCAGACAATACTCTTTTCAATGACTCCCTTTCAGGCTATCTATTAGCCAGGATCTTTTTCAAGCTCACATGGACCACATTACATGCACTGTGCCAGGACACATCTGTATCGCCGATGACATTGCCATTGTGGAAGGGAAAAATAAGAACATGACCATAATCTGCACTTATTGATACAAGTGGCACATAATGAAGGATTGGTGTTGAAATATGACATCAACGTGCAGCTGATCAATTTTGTCAGTTCTATTTATTCCAGTGCTGGCATATGGCCCGATGTAAGTGAAATAGAGGATATTAAAACCGTGCCAACTCCTCAAGACAGGACGATCTTCAAAAATATTCTTGGTCTCTTTAATTTCTTGTCTCCATACATTCCCAATTTCACTCTAAAATCATCATCGCTTTGGGAACTGTTGAGAAAGGATGTGCCTTCCCTGTGGCACAAAGATACCAATTCCCCTCTGAAGCACTGATACCGTCATTATCAGAAGCATTGACATTGCAATTTTATGATCCTAGGGAAACAAGCACCTTGGAGACAGATGCCTCACAGAAATGTCAGGGCGCATGCATACTACAAAAAGGCAAACCGATTGCATTTGCTTCAATCCAACTACTCCAACATCAAGCGTGAAAGATTAGCTTTAGTGTTTGGAATTGTGCATTTTCGTACCTATCTATTTAGGAAAAGGTTTGTGGTAGAGACCAACCACCAGCCACTGGAAATTATTTGGTGAAACCATTGACCAGTATTGCAATGTCTCTGGATAATGATTCAAGGTTACGACTCTGAGATTAGGTACAAGCCAGGTAACTTGATGGCCACATTAGATACACTGACCAGATTGCCCAACCCAGTGAAAACAGAAGATATATCCTTAGATCTATAAGCTTACTTGGTCGACATTGAACTTGAAGGTTTTCTCCAAATTGATCTGGTGTATTTTTCACAATGCAAATGCCAGCAGCTACAGGAAGAAACAGCAAAAGATTATACTGAAACTGTGGGAAACCATCATTGAAGGATGGCATGATTCAATTCAGCATCTCAACAAATACTTGAGATCATTTTGGCCTTACTGGGGTGAGCTAGGCGTCACTTGGAGAGTTACAGTATCTTAGAAACCACAGAATTGTTACAGTGTAGAATGAGGCGACTTGGCCCATCGTGTGTGCACTGGCTCTCTGAGCATTTTAACTTAGTGCCAGTCTCCGGCCTTTTCCCTGTAACCCTACACATTGTTTCTATTTAAATAATCATCCAATGCCCTATTGAATGCCTCCATTGAACTTGCCTCTACCACACTTCCAGGCAGTGCATTCCAAACCCTAACTACACACTGTGAGAAAAAGTTTTTTTCTCACCTCACATGTGCTTCTTTTCCAAAGCAATTTAAAACTGTGCCCTTTGGTTCTCAATCTGTTTACGAGCGGGAACAGTTTCTCCCTACCTACTCAGTCCAGATCCCTCATGATTTTGAAAACTTTTATCAAGTCTCCTCTTAGCCTTCTCCTATCCAAGGAAAACAGTCCCAACTTCTCCAATCTTTTCTCATAACAGAAGTGTCTCATCCCTGGAACCATTCTCATAAACCTCTTCTGCACTCTCTCAATGTGTTCACATTCTTCCTATAATTTGGCTCCCAGAACTGTACACAATACTCCAGCTGAGATCAAACTAGTGTCTTATATAAGTTCATCATGACCTCCCTGCTGTTCTACGCTATGCTCTTATTAATGAAGCCTAGAATGCTGTATGCTTTAGAAACAGCTCCCTCTACCTGTCCTGCCACCTTTAATGACTTATGTACATATACACCCAGGTCTCTCTGCTCCTGCATACCCTTTAGAATAGTATCATTTATTTTATACTGTCTCTTCATGTTCTTTGTACCAAATTGCATCACCTCACACTTCTTTGCATTGAACTTCATCTGTCATCTATCTGCTCACTCTGCCAATGTGTCAATGTCATTTTTAAAGGCTTACAGGACATCATACTGGAATCTTTGCAACCTGATATTCTTCAACAACTTCATCACTCACACAGGGGCATAGATCGGACAAGAAGACTCGCAAGAGAGACAGACTACTGGCTAGGTATGAACAATAACATTGAAATCATCAGCAAGAATTATGATGCATGTCAAGAGCACATGCCAAGACAGCAGAAAGAACCACTGATTCCACATGAAGTTCCTACCCATCCTTGGTCCAAAATAGCATCTGACCCCTTTCATGTCCATGGCACTGACTACGTTATCATCATCTACTATTTTATCAAGCACCCCATTGTTCAACAATTGCAAAATATGTCAAGCACAATGATCACACACACCCTAATGGCTGTTTTCAGTTTATTTGGTGTACCTAGGGGGATCATTATAGATAATGGTTTGCAAATTATTGGTAAACCATTTCAGGGTATGTGTGAGAAGTGGAATATTGATCATACTACTTCTTCTCCTTATTACCCTAGATGTAACAGCCTCTGTTTTATCAGATTGTTTGTCTGACATTCAGTCTTTACTTCCTCCAATGGGCATGGGCAAGACTGAAACTATTACCATCAGCCCCACCACAAATTATACTGTCTTCCCACCTGCTCTGCCACCAGCCCCCCACCCCCCCACCCCCCCCCCCCCCCCCCGCCCCCCCGCCCCGCCCCACCCACATCCCAATCGCTGTTTCATTCTCAGACCTTTCATACTGTGGTGTTGCGTTCGAACCAGAGCTGAGTTTTTGATTCCATTTCTTTTCTGGCGCCTATTTCCATCTCCAGAAAATTATTGCCTCTGCTCTGACCTCAGATTTGCTGTTGAAGCCTCCAGCTCTTGGGCATCCTATTCTTTCTAAGACCTGCTTACCCATTGCTCCCATCCTGGACCAATGCACAAATTGTTATTATTAAGCATAAATTTCCTTGTGACTGGGCCTTGCCTGTAACATCCTGCAACTTAACAATCCTCTCTAAAATCTCTATTCCCCTGACTCCAGTCTTCAATGATTCTTCCCCAAATCTGACCACCCCACAATTGAAAGCCTTGCCTTCATCTATCTAGGACCCACCTCTGGAAATACCTTCCTAAGCAACTCTACCTCTCAACCTCACTTTCTTCCTTGCAGTCCCTCCTTAAAACCAACCTCTTGGACTAAACTGTCTATCACTCTTTCTGGTCTCTCCCTAGGTTGGATGCTTGTTCCTCTCACATCATATGGACTATAGCGGTTCAAGAAACATGGTTCACCACATCCTGAAGGGCAATTAGGGATGGGTAAAAATGCTGACCTTACCAGTGACACCCAAATCCCATGAATAAATTAAAAATAAAGTCCCCTGTGAAGTTCCTTGGGGAGCTTTTCTTTTGTCAACATTTCAGGTTTTGCTATATAATTCCTGATGTCCTGTGTGATTGTTGTTTACTTTTACCTTCATCAATATAAAAATATAGATAAATCTTGTAATAAAGATCACAAGCATAAAGGCTATAAATTATTTTTAATGATAAAATCTTTTTGAAACACTTAAAATTCAATTAACAATTTGTCAGCATAATTTGGTTATGATTTCATGTTACATATAAAGGCCATAGAGCTGACCAGATTATTAACTATACAATTCCATAGCTGAAGATTCACTCTTCCAGCATTAATGTATAAAATAGGTTGGATTACATTACAACTAGATGGATAGCTACTGGACAAATAGGTACTGGACAGATAATTACTGGCTAGGTAGACAGGTAGGTGCTGGACAGATATGCATTGGATAGATAGACTAATGTGAGAAAACTCCACATCCATATGATCCATTAAACTCATTCTCAGTCTGTGAATGTTTATGTCATATAAACACAGGTAGCCAGCGAATAAAAATGTATCTGTTAATAATACTGTGTCTGTAATGGATAGGCATTAGTCTTTATGCTGGTTTAGAGGGCAGAGCTGACTGAGACCACTTCTTGTATTCTGATGGTCAGGTGGCCCCTTCCCTATTCTAACACTGCGCTTCCCTTGCCATGATGTGTATAGTCCGTGTGGAGACAGTTTTAGGTCAGTTGAGGTTTGGGGTTCACATTTAACTCTTTGTTGTCATTTTATTCCTTAGTGCTTTGATGCTGAGATTTCAGTGCCCTTGAGCTTGGAAAGGTGGATATCAGGCATGGGTGCCTTTTCCTGATTACTATCAAGTGCTTTCTGCGTGAGAGTAGGATTGGACTTGACTGTGATTCCCCAATGGATAAATAGCTTCCTCTTTTGGCCCACAGCAGAAGAATGATGAGTTGGCCATGACATTGGAGTGGAATGGGGTCTATGCCTCAGAAAGGGTCAGTGCCTTTATGGGTGAAGAGGCACTAAGGTCTTTGGTAGGGTGGAAGAAATCACCAACCCTCCCATCTCAGCTTAACATGGTTTGGGGGAGATCACAGTGAGGTTAACAAAACCACAACTAATGTAGCCTCATAAGTGAAGAAAAATTTCCAAAGGTAAATAGGGGTGAACCAATGATTAGTTAGTGAGACTGACGTAGGTCAGAGGCACTGTAAAAAAAAATTCTCAAAGCATATGGGAGTGAAAGGAAGAGTGGTTGCAACAATATCTCTTCAAAACATACACAAAAATTAACATTCACATTTATAGCCTACTAGTTTAGCATCTGTTTCTGCTGACTTCTTTCACATTTCGTTGTTTAACTACTGGTTACTAAAGCTGGTGCGATTGGAACTGGCTTTAAACAGTTCCTGACACTGATAACGTGGTGGTGCCATACTTGCTGCAGCACAGTTAAAGTCACATTGGGCGGAATCTCATCAGCCATACAGAGGTGGCTTTAGATGCAAGAAGGCAGGAAATTTTGGAAAATTGTGTCAGGTTGTCTACCCAACATGCTCCCACCTCTGAGCGTTCTTGCCATAGGTGGGTTCTGAATGGCACCAGCTACTGGAGGTGGCCACTGTGTTGCAGGCCAGGGACCAGCAAGCCCTCCTTTAACTCCAGCCCCCACCTGGACCCAAAGGTGTTAGGTGTTCCCATCTATAGCTGGGTCACACTTATTTTTAACATTTTTTGAAGTCTTCAGAGGGTGCCTCCATCTTCAGGTACCCTCACGGTCTCCCACCTACATTGGCAGTGCCCATCTCTCTCAGTGTTGGTTGCCAATTGTTCACTGCCTTAGCTGTTTCAATTCACCCTGCCACCGTCCCGAGTTGGACAATGCTCCCACATGTGGGCTGTTAATTGGGCACCTTCAGGGAGACCTTCAGGGACAAGATTGGACACCATCAGGGGCAGGACCCGCATATGGTCCCAATGCCTTAGAATTTTCTAAGCTGTAAAGATTCTGTCAGAAGAGTTTTTATAGTTTAAACTGTGCCTGTACCACTTCAGCCATCACCCATTTGGGAGCAGAAACCTAGATAGAGCCTGTAGGATTTATATGGTTTAAACAAAAATATCAAATAAAAGATGCAGAAAGACAGTCAGAGTTACACAATCAGGACCACTTTTAAAAAGAGAATCTTGCTAATAGAATTCCTTTGAAACAAAGATTCCTTTCATCATAGTCTCCTGTAACCAGTCCTACAACAGAAGGGAGTCTCACTATCAATACCCCTATTGTGCAGACAGTCTTATGTAAGAATCTCATTTAAAGAGGGCATCTCATCAGCAGGTACACTTTTACACAATGAATTGGACTCCTTTTATAGCGAGATCTCCTTATAGATATTTTATATACAGTTTCACCAGCATCACTTCTTCTGGCTGTTAAATTAACTCATTGCAGAGCTAGATAACCAATGTTACACTGGACACTCTGTACATAATCTGTACATACATTGGCCTGGTAGCTTCACAGATACAATCATGACCATTGGCTGGCAAAGAAACTTCTGGAAACAATCATAAGCCAGTTTTGGATTATTTGGATCCCAGCCCCAGAATCAATGCTGAAACATAAAAGATATAAAAATGCAGAAATAATGTACATAAACATGAAATGATTTAATAGTTTAAAAATGATTAATAGAACAAGGGAATAAACAACTGAACAGGAATAAGAGAAGACAGAGAGAGGGAAGAACTAGAAGACATAAATACATGAAGTCTATAATAATTACAAACTAAAAAGAATTGAACAATTAAATTGTTCTGCTATTTTCAGATAATCCTTTTTGCCGAGTAAAATCATAAACCTGAGTGGTATCTTCAGTAGCACTGAACAAGAAGACATCATGGAGACACATCAATGCATTTAAGGAAAAGAGAAGGGAATAAAGGGTCACAATGGGGCAAGGGGGTTGGCTTAGATGAAAGAAGATGTGAGGATCCTCGAGTGGAGTATTACAACAGTATAGACCAGTTGGGTTGAATGGCCTATTTCTGTGCTGTATATCATATGTAATTCTGGATTAATGTGTGAAGAACTGGACTAAAATACAAAGAACTGGAAGAATTTGTTAGGAACTGAATTAATGCCATTAGGAAATGGATTCATGTGTGAGGGGTTGTGCTGGTTTGTTAGGAATAGGCCTGAGCTATTAGCAAGTGTATTAACATGTGAAGAAAACGGTGTAAGGAACTGGTTTAATGTTTATGGATATTGACAAATGTATAAAGAACAGGACTAAATTGAACTGTTACTTGAGTAATGAGTGATAAGTGGGAATATTGTGAGTGTAGGAAACTGGACTATTGTAGGAGAATCGGACTACAGTGTGAGAACTGGGCTGATGTATGAGAAACTAGATGAATATGTATTGAAGTAGATTAATGTATTATAGAAATATGGATCTTTACAGTACAGAAGGAGGTCAGTCAGCTCAGCATGTCAGCTCAAATGCATATGTAATTACTTTTTTAAATCCAATCCAGTTTCTGCCTCTTCCTTTCAGGCAATGAGTTACCAGGCAATGCCCCTGACCTCTTGGTGAAGATATTTCACCTCAAATCCCCCCTAATCATTCCACTAATTACTTTAAATTTATGCCTCCTGGTTATTGACCTCTTTGCTAATAGAAATGGGTCCTTCCTGTCCATTCTATCCAAGTCCCTCATAATTTTATACACCTCATGAAATCTCCCCTCAGCCTCCTCTATTCCAAAGAAAACAAACCCAGCTTGTTCAATCATCCCCCATAGTTAAAATTCTCCATTATTGGCAACGTCATTGTAAATCTCCTCTGAACTCTCTCTAGTGCAATACCATCATTCCCACAATGCAGTGACCAGAACTATACGCAGTACTCTAGCTGTGACCTAGCTAGTGTTTTATGTAGCCCCAGCATAACCTCCTGCTCTTATATTCTGTGCCTCAGCTAATAAAGAAAAGTGTCCCATGGCCTGAATTTTTCAGATGGCGGGCAGGCTTGTCAGGAGCAGGCAGGGGTGGTCGGGAGCTGATTTCTACCTGCGTTCGGCTCCGCACCGCCATTTTACGCAGGCGGGCCTTAACGTAAGATGTGAGCCGTAGCGCTCAGCGCCACCTGTGCGGGAGTGGGGAGGAGAGAGAGTCAGGGCCAGTGCTCATTCGCACATGTGCGTGAAAGAGCGCTTCAATCTCCCTGAGGCACGGGGCTGCCTCACGGAGCTTAAATTGCTATTCAAAATATTAAATACATGGTTTAAAAATTTATTTAAACATGTCCCCTCATGTGACTGTGTCACATGAGATGGGACATGTTTTAATAATTAGGAAAAATTTTACATTTTATTAATAAAAGATTTAGCAAACCTCATCTCGCTAGTTGATGAGGTTTCCTAAAAAATGTGAAGGCCGCTTGGCCTTTTCGCCTGTTCGTCAACCTTAAGGTTGGGCGGGGCAGCATTAACAATTACATTAATTACTTCCTTAATGGCTTTAATATATGTGGATGGGATGACAACCAAGTGGGCTGTTTGACTCAGGGTGGTGTCAAGCTTCTTAAGTATTAACTGTCAATTTTGTTTTTGTGACTGGAAAGCTGTTTCCAGTGAGGATCCACAGGACTCAGCGCTAGGTTGTTGTTTTTTGTAGTATATATATCAATGATTTGTACCTGAATGTAGGGGAAATGATAATGAAGTTTGTAGATGATTTAAAAATTGGTTGTGTGGTTCACATATCGGCGGGCGCGTAGCTGACTCTAGCGCGCTCCTGCCGAACGTAACATCACAACACAGCACGATGACGTCGGGACCCACGCCTGATGTCATCACGCATCATTTTACCTGTCAGCATGTCAGGCCCGCCCCCACACATCGACTAAAAAGTCCTGCCTCATAGGTCTTCTACCTGTACCTGTCTACCTGTCCTGTTATTTTCAATAGCATGTGGTCATGCACTCTTTGTTCCTCTACACTTCTCTGTATCCCACCATTTATTGAGCACTCTCTTGCTCTGTTTGCTCTCTCTAAATGCATTGCTTCACATTTCTTTGGATTGAACACCATTTGATACTTTTCTGTCCACCTGACCAGTCCTGATATCTTCCGGCAGTATACAGCTCTTTACCTCACAATCAACCACACAACCGATTTTTAAATCATCTACAAACTTCTTTATCATTTTCCCTACATTCAAGTCTAAATCATTGATATATATTCTACAAAAAGTGACGATCTTGTGCTGAGCCCTGTGGAACCTCACTGAAAACAGCCTTCCAGTCACAAAAACACAAATGACAATTAATACTTAAGAAGCTTGACACCATCCCAGACAAAGCAGCCCACTTGATTGGCACCCCATCCACATATATTCAGTTCCTCCACTACTGATGCACAGTGGCAGCAGTGTGTACCATCTACAAGATACACTGCAGGAACTCACCAAGGCTCCTTTGACAGCACCTTCCAAACCCATGATTACTATCATCTAGAAGGACAAGAACAGCAGACACATGGGAACACCACCACCTAGAAGTTCCCTTCCAAAGCACAATCCTGGCTTGGAAATATATTGCCATTCTTTCATTGTCACTGGGTCAAAATCCTGGAATTCCCTCCCTAACAGCACTGTGGGTGTACCTGCACCACAGGGACTGCAGCAGTTCAAGAGGGCAGTTCACCACCACCTTCTCAAGGGCAATTAGGAATAGGCAATAAATGCTGGCCCAGCTAGCGACACCCACATTCCGTGAATGAATAAAAAGGCAGTCAAAAAAAAAATGCTCCCTGTTACAGAGTCAGTTTTGGATCTAACTTGTCAGTTGCTCTTGGATCCCATGAGCTTTAACTTTTCTGACCAGTCTGCCATGGAGGACCTTAGCAAAAACCTTGCTAAGATCCACGATGACTTCATAAAACACACTATTTCAATGGCCCTCCTTGTTACCTCCTCAAAAAATGCAAACAAGATAGTCAGACACAACTTGCCCTTAACAAATTCATGCTGACTGTCCTCGATTAATCTGTGCCTCTCTAAATAGTGATTTATACTATCAGTCAGAATTTTTTCCCATCACTTTCCCATCGCCAAGGTTAGGCCACGTGGGTTGTAATTACTTGGTCTATCCCTTCCTCCATTTTCAAACAATGGTTCAACTTTGGCTGTCCTCCAATCCTCTGGCTCCACCTGTGGCCAAAGAGGTTGGAAAACGATGGCCGGAGTGCCTGCTATTCCCTTCCTTGCTACCCTTTGAGGCCTGGGATACATTTCATCCAGGTTTAGCAAGTTATCTACTTTCAAAGATGCTAAACACCTTAATATTTCCTCTCTCACTATGTTTATGCTATCAAAGATCTCACACTCCTCCTCCTTAGCTACTATGTCTACATCGTCCCCTCTTTTGTAAAGACAGGCACAAAGTGTTTGTTAAGAACCACGCATGCATCATACACCTCCACACCTGTTACCTTTCTGGTCTCTAATTAGCCCTACTCTTTCCTCAGTTATCCTCTTGCTCTTTACGTATTTATAAAACATCTTTGAATTTCCCCTGATTTTACTTGCCAATAATTTTGGTGCCCTCTCTGTGCTTTCCTAATTTCCTTTTTAATTTCACCTTCTATACTCCTCTAGGATTTCTGCAGACTTTGATATTCATCAGTGGGAGGGGGGAGGTGTGGGTCTCGATTTGTTTCTTTCTGAGAACATATTTGTTCTGAACCCTCTCTATCTCTTTGAATTCCTCCCACAGCTCTCACACCCATTTAGCTACATTATCTATTTCCAGTCTACTTTTGCTAAATCACCTTTCAACTTAGGAAAGTTGGCCTTTATCAAATTTAAAACATTTAACTCTTGGTCTGACTTTGTCCATTTACTTTGCTATGCTAAATCTAATTGGATTATGATGACTGTCACCAAAATGCTATCCACTAATACCTCCTTCCAAATGCCTCACTTCATTCTCCAAAGTTAAATTCAGAGTTATCCCTTCTCTTGTTGGGTTTGCTGCATATTGGCTAAAAATGTACTCCAGAAAGCATTTGGAGAACTCTACATCTTTCAAATTGAATTTATCTCAGTTAATATTGGGGTAGTTTAAATCCCCTGCAATAACTGCCCTACTGTTTCTGTAATTCTCAGCAACTTGTTTACATATTTTCTCAACTATCTCTGTCCAACTGTTTGGAGGTCTATAGTGTTACCCCCAAAAGTGTGATGTAATGCCCCATTGATGGGGCCTGAAGCATAAAAGGCAGCAACTGTGACTGATTCAGATCCAGTGGAGAGGTTTCCCTCCAGCCTGTTGGACTTTCCAGCCTCGATCGATCTTGTTAATTTCTGTATTGCTGTACAGGCCCGTGAGGGAACCTTCCTGCTGATGCACCCTTAATGTTTGGGGAACTTGAATAATATGTAAGGAGTTCGTCCAATGTGTAATTAAATGGAATAATGTGAAATGAACTGGACTAAACAGAGACTAAACTGAACTGGAATAGAACATATTGTTGTCACCCAGATCTCTGCCTATCTTTCCCAGATAGAATGTTTGAATTCCCCCAATCAGGTTTCCTCCCTTGTCACAGTGCCTAAATGGTTCTTATCAAATTCACATCCTACGTAATCCTGACAAATGTAAACTTTCTGTCCTCATCTTTCTCGACCGTCTCTCACATGATTGACCAAACCATCTCCACAGTTGTTCAACTGGGTAGGCTGCAATTACTTGATTCCGTTCTTATCTAATTGTAGCCAGAGACTCACTTGCAATAGCTTCTCTCCCCACCACACACTGTTACCACTAATGCCTCTCCAAGGATCTGTCCTTGGCCACCTATTTCCCATCTACATGTTGCTGCACAACATCATCCAAAAACATAGCGTTAGTCTCCGCACATACACTGAGGATTGACACCCAGCTGTACCTCACTACCATCTCTCTTGAGTTCTCCACTGTTGTTAAATTCTCACACTGCTTATCTGACATACTGGATGAGCAGAAATTTCCTCCAGTTAAGTATTGGGAAGACCAAAGCCATTGCCTTTATCGCTGTCATGAACTCCATTCTCTCACCACCAGAACCATCTCTCCCCCTGACAATTGCCTGAGGCTGATCCAGATTGTTCAGAAACATGGTGTCATATTTGACCCTGAGATGAGCTTCCAACTATATACCCATGCCATCTCTAAGATGGTCATTTTCCCCTCTGTAATGTTGCACAACTCCACCCCTACCTCAGCTCAAATGCTGCTGAAACTCTCATTCATGGCATTGTTATCTCTGGACTTAATTATTCCAATGCATTCCTGGGCAGTCCAAAGCTCTGCTGCCCATTCCACATCTCAAACCATGTTCCATTCACCCATCATCCTGTGCTCGCTGACCAACATTGATTCCCAGTTAAACAATGACTTGATTTTAAAATCCTCGCCTACGTTTTCAACTCCCTGAATGGTCTCCCTCCTCCCTATCTCCATCAGTTCCTCCAGCCCCACAATCCACTGAGATATCAGTGCTCCTCTAATTCTGGCCTCTTGAATATCTTCAATCTTAATCATCCCATCACTGGCAGTCTGAGCGCTAAGCCCTGAAATTCCACTCTCTCTCCTCCTTTAAGAAACTCTTTAAAAACAATCTCACTGACTATGTTTATGGTAAACTACCCTAATATCTCCTTATGTGGCTTGGTGTCATATTTTGTTTTATAACTTTCCTGTGAAGCATCTTTGGATGTTTTATTATGTAAAAAGTGGTAAATAAATATAAGTTGTTCTTGTCATATTGGAGAAGCTGGGCTAATGTGTGACAAACTGCAATGTTTGATAAACAGGATTAACAGGAGAACATTGTGACAATTTTTTGACAAACTGGAACAGTGGCCAGGATTTTATGGCCCCCCTCACCTGGTGGGATATTATGGTCCTGCCGAACTGAATGGAAATTTAAAGGGTTCGCCGCATTTGCCTGAGGGTAGACATGCCACGGTGGGGCCATAAAACCCTGGCCCATGTGTGAGAAACTGGATGAATGTATGTGGAACTTGGTTAACATGTACTGAACTAAACTAATGATCACATAGAACTCATTCAACATGAGGAATAGGCCTAATATGTACTGAGCCAGATTAAACATAGGAGCAGGAGTAGGCCAGTGGCAGGTAGTAGACACTCAAGCCTATTCCATCATCCAATGAAATCATGGTTGATCCGTAACATTTTCCCCTTTCCCTTGATACGTTTGGTTGACAAAAATCTATCAGTTTCAGATCTAAAATGCAGAATGGGTCCAACATCAACTGCCATTTGTGGAAGAGATCTGCAAATTTCTATCACACTTTGGGTGGAATCTTGGGCCATCTACAAGGCACAAATCAGGAGTGTGATGGAATACTTTCCACTTGCTTGGATGAGTGCAGCTCCCACAACACTCGAAAATCTCAATACCATCCAGGACAGAGCAGCCCAACTGATTGGCATTCCATCCACCAACTAAAATATTCACTCGCTCCACCACCACCATAGCTGCAGAATGTTCCATCCACAAGATGCAATGCAGCAGCTCACCAAGGCTCCTTCGACAGCACCTTCCAAATCCATGATCTTCACCACCTTGGAGAACAGGACATCAGGTGCAAGGGAACACCACCATCAGCAGATTTCCGTCTATGTCACAAACCATCCTGACTTGGAACTATATCACCGTTCCTTCACTGTCACTGAGTCAAAATCACAGAATCATAGAATGGTTACAGCACAGGAAGCCATTCAACCCACTATGCCTCTTCTGCCTCTCCAGTGGAGCAATTTGCCTAGTGCCACTCCCCTGCCTTTTCCCCATAGCCCTGCTCATTCTTTCTTTTCCGATAATAATCCAATTTTCTCTTGAATGCCTCGATTGAGCCTGCCTCCACTGCTCTCCACCTAACCACTCGCTGCCTGAAAAAGATATTCCTCATGCCACCATTGTTTCTCTTGGCAGTTACCCCAAACCTATGCCCTCTGATTCTCGATCTTTCCACCAATGGGAACAGTTTCTCCTTATCTAATCTGTCAGACCCCTTATGATTTTGACTACTTCTATCATATCTCCTCTAATTCTTCTCTTCCGCAAGGAAAACAGTCCCAACTTCCCCAAATCTCTCTACTGAAGTTCCTCATCTCTGAAACCATTTTTGGGAATCTTTTCTGCACTCTAATGCCTTCGTATCCTTATTAAAGTGTGGTTTTAACCAGAACTGGATGCATTACTCCATTTGAGGGAAAACCTCAAACTTGAGTGTTCAAAACAAGTTTAACATGACTTCCTTTAAGTTATAACATAATTTATAACATTTTTATAACATGACTTCCTTGTTTTTGTACTCTATGCCTCTATTAATAAAGCCTAGGATACTGTATGTTTTATTAACCACTCTCCCAACCTGCCCTGCACCTTCAATGATTTATGTACATATGTACCCAGGTTCCTCTGCTCTTGCATCCCCTAGAATTGTCCCCTTTATTTTATACTTCCTCCCTGCATTCTTCTTACCAAAGTGAACCATTTCACACTCATTTGCCTTAAATTTCATTTGCTGGACACTGGAACTCCCTTCCTAACAGCACTGTGGGTGTATCTGTACCAGATAGGCTGCAGTGGTTCAAGATGGTGGCTCATGACCAACTTCTCAAGGCCAATTATGGATGGGAAATAAATTCTGTCTTTTTGGGCATGCCCAAACCCCTTGAATAAATAAAAAATGACCACACCCAACTCTACCCCACCACCACCTCTCTCAACCCTTCCACTGTCTCAAAACGTGTGAGCAACTGGACTTTTGAGGAATTGGATGAGGGTGTGATGGAACTGGACTAATGTGTGATTAACCGGATTAATAGTGATTAAACTGGGCTAATATTATTGATTTGTGACAAAGTTCACAGGAAGGAGATTTCCGTCGTTGGGTGGGCTTGGCGGGGGGCAGCCAGGAAGCAGAGCGGTCTCAGGGAGATGAACGTTTTTCAAAATAAAAAAATAAAGATTTAAAAAATGCTATAAAACACGTCCCCGCTCGTGTGGCTCTGTCACGTGAGCAGGGACATGTTATTAATCACATTTTTTAATTTTAATTTTATTTTTATTTGCTGTTGGAAACCTCATCCCGTCCGTGGTTGAGGTTTCCTAAAAATGCAAAGGCCGCTTTGGCCTTTTCACCTGCCCGCCAACCGTAAGTTTGGATGGGCAGTGAAAAATTTCTTTCAATTACCTTTTTAATGGCCTTAATTAGGCCTTTTAATTGTTGGCAGGTGTGCTGCTGACTCCAGCGAGTGTGTGATAACAGCCGGATGCTCGCCCGATGTCATCGTGCGTCATTTTACACTCAATCAGGTCAGTGCCCGCCCGCTCACTGAGTTAAAAATTCTCTCCCATAATCCCACCTTTGCCCTGTGTCCCCTAGTGCATTTGGTTAACAAAAAATCTATCAATCCCACCTTTAAAATTAACAACTGATCTTGCATTAACTGCCATTTGTGGGAGAGTTCCAATCTTTAACAACCTTTATATGAATAAGTGCTTCCTAATTTCACTTCTGATTCTGATTTTTTGACAATGCCCCCAGCCCTAGTCTCCCAATTAGCGGAAATAGTTTTTCCCAATGTGCCCTATCTGTTTCCCTTAAAATCTTGAAAAATAGGGGGGAGGCAGTGGCTTCAGCGAGGTAGTATTGGCATCAGACCTAGTAATCTAGAGACTCAGGGTATTTCTCTGGGGACCTGGATTGAAATCCTACCACAGCAGATGGTGGAATATGAATTCAATAAAAATCTGAAATTGAAAGTCAAATGGTGACCATGAAACCATTGTCATAAAAACACATCTGCTTCACTAACGTCCTTTAGGGAAGGTAATCTACCATCCTTACCTTGTTGGGCTTACATGTGACTCCAGACCCCACAGCAACGTGGTTCACTCTTAACTGTCAATGTATCAGTAATTACACTGTGCAGCAATTACACTGTTAAAGACAATTGCTAGTTAAAACAGGTGATGGACATTAGTTCTCCCATAAAAACAGTATAAATAGGTACAGCTGGAACGCCCTGGTGTGGAAGGGATGAGGAAGCTGTTGCACTGAAGAACTGGCTTAAGAATAGACCAACTTGTAGCAAAAGAATAGCTTTGCACTCATTGTTCCATAAGAAGCACTTATTGTAACTCTTTCGAGTACAAACACGTTTCCATCTGTTTTTCAGATGAATTTACATTGTTTCATAGTTTGCCATTGTGAGATTTGAATTCTTGATCTTGGGGTTGCAAGCCCAGTACCATAACCACAAGCCACTTCTATCAAACTGCTAAAAACAAGTCTAAGGAATGAAACTGGGTGGACCACCCAGCATTGACCTAGGCACTGGAAACGACAAGGGCAGACGTTGTCAATCCTGCAAAGTCCTTCTGAGGGCTTGCGCCAAAATTGGGAGAGCTATCGCACGGACCAGTCAAGCCTGACATAGTCATACTCAGGGAATCATTCTTGACAGGCAATGTCTCAGACATCACCATTATCTTCCCTGGGTCTTCACTGCTCTTGGGACAGGACATAGAGGTGGCAGCACAGTGGTATACGTCAGGAGGGAGTTGCCCTGGGAGTCCTCAACATTGACTCCGGACCCCATGAAGTATCATGGCATTAGGTCAAACATGGGCTGATTACCATGTACCGCCCTCCCTCAGCTGATGAATCAGTGCTCCTCCATGTTGAACACCACTTGGAGGAAGCACTGAGGGTGGCAAGGATGCAGAACGTACTCTGGGTGTGGGGACTTCAATGTCCATCACCAAGAGTGGCTCGGCATCACCAGTACAAAGCAAGCTGGCCAAGTCCGAAATGACATAGCTGCTAGATTGGGTCAGCGGCAGGTAGTGAAGGAACAAACAAGAGGGAAAAACATACTTGACCTCATCCTCACCAACCTGCCTGTCGCAGATGTATCTGTCCATGACAGTATTGGTAGGAGTGACCACCACACAGTCATTGTAGAAAGGAAATCCTGCCTTAAGATTGAAGATACCCTCCATCGTGTTGTGTGGAACTATTGCCATGCTAAATGGGATAAATTTCAAACAGATCTAGCAACTCAAGACGGGCATCCATGAGGCGCTATGAGCCATCAGTAGTAGCAGAATTGTTCTCAACCACAATCTGTAACCTCATGGTCCAGCATATCCTTCACTCTACCATTACCACCAAACCAAGGGATCAAGACTGGTTCAATAAAGAGTGCAGGAGGACATGCCAGGAACAGCACCAGGCATAGCTAAAAATGAGGTGTCAACCTGGTGAAGCTACAACGTTGGACAACTTGCATTCCAAACAGCTTAAGCAGCAAGTGATAGACAGAGCTAAACGATCCCACAACTAACGGATCAGATTTAAGCTCTGCAGTCCTGCCACATCCAGTCGTGAATGGTGGTGGATAATTAAACAACTCACTGGAGGAGGAGGCTCCACAAATATCCCCATTCTCAATGATGGGGGAGCCCAGCACTTCAGTGCAAAAGTTAAGGCTGAAGAATTTGCAACAATCTTCAGCCAGGAGTGCTGAGTGGATGATCCACCTTGGCCTCCTCTGGAGGTCCCCAGCATCACAGATGCCAGTCTTCAGCCAATTCAATACACTTCATGTGATATCAAGAAATTGCTGAAGGTACTAGATACTGCAAAAGCTAGGGGCCCTAACATTATTTTGGCAGTAGTGCTGAAGACTTGTGCTCCAGAACATGCCATGCCCATAACCAAGCTGTTCCAGTACAGTTACAACACTGGCACCTACCCGGCATTGTGGAAAATTGCCTAGTTATGTCCTTTACACAAAAAGCAGGACAAATCCAAACCAGCCAATTACTGCCCCATCCATCTAGTCTTGATCATCAGTATAGGGATGGAGGGGGTCATCAACACTGCCATCAAGCAGTATTTGCTTAGAACTGATGCTTGGTTTGTGTTCTGTTAGGGCCATTCAGCTTCTGACCTCATTACAGGCTTGGTTCGAAGATGGACATAAGAGCTGAACCACAGAGGTGAGGTGAGAGTGACTGCCCTTGACATCAAGGTAGCGTTTGACTGAATATCGCATCAGGGAGCTCTAGCAAAACTGCAGTCAATGGGAATTAGGGGGAAATCTCTCTGCTGGTTGGAGTCATACCTAGCACAAAGGTTGTGGTTGTTGGAGGTCAGTCATCTCAGTTCCAGGGCATCACTGCAGGAGTTCCTCAAGGTAGTGTCCTGGGCCCAACCACCTTCAGCTGCTTCATCAATGACCTTCCTTCCATCATAAGGTCAGAATGGGGATGTTCGCTGATGATTGCACAATGTTCAGCACCATTCATGACTCCTCAGACACTAAAGAAGTCCATGTCCAAATGCAGCAAGACCTGGACAATATCCAGGCTTGGGCTGACACGTGGCAAGTAACATTCACGCCACACAAATGTCAGGCAATGACCATCTCCCACAAGAGAGAATCCAACCATCGTCCCTTCGCATTCAATGTCATAGCCATCACTGAATCCCCCACTACCAACATCCTGGGGGTTACCATTGATCAGAAACTAAACTGGACTAGCCATATAAATACTGTGGCTACAAGAGCAAGTCAGAAGCTAGGAATCCTGTGGTGAGTAACTCACCTCCTGATTCCCCAAAGCTTGTCCAGCATCTACAAGTCACAAGCCAGGAGTTTGATTACTCCCCACTTGCCTGGATGAGTGCAGCTCCAACAACACTCAAGAAGCTGGACACCATCCTGGACAAAGCAGCCTGCTTGACTGCACCCCATCCACAAACATTCACTCCTTCCATCATTGAAGAACAATAGCAGCGGTGTGTACCTTCTACAAGATGCACTGCAGAAACTCACCAAGGCTCCTTAGACAGCACCTTCCAAACCCACAACCACTACCATCTAGAAGAACAAGGACATCAAACACATGGGAACGCCACTAACTGGGAGTTCCCCTCCAAGTCACTCACTGTCCTGACTTGGAAATATATCGCTGTTCCTTCACTGTCGTTGGGTCAAAACCCTGGAACTCCCTTCCTAACAGCACTGTGGGTGTACCTACACCACATGGACTGCAGCGGTACAAGAAGGCAGCTCACCATCACCTTCTCAAGGGTAATTACGGGTAGATAATAAATGCTGGCCTAGCCAGCAATGCCCACATCCCATAAATGAATAAAAAATACTCTGATCAAATCACTCTTTAACCTTCTAAATTTCAGGGAATACAACCTTTGTTTGTTTAGCTTCTCCTTGTATTTTGATCCTTGAGTCCAGGTATCGTTCTGGTAAATCTACACTGTACTCCCTCCAAGGCCAATGGAACTTTCTTACCGTGTGGTGCGCAGAACTACTCACAGTAACTTCAGGTGCGGGCAAAACTTGCTAGTATTGCAATCCTCTCGAAGTACATGTCAGTATACCATTAACCTTTTTGTTGATTTTCTGTACCACTTCATAACGATTTAATAATCTTTGTATCTGGACTTCCCGATGTTCTTTAAATTTTCACTGTTTCTAGCTTTTCGGTTTTTGGAAAGTATTCTGTTCTGCCTATTTTAGTCCAAAGTGGATGACCTTACATTTACTTACATTGAAATCCACTTGCCACATTTTTACCCATTCACTTAATCTTTCAATATCTCTTTACAATTTTTGCTTCCATCTACATTGCTCACAATGCCACCTGTCTCTGTCTCATTGACATATTTGAATATGAGTCTTTCTATCCCATTATCTTAATCATTAATGAATACAGTGAGCAGTCCAACACAGATCCTTGATACATTCTGCCTATTAGAGTACCTGCTCATTACCTCTACTCCCTGTATCCTGTCACTCAGCCAATTTCCTAACCAGATCAAAAATTTCCCTTCAATTCTATGGGCTTCAACTCTGGCTAACAGTTTCTTATGAGGGACTTTATTAAATGCCTTCTGGAAGTCCATATAAGTGCCAGTGATAGCCATGTTTCTGTCCACTTCTTTAGTCACCTCTTCAACAAATTCAATTGGGTTCGTCAGGCAAGATCGTTCTCTGATCTACTGAAAATTTTCAAGGTGTTCAGTCTCCCTTCCTTTAATTACAGACTCTAGTAATTCCTCAACAGTGGAAGTTATGCTAACCAGTCTATAATTCCTTGGTTTCCCATTATCATCTCTCTTAAATAGTGGAATGATATGTGCAATTTACGAACTTAAGGGAACACTCCCCAAATGAGAGAACTTTGCAAGATTATAGTTGTGGCACCTGGAATGTTCCCACCTCTTTCTTTTCAAACCATGGGATGGAAACCATCTGGTTCTAGGGAGTTGTCACTCTTTATTGACACCAATTTTGCCATTACTGTTATCTTGCTCACGTTAATTTTGTTGGGTGCCTGTCCTTTCTGAGGTACATCCAGCATGCTGGCCCCTTACTCTACTGTAAATAGTGAAGCAAACTTGTTATTCAGCATCTCCACCATTTCCTTATTTTACTTGGAATTATTACCATTATGAGTTTTTAAAGGGCCCACGTTACTCCTGCCCACCCACTTTTCCCTAACATTATTTTAAAAATCTTTTGTGTTGATTTTAACATCCCTTGAAAGTTTCTTTTCATGTCCTCTTTTTATAGCCCTTTTATTTATATATTTTTATTTTATAGTCCTTACCAGCTGCTTGGTCACCTTTAGCTGGTTTTTGTATCTTTCCAATTCACCAGGATCTGTGCTTTTCTAAATGGAGGCAGCCGAAGGGGAAGGCCTCATGGGCCAAAGAAGGGGCCGTGGGCAGGGAAGGCCCCAACGACCTCCCCGAGAGGTTTCTCCTCCAGCTCTCAGCGCCTGTGAATTTTTCCACGTTTTTTCCTTCCCATCTGTCTAACCGCTGAGGCCTCCTATATTCCTCAGGAAAGCCCACCCCTCCCAATGATGCCAGCACTGTGGTTGGGCCTGCAGCATTGAGACCCTTTCATTGGGTAACAGGCCCATAGGCAGCTGCTCATGGTAATACTGCAGAGCGGGTTCTTCTGCTGGCAAGTTTGGCCTCGGACCCACTTTTCATCCCAATGTCGGGGTCCCCACACACCTGATAAAATTCAGCCTTCAGCCATTTCTTGTTTCTCTCTTTGAAGCAGCACTTTGAATTCCTTCATAGTATGATCCCTAACAGACAAGCACTCACACATCGTCAGGATGGTAACTAAATCTATTTCATCACCCATGACGAAATCTAATATGATATATCTCCTTCTTGGTCCTAGAGCAGAAAGCTATGCTGAACACAGTCAAGAAATTCATCACCTTTCTGGCATGTGCTAGTCTGCTTATGCCAAATGATGTGAAAGTTAAAATCTCTGATTGAAGCCATTCTGCCTTTATTACATGCTTCTCTAATGTTAGCATTTATACAAGCTAGCATTTCAAGGAGGACCTGTACACAACATTGTTTCTATTTCTTAATTCTATCCATGAAGCCTCCACTGCCTGCTTACCTCTATGATATCCTCTCTTATCATCAAAGTGATTTTGTCTTTAATCATTAAGGCTACTGCTTCCCGTTTACCACTTCCTCTAACTTTCCACTTGAGCGTATAACCTGGTTATATTTACTTCTAATCCTGACTGTCTTGCAGTCTCCATACTTTCCTATCACTCAGACCCTCCAAGTTGAAATGACTACATCAGTGCATTCGATTTATTCCTTAAATGCCACGGGGAGAATTTTCTCCTCGTCAGGCGGGCCGATCGGGAGCGGGTGCAGGCGGGCATGGAGCCAATCACTGCCCGCGATCGGCTGCGCGCCGCCATTTTACATGGGTGGGCCAGCTGAGGCCTGCCCGGTATTACGCACGCCTGGTAGTGCTCAGCGCTACCTGTGCGGGCGGGGGGAGGAGGGAGAGTCGGGGCCTGTGCTCTTTCGTGCACGCGCGTGAGAGAGCTCAGAAATCTCCTTGAGACACAGAGCTAACTCAGGGAGATTAAGTTGAATTTGAAACTTCAAAATAAAAAAAATTAAAAATCACTTACGCATGTCCCCTCAAGTAACAGTGTCACAAGAGCTGGGACATGTTTATCTAATGTTTAATAAATATTTATTAATTTACTAAACCCTTCATGAAACTTCATCCCGTCCATGGATGAGGTTTCATGAAAAATGCAAAGGCCGCCTGGGCTCTTCACCTGCCCCCCGACAACCTTAATGTTGGACCAGCAGCCCTGGCAAATTGGTTAATTAGTTTATTAATGGCTTTAACAGACCTTTGACAGTTTGGCAGGTGCGCAGCCGACTCCAGTGATCCTGACGAATGAAAGATCGGATTGACGCGCAGTGACGTCGGGAACAACGCCCAGCATCACCACACATCATTTTACACATCGGCAAGCGGGGCCCCCGGATGCTGAATAGAAAATTCTGCCCCATGTGTTTGTATAAAGAACACTTATTTGGGCCATGCACCCTAACCCAGTCCTTCTGCTTTAATATGTTTCTCACGCTTCCTATTTCTCTCCCCTTGTTTAATCATTTTACATCTTTTACATCTTTTAGTTTACCTAAAGCACAATTTATGACTGTTACCCTGCTCCTTTCTCTTTCCTTTCTTTTTGAACTATTATTAATATTGCCTTTTCCACCTGAGCCCTCCCCACCATTTCCTGGTTGAAAGACTTTGTGAGCGCCCTGTTTAGCTTTTCTACTAGGAGCCCGGTTCAGGTGGAGCCAGTCCCAGAGGTATACGTCCTTCCTGTCCCAAAACTGGTTCCAGTGTCCTCTCAAGTGGAACCCTTCTTGTCACACCATTCCTCTGATGCAAGTTCAACTCCCTAATCTGTTTATCACTATGCCAATTTGTATGTGAGTTGGGTAATAATCCAGAAATTCTAACCCTCAAGATCTGGTCCGTTAACTTACCTCCTAGTTCCTGGTACTCTCCAAACTGTACCTCTTGCCCTATGTTGTTGACCCCAATATGGATCACAATGACTGGATTGTCCATCTTCCTCTCCAATGTTTTTTCAAGCTCGTTCAAGATGTTCCTAACCCTGGCATCAGTAGGCAACAAATCATGTGAGGCTCTCAACCATACTAATGAAGGATGCTATTTGTCCCACTAATTATTCCCTCTAACCATCATGTAACACTTCCCTTCCCCTCCCCGCTTTGGACAGCGGCATGCTCAAAAGGTGCTATGGACCACATTCTGGATTGCCTTTCTGACAGTCGGTATCCTTTTCCATACAGGTAGCAAGTACATTGTACTTGTTGGATAGGATCAGCTCCTGTGGTGCCTCATTCTCTATCTCACCCGGGTTTCCCTAATTTTGTACACTTGCAGCCACACAAACCCCAGTCTGAACCTGCAGCACTCTATGAGATATGATATGCCTGATGCAAACTGTTCAAATACAGCTCCCCCCTCCCTTATGCGTCTGAGTGTCTCCAACTCACAATCCAGCTCAGTGATTCTGAGCTGGAGAGATTCGTGATCAAGACGTTTACTTGCAGGCATATTCCCTTGGGGCAGTCTCACTGTGCACAAGCTCCTACATTCTTGCAGTCCAGACACACAGCCTGTTCTTCCAAATCTTACTCTATTTTTTATATTGTTTATTAATTTTTTAGTCTGTTGTAAACTTTTTCTCTTTTTTACACACAAACACGCATTAAGAGAATAAACTAATTATTGCCTTCGCTTCCACTACAGGGGTAAACGTAATTGGAGATTTAAAAAACAATGAAAAATAGCACGTCCTGCACCAAAATCTCACTTGCAGCAAATTTCTAACTTTAGTACTTGGTTAGCGATGCTCTCAGTTCTGTGATCGCTCTGTACTCTGCGCTATCCAATGTGTGAGGGTCTGCGCTTATGTGAGTTGGAATAGAATTTCAAGTTCAGTTTGAGAGTGAGAAACTTGAGTCCCACACTAGTGTTCTGGATTTAAGCAAAGGTAACTACATAGGTATGAGGGCAGATTTGGCCCTAGTGGACTGGGCAGGAAGACTACAAGGCAGGACAGCTGATGAACAGTGGCAGATATTTAAGGAGATATTCAATTCCTCCCAAGTTAAATATATCCCAATTAGGAAGAAAGATGGTAAGAGGGTGAAAAAGCATCCATGGCTAAGCAAGGAAATTAAAGATAACTTAAAGGCAAAAACTAAGGCATACCAAATTGCAAAGGTCAGTGGCAGGCTGGAAGATTGGAAACTTTTAAAGGTCAACTAAAAAAATAATAAAAAGTGCAAAGGTAAATTATGAAAGAAAACTAGCGCAAAATGTAAAAACTGATAGCAAAAGCTTCTACAAGTATATAAAGGGACGAGACAGGGGAATTAATAGTGGAGAACGCAGAAATGGCAGAGACGCCTAATCAATATTTTGCCTCAGTTTTCACAGTGGAGGACACTAGTATCACCCCAATAGTAACAGGTACTGCAGAGGGTATAGAGAAGGAGGAACTTAGAACAATCACCATCACTAGAGAAAAAGTACTGCGCAAACAATTGGGATTAAAGGGTGACAAGTCCCCAGGACCCGATGACCTACATCCCAGGGTCTTAAAGGAAGTGGCAGCGGAGATAGTGGATGCATTGGCTATAATATTCCAAAATTCCCTGGATTCTGGAAAGGTTCCAGTGGATTGGAAAATGCTAATATAACGCCCTTATTCAAAAAGGGGGGAGGCAGAAAGTAGGAAACTATAGACCAGTTAGTTTAACGTTTGTCATTGGGAAATTGTTGGAATCCATTATTAAGGAAGTAGTAATGAGGCATTTGGAAAGTCAAAATGCAATCCATCAGAGTCAGCATGGTTTTATGAAGAGTAAATCATGTTTGACTAATTTGTTAGAGTTCTTTGAAGATGTGACAAGCAAAGTGGATAATGGGGATCCTGTAGATGTAGTATATCTGGACTTCCAGAAGGCCTTTGATAAGGTGCCGCACAAAAGATTAATACACACGGAGTTAGGAGTAATATATTAGCTTGGATCGAGGATTGGCTAACCAACAGAAAGCAGAGAGTCGGGATAAATGAGTCTTTTTCTGGATGGCAAGCTGTAACTAGTGGGGCGCCACAGGGTTCAGACCTTGGGCCCCAACTATTTACAATCTATATTAATGACTTGGATTCAGGGATAGAAGGTACTACAGCTAAATTTACAGATGACACCAAAATAGGTGGGAAAGCAAGTTGCAAAGAAGAAATAAGAAATTTACAAATGGATATGGACAGGTTAGGTGAATGGGCCAAAATTTGGCAGATGAAGTTTAACGTGGATAAGTGTGAGGTTATCCATTTTGGTCAGAAGAATAAAAATGCGACTTACTATTTAAATGGAGAGAAACTTCAGAATGCTTCAGTGCGGAGGGAACTGGGTGTCCTGGTGCATGAATCACTGAAAGCTAGTATGCTGGTACAGCAGGTAATAAGGAAGGCAAATGGAATTTTGGCATTTATTGCTAATGGAATAGAGTATAAAAATGGGGAAGTCTTGTTGCAACTGTACAAAGCATTGGTGAGACCACACCTGGAGTACTGTGCACAGTTTTGGTCCCCTTACTTGAGGAAGGATGTAGTTGCACTGGAGGTGGTTCAGAGGAGGATCACTAGATGGATTCCAGAGATGCGGGGCTTGTCTTATGAGGAGAGATTGAGCAGTTTAGGCCTATACTCGCTAGAGTTTAGAAGGATGAGAGGGGATCTAATTGAGGTATATAAGATGCTAAAGGGGTTAGACAAAGTAGACGTGGAGTGGATGTTTCCCCTTGTGGGGCATTCTAGAACAAGAGGCCATAGTTTTAGGCTGAGGGGTGGTAGATTTAACTCAGAGATGAGGAGGAATTACTTTTCTCAAAGGGTCATGAATCTGTGGAACTTACTACCTCAGAGTGCAGTGGATGCCGGGACACTGAATAAATTTAAGGAGGAGATAGACAGATTTTTAATTAGTAACGGGTTGAAAGGTTATGGGGAGAGGGCAGGAAATTGGAGTTGAGGCTGAAATGAGATCAGCCATGATCGTAATGAATGGCAGGGCAGACTCGAGGGGCTGAATTGCCTACTCCTGCTCCTAGTTCTTATGTTCTTATGAACTGGGCTAATGCGTAAAAGCTGTTCTAACATGGGAGGGAATTTTCTCCTCTGCCTGCCACCATATCAAAACAGATTATTTCAAAGTCACAAATCTAAAATCACAGTGTTAATTCCCTCGTGTGCACTGACCACACCTCTTTTATCTGACCACCATTTCTCACAAGCTAAGTATGAGACGGGCTGTGTGATCATTTTGATTAATGTATGGCAAACTGGATTAACCTATGCCAGAAAGGTCTAAAGCGTGACAAACTGGACTAATATGTGATTGGAACTGACCTAACGTGTGATGGAGCTGGAGGAATGTTTGCGGAATTGGATGAGTCTGTGAAGGAATGGGACAAATTTGTGGAAGAATGGAACAACACATGAGGTGGTGGAGTTTCCCTGCTCTCTTTCTAAACTGGAAAATTTCATCAATTTTGCTTCAAATTTCCATCCTTCCCTCACCTTCATATGGTCAAACTCAGGTTCATCCCTTCCCTTCTTTTGGATCCTAGTCACTAGTTTAATTGGATTAATGGATCTGTGTTGCACGCTTGTTTCGGGAATAGGCAGAGTAGATCAGCAGACGGTTCTAATGTAGAACACATTCTATTTATTTACAAAGGAACTCAGCAGCTACACTTGTGTATTTACAACTGAAACTCTGTCTCTACATTACAGATTCTTACTCTGGACTACTCACTACCAACTACAGACTACTGAGGTCGCCCGCGCTACTCTGTCATTGGATAATAAGATCATATGATCTTCTATTATAACACTTTTCTTAAAGGTATATTACACATCAGATTACCACATCCCTCCCCTTTTACTCAAGAAATATATTTTACAGTTACAGTTACAATTCTTCTCAAAATATCAAATTATTTACAAAGATAAGTAATTTACAAATTCAGTCTTTCTGAGGGGTTTTGTTACCCGTGTAAAACGTCTCAGCTTTACAGCTTCAGATGTTTAGTCAGGAACCTGCATTTTTGGTATTGTCCAAACACAAGGGGTAAATTTTTAGCTCGTCAGGTGGGCACGCGCCTGACCCACTTGAGCATAAAATGATGCATGTTGATGTCAGGCGAGCATCCCAACATCAACGCAGTCACGCGATATTTCGTTCAGTGGGGGCGCTGCCGATTCTGGCACATGCTCACCGACAATTAAAAGGCCTAATAAGATAATTAAATTATCAATTAAGTTGAATTTCTCGCTGCCCGTCCAACATTACGGTTGGCGGACAGACAAAAAGGCCAAGCAGCCTTTGCACTTTTTAGGAAACCTCATCCACAGGTGGGATGAGGTTTCCCAAAGCAAATAAAAATAAAACAAAAATTTTAAAACTTAATTATTAACATGTCCCTGCTCATGTGACAGAGTCACATGAGGGGACACGTTTCATTACATTTTTATTTTCTTTATTTCTTTACACAGCCTCATCTCCCTGAGGCAGCTCTGTGCCTGAAGGAGATTATGAAGCGAACACTTGTTGCGGAGATTGCACTCGCCCAGCTAGCACTCCTCCACGCCACCTGCTCAGGCAGCACTGAGCGCTGCCGCTCACGTCTCACGCTGGGCGGGCCTTAATTGGCCTGCCAGTGTGAAATCGTGGCTCGGCCCCAATCGCGGACAGCGGTCGGCTTTCAGACTCCCCCCGCCTGCCCTTGCTGAGCCCACCTGACATGGGTGAAATTCTGCCCCAGGTTCTTTGGTGTGCACCTGCAAACCTGTTTCCTCAATTCCTGCCGGTACAGTCGATCCTTCAAACACATCTGTACTCAGTTGAGTCCTTTCAACAGAGATATTGACACAGTCGTGAAGACTGGAAGAATCATTTCCTGATACTTTGTTTCCTCCTTATATGATCCACATGTCTCCGTATGATTCAGCCTTCTACTGTCACATGGTAGGAAAGAGGTCTAGTGACTGCACTTATTTCACCTGATAACCACTTGGGTCCTTCACCAAAATTTTGCACATATACCGTCTCTCCTACGGTAAACTTTCTGTCACGGCTATGCCAATCATACAATTTTCTGACTTCCCTGACTCCTTTCCACTTTCCCCCTTAAATTTGGTGTAACTAAGCTCAATCGCATTCTGAAACAGCGATTCATCAATAATTCCACAGGTGTGACACTTGTCATGTGAGGGGTAGATCTGTAATGAAAAACAAAATGTGCTAACTTAGTCATTATGGAGTTTCCACTTATTTTCTTCATACCATTCACAGACTACTAGAAGTGGTTGTATCTGATAATGGCATGGAGCTGTTGAAGGTAACTTTTGCACTTGCTGACACTGCACACAATTCATCACTAAGCTCTCTATTTCTCCATCTATCCCAGGGTACCATAGATAGCTGTGTGCTATGGTCTTCATTCGGGAAATTCCTGGATGTGCACTATGTAGTTCAAATAACAATGGCTTTCTTCCCTTTGGGGGAACAATCACTCATGTTCCCCACAATAAGATACCATCCTGGCTGGTTATTTCATATCTTCTGTGAAAATATGGTTTCATTTCATCAGATTCCTGTTCTTGTGACCAACTGAGGAACTTGTTCTCGTAATTTGGATAAGACTGGGTCTCGACTTGTCCAATCTCTGATCTGTCTCGTACATACTGGTGATGAATCTAAGAAGTTCAATAATAAAATGAGTTCTTGAGGAACTGGAACATTCTCATCATTTTCTTTCAAAGGCAAATGACTCAGTGCATTGCCATTTGCAATCTGATTTCCAGCCTGTGGATGAAAGTATACTCATACGCTGCCAGGATCAATGAGGCTATGGGTGGTATAGCCTTGTCCTCGTTGAACAATCCTAGCAAAGGCTTATGCTCTGAAACGATAGTAAAATGATGTCCATGTACGTACTGGTGAAATTTCTTGATGCCAAAGATGATTGACGAGCCACCCTTTTCTATCTGTGAGTATCCCTTTTCCACTGTGTTGAGCGTTCTTGATACATATTCAATAGGTCGTTCTGAGCCATTGTCCACTGCATGGGACAGCACTGGCCCCACTCCATAAGGAGATGTGTCACATGTCAGAACTAACTCTTTTCTTTAGTCAAAGTGTACTAAAAGGGTAGATGAATGCAAAAGCTGTTTCACTTCTGTGAAAGCTTCTTCCTATCGTGTTTTCCAAGAACAATGTTGTTTTTCCTTGAGTGGGTAATACAGGGGTACCAATTCTATCGACACATTAGGCAAAAAGCATCCATAGTAATTGATCATCCCCAAGAATGATTTGAGCTCAGAGATGTTCCTTGGTACTGGTGCCTCTCTAATGGCTTTCACTTTTTCTTCAACTGGATGGAGGCCCTGTGAATCTACTCTGTGACCTAAATAGATTATCTCCCTCTCTTGGAACGTGCACTTTTCTTTTTTTAAATGCACTCCCATCTCTGAAAAACACTTCAAAACTTCTTCCAAGTTTGCCAAATGCTCCTTTTCAGTGAGTCCTGCATGTCACTGGAAAGTCATCTAAATAAATTACAACATGAGGTAGCCCCTGCAGTAAACTTTCCATTGTTCTCTAGAATATGGTGCATGCTGATGATACACCAAAAGGCAAATGGGTATATTGGTACAACCCTTTGTGTTTCCACAAGTTTGAACCGTTTGGTCAGGATTAAGTACGGTGGCTATTGGTGCTGCCCATTCTGAGGACTGCACAGGTCATGTCACTCCCAGTTTCTCTACTCTTTCCAATTCGGCATCTACCTTTTCCCACACTGCGTAAGGTACTGGTCTTGCCTTCATAGATCAGGGAGTAGAGTCTGGATCCACATGAATTTTTGCTTGTTGCCCTTGGATCTTCCTGAATTCATCTTGGAAAACTGAGGCATATTTTTGTAGTAGCTCAGGTAATTCAGTGGCTCTCAGTTGGAAGGTCTCAGCCCAATCCAATGTAATTTCTTTCAACCAGTTTCATCCAAGGAGGTTTGGCCCCTCACCTGCTACCACCATCAAGGGTAATTTTACTGATTGACTTCTGTACTGTACAGTAACCCTGCTTAAGCCTTTGATTTTGATGTCTTATCCCGTGTAAGCTTTCAATTTGGCATCTAAATTTAAATTACATTCCCCATGACTCAGATATTTAAAAGTATGCTCACCTATCACCGTAGAGGAAGCTCCTATATCCACCTCCATTCTGGTAAGCCTATTATTCACTCTCACAATTACATAAATTGGTTCTGTTCTTCCTACTTTTAAATGGTACAGTGAATAAATATCAGAATCTATTACTTCAGGCTCTTCTATGTTATGAATCTGAGGGGGATTTTTCTTTTGATTGAAAGTCTGCCTGATTCTATCATTGCAATGTCTAATCAGCTGTCCGTATCAATGACAGTAAAAACATTCGTTTTTTTAAACTTAGATTCATTACAAGGTTGTCTGCTTCCACCTCTGTTACCATTGTTCCATATTTTCGCTGCTAAGTCATTTATTTTTATTTGTCTGAAAGCTGTGGCTGCTTCCCGTTTCTCATCTGAGCTGTACATTTTTGCGCCCTTTTAGGCTGAGACTCCCTGCCCAATGTGGAGGACGGAGCCATTTTGCGCTCCCTGTATGGCTTTCGAGTCTCTTACTGCCATAGCCATGGCCAGTGCTATTTCCTGCACCTTCTGAAAACCTAAATTTGTTTCAGGCTGTAATCTCTTCTGAATCGAATCTTCATTTACACCGCACACCAAACGATCTCTAAGCATTTCATTTATAGATGTACCAAACTCGCAACATTCTGTTAACTGTTTCAGACTTGCCACATAACAAGCAACTGTCTCCCCTGGGGTTCTATTTCTTGAAATAAATTTGAACCATGCATTGTTACTGAGGGCTTGGGCTGGTAACGATGCTTCACAAGGTTCACTAAATCATTAAAACTTTTCAAATCCGGGGCACTGTGTGCCATTAAACTTCGGATCAATCGATAAGTCTTACTCCCACACGTGGATAAGAGGATTGCTCACTTCTTCTCCTCCCCCACAATGTCATTAGGTTTGAAAAAGAAAGTGAGGAATTCAGCATGATGAGACCAATTGTCCACCATTGGGTTGAAAGGATAGACTTTTCCAAACTGCAGCTTGCTTCAAGGGGACTGCTTCGATGACTTGGACGGAAATTCTACTTCCAATTACCGTGCGAGGTATGGCCCGATTTCATTTCTCTTGATTTCCTTCCTCAATCTTTCTTGCTTTTTTTTCTCATCCTTCCTTGCTTTTTCTTGCTTTTTTTAACTTGTCACCAGTTTGTTGGATCCTGGTCACTAGTTTAGTTGGACTAATGGATCTGGATTGCTTGCTTTTTTCGGGATGACCCAGCTGGTACCATAGACAGAGTAGATCAGTAGACGGTTCTTATGTAGAACACATTGTATTTATTTACAAAGGAACTCAGCAGCTACACTTGTGAACTTACAACTGAAACCCTGTCTCTACATTACAGACTCTTACCCTAGACTACACACTACTACAGACTACAGACTACTAAAGTAGCCAGCACTATTCTGTCATTGGATAATAAGATCATGGGGAGAATTTTTCTTATGGTGGGTGGGCTGGGTGAGAGCGGGCACGGAGCCAATTGCCATCTGGGATCAGCTGTACACCGTCATTTTACATGAGCGGGCCAATTAAGGTGGGGGAGGAATCTCAAAATCGAGAGTGCGCTATTCACACATACGTAGGAAAGAGCGCATTCATCTCCCTGAGGCTAAGTGCTGCCTCAGGGAGATGGGCTGTAAATGTCAAAAAGATAAAAATAGAAAAATAAAATTTCCCTAACATGTCCCCTCATGTGACAATCACATGAGTTGGGACATGTCCATAATTTTCACAAAAACTTTATTAAAGTTTTTTAAAAGCTACATGAAACCACATCCCGGCCGTGGATGAGGTTTCATGTTTTTTCCAATTTGCGCCAGGGCTCCTGGTCTGCCAAGATTGGACGGGCAGGTCCTCTAATTACTTAATAACCTCTGTCAATGGCCTCAATTGGCCACTGACAGGTCGGTGGGTGCACAGCTGATTTTGCTGCAGCCCCGCCTTCCTGAAAATTTAAATGGAGCGGGGTGATGTCGGGAGTTCCGCCTGACATCACCGTGCGTCATTTTACACATCAGCAACTGGGCCCAACCCCCGGCCCCGCTCGCCGATGTGTAAAATCCTGCCTTTTGTCTCTATTTCTGGGCATAGGCTATCAACCAATATGAGCGATAGGCCCACTGTTTCCCACAGCGACCTTGATTAACCTTCCTCACAGTTCACTTCCAGTAAGGACCGTATTCTATTTTCCTAGTTTCTCCTGGTTCAAATGATGCGATCTCCCATACTAGCATTTTTGATGTCTCTTCCTTTTCTCCCAACTGAGGAATTCCCCCCACTGTGTGAGACTGCAGCCTTCTATCTCATGCAAATCTGCTCTCATTCCTTCCCCCACCAACCCAGAGCCATGTTAGGGTTCCCCTTGTCCTCACCTTCCATTTCACCCACATCCGTATTCAATGAATGATCCTCCTCCATTTCCGTCACCTCCAGCTTGATGACACAAATTTTGCAGTTGAGTATCCCGCATTTGGGGACATCGCAGGCATCAGCACACCCAAAGTGCAATGGGCTAGCCTCATCCTAGAAGAACCTCAGTCGTGGTCAAGGTTTCTCCCCTGCCAGGTAAGTCCAAACACAGCTTCCCCTGCCTTCCCCTTTCAGAATTCTGAGAGAATATTCCCTCTGTAACACCCTGGTCCACTGCTCAGTCACCTCTAACACCTCCTCCCTTTACTACAGCACCTTTTCATGCAAGGAGTTTCAACGCCTGATCTTTCACCTCCTCCCTTCTCAACTTTAAAGGCTCCAAGCACTCCCTCCAAATGAAACAGTGATTTACTCGTACTTCTTTCAATTTAGTATAATGTATTTGCTGCTCACAATGTGGTTTCCTCTACATTGGACTGCTTTGCAGAACATCTCTCTTCACTCCACAAGCATCACCTTGAACTCCCTGTTGTTTGTCATTTTTTTTCTCCACCTTGCTCCCGCTCTAACCTTTCTGTCCTTGGCCAGTACAGTGTTCCCATGAAGCTCAACACAAGATCAAGGAACAGCATCTTATCTTTCGACTCAGCACTCTACAGCCTTCTGGTCTCAACCTTGATCATAACAATTTTAGATCATAGCCTCTGCCTTTCCTTTGTTTGTCTTTGTTGGTTTGGGTTTCCTCTTGGTTCTCACTTGTTTCCTTCACTTTGCATTCAGAGGGCAGTTATCTTATCATTCACAGCTCCTCGAAACAGATGTTTTGTTTCTTTACTTGTTCCATTACCAGTCCCTGTGTTGTTGCAACCTAGGCCCTCCACCCTATTACAGGCCTTCCCTTTATTCTTCTTCCCATCCTCCCCCCTTACATTTGTTCAGAGCTTATTATATTTCTAATTTCACCCAGTTTGGTGGAAGGGTAATGGATCTGAAACGTTGGGCAGGATTTTCCGGCCCCAATATCGGTGGGCATCATTGCGGGTGGATGGGGAAATTTAGAAAATCCTGGCCCCTAACACTGGTTCTCTCTCCACAAGTGCTACCAGACCTACCAAAGATTTCCTTATTTTCTGTCTTTGTTTGCGATATCCACCATCTGCAGTCTTTTATTTTTCTAAGCTACAAGGAATTGGACTAATGTGTGAGAAAAGTGACTACCATACAGGGCTAACATTAAAGGAGCTTATCCACTGCCTGAAGGGACTGGACAAACACATGAAGGAACGATACTAATTTGTGAAGGAACTGGATTCATTTTTTTTTGATATTCGTTCATGGGATGTGGGCGTCACTGGCTAGACCATTCCTAATTGCCCTTGTTCAGGGGGCATTTTAAGAGTCAACCACATTGCTGTGGGTCTGGAGTCACATGTAGGCCAGACCAGGTAAGGACAGCAGATTTCCTTCCCTAAAGGGCATTAGTGAACCACATAGGTTTTTTACGACAATCAACAATGGTTTCATGGTCATCATCAGACTTTTAATTCCAGATTTTTAAATGAATTCAAATTTCACCATCTGCCATGGTTGGACTCAAACCCAGGTCCCCAGAGCATTACCCTGGGTCTCTGGAATGCCAGTCCAGTGACAATCCCAGAACGCCTAAATACCTGTACGACTAAAGTTTGAGGAACTGAATGGATCCCTGTAGGAACTGGACTGAAGCATAAAGCAACATAACTAATATGCGAAGAACTGACCTAATTTTTGAGGAAGTAGTGTAATTTGTCAGGAATTGGACCAACATCTGAAGGAACAGGACTAATTTGTGAGGAACTAGATTAATTTGTAAGGAACTGCACTAGGTGTGGCAAACTGGACTCGCGTGAGGAACTGCACTAAATTGTGAAGGAACTGAATTAAAGTGTGAAGGAACTGAACTAAAGTGTGAACAATGGGGTCAATTTGTAAGGACTGAGCAGATTTGTAAGGAACTAGAATAATCTGTGATGGGACTGGACCAACGTATGAGAACCTGAACTAACCTGTATTGGAGCTGGATTAATATATGAGAATAATGACTAACATATGGCACCTGACTAACATTCAAGGAACTTTATTGTCAGAGGAACTAGGCTAATGAGAAGGCACCTGAACAAATTCATGAGAAACTGGACTAAAGCCTGAAGGATAAAAGCAAAAAACTGCGGTTGTTGGAAATCCAAAACAAAAACAAAAATACCTGGAAAAACTCAGCAGGTCTGGCAACATCTGCGGAGGGGAACACAGTTAACATTTCGAGTCCGAATGACCCTTCAACGGAACTAAATAAAAATAGAAGAGAAGTGAAATATAAGCTGGTTTAAGGTGGGGTGGGACAAGTAGAGCTGGATAGAGTGCCAGTGATAGATGGAGATAGCCAAAAGATGTCATTGACAAAAAGACAAAGAGGTGTTGAAGGTGGTGATATTATCTAAGGAATGTGCTAATTAAGGGTAGAAAGCAGGATGAGCAAGGTATAGATAGCCCTAGGGGGTGGGGTGGGGTGAAGGAATCGAAAAAGACTAAAAAGTAGAGTTATAACAATGGTTCTCATACACTGATCCAGTCCCATCACAGATTATTCTAGTTCCTTACAAATCTGCTGGAGTCGCAAGTCCGGTTTGCCACACCTAGTGCAGTTCCTTACAAATTAATTCAGTTCCTCACAAATTAGTCCAGTTCCTTCAGATGTTAGTCCAATTCCTGACAAATTACACTACTTCCTCACAAATTAGTTCAGTTCTTCACATATTGGTTATGTTGCTTTATGCTTCAGTCCAGTTCCTAAAGGGATCAATTCAGCTCCTCAAACTTTAATCGTACTGGTATTTAGGTATACTGGGATTGTCACTGGACTGGCATTCCAGAAACCCAGGGTAATGCTCTGGAGACCTGGGTTCAAGTCCCACCATAGCCGGAAGGAACTGGGTTAGCATTTGAGGAAATGGGCTAAAGTGTCAGGAATTGGGTTGATATGTAAGGAACTGGAGTAAAGTGTAAAGCAACTGGACTAATGTACTATGAACTGGACCAAAGTGTGAAGCAAGTGGCCTGATGTGTGAGGAACTGGACTAATGTGTGAGGTGCAAGAGTAATTTGTGAGGAACTGCACTACTGGACTATACTATGAAGAGACAAGGTATGAGGAACTAGACTAAAGTGTGAAAAAATGAACCAAACTGTGAAGTAATTGTAAATGTTACACCCTTGTTCAAAAAAGAATGCAAGCATAAACATGACATCTACAGGCCACTCAGTTTAACTTCAGTGTGGAGAAAGCTTTTAGAAGCAATAATCTAAGACAAAAATTAAATGTTTTGGCAAGTGTGAATTAAATAAGGAAAACTAGCATGGATTTATTAAGGGCAATTTGTGTTTAACTAACTTGGTTGAGTTTTTTGAAGAGATAACAGAGAGGGTTGATATGGTATCCGTGGGCTCTCAAAAATACTTTTGACAAGATGCCCCATAATATGCTTGCCAGCAAAGTTAAAGCCCATAGAATGAAAGAGACAGTGGCAGTTATTTGATAGAAGGTCAATAACCTGAAACATTAACTCTGTTTTTCTCTCCATAGAGGCTGCCAGACCTGCTGAGTATTTCCAACATTTCTGTTTTTATTTCAGACTTCTAGCATCTTTTATATTAGAAGTGTTAATGAACCTTTATAAAAGACTGTGATTTGGCCTCAATCTGGAGTATTGTGTCCAATTCTGGGCACCACACTTTAGGAAGAATATGAAGGTCTTAGTGAGGAGGCAGAAATAATTTATCAGAATGGTTGCAGGGTCAAGGGATTTTAGTTAGACGGCTAGATTGGTCTTCAGAGAAGAGAAATTGGAGAAGAGATTTGATGGAAGTGTTCAAAATCACGGGAGGACTAGATAGAGAGAAACTCTATTGGTAGAAGGGTCGAGAACTAGATGACACCAATTTAAGATGTTTGGCAAAAGAACGGAAGCTGACTAGAATAAAAACTGTTTTAGGTAGCTAGTGGTGAGGATCTGGAATGCACTGCTTGAAATTGTGATGGAGAAAGAATCAACCCTGGTTTTCAAAAGAAGCACCTGAAGGAAAAAAACAAAATTCTAGGGCTATGGAGAAAAGGTGTGGGGTGGGGGAGGCGGGAGTGTGACTAGCTCAGTTACTCACTCAGAGAGCTGGCAGGGAGTGATGGGCAAAATGGCCCCCTTCTGTGCCATTGACTATCTATGATTCTGTGATTCTAGAAGCCTGAAAGAAATTGGCTAAAGTTGCACCCTTGATCAAAAAGCGGGTGTAAGGATAAACCCAGCAACCATGGGTCAGTCAGTTTTACCACAGTGATTAGCAAACTTTTAGAAATAATAATCTGAGACCAATTTAACAGTTGCTTAGACAGGGATAGATTAATGAAGGAAAGACCACATGGATTTGTTAAAGTCAAGTTGTGCCTAATTAACTTGATGGAGATATTTGATGAGTTGCCAGAGAGAGTTCATGGGAACTATCAGATTGATGTGGTGCATGTGGACATCCAAATGATAATTGATAAAGTGCCACATCAAACTGATAACTCTCATGAAGCCTCTCTGGCACCTCATCAAAAACCTCCATCAAGTTAATTAGGCAAAGCTGAAGCCTGTGGAAGAAAAGGAACAATGGCATCATGGATTCAAAGTTGGCTGAGTGACAGGAAACAGAGAGTACTGGTCAACAGTTGCTTTTCAGACTGGAGGAAGATATAGAGTGGGGTTCCCCAGGGATCAATACTGTGTTAGGAACTAGATATAGTTTTAAGTAAGTTATATTCATATTTGCAGGTGTTAGAAACAAGATGTAGCTTTAAGTACAACTTATTTTAAATTTGTGTGTTGAGAAAGGTGAAATCTGGGTTTGGTTTCATTTTAGAGTTTTTTTTTGAGATGGAGCTGGGAAGTCTCTAGGCTCTATTTGCATACATGCATTTTTAATGAGGTTTTGTGACTCTTAAAGTGAAAAGATGGGTTACCAAGGGGTTAGTAGTTTAGGGAAGTTATAACATACACAAAAAGTAGGGGAAAAAACTGTGATGTTGCCTAGCAACCTAGGATCAGAGAGACCCACAGAAACACAAAGAAAGACAGAAAGGCAAATTTTAGTTCAGTTGGTATGTGTACACCACAGACTGAAGACAGAAAACGCCTAAGACTCTCTCTAGCTGGAAATGATGCCAGACTGCTGAAGAAATGAGTTTAAGGAACTCATATGTATTGCTCTAAAGTTAAAGTAACAAAGAATTTAGAGTCAATTTTCTGGATATCTCAAGGGGGATACCAATTGTGGAAGGACCTCTAGTGAACGTTCAGAAGTCGGCTGGGAAAGAAACCTCTCTGCAACTGAACCAGCTCTAGCCTTGTTGTGGAACTAGTGGCACCTCTTCACTGGAGTGTTGGGTCTGTAAGGGTATTGCTGGGATAAAAGAGATAGCATGAGTTTGGATCATTTTTTTCTTGGTGTCTGTGTTGAAATCTTTCCAACCTTTTTGTTGTCTAGTGTAATATAGATAATGTTTCTTATTTAATAAATGCTTTTTCTTTTTGTTAAAAACAGCAGACTCCTGTGAATCTGTTTCACTGAATAGTACTGAAGACTTGTGCTCCAGAATTTGCCGCATCCCTAGCCAAGCTGTTCTAGTACAGCTACAACACTGGCATCTACCCAGCTGTGCAGAAAATTGCCCAGGTATGTCCTGTACACAAAAAGCAGGACAAATCCAACCCGGCCAATTACCGCCCCATCAGTATACTCTCAATCATCTGTAAAGTAATGTAAGGTGTCATCAACAGTGCTATCAAGCGGCACTTGCTTAGCAATAACCTGCTCACTGATGTCCAGTTGGGTTCCGCCAGGGCCACTCAGCTCCTGATCTCATTACAGCCTTGGTTCAAACATGGATGAAAGAGCTGAACTCCAGAGGTGAGGTGAGAGTGACCTTCCTTGACATCAAGGCCGCATTTGACCGAGTGCGGCATCAAGGAGCCCTAGCAAAACTGGAGACAATGGGAATCGGGGGAAAACTCTCCACTGGTTGGAGTCATACCTAGCACAAAGGAAGATGGTTGTGGTTGTTGGAGGTCAGTCATCTCAGCTCCAGGACATTATTGCAGGAGTTCCTCAGGGTAGTGTCCTTGGCCCAACCATCTTTAGCTACTTCATCAATCACCTTCCTTTCATCATACATTCAGAAGTGCAGATGTTTGCTGATGATTGCACAATGTTCAACACCACTCGTGTCTCCTCAGATACTGAAGCAGTCCATGTCCAAATGCAGCAAGACCTGGACAATATCCAGGCTTGGGCTGACAACATTCACACCACACAAGTGTCAGACAATGACCATCTCCAACAAGAGAGAATTTAACTTTCACCCCTTGATGTTCAATGGCATTACCATTACTGATTCCCCAACTGTAAACATCCTGGGGGGTTACCAATGGCCAGAAACTGAACTGGATTAGCCATATAAATACAGTGGCTACAAGAGCAGGTCAGAGGCTAGGAATTCTGCAGTGAGTAACTCATCTCCTGACTCTCCAAAGCCTGTCCACCATCTATAAGGCACAAGTCAGGAATGTGATGGAATACTCCCCACTTGCCTGGATGAGTGCAGCTCCTACAACACTCAAGAAGCTCAACACCATTCAGGACAAAGCAGTCTGCTTGATTGGCACCACATCTACAAACATTCACTCCCTCCATCACCGACGCACAGTGGCAGCAGTGTGTCCCATCTACAAATGCACTGCAGAAACTCACCAAGTCTCCTTAGACAGCACCTTCCAAACCCACGACCATTACCATCTAGAAGGACAAGGGTGGCGGTTAGATGGGAACACCACCACCTGGAAGTTCCCCTCCAAGTTACTCACCATCCTGTTCCTTCACTGTCACTGGGTCAAAATCATGGAACTCCTTCCCTAACAGCATTGTGGGTGTACGTACACCACATGGAATGCAATGGTTCAAGAAGGCAGCTCACCCCCACCTTCTCAAGGGAAATTATGAATAGGCAAAAAATGCTGGCCCAGCCAACAAAGCCCACATCCTGTGAATGAATAAAAGAAGAGTAAGCACCCTCCACAGTTTGAAAAAACAATTTCAAAATATGATCTATCAAGCCAGGTTCCATTTTGGGACCTGACTTGTCCAGTAATAACATCGGCTGCTATCAGAATAACTGGGACCGCTGCTTTTCTTTACATACGTTAATGCCTTGGTCTTGAGTGTAAAGGGCACAATTTCAAAATTTGTAGATGATATAAAATTTGAAAGTATTGTGAACTGTGAGGAGGATAGTGATAGGTATCAAGGTGACTTAGGCTGATGGAATGATATGAGGCAGATGAAATTCAACACAATGATGTGGGAAGTGATGTATTTTGGTAGGAGAAGCAATATAAACTAAAGGGTACAGTTCTAAAGGGGGTGCAGAAAACTGGGCGTATATGCCAAATTGTTGAACGTTGCAGGACAGGTTGAGAAAGCGGTTGAAAAAACATATGTGGTCCTGGGCTTTATAAATAGAGGAATAGAGTTCAAAAGCAAGGAAGTTAAGATGAACCTTTATAAAAGACAGTGGTTCAGCCTCAACTGGAGTATTGTGCCCAGTTCCGGGCACCGCTCTTTAAGAAGGAAGTGTGAAAAGTTGGACTGATTTGTGAGGAAGTGTACCAATGTATGAAGGGACTGAAGTGTGAGGAACCAGACTAATATTTGAAGACCTGAATTAATGTGGGAAGAATTGAATAAATATGTGAGAAAGTGGATTGATTTATGAAGAAACTGCCCTCATAATATTTGAGGAAGAGGAATAATGCTTGAAAATCTGGATTAAGGTGTGCACAATTTTTTTCAGCTTTTGAGATGTGAGCATTGCTGGCAAGGTCAGCATTTATTGCCCATCCCTAATTGCCCTTGAGAAGGTGATAGTGAGCTGCCTTCTTGAACCACTGTAGTCCATGTGGGTAAGGTACACTCACAGTGCTGTTAGGCAGGGAGTTCCAGGATTTTGAACCAGCGACTAAAGTCTGAAGGGACTGGACTAATTTGTAACAACCTGCTCTAATGTATAAAGAACTGGACTAAAGTGGGAGGAACCATACTACGTTGTAATGTCTGACAAATGTGCTGAAGTGCTAATGTGTGAAGAACTGGACTAAACTGAGGAACTAGATGTGTTTGTGAAGAACTGGGCTAAATTGTGAAGGAGCTGGACTAATATGGGACTAACAAGGTTAATATGCTAAGGGACTGAACTAAAGTGAACTAAAGTATGTAGGAAATGGACTAATTTGAATTGGAGTGTACTGAAGCTGGACTAATGTATAAAGAGCTGGACTAAATTAAGGAGCTAGACTAAGGTGTGAAGAACTTGAAGAGTATGTGAAGAGCTCAAAAAATGTGACAAATTGAACTAATGTGCAAAGAATGCATTAATGTGCCATGAAACTTGACTAAAGCATGAGGAATTGATACAATGTCTGAAGAATGGACTAAGCTGCGAATAAATTGGACTAATAAGAGAAGAATTGGACTGAAGAGTGAGGAACTGGACTAAGCTGTTAGGAACTGGACTAAAGTGTGAAGAACTGGACCAATTTCTGAAGAGCTGGACTAATTTGTGAGGAACTGGATTAAAGTGTGACGAAGTGGACTAAGGTATGAAAGAATTGCAACTGTTAAACCCTTGTTCAAAAAAGGGTGTAAAGATAAAGCCAGTAACTACAGGCCAGTTAGTTAAACCAGGGAATGCTTTCAGAAATGATGGTCCAGGGCAAAATAAAAGATGCTTGAACAATCTGGATTAACTAAGGAAAGCCAGCAGGAATTTGATAAAAGGCAAATTGTGCCTATAACAAACTTGATTGAGTTTTTAATGAGGTGACAGAGAGGGTTGATGAGGGTAATGCAGCTGATGTGATGTACATGGACTTCCATGAAATGCTCCAATATAGGCTTTCCAGCAAAGTTAGAATAAAAGGGACAGTGGCAGCAAAGATACAAAGTTGGCTGAGGGACAGGAAAAAGGAAGTAATGGTGAACAATTGTTTTTTAAACTGGAAGAAAGTATGCAGCAATGTTCCCCAGGGATTGATATTAGGATCACTGCTTTTCTTGGTCTATACTTATGACCTAGGCTTCAAAATTTGCAGATGGTTCAAATTTCAGAGGTATACTGAACTATGATGGCAGCAGTGATAGACTTCAAGAGAACATAGAGGAATAGACATGGAAGAATAGGCAGTCATGAAGCAGATAAATTTAACACAGTTGATGTGCAAGGTAATGATTTTAGGTAGGAAGAATAAGAAGAGTCAATATAAACTAAAGGATACAATTATAAAGGGGGGTGCAGAAACAGAGAGAACTGTACATTGAAGAAGGCAAGGTAGGATGAGAACATGGGAACATAGGAATATAGGAACATAGGAGCAGGAATAGGCCATTTGGCCCATCGTGCCTGCTCTGCCATTCAATTAGATCATGGCTGATCAGTTACCTTAATGCAACTTTCCCACACTATCCCATATCCCTTGATGTCATTTGTATCCATAAGTCTATCAATTTCTGTCTTGAACATTCTCAATGATTGAGCTTCCACAGCCCTCTGGGGTAGAGAATTCCAAAGATTGCCACCTTCTGAGTGAAGAAATTGCTCCTCATCTTAAATGGCCTGCCCCTTATTCTGAGACTGGGTCCCCTGGTTCCAGACTCACCAGCCGGGGAAACATCCTCTCTACATATACCCTGTCATGCTCTGTAAGAATTTTGCAAGTTTCAATGAGATCACCTCTCATCCTTGAAAACTGTAGAGAAGACAGGCCCAATTTCTTCAATCTCCCCTCATAACACAATCCCACCATCCCAGGGATTAGTATGGTCAACTTCCATTGCACTCTTTCCATGGCAAGTATATCCTTTCTTAAATAAGGGGACCAAAAATGCACATAATACTCCAGGTCCAGTCTCACCAAGGCTATATATAACTGTAACAAGATATCTTTAAACCTGTCCTCAAACCCAACTGCAATGAAGGCCAACATACCATTGCCTTCCTAATCACTTGTTGCACCTGCATGCTAGTTTTTAGTGACTCACGAACAAGAACACTTCGGTCTCTGTGGGCACCAACAGTTCCCAATCTCTCACCATTTAAGAAATACTCTGCCTTTCTGTTTTTCCTACCAAAGTAGTTAACTTCACACTTCTTCACATTATATTCCACCTGCCATGATCTTGCCCATTCACTTAACCTCTCCAAGTGCCCTTGAAGCCTCCTTGCATCCCCTCGCAACTTACATTCCCACATAGTTTTGTGTCATCAGCAAATTTGGAAATGTTACAGTCGGCCCCCCCACATCCAAATCATTTACCTAGATTGGGAACAGCTGTGGACCGAGCACAGATCCTTGCGTTACTGAACCAGTCACAGCCGGCCATCCTGAGAATGACCCGTTTATTCCTACTCTCTGTTTTCTGTAAGTTAACCAATTCTCAATCCATATCAGTATATTATCTGCAATCCCATGTGCTCTAATTTTGTTTACTAGCCTCCTGTGTGGGACCTTGTCAAAAGCCTTCTGAAAGTCCAAATACACCACATCAACTGGTTCTCCTTTGTCTTTGCTACAAGTAACATCCTTAAAAAACTCTAACCTGTTTGTCAAACATGATTTCCCTTTCATAAATCCACATTGACCCTGTCCGATCATATCATTATTTTCCAAGTGTCTACTTATCACATTCTTTATAATAGACTCTAACATTTTCCCTACTGCTGACATCAAACTAACAGGTCTGCACTTCTCCGCTTTCTCCCTCCCTTCTTAAATAGTGGGGTTACATTTGCCACTTTCCAAACTGCAGGAAACTTTCCAGAATCTATAGAATTTGGAAATTGTTTAAAAAGGCATAAGGGATCCAATATCAATATCAATAGAGGCTTAAAGTATAAAACCAGGAAAGTTATGATGGACATTTATAAGAAACACTCGTTCAGCCTCAACTGACGTGTTGTGTCCAATTCTGGCCCCAGCATTTTAGAAAGAATGTGGAGGCTTCAGAGACGGTGCAGAAAAGAATTATCAGAATGGTTTCACGGTTGAGGGTATTCAGTAATGTAGATAGATTGGCGAAGCTGCGGTTGTGCAACTTAGATAAGAGAAGGATGAGAGGAGATTTGACAGAAGTGTTCAAGATCATGGGGAGTTAGAATGGATAGGGAGAAACTGTCTCCATTGGCAAAAGGGCCAGGAACCAGTAGATACCAATTTAGGGTGATTGGCAGAAGAACCAAAGGCAACATGGGGAAAATCCTTTTTAAACAGTGAGTGATTGCAATCTGGAATGCACTGCCTGAGAATCTGGTGAAAGCAGATTCAATTACGGTTTTCAGATAGGAATTGGTAAGCACCTGAAGGGAAGATAATTGCAGAGTTATGGGGAAAGGGCAGGGGGCATGGGACTATCTATACTGTTCTTGCAGAGAGCTGGCACAGGCTTAATGGACTGAATGTCTTCCTGCTGTGCTAGAAGTATGAAAGAAATGGATTAATGTATAAAGGATCTCGACTAATGTGTCAGAAACTGCACCAAAGTGTGCAGAACTGGATTAATTAATGAGGAACTGAACTAATATGTTAAGAATCAGGCTAATGTTTGATGAACTGGACCAATATGCAAAGAACAGGACTAAAGTGTGAAAGGCTGGACCAGTTTGTGAAGAACTGGACTAATTTGTGAAGAATTGTGTCAATGTGCGAAGGAAGTGAACTAAAGTGTGAAGAACCAGACTAAGATTTGAAGGACTAGCCTAATGTGGGAAGAACCAGGCGAATATTTGAAGAACTGGAATAGTCTGTGAAGAAGTGGATTAATTTGTGAAGGAACTGAGGTAATGGGCAGGATTTTACGCACCTGCCCACCGCTGGGATCTCCTGATCCCACTGCAAACCAATGAACTTCTGGCTGGGGCACCGCGTTGTCCGCGGGAGCTCCTGCCCGCAATGGGGCCAGAAAAGCTCGGCCAATACCTGAGTTACTGAAATAATGTATGAACATCCTGATTAATATGTGGAAGATATTTTTTCCATTTGTGGGGGATGTGAGCATCACTGACAAGGTCAGCAATTATTGTCCATACTTAACGGCCTCTGAAAAGGTGATGATGAGCTGTATTTTTGAACTGTTGCAGACCTGTGTAGTGTAGATATATGCACAGCACTGTTTGGGAAGCAGTTCCTGGATTTTGACCCAGTGATTGAAATGTGCAGAACTGGACTAGTTTGCAACAAGTAACCAGTCAAGAACTAAATTAAATCAGGTGTGAGGTCATTCACTTTGGTAATAATAGGAATTCAGAATTTAAAAAAAATGTTGAAACCTTTAAATGTTACTGTTCCGAGAGACTCGGGATTCATTCCTACTGAAAGTTAGCATGTAGGCAAAGCAGGAAATTCGGAAGGTAAATGGAAATATTGCCTTTATTGTAGGGGTCTTGGGGGAGGGCACAGCGGGTGGGTGCTCTAGATCGGGCCCCGGCCGCGATTCCATGCTGGCTGGCCAATTAACAGCGTGAATCCCGTGCTGAAACACTGAGCGCTGCCTGGGTGGGTGTGTGGAGAACGAGCGTGGAAGTCAGCACATGCATGCCAGTGCACTCAGTGAAAACTCCCTGAAGGCACAGGGCTGTCTCAGGGAGCTGAAGATTTTCAGCATGAAAAATAAAGAATGGAAAATAAGGGAAACATGTCCCCTCATGTGATTCTGTCACATGAGCAGAGACATGTTAAAAATGAGTTTTAAAAGTTTTTATTTTTTTAAAATCACTGGTCGAAACCTCATTCCGCCCGTGGGTGAGGTTTCGCAAAAACTGCAAAGGTCGCTTGGCCTATTCACCTGTCCGCCAACCGAACAATTGAACTGGCAGCGAAAAAGTCCATCTAATTAATTGACTAAGGGTCTTAACTGGCCTCTCAACTGTCGGCGGGCATGCATCCACCTCTCGCACGCGCCTGCCGAGTGAAATATCGCGGGAGTGCGCGATGACATCAGGCGCTTGTCTGACATCATCGCTCACTATTTTACCTCCCGTTCAGATCGGGCACGCGCCCATCTGACGAGGGAAATAAGCTTCCCTTGAATACAGTTGCTACAATTGTATAGGGCCTTGGTGAGACTACAGCTGGATTATTGTGCATTTTGGTCTCCTTTTTATTCTTTCATGACACGTGGGCATCGCTGGCTAGACCAGCATTTATTGCCCATCCCTAATTGCCCTTGAGGGTAGTGGTGAGATCCTTCTTGAACCGCTGCAATCCATGTGATGTAGGTATACGCAGGGTGCTATTAGGGCGTTCCAGGATTTTGACCCAGCGACAGTGAAGGAACGGTGATGTATTTCCAAGTCAGGTGTAGCTTGGAGGAAAACTTGCATGTGGTGGTGTTCCCATGCTTCTGCTGGCCTTGCCATTCCAGGTGGTAGAGGTTGCAGGTTTGGAAGATGCTGTCAAAGGAGTTTTGGTGAGTTGCTGCATTGCATTTTGTAGATGGTACACACTGCTGCTACTGTGTGTTGGTGGCAGAGGGACTGACTGTTCAAGTTGGTAGATGGGGTGCCAAACAAGCAGGTTGCTTTGTCCTGGATGATGTTGAGCTTCTTGAGTGTTGTTGGAGATGTACTCACCCAGGCAAGTGGAGAGTATTTCATCACATTCCTGACTTGTGTCTTGTAGGTTGTGGACAGGCTTTGGGGAGTCAGGAGGTGAGTTACTCATCACAGGATTCCTAGCCTCTGACCTGCTCTCTTTATAAGGCTGGTCCAGTTCAGTTTCTGGCCAATGGTAACCCCCAGGATATTAATAGCGAGGAAGTCAGTGATGGTAATACCATTAAATGTCAAGGAGAGATGGTTGGATTCTTCCTTGTTGTCTCCATATCTAAGGAAGGATATACTTGCCTAGGAGGTGGTACTACAAAAGTTAACTGAATTGGTTTAGAGGGTTAACCTATGATAAGAGGCTGAGTAAATTTGGTCTATACTCTTTGGAGTTTAGAAGCATGGGAGGTGATCTCATTGAAAAACACAAGATTCTGAAAGAGTTTGATTAGGTAAACACTGAAAGGTTGTTTCCCCTGACTGGGGAATCTGGAACATGGGAGCATAGCCTCAGTATAAGGGACTCATCATTTAGGACTGAAAAGAGGTGAAACTTCTTCACTTAGAGAGTTGTAAATCTTCATAATTCTCTACCACTGAGCAGTCTCAAGTGACTTAATGGCATACCCTTGCTCCAATATCTTATGTTCTTAAAAGTATGAAAGAACTCGGCTGATATGTAACAAATTGAATTAAGATGCAACAAGCAGTTGTAATGGATGAAGAACTGGTCTAATCTGAACTGGACTAAACTGTGAGCAACTGGCCGATTTTGTGAAGAACTGGACTAATGTGTTAGGAACTGGAGTAAAGCATAAAGAATTGGACTAACGTGTGAGGAATTGGTTAATGTGTGATGGAAATATATAGTGAAGTTTGAAGAAATGAGTGAAGGAACTGAAATAAAATGTGATAGAACTGCAGTAATGTGTGATGGAATGGGACTAATGTGATGGAACCAGACTGAAATAAGAAGAACTGAACTAAAGTGTGAAAAACCAAGCTACGTTTTAAAGGAGTAGACCAATGTATGAAGGGACTGGGCTAAGGTATGAGTAAATGAACTAATTGGTGGAGAAACTGGGCAAAAGTGTGAAAAATTAAAGTGTGAGGAACTGGACTAATGTGTGATAAAATGATATTACTCTATGACAAGTGGTTTGAAGTGTAAAGAACTGAACTAATTTGTAACAATCTGGACTAAGGTGTGAAGAACTGGATTGATGTGTGAAGAACTGGCTAATGTTTGAAGAAACAAACTAAGGAGTGAGAAGCTACCCTGATCTATGAGGAACTGGACTAATTTGTAATGAACTGAATTAACATGTGAATAATCAGGTCCAAAGTGTTAGGCATTGGAATATTTTATGAGGGCACTGGACTGAATGTGAAAAATTGGATTGATGTGTGGTGGAATTGTAATAAAGTGTGAATGAACAAAACTAATTTGAGAGGAACTGGAGCAATTTATGAAGAGCTGGACTGAAGTGTGATCCAGCTGGCCTAAGGTTTAAAGAATTGAATAAATGTGCAATGGGTTTTGATTAAAGTGTGAAACAATGGGCTAATGTTTGAGGGACTAGGTGAACATATGGAGAGCTGCATTAATGTCTGCAGCAATTGGACTAAACTGTGAAGAACTATTCCAATGTGCCAAGAACTTAACCAATTTATGAAGAACTGGATTAAAACATAAGAAACTAGGTACATTTGTGAAGAACTTATCTTGAATTTATGGGGGAAGTGAAGTAAAGTGGGAAGGAGCTGAACTAATTTGTGAAGTAAGTGATCTAACATGTGAAGAACTGGACTAAAGTGTATTAGAACTGGACAAATATGTGAGGAAATGGACTAAGTATGAAGGAGCAGGACTAATCTGTGATGGAACTGTATTGATTTGTAACTAACCAGAGAAATGTGTGAAAGATCTAGACTAATGTGCAAAGAACTAGGCTAGTGTTTGAGGGACTGGGCTAATGTATGGAGAACTGGGGTCATGTGAGAGTAACTGGACTAATGTGTGTAGAATCTGAACTAATGTGTGTAGAAACTGGACCAATATGTGAAAGAATGGTGTCAAAGTGTGAGGAACTGGACTAGTATGTGATGAAATGTGACTAACGTGAAGAATGGTCTAAAGTGTGAAGAAATTAACTAATTTGTAACAAACTAGACTAATTGTTGAAGAACTGGAGCCGTGTGTGAAGGAATGAAGAAACTGGAGTGACATCTGAAGAAAGGCTCACAAATGTGAGGGACCTGATTAATTTGTGAAAAACCGGAGTAATGTTTATGAAACTGACTAGAATCATAGGATGCTTGCATCAGTAAAGGAGGCCACTCAGCCTGTCTTGTTCATGCTGGCTGTCTGCAAAAGTAGCTGTGTTAGTCCCACTCCCCTTGCCTTTTCCTTTAGTCTTCCAAATATTTCCCTCCAGCCGCTAATCCAGTTAATTCCCTTTTGGAAGCCACGATTGAATCTGACCCCACCACATTCTCAGGCAGTGCATTCCAGCTCCCAACCACTTGCTTTGTAGAAAGATGTTTTTCTCATGGTTTGACCAACCACTTTAAATCTGGTTCTTGCCCCTTGCACCAACAGGAACAGTTTTCCTTTATCTACTCGATTCAAACACCCTCTTGATTTTGAACAGCTCTATTAAATCTCCTCTCAATCTTCTCTTTTCTCTGGAGAAAAACTTCCAATCTACTTACACAACTGGAGTTCCTCATCCCTGGAACCAATCTGATCAATCTTTTCTGCACCCTCTCTAAATCCATCACATGCTTCCTAAAGTGCAAAGCCCAGAATTGGACACAATGCTCCAACTGAGTTCAAACCAGTTTTGTAAAGGTTCATCATAACATCCTTGTTTTTGTACTCTCCGCCTCTATTAATAAAGCCCAGGATACTGTATGCTTCTTAACTGCTTTCTCAACCTGCCCTGCCACCTTCAATGATTTATGCCCCGCTGTTCCTGTACCCACTTTAGAATTGTATCCTTTGATTTATTTGTTTCTCCTTGACCTTCCTACCATTCTTCACACTCCTCTGCATTAATTTTCACCCCCATGTGTTCTCTATTCCAACAACCTGTCTATTTCCTCTTGAAGTCTAACACAATCCTTCTCATAGTTGACAGTACTTCCAAGTTTTGTGTCATCGGCTAATTTTGAAATCATGTCCTTTACACCCAAGTCCAGTTAATTATTATATATCAAGAAAAGCAGTAATCTAAGCACTGTCCGCTGGGGAGCACTGTAAGTCTTCCTCCAGTCTGAAAAACAACCATTCACTGCTGCTCTCTGTTTCTAGTCACTCAGCCAGCTTCATATCCATGTTGTCACTGTCTCTTTTATTCCATGGGCTTCAAGTTTGCTAGCAAGCCTATGATGTGGCATTTTATCAAACATCCTTTGGAAGCCCATATGCATCTCATCAACCTTATTACCATCATGAACCCTCTCTGTTATGGCAAAAATGCAGGTTAGTTAAACACAATTTGCCTTTAACAAATCTATGCTGGCTTTTCTTAATTAAGTCACATTTGTCAAAGTGACTGTCAACTTTGTCCCCGATTATTGTTTGTTTCCCACCACCAAAGTTAAACTTGCCGGTGGTTGCTGGGTTTATCCTTACACCCTTTTTTTGAACAAGATGTAACATTTGCAATTTTCCAGTCCTTTGGTGCCACCTCTGTTTTGAAGGAGGACTGGATGATTATGGCCAGTACCTCCGCAATTTCACCCTTACTTTCCTCATTATACTTGGTTCCTTCCATCTGGTACTGTGGAATAAAGTGTGGCTAATTGGACTAATGTGTGAATGAACTGGAGTAATGTGTGAACAACTGGACCAGTATTTGTGGGACTGGATTAATGCATGAAGAGCTGTACTAACATTTGAAGAACTTGACTAAACTGTGAAAATCTGGATAAAGTGTGATCACCTGGTCCAGTTTAATGTGGGAAGAATTTGAATAATGAAGTGGAACTGGCCTACTTTTGTAAGTGGGTTCGACTAAAGTGTGATGAATTGGATAAGTCTGTGATGGGCCTATAGGAAAGTGTGAAGGAACTAGACGATGTGTGAGAAACCTGTCTAATGCTTGAAGAACTGGTCTACTGAATGAAGGGACTGCGCTAAGGTCTGAGGAGCTGGACTAAAGTGTGAACAACTGGACTAATGTGTGAAGAACCGAATCAATTTGTGAAGAACTGGACTAAAGTGAGAGCACCAGGACCAGTTTGTGAAGAATTGGTCCAATGTGTTAGGAATTGGGGTAAAGCATAAAGAATTGGATTAATGTGTGAATAATTGGGATAAATGAGTGATAGAACTGTAGTAAAATGTGAACAAACTGAAATAATTTGTGGGAACTGGACTAACATGAAGAATGTGTCTAATGCGTGGTGGAACTGGACTAAAATGTGAATAAACTGAATACATTTGTGGAGGAACTGGAATAATATGTGAAGAACTGGACTGAAGTGTGAAGAACTGGACTACAGTCATAAGCCAGGACTTCACACAGATGCAATGGCCCTGCCCACCCAGAAACTTGGGGGTGAGCCTGCCTTCATTGGCTCTAGAAGCCATGACTATATTTTATGTTATTCCAACAGAGGGGTCCCTGAAGTTGCTTCTGCCCTTCTGATGCAGGATGTCCCATCTCCAAGAGATGCTGGCTAATCACAGTGACCATTGAGGAAGCCCAGAGGTCAAATCAGTGGTGCCTGAAATTGCTGGAGTCAATCAGGCAGGCCCTGGAGAGCGATGGGAGGAGTGTGAGGGTAAGGCCAGGGGTTCTTCCCATAAAGCCATTCCTTGTCACTGGTGGAGCCCTCTGAGGGCAACAGGGTGCCAGGTTATGAGTTCACCCACCCCCCCCCCGCCCCCACCCCACACACTGAGCTGGCAAGGAGGCTGCCAGGGTGGCCTCCCTGGGTGAAATAGTACCCATCGCACACCTCATCACTGGTGAAGTACCAGCGGCAGCAGCAGGAAGAGGACCTTAAGTGGCCATTAATTGATACGTAAGGCCCTCAACTGGTCTAAGGGTGGATGGACCATCCACTGCCTTTTCCTTCTGCTGCTAAAATACTTATGGAGGCAGGGAAGTGATGAGCATGCAACATCATCCCATCCTACCTGATTTTACTCCCCCTCCCATCTTCCAGACCATGTGTAGGGATGGAGAAGGGTAAAATTCCAGCCATAGAATCATAGAATTGTTACAGCACAGAATGAGGCCATTCAGCCAGTTGTGACTATGCCGGCTCCATGCATGAGCAACTCAGTTAGTCCCACTGCCCTGCTTTTTCTCTACAGCAATTGGTTTTCTATTCAGTCGCTAATCCAATTCTGTTTTGAAAGCCATGATTGAATCTGCCTCTGACATACTTCCAGGCAGCTAACCACTTGCTGCCTTAATACATTTTTCCTCATATTGCCTTTGGTTCATTTGCCATTTAATCTTAAATCAGTGAGATCTGGTTCTCAAACTCTTCTACCAATGGGAACAGCTCTCCCTATCTGCTCCGTCCTGACCCTTCCTGATTTTGAACATCTCTGTTAAGTCTCCTCTCAACCTTCTCTTCATAACGAGAGCAGCCCCAGCTTCTCAAATCTATCCATGTAACTGGAGACCTTCATCCACGAATCCATTCTTGTAAAACTTTTCTGCACCCTTTCTAAAACCTTCGCATCCTTCCTAAAGTGTGGTGCCCAACACTGGACACAATACACGAGAAGAACCAGTGTTTTATAAAGGTTCACCGTAACATCCTTGCTTTCATACTCTATGGGTAGAATTTTGCCCTTAATGCTGGCAGGGTAATTAAGAACTGCCCAGCATGAAACACGAGTGGCAGCACTGAGTGCTGTCTATGCGAGCGGGGGAAGGAGTGTGAGCTGGGAGATCATGACCTTTGTGCATGCATGCAAGTGCATGCTCCATAATCTCACTGAGGCAGAGAGCTGATTTAAAAGGAACTGATTTTTTAAAAAAATTAAAGATTTTATAAATGCTATGAAACATGTCCATCATGTGAGCAGAGACATGTCATTAATGAAAAAATAACTTTTTTATTTGATTTTTACTTGCTTTAGGAAACCTCATCCCACCCATGGATGAGGTTTCCAAAAAATTGCAAAAGCCACTTGGCCTTTATCCTGCCCACCAACTGTAAGGTTGGATGGGCAGTGAAAATTTTCTTCCAATTACCTTTTAATGGCCTTAAATAGGCCTTTTGATTGTCGGTGGGTGCGCTGCTGACACTGGTGCATGCCCACCAACTGAAATATCGTGCAAATACGCGAAGACATCATGATTCATGCCCAACGCATCGTGCGTCATTTTACCCTTAGTCGGGTCAGGTGTGTGCCCACCCGGCGAGCTAAAAATTGTACCCTATGCCTCTATTTAGAAATCCTGGAGATCATTCACCTTATTAACCACTTTCTCAAATTGCCTCACCACCAACAATGATTTGTGCACATATACCCTCTGCTCTTGCACACTCTTTAGTATTGTAACCTTTATTTCATATTGCCTCTCCTCATTATTCCAACCAAAATGAATCACTTCACACTTCTCTACATTAAGTTTCATCTGCCACTTGCCCACCCATTCCACCAACTTGTCCATGCCCTCCTGAAGTTTATCACTATCATCCTCACAGTTCAAAATACTCCCACGTTTTGTCATCTTCAAATTTTGAAATTGTGCCCTGGACACTCAAGTCTGGGTCATTAATATAAACTACAAAAAGCAGTGACCCCAGTACCAATTCCTGGGGAACACCACAATATACTTTCCTCCAGTCCGAAAGATAACCGTTCACCAATACTCGGTTTCCTGTCATTCAACTTTGTATCCATGCTATCACGGTCCATTTTATTCCATGGACTTGAACTTTTCTGGCAAGCTTATTATGTGACATTTTAACAAGTGCTTTTTGATAGTCCATGTACACATCAACCACGTTACCCTCATCAACCCTCATGTTATCTCATCAAAAATCTCAATCAAATTAGATAAACACAACTTGCCTTTAACAAATCCATGATGGCTTTTGTAATTGGTCCGCATTTGTCCAAGTGTTAATTTAGTTGTGGATTTTTGTTTCCAAAAGGCTACGATAGGAATTGGACTACAGTGTGAGGAATTGTGCTAATTTGTAAAAAGAACTTGACTAATGTGTGTAGGAATAGGACTATGGTGTGAGGAACTGAACTTAATTTGAAGAATTGGACTAAGCACGTCAATATGTGAATGAACTGCTGTGAATGAGCATTTTGAGGAACTGGAGTAATATGGGAAAGAACTGGAATAAAGTCTGAAGCAAATGTACTGAAGATTGACTAGATCTGGACTATAAGTGCAAAGAGCTGGACTAATATACGAGGAACTAGACTAGTCTATGCATGTACTGGGCTAATTTGTGAGGAATTGGACTAAAGTGTGAAGGAACTAGACTGATGTTTGAAGAACAGCACTAATGTGTGAGGATAACAAAAGAAAATACTATGGATGCTGAAGATCTGAAATTTAACCAGAAAGTGCTGGAAAATCTCAGCAGGTCTGGCCGTGGCTGTGGAGAGAGAAACAAAGTTAATATTTTGTGTCCAACATAGTTCTTTTTTGGAACAGAAGAGAGGCAGAAATGTGATGGGTTTTGTGCCGTTTAAAAAGGTGGGAGGGTCAGGTGAGGCAAAAGGGAAGGTCAGGGATAGATAGAGAACAGGAAGGAAATTAAATTACAAAGATATCATGGAACAAAAGGCAAGGAGACTGGTAATACTAGTAGTAAAGAAACAAAGCATCAGTCTAGAGTGGGTGTAAATAGCAGAATAAAGGACAGTGCTGTCTGAAAGCAAAACATGAGATCAAGATACAGCCTGGTACTAGGGAAAAACACAAAATGAAGGACAGAGTTCATGGTCTGAAGTTGTTGAACTCAATGTTGAGTCCAGAAGATTGAAACTTGCCTAATTGGAAGATGAGGTGCTGTTCCTCCAGTTTACTTAGGGCTTCACTGAAAAGTTGCAGCAGCCGAGGACAGAAATGTGAGCATGAGGACAAGATGGTGAATTGAAATGGCAAATGACTGGATGGTCAGGTTCATGCTTATGGACTGAGTTGAGGTGTTCCGCAAAGTGGTCACCCAGTATGTTTTTTGTCACCCCAATGTACAGGAGGCTATGTTCTGAGCAGTGAATACAGTAAATGGGGAGGCGATGGCATAGTGGTATTGTCACTGGACTAGTAATGCAGAGACCCAGGGTAATGCTCTGGGGACCCTGATGCAAGTCCCGCCACGGCAGATTGAACTCAATAAAAAAATCTGGAATTAAAAGTCTAATGATGACCATGAAACCATTGTTGTAAATATCCATCTTTAGGGAAGGAAATCTACCATCCTTACCTGGTCTGTGACTCCAGACCCACACCAATGTAAATGGTCTGAAGTTGTTCTGAACAAGGTCAGTTAGGGATGGGCAATAAAAGCTGGCCCAAAATACTAAATTGAAGGAAGTATAAGTAAATTGTTGCTTCAGTGTTTTGGGCCTTGGACAGTGAGGTGGAAGGAAGTAAAGGGGCAGGTGTTACATCTCCTGCCAATGCATGGGAAGGGGATGTGGTGTTGGGAGTAACACAGGCGTGGACCAGGATGTCACAGAGGTCACTCCTTAGGAGTGCTGACAGGAGAGGGGAGGGGGAAGATGTTATTTGGTGGTGGCATCATGTTAGGTTTGGTGGAAATAGCAGAGGATGACCCTTCTGAATATGGAGGCTGGTAGGGTGGAAATTAGGGGCAAGAATAACCCTACCATGGTTCTGGGGGGTAGGGGAAGGGGTGAGGGCAGAAGTGTAGGAAATGGGTTGGACACGATTAAGGGCCCTGTCAACCACAGTGAAGGGAATCCTCAGATAAGGATGAAGGCAGACATGTCATAAGCACCGTTTTGGAAGGTAGCATCATCTAAACAGGTGCGATGGAGGCAGAGGAACTGGGAGAATGGGATGGAGTCCTTACAGGAAGCAGGGCATGAGGAGCTGTAGTCGAGATAGCTGTGGGAGATGGTGAGCTTCTAATGAATATTGGTGGACAGTCTGGCACCAGAAATGGAGACAGAGAGGTGAAGGAAGGGAAGGAAAGAGTCGAAGATGAACAATGTGAAGGTGGGAGAGGGGTGGAATTCGAAGCAAAGTTGATAAAAAAATTTCCAGGTCCAGACAAGAGCATGAAGCAGCACTGAAACAGTCATCAATGTACTGGAAAAAGAGTTGTGAGAGGGGCTTGAGTAGAACTGGGACAGGGAATTTTCCACATACCCCACAAAAGGAGAGGCATAACTGGGGCCCATGCAGGTACTCATAGCCACACCTTTTATTCGGAGGAATTGAGACTAATTAAACGAGAAATTTTTCAATGAGAGAACAAGTTCAGCCAAGCGGAGGAGGCTGGTGGTGGATGGGGATTGTTCGGGCCTCTGTTCAGTGAAGAAGCGGAGAGTCCTCAGACCATCATGGTGGGAGATGGAGGTTTGAAGGGTTGGACATCTATAGTGAAGAGCAGGTGGTTAGTGCCAGGAAACTGGAAACTGTTGAAATGATGTACGGCATCAGAAGAATCATGAATGTAGGTGGGAAGAGACTCAGTAAAGGGAGGAAAAAGAGTCAAAATAGGAAGAAGTGAGTTCCATGCGGCAGGGACAGGCTGAAATAATGGGTCTACCAGGACAGTCCTATTTATGGATTTTTGGAAGGAGGTAAAAGTGGGCTGTAAACGTTTGAGGAACTATGAGATTGGACACTGTGGAGGTAAGATCTCCAGAGGAGTTGAGGTCAATGGCAGTTCTGGAAATGATGGCTTGATGTTTGGTGGTGGGGTCCAGGGAAGAAATGTCAGAGAGTTGGTGCTCAGCCCCTGTGAGGTAGAGGTCAATACGCCAGACAACAACAGCACCACCCTTATCAGCAGGCTTGATAACAAAGTCAGGGTTAGACCTGAAAGAACAGAGTGCGGAAGGTTCAGAGGCAGACATGTTAGAGTGGGTGAGGGGAGCAGACAAAATAAGATGGTTAATGTCCCACCAATAGTTCAAAATGAAAAGATCTAGAGTAGGTAAGAGGCTGGCAAAACTGATGTGTGAGGAACAGGGGGACTAATGTAGGTTGAAGCTGGGCTAATTTGTGAGGAGTTAGACTTAAATGTGAATCAACTGGATAAGATGTGAAAGAACAGAAATATTTTTGGAAAAATTGAGATAAAGGTGAGACATTGGGTTAATTTGTAGATAAACTTAACTAATCTGTAGGCGAACTGGACTAATGTATGAAGAACGTGACAAGCATGTTAAGAACTGGTCTAAGTTATGAGAAACTGGACCAAATGTGAGGTACTAGACTAATATGTGAGGAACTGGACTAATGTTGCTTTGGAATTGGGCTAAGGTGTGAGGAACTGGAGTATATTGTGAAGAACTGGACTAATTTATGAAGAACTAACTAGGCTAATGATTGAAGAACTGGGCTAAACTGTAACAAATCGTATTGAAATATGATGAACTGGGCTAATTTGTAACAGAAGAAAAGAGCCGACGCTTCGAGTCCTCATGACCCTTCGACAGAACGGGTCATGAGGACTCGAAACGTCAACTCTTTTCTTCTCCGCCGATGCTGCCAGACCTGCTGAGCTTTTCCAGGTAGTTCTGTTTTTGTTTTGGATTTCCAGCATCCGCAGTTTTTTTGTTTTTAATTTGTAACAGACTGGACTAATGTGTGAAGGAACCAGACTCAATGTGAGGAATTAAACAAAAAGTAAAGAACTGGGTGAAGCTGTGAGGAATTGGATAAATGTGTAAAGAGCTGAGATAATGTATGAAGGGACTGGACCAAACTGGAGAATGAACTAAAATGTGAACAATTAGACTTCTGTGAGAAGAACTGGGCTAAAACATGAATAACTGGACAAGCTTGTGGAGAACTGGACTAATGTTTTAAGAACCAAGCTAATGTGTTAGGAACTGGATTACTTGGTGAGGGGACTGTACCAATGCATGAAAGAACTTTACTAATGTGGGAATGAACTGGAGTAATGTGTGAAGGACAGATTTGTTAAAGGCTAATTGTGCTTAACTAATCTATCTGAAATTTTTGATGATGTAACAGAGAAGGTTGATGAAGGGACATTGCCTATATGGATTTTAAGAAAGTGTTTGACATATGACCACATAAAAGGCTGGTTAACAAAATTGAGGCTCATGGAATTATAGACAATGGTGACCCTGAAGGGTCAATGCTAGGAGCACTGTTTTCTTGATATGTAAATAGGGATGGACAATAAATGCTGGCCTAGCCCACATCCCATGTATGAATAAAAAATATATAAATGATTTGGATATTGTATTAAAGAGTAAAATTTCAAGCTTTGCCAATAATACCAACCATGGAAGTGCAACAAACAGTGAGGATGATACTAATTGATAGCAATAGAACATAGATAGGCCAGCAGAATGGGCAGACAGAATTTAATACAGGAAAATATGAGGTGATGCATTTTGGCAGAAGGATAGGGAGAGGCAACATATGTTTAATGACACAGTTCTAAAGAGAGTGCAGGGACAGAAGGACCAAGGGAGGGGGTGATTGCATGTAGATAGATCTTTGAGGTGAGGTGGCAGGACATGTTGTGAGAGTGGTTAGCAAAGCATATGGGATCGTAGGCTTCATAAATAGAGTCATTGAGTACAAAAGCAGTGATGTTGAGCTAAACCTTTATAAAGCTCTGGTTAGGCCAAAACACGGATATTGCGTCCAGTTCTAATCATCACACTTTAGGAAGATATGGTGGTCCTTCAAGTGATGTCAAGATTTACCAAGAATGGTTGAAGGGGTGAAGGGGGCCTGTTAGCTTAGGTGGCTAGTGTGTGGCTCAGAATAGTGCTTATATCATGGGTTCAACTCCTGTTGCAGCTGAGATAGATTTGGGACCTGCCTCCTTGCCCTATCCCTGACAGTGGAAAGCAATGGCAAACCACCCCTGACACAAACTGAAAATGAAGCATCAGCAGACAATGAGCCAAGGATCTGCCTTTGGGTACAGTGCACATGAATGAAATGAATTCCAGAGCTGAGAGGTTTTAGCTACAAAGTTAGGTTGGAGAAGTTGGGATATCCTCCTTGGAGCAAGGGAGACTGAGGGGAGATTTGATAGAGGTGTACAAGGTTATAACCGGTTTAGATAAGGTAGGTAAGGAAAAACTATTCCAATTAGCTGATAGTACAAGAACGAGGGGGACACGGAGTTAACATTTTCATCAGGAGATGCAGGGGGATGTGAAGAAAAACATTTTTGAACAGCGAGCAACAATAACCTGGAACCAGGAACCAGGATAGTGGACATGATTTTCAATCATTTGGAAAGGAAATTGGATGGGAATTTGAAAGAGATAGACTTGCAGGGCTACGGATGGAGTGGGGGGACAGGACCTGATTGCTCTACAGAGAGCTGGCATGCATTTGATGGGCCGAACAGCCTCCTTCTGAGCTGTAATGACTTTTTGACATTATGACTCTAACCCAGCTAATGCTTGAAGAACTGGATTAATGTGTGAAGTAGCTGGAATAATTGTTGAAGGAACTGAGGTAATGTGTGAATTTGTAAATACATTGAACACATTTCTGAAGGAACTGGAATGCTGTGTGAATAACAAGACAGATGTGTGAAGGAACAGGATTAAGATTTAAGGAACTGGAGTAATGCATAAGAGCTGGATTAATGTGTACCATCTACAAGATGCACAGCATCAACTCACCAAGGTTCCTTTGACAGCACCTTCCAAACCTGCAACCTCTACCAGTGATGCACACATACCACAAACAAATGTATGAAAAAACTAGAATAAACTGTGAAGAACTGGAATAACAAGTGAAGAATGAGACTAATAGGTGAAGAAATGAACCAATTTCTGAAAAACTGTGCTGTAGTGTGGGCAACTGGGCACATTGGTGAAGAACTACACTAATGTGTTAGGAACAGGACTACTTTGTGAGGAGACTGGACAGGTTTGTGAAGGAGTTCGTCTAATGTGTGACAATACTGGACTAACCTGTGAAGGACATAGAACAACGTGTGAGGGAACTGGATTAAAATGTGGTTACACTGAAGTAAAGTGTGAAGGAACAGGACTAAAATCCAAAGAATTAGATGAATGTGTGAGGAAGTGGACACATTTGCGAATGAACTGATCTAATTTGTGAACAAATGGGCTAATATGTGAAGGACTGTGTTAATATATGAGGAACTAAACTAAAGTATGAAGAGACTGCTAATCTATGAAGGAACTGGACTAAAATATGAAGATGTGGCCGAATGTGTGAAGAACTGGGCTAACTTTTTAGATCATGAATGCGCAGCTGAGACCTGTTGCTTGCAATTTCATCACCATGTGGGAGTCTCAGGGCACTTCCTGTATCCCCAGAGACCACGGGTGTGGGAAATGTCTCCAGATGCTCGAGCTCGAGCTCACGGTTTCCGAGCTTGAGGGGCAACTGGAGTCACTGAGGAGCATCCGCGAGGATGAGAGTTTCCTAGATTATACGTTCCAGAAAGTGGTCACCCCACAGGCGGTGAGAACTCAGGAAGAGTAGGAAGGGGCAAGAAGCACAGGAGCCTTTGGGGCGTGTGCCACTCTCAAACAGGCACACAGTATTAGAGACTGCTGGGAGTGAGGACAGCTGGCAGAAGCACAGATCAGCCTAGGCCACCAATGGGCAAGGGAATACCAAGGGTGGGGAATAGCAAAGTGTAGATGTGTAGCTGTTACAGGAGATTCCATAGTTAGGGGAAAAGACAGGCATTTCTGTAACCATCATTCAGAATACCGCATGGAGTGTTGCCTCCCCGACAGCCCCTCAAGAAGTTCTGGACAAATGGGAATGGATTACGTTCACTCTCACTCTAAAATTAGGTGCAATGGATGGAAAAAGCTGATCGCAATCTTTAGACCTCAAAACAGGAATACCTGATTATTTCAGTTTACATCAAAATGCATCAACAGAAATGGGCAGGAGAGAGAGAGAGTCTCCCTGTCAATCCTGGCTGGCTCTCTGTCTATCCGGAGAGACATTCCCTGCCTGTCCCAGGTGAAACTCCATATTTATCCCGGGTGAGACTCTGTCTATCCCTGGTGGGACTCCCTGTCTTGAGACTCTGAGGCATTCAAGAGGGTATTAGATGATTATTTGAATAGAAACAACTTACAGGGTTACAGGAAAAGGCAGGGCAATGGCACTAGGTCATAATGCTCATTTGGAGAGCCGGTGCAGGCGAGAAGGGCCGAATGGCCTCCTTCTGTGCCATTAAAATTCTGTGATACTGTCTACCCCGGGTGAAAGTCCTTGTCTATCCCGGGTGAGACTATCAGGAGAGGTATTGATGGTGATATTAATTTAAATTGCTTTAAAAACGGGGTCCTGATGGATTTTTGCCACTTTAAGGGTTATAATCAGAATATGATCCGAATCCAACATCGCTGCAAGAAACTCTCCAGAAAATACCAGCCGGGCGCAGCAGCACCGGCTACCCAAGCCTCAAAAAGGAATCAATTGATCAGATAAATATTCTTAACAGACTAAGAGTTAGTGAGGTGAGGCCCCAGCCTCTCCCAGTGTCTGGGGACCGCTGGCCCCATCCCAGCGGCTCTACTGATCCGAGCCAAGCGGCACCTTGAGCCGGAGTGGATCCTGATGTAGGGCTGCTGCCCTCAGTCCGTGTAAATGATAAATCCCGAGAAGGTGCTGTATTTGTTGTTGTTGCCTCCATGTGCCTTCCCGCCGTCCAGTTTGACGTAGACCTCATCCCCTGCGTCCAAGTGCAGAATGACACTGTTACTGGCGTAGTCATAATTCTGATCAGCATCTTGGGCAATAGCACTGGAGCGGACCTTAGGGAGCAAGAGACAGCCCATTAGAGCAGGGGGGACAGGGAGGTGGGGGAGGGGGAGGCTGACTGGGAGAAAACAGTGGGGCAAAGGCGGTGGGAGAGTGTAGAGGGAGAGAGGGAATGCAAGAGGGAGAGAGAGAAAAACAGCTAGGGAAAGAGGGAGAGGACAAAGAGTGAAAGCCAAAGAGAGAGATAGAGATTGAGGGAAGGCAGTGAGGAGTGGAGAGAATGAAGGGGGGAGAATGGCAGAAGGAAGGAGGAGAATGAGCAAATGTGAATGTCAGGAGACAAGATATGGAGAGAGAGAGCGAGGAGGAGAGAGGCAGAGAGTTGTGAGAGAGAGGGAAAACCAGGCGGGGCAGAGGTTGACTGAAACTAAGGGAAAGAAGGGCAGAGAGAGAGGGTGAGAGGGGAACAGAAAAAGGACAGAGGCAAGTCAGAAAGAGGGAGGCAGATAATGGGCAAGAACATGGGGAATAGATAGAAATGGAAAAGAATATGGTACAAAGTGACACACAGAGAGAAGTAGAGATGGAGAGAGAGACAGACAGAGAGACAGAAAGAGGGACTGAGAGAGAGAGACACACACACACAAAGAGGGAGAGGCAGAGAGAATGGGAGAAACACACACACAAAGACAAACAGTTCGAATGAGGGGGAGGGAGGCAGCGAGACAAAGACAAAGGATGGGAGGGGACAGGGAGTTAGAATGAGCGGCAGTGAGGGGCAGAGAGTGAGTGAGACAGAGAGCAAGTGAGAGGCAGAAACAGAGAGAACGAGGCGGCAGAGGGAGAGAGAGTAGTGAAATTGGGAAATGGAGAGATTATAGAGACCGCATGAGGAAGAGGGAGATTTCGATGTAATATTAAGAGGAACAGGAATTGAGAGGACAAAAAGAGATATAAAAAGATGACATAAACATCGAAAGGAAGGGAGAGTGGTCGATAGCAATGAAGAGAGTAATGGAGAGAGACAGAGAGGGAAAGAGAAAAATAGAGAAGACGCTTGGGATAAGGAAGGAAAAACAGAAGCAGATGCATGTATAGAGCGTCGGGAGGTTAGATCGCGCTTTTACAAACCGAAGGGCAAGTCCAAGAGTAGATAGAAAGAAAAGTGAGACCATGAGAAAGAGAGTGTGGCAGAGGGAGAGATCCACAGAGATAAAGAGAGAAAACAGAGTGAGAGAAAGAGATAGAGAGGTACAGAGCAAGAGCAGACAGAGCTAAAGAACTCCTCCTGCCCTGTTCAGTGAAGCCTGTGTGGAAATTGGAGACAGACAGAGCCTCAGAAACGATTCCTGAAAGTCTGAAGGCGGGAGTGAGAGGTGGGGGTGGGGGTGGAGAAAGACAGATACAGGAAAACCGGAGACCAGCATCAGCAGCAGCCGAGAGTTCAATCAGCCAGAGTTGCTGTTGTCCGGAGTCACTGTCCCTCTGACCCCAAGAACAGCTTCACTCCGCTTCCCTCCAGTGTTAGGGAGCGGGAGCCGCTTCTGCCCCACGATAGATCCTGGACTCGGTGTGAGAGAGAGTCGGACTCATCAGAGCAGAGATTATAACACAGGGTTAAAGAGGTCCGGCTGCACTCAGCCAACACACAGTGATGTAGAACAGGGCAGGTTAACCCTTAACCAGGCAGGAGTGAGAGAAAGTGGGGTAAAGGCAGAGACCTGAGAAGGAGAGTGAACAATAGACATGAAGATAGTGAGAGAGGGAAGGAGAGAGGGAAAGAGGGCAAAGCGTGAGTGGGGGTGGGGAATTGAGGTCCGCTACCTTAAAACAAAATATCCCTGCCAAGCCTTCTCTCCTCCTCCCTCACCTCCACCTCTCTAACAGTCCTTATCCTCTCTCCCTTCTCTCTCCTCTCTCCCTTCTCTCTCCTCTCTCCCTCACCCACTCTCTCTCTAATGGCAATGCCCAGAACTCTCCGCCCAGGCTCAGTGTGCACTGATAGGGAGTAGGGTAGCGGTCCTGAGAACGGGTGAATGGCTTTGGAAGCTCTTGCCTGGGGTTCGGGTGTTGGAGGGGGGGGGGGGGTTGGTGAGGGTGGGTGTGGGCAGACAGCCCTCCTCCCCTCCTGCCCAGCTTACCTGGCCGTTCTTGCAGAGGTCTGCCCACATGCTGGTGCCATCTCCGCCCCGCATCAGGACATGGTAGGTGAAGAAGTAGGTGCCCGGGATGGAGCAGGTGAACTTGCCGCTTGAGCCGTCGTAGTGATTGCCCAGGTTGGTCACCACATCGTCAAACTTGAGGATCTCGTAGCCTTCGTGAGGGGTCTTCAGGCCGGCGTAAAATGCCACCCTGGGCACCGTGCTGTAGGTGGCAGCGCTGATGGCACCTGTCCCGGGGCCGGGGGTGCCAGGAAGCCCCGGTCTGCCCGCCTCCCCCTTCTCCCCCGCCGGCCCCATCGGTCCCGGGGCTCCCCGCTCTCCCGGCGGCCCGGGGGCCCCCGGTTTCCCGGGACGCCCCGGTTTCCCCTGGGGACCCTGGAGCAGGGTGGAGGGCGGCGGGGGGGCCAGGTCGTGCTCGGTCAGTGCTTCGGCCCCCGGGCTGGCACTGGGCTGGTTGGCCAGGTAAGGCTCGCACACCATCCTGCAGGTACCCAGCATCTCATAGTGGGCAGCCGTGCCCAGCGAGTTCACCAAGACCGGGATCACGATGACCAGGGTCAACAGCATCGCCACCCCGACGGCCGCTGCGATCAGGGACTTGCGGCTGATGTTGAACCTGGAGGGCGACCGCTCGGCCGTTCTCCTGCTGGACGAAATCTTGCTGGTGGAAGCGGAGGAGCTCAGGCTGGAACCGGGAGAGAAGGCAGGGAAGTGTACAAGGCAGACGGCTTTGTGAGTGCAAGTGACGCTCAGTCCGCCTTATATAGCCAGACCCCGGAGTGCCCCCAAGCTGGCCAGGATTGCAAATGAATGTTTGCAACAACAACGAAAAAAAACTTGCCCATCCCCTGGGCTCTGATGCTGTTTGTACAGCCTGTCTCAAGAACTGATTACTAGAAAACATCCCGCATCTCAATGTCGGCCTTCAGCCACCAGACCCAGATCAACAGAAACAAAACATGAAGGGAATGGAGAACCAGCCGGGAGCCTGGATCTGACTGTGCTCCCTGACCTGACGGGAGGATCAATAAAGAGGATTCAGGGGTTAAGAGAAAATGACCAAGAAAATACCTGGCTGGATTTTGGTGGGTTAGATATTGCGCGGGTTGTATTTTGGTTTTTTTTTAAAAGAAAATTTATTTTACATTTGTTCTCTGGCCATGGGGATCGCTGGCTGGGCCAGCATTTATTGCCCATCCCTAATTGCCCTTGGGAAGGTGGTGGTGAGCTGCCTTCTTGAACCCCTGCAGTCCATGGTGCTGCATGTTGTCATGGACTGCTTCCTTATCTGAGGAGTCGCGAATGGTGCTGAACATCGTGCAATCATCAGAGAACATCCCTTCTTCTGACCTTATGATGGAAGGAGGTCATTGATGAAACAGCTGAAGATGGTTGGGCCAAGGACACCACCCTGAGAAACTCCTGCAGCGATGTCCTGGAACTGAGATGACTGACCTCCAACAACCACAACCATCTTCCTTTGTGCTGGATATGACTCCAACCAGAGGAGAGTTTTCCCCCTGATTCCCATTGACTCCAGTTTTGCTAAGGCTCCTTGATACCACACTCGTGATCCCACACTCTGTAAAATGTGGCCTTGATGTCAAGGGTAGTCACTCTCACCTCACCTTATTTAATGTGTTTGTTTAATGTTCTTATGCCTTCAGTGGGTTAGCAGTTCTATTAAAATAACAGAGAGAAAATGGCAGAAAAGAATGCAACAACAATTTGTAGTTACTTCGCGCCTTTAACATATCAAAAGATCCCCAAGGCACTTCACAGGCGCATTACAGACAATATTTGACACTCAGCCACAGATAGAGATATTGTTCAAAGAGGGTGGTTGTGAGGAATCTCTTTACAGGAGGGAAAAGAGACAGAGAGGCAGTGTGGTTTAGGGAGAGGATTTCAGAGATTAGGGTCTAGGTAGCTGCAGACATGGCCACCAATGGTGGATTTATGAAAATCAGGGATGCACAAGAAACCAACATTTCTATGACTCACAGAACCTCAGGACATTGCAACATACTGTGCACTGATTAAATACTTTTGAAGTTATTGTTGTTGTAAAGCAGAAAATGTGACAACCAATTAGTGCACGGCAAATTTCCACAAGCACCACCTTGAGGGTTATACAGAGACCTTAAGGGCTAACCTCTTAATATCAACATAGCTTTTAGCTCAGAAGAAATGGTTATGTCCCATCTCCCAATGTATGGCAACTGTTTAAAACTACTTGTAATGCACCAAGGAATATGACACAGTTTTATTGGAGTAGGGAAGGTGTCTGTATGAAATCCCCTGGTCGTTTATCACTGTCGCTTCTACACATCACCCGCCTGCTTTCTTTTTCTGCCTGTCTCGTTCATACCATTTCAGTGGGTCTAGTCTCTTGGGGCTCAGCTCAGCATAAGGCCAATCCTTTTGTCCATTTATCAACATCCTTTAGCCCATCCTTTCTCGATTGATTTTCATGTTATTTATTGCTGTAAAGTGACCAAAGGCAGATCAGGGTCGGTGATGGAGATTAAACACCGTTGACATGCTGCATTCTAATACATGCAATGCAAGACCTTGTTTGGAATGAGATGTGATGAATTCCCTGGCTGTTTGAGTCCACACAACCAAAACATTAATGATCAGTTTTCATTATCATTGCCTCATTCTCCACCTATTGCATTCCTCCTCTGTCTTTCACTTGTTTGACTTTACCTTTGTTTTCTAAATATTCCTAAGGTAACTAGAAGTTCCTTGTTAATGTCCCATTGGTCAAAAACCTGTCCTTGAAAACAGATCCCACTCAATTTACCCCCTGAGCACTGGCAGTGTAAATCAGAGAGTGTGTTCATGCAATGTGTTCATTTTACTTTGCGCTCCCTATCACTGCCGAAGGCACTGACAGTCATGGACCTGTGGCACCAAGTCACTCTCCGGTGCCCACCCCTAGCAGCCACTCTTCACCCCATTCTGTTCTCACCCAACACCCTCATGCAGGAATATTCCAATACAAGTCACTGGTGGTGACTTGGAGCATGAACACTGCCTAATGGTTCCATACTTAACACTGAGCACTAAAGCCAATACTGCCAGTGTCCTGGCTGAAGTTGAACACAATATAGTTGAACACAACAGCTGGTTGTGTTGTTTGGCACACAAGTAATCCATGTTGACACCTTATTTTTAGGCATGCTTGGTGCTGATCCTGGCATCCCCTTCTGTACTCTCCATTGAACCAGTGTTGACCCCCTGGCTTGACGCTAGTGGTCGAGTGGGGGATATGCCGGGCCATGAGGTTACAAATTTTGTTCAAGTATCATTCTGCTGCTGCTGATGGCCCACAGTGCCTCATGAATGTCCAGTCTTGAGCTGCTAGATTTGTTCGAAATCTATCCCATTTAACACGGTGGTAGTGCCAGAACCCTTAAGGTGAAGGCGGGTCTTTGTCTCCACAACGACTATCTGGTTGTCACTCCTACCATACTGTCATGGACAGATGCATTCGCGGCAGGCAGGTTGGTGAGGATGAGGTCAGGTAGGTTTTTCCCTCTTGTTGGTTCTCTCACCACCTGCTTGACTAGTATGTGAGACAGACTCTCCCCCCAGATGTTAGTAAGGAGGATTTGGCAGGGTCGACAGGGCTGAGATTGCCTTTGCCATTTCCGGTGCCTAGGTCAATGCTGAGTGATCCGTCTGGTTTCCTTCCTGTTTTGTGACTTTGTAGCGGTTTGTTACAACTGAGTGGCTTGCTCAGCCATTTCAGAGTCAACCACATTGCTGTGGTCTGGAGTCACATGTAGGCCAGACCAGGTAAGGACGGCAGATTTCCTTCCCTAAAGGACTTTAGTGAACCAAATGGGTTTTTACAACAATTGACAATGGTTTCATGGTCATCATCAGACTTTTAATTCCAGATTTTTATTGAGTTCAATTTCCACCACCTGCTGTGGCGGGATTTGAACCCAGGTCCCCAGAGTCTTACCCTGGTCTCTGGATTACTAGCCCAGCGACATGGTAATTAACAAATGTAGCACATTGCTACAAATGGAAAGTGTGAAACTGGATGATGTATTTAACTTTTCTCAGGTTTCAGCAGTTAACTAGTTCAAGAAAGGAAGTGGAAGTGGAGATAGCGAAAGGGCTGACTGTAATCTTCCAATCTTCCCTAGATATGGGAAAGGTGCCAGGGGATTGCGGGGTGGCAAATGTGACACCCTTATTCAAGAAAGGGTGGAAGGACAATCCGAGTAAATACAGGTGGTCTGTTTAATCTCAGTTGTGGGTGAAGTTTTAGAAAGAATAATCAGGGAAAAGTTAACAGGGTTGAGTTAATTAAGGATAACCAGCACAGATTTGTAAAAGGCAGATTGTGTTTGACTAATCAGATTGAATTTTTGGATGCTGTAACAGAGAAAATTGATAAAGGGGATGTGGCAGATGTTGGTCTATATGGATTTTAAGAAAACCTTTGACAAAATACCATATAAAAGGCTGGTTTACAAAATTGAGGCTCATGGAATAGGAGGGTCAGTGTCAGCTTGGAGAAAAAATTGGTTTAAGGACAGAAAACAGCAGCCTGAATTCTCCCATCCCACCCATGGCGGGTTTTATGGTGAGTGTGAGTGGAGAATCCAGCAGCAGGCAAAAAGGCCACAAATCTGACTTCAGAAAAACAAGTTGCAATTCTCCCAATGGAGCATTGATGGTGGTTCAGTTATCGCGCCAACTAGGAGCATGAACACTATTTGCACTAATTGGCATGTCGTGAATGCTCATTAAAACAGCTGCTCACTGGAATCTTCCCCGTACTTTGAATCTTCTGTCACACCAGCAGGAAATTACATCAGCCTCAAAGCCATTTGTAAAGGGCTGGCTGCACAAGTCGGACATCAGTTCACTGGTAACTTCAGGTGGTGAGTGGAACGTACCTGCCATAACGCTGCACTGGTCTTGTTGTGATGAACACCACCCTGCCAGGGCTGTAGGTTTGGTCTGCTCCTACTCTTTGCTTTCACTGTCCCTTTGCAGGCTCCACTTTCAGAGACTAGCACTTTAACTGTGGGGGGCGGGATGTGAGGCATGGAGCTAAGCTGGCAAACACGAGGGGCAACGGGGAAGGAAGGCTGTGGAATGGCAGTCAGGGGAAGGGCGAACATGAAGGGGCCTTTCTGGGGCCGTCCTCTAACCTCTTGTTGCCGCAGGAGTGAGCAGGGGTCTGTTTAGAGAGAAAGGAGGAAGACCCCGTGATGAAAGTCACTGAAAGCCAATAGTTTCATTAGCCCTGTTAAAGGCTAATGGTGGCTGATGCTGCCCTGTCCCTGAAACACTAGCGCACACATCGAGGTGACCAAGATGGCATCACAGATGTGTAACATCTTGAGCCCTGATGTGGCTTCACATCACAGTCGCTGCATCTCAAGAGTAACACATCGGAATGTAGAATTTGGGAATGCAGGCAGTAGTGAAGGAGGCACAGCTGTATCATATATGACATTCCATCAATGAAGGCCTGTCACATGTTCACCAGAATTGAAACTCCTAATGGGCCAAAGGACATCCACTCATTGACCATGAGCAACTGATTGGTCATTAAAATGCCACATCAGAGACTGGAGCACAGAGCTAGGTTGGGTCACTTGTCTCAATTAAACTTTAGCATCCTACACAGGGCTCAAGATGTTACATATCTGTGATACCATCTTGGTCACCTCGATGTGTGCGCTAGTGTTTCAGGGACAAGGCAGCATCAGCCATCATGCAAGTAGGGCAGGAAAAACTATGGACCATTATAGTTTCCAAATGCCTCTGAACTTCACTTTCTTGCTCCTTGAATCATTAATGTCTTCAATGTTTCCTTTCAGAGAAAAGGCAAAAGCAGATATGGATCCAGGGCTCAATGTTGCCTTTGTCAGAGTCCTAATTTTATGGAGGAGGTGAAGGAGGGAGAGGTGAATCCATGCACAGCTCCAGCAGGAGGGACATGGTCAAGTGGAGTCACAGCACGAACAGGAGGGTCAGGAGGAGAGTCCCAGACAATGGGAGTAACTCACCAGTCCTAGGGTTTATCATAGAAGAATCTCCTATGTACAAATAAGTGAGAGGCAATGCTGTGCACATCTGCACTTGTCCCGAGCTCTGGTACATCACATATGCCACATTCTTCATGAAGACCTAACTCCACATGGAGTTGGAGGGTATCCCACTGCACTCAATTTCTTGGCCTCTGGTTCTTTTCAGGGATTAGCAGGCAACCTGTGCAGCATCTCTCAGTCCACAACACATCGATGCATAAAGGAGGTCACAGGAAGGCCCATCATTATGTCAGGTTTGATCTGGATGAAGATAGCCAGGCTGCAAGATTCACCGGATTCACCGCCATCTCAGGGTCCCCAAGAGTGCAGGGTGTAATAGGCTGCACCCATGTGGCTATACGGGCTCCATGGCAACAGGCCCTAATGTTTATAAAATGCAAGGGCTATCATTCTATCAATGTACAATTGTTTTGTAGCACATGCTGCATATTTGTGCACAATAACCTGGGAGTTGCTATGACTACTATATCCTGAGTCACTCCTAGGTGCCTGAGATCTTTGAGGAGCCGTTATGTCTATAGGTATGACTTCTTGGGGTTAAGGGGTACCCACTGAAATGCTGGCTGATGACACTGTTGTGTCATTCTCAGAGTTGTTCTGAGGAGAGGTACAACACTGCTCACAGCTCCACACACTCCCTTATAGAGCAGACCACAGGGCTTCTGAAGATGCGCTTCAGATGCTTAGACCGCTCAGGTGGTTCACTCCAATACACTCCCGACAGGGTTTCCCGCATCATCGCAGTGTGTTGCACCCTTCACAATCTGGCAATGCAAAGAGGTGACCCCCCCCCCCACACCCCCACCCCACCAGAGGATGAGCTGGATGAGGATGAGAGTTCATCGGAGGATGAAGATCCAGAGGCCCAGGAACCTCAGGAGGCTGTTGAGGGTCAGTATGAGCGCGATCACGCTGTGGAGGAAGGAAGACATGGGAGACGTGCCCGTGATATGTTAATCGCTGGCAGGTTCCAGGAAGAGTAAAGTTAAGTGAGGGAATATGGCCACATCTCTCCCAGTCCTCAATGCCACTTTCTTTCATCTCGGGGATGTCCACCCACTTGCAGCGAGAACGAGTCCCACATTCACACTTGCACATTCTGGCCTCATGAATCACCAGGCCATGATCTTTGCTTTGGTTTGTGAGGCCCTGTGAGTGAGATCACTCTGGGAACTGAGGAACAAGAGCGACGCAAGTGGACACTTGAAACCTTTACCACCGTCTAATGACACAAACACGGCTGTGACTGAGATGTGGACATGCCGAGGGATCTCCTCCTCCTGGGCTTCTCTTTTCTTCTGCCGCTATCACTGAGGAGACACAAATGTCTCTAGATTATCGATGCTGATGAGCTGCCCTCACTCAATGGTGTTTCCCGAGGAAGAAGGGTTAGAAACGCTTACATCACACACTTCAAATAAAGATTTAAACACATCTCCCTGACATCACACAAGGGGTGCGGAGACTAGTTCAACTGAGGTTGACATCACAGGGATGTGAATCTCACAATGGGACACTATCACTGAGTGCGAGGAAGGCTAAACCTGGAAATAAGAGGGTTCCCAAGTACAGAATCACAACAGTTGACAGGAACATTCACAAAATCATCAAATGTATTAACAAAAGTGCAACTTATTTACATGTCCAGCATGCCCATGACCCGAAAGTGACATCAATTTTTTTAACCTTCCTAACCCACCGCTAGGCCTGGGTGCAGCTCCGACATCCGCAGCAGAGGTGGAGGCAGCTGCTGACTACAACGTCCTGATGTCTGTGATGACCTTGGCAGACGTCCTCTGGTGGCCCCTGACCTGAAGGTACCCGGCCTGATAAGGGTCACCTGCTCAGGGACAGAAGCGTCATTGGCGGTCTGAGAAGCTGGAGTGGGTGGGGTCAGAGGCAGAGGGAGCTGTGAGCGGCTGCACAGCCTTGGAGTGTCCTGAGAGGAGGCCCCCAGGGTGTCCGGCTGATGCTCATCCTCCCTGTGGGTGTCCGAGGGCCCCACCCTGACTCCTGCAGGAGATAGTGCACCTGGAGAGGGGGTTAAGGTGCCTCATCCCCATGTCGCCTACATCCTGATGGTGCCCACCAGGGTGTGTGGCCATGGAGTGCAGGGCCCAGCGTAAATCCAGCAAGACCTGATGGACCAAGGTCTCCATGGTGATCGCCAGCCTTCCCATGGTGACCTCGAGGTGCTCCCATGTTGGAGCCATGACATCAGACGGAACACGGACGGAATCCTCCATCATTCACTCTAGTCTCCGAGTGACTGTCGAATCTCTGCCTGATGTTCTGTCGCCTGTCATTGCCTCTCCAGTGTTGAGCTGGTGGCCGCTTCCAGAGTCATCTGACTCGGACTGAGCGAGTGGCTGTTCTCCAGCAGCCCTCCGAGTGCCGGAGACCTGGGCTGTTCCTGCCTCCAACTGCTGCGGGGATGTGTCAGTGAGGTGTTCCCCAGAAAGTGAGCCCGAGCCTAATCTACAGCTGTGACCCACCGAAGTGTGCGTCTCTGAGCTGGTGGAGGGTGTGTGTGAACATCGTGATGGTTCTTTCAGAGCTTCCTCTTTGGATGAGGTTTGGGAACTCACACTGCTGGTGCTGGACTGTCTTGGGGGTCTTGATCTGCCTAGAAAATAGAAAATAGAGCTTCAGCTAATGAGCATGAGCTAGATAAGACTGTATGTGGCTCACTGTGATTGTCAGGATTTGATCAGGTGATGGAGCTGTGATCCGTACTCAGTTGGTGCCACAGGGGAGATCCCTGTCCTCCCCAGCCAGCTCGCCTGCAGCCTCCTCCAACTCACTGAGGGCAATGATGTAGGATGTCCCTCCCCCAGTCTGTGCTCTCTCGCGCCTGTTATGTGCCAGCTTGGCCTGTCTGAAGAAGAAAGAAAGGCAGGTGATGAGAAGGGATGGAGCAGAGGTTGGGTCTGTAGTGGCACGGATGAGATCAATCACCCTCTTCCTGCACAGGATGGCATTTTGGGCATAGTTACCAGCTGCTCCGCGACAGCTTCCCAGGCTGGAGAGGTGAGGCTGCTGTGCTTCCTGCATCCATCCCTGGGATAGAGCGCATGCCTGTGCGCCTGCCCCCCTCTGATCAAGGCCTGAAGGGCCTGATGGATGGGGGTGGGGGGGTGGGGGGTGTTGCCATCTTCTTCAGGCTCTCGGCCTTCCTTTTCTGGCTGCTAGACATCTCTGGTGGGCTGGAGAGAGTGAGGTTGTGTGTTGGACTGGTGTTTAAATATGGTGCCTGGACCTTTGGCCCTGCCCACTGATAATGGCCACAAGAATCAACTCCCGGCCCATCAGGTGATTCAGACCGATATGCGCCTTTGCATAATTAATGATAATTAATAATCCCCAGAATTCCCACCATTCCGGACAGCGGGGTGGGTGCTGCTGAAACAGCCCACCGCCCACACTTAGTCTCATTTACGGAAAATTCCGGCTGGCGAGTCTGGTGAATGATTGTTTTTCAGACGGAAGATGGTAGATGGTGGTGCTCCCCAAGGGTCAGTGCTTGGATACAGTTTCTAGAGTATTGCATCCAATTCTTGCCACCGCACTTTAGGAAAGATGTGAGGACCTTAGCAAGGTGCTGAGGAGATTTACCAGAATGGTCCCAATGATGAAGGATATTAGCTTCAAGGTTGGGTTGGAGAAGTTGGGGTTGTTCTCCTTGGAACAAAGGAAGATCTGATAGAGGTGTACAACATTATGACTGGTTTACATAAGAAAAGCTTTTCCCATTATCTGATGATAAAATACTAGAGGACACAGATTTGAAGTTTTGGGCAAGAAATAGGGGGAGCGGGAGGAATGTGACACAGAACTTATTTTACACAATGAGAGGTGATGACTTGGGATTCACTGGGTGATGGAAGCGGAGATGATCAATCATTTCAAAAGGAAATTGGATGGGCACTGGACAGAAATAAATTTGCAGGGATTGGGGTGAGTAGGGAAGTGTGTCAAGTCACGGAATATATTTAAGAAGGAAAAAGATAGGTTTCTAGACTCTAAAGGCATCGATGGGTATGGAGAGAGAATGGAAGTATTTGTTGAGATAGAGGGTCAGCCATGATCATGTTGAATGGCGGAGCAGGCTCAAAGCGCTGAATGATCTACTCCTGCTTCGATTTTTCTATGTTTCTATGTGTGACTGGCTGGATTGCTATACAGAAAAATGGCATGGACTCAATGGGCCAGATGGCCTCCTTCTGTGGTTATATGACTCTATGGGAAAAACTTTCCCCCGTTGGGGCGGGGGGGGGATGTTGTGTTATGTGGGGGTGGGCAGGGCGGGTGTGAACCTGATTGGCACCCCTAATCGGGGATGCGCTGTTGTTTTATGTGGGTGGGCCAATTAAGGCCCGCCCAGCGTGACGCTTGCCCAGAAGCACTGAGCACACCCTGTGCAGGTTGGGGGGGGGGTGGGATTCCCTGAGTCCAGGCCTGAGCTGTTTCACACATGCACACAAAACAACACAGAAATCTTTGTGCCTCAGGGAGATTTGTGTAAGTTTTAAACTTCTAAATAAAGAAATTAAAAACTTTTAAACATGTCCCCTCATGTGACATGGGGCATGTCAATGATTTTTTTCTAAAAAAATTAGATTTTAAAACACTGCATGAAACCTCCTCCCACCCATGGATGAGGTTCCATGAAAAACGTGAAGGCGGCCTGGGCTCTTCGCCTGCCCCCCCGACAACCTTAAGGTTGGACGGGCAGCTCAGCTAATTGAACTGATTACTCTTTAAATGGCCTTAATACGCCTTTGACAGTTTGGCTCTGCGCCTGCCGAACTGAAAATCTAAGTGACGTGCGGTGATGTTGGGACTCCCACCCGACGTCACTGCGCGTTATTTTACATGTCGGTGAGCTGGCCCCGCCCCCGCTCGCTGACCGGAGAATTCTATAAGTGTGAAAACATAGTGAAAAGTGAAAAGAAAAGAAACTACTAATCTGTTTTAATTTACTTTGCAGTAAATTTATATCCTCAGGGCTTACCTTATCTTCATCATTCCACATTTAACTAACCAATCTCCCAAAGAGTTGCACGTGAGAAGTCAAGACCTAGATAGTGTTTTGGTGAAGTAAAATTGAAGGGCAGGGGATAATTGGGCCTTGGTGTGCAATGTTAATCCAGTCTCTGTTTTAACGTCATACCCTCTGACCTTTATTGCAGCTCATAAATGATTTTTGCTGCGCCGGCCTTTAGATTAAAAAAATCCTGAGTTGCAGCTGAGAGGAGCTGAAATGTAATGTGTGCATAAGACAAGGATCTCAAGGGAATTGTACTTTGAGGTTTCTTAATAGCTTGTTAACATCTTGTTAACACGAGCTGAAAAAATTGACATCCCTAGAAAGCTGTTTAATTTCTGCGGGGTTTAATATATAAGAAAAACTTGTGAGTGTTCCTTGGTGGCAGAGATGAATATTTGTATTCAGAAACATGACCAGTGCATCTAAAAGAAGGCTCTCAAATCGTATCAGGGTATGAGTCCACTTTTAGGTGCTAGATTGTGCAGATGAACAGTCAGTGAGTGCCAGAGCATGAGAGGTTGTTATAGATTTGATTTTCCAGGCAGGTTTCTCGTAAGAAACAGTGAACTTTATTTACAGGGCTTCAGCACCAATTACATGCTTCCATCAAGATCCACAACTAGATACAAAACTCTGCCCTCAGGATCCCTGTGTTTCGGGCTGATTCGTTCACACTGTCACATGATACTACACAGTACAATAAGTCTTAAAGCTACAGTCACTATACAGTTGCTATATTCCTTCCCCTTTAATTTTTTTTACTATTTGTATTTACAAGAACAACTACATTCATGACATTATGAATATACACATGGGTTAGGAAATAATAAGTTCAATCTCTCCGGTGGTTTCCTGGTCCAGGTGGAACGTTGTAGCACCACGACTTTAGAATCTCTTACAGAATCCACATAACCTGGATTAGGTACCTCCTTAGGCGCAGGCAGTTCAGTCTTATTCACGCCAACAGAAACATCTGGTAAGTCTATCCTCAATTGATTGATCACAACAGGGACCACAGGTTCTACAATGGTTACAGGTGGAACATCATTTTGTTGGGGCATCTCCTTCTTCTCAAAATGATCCACGTGTTTTTGGGTGATCTGGCCCTCCACTTCTACATGGTATGACAACTGTCTGGTCACAGAGCCTATTACACCAGGTAACCAACTCGATCCACCACCGAAGTTTTGTACAAATACTGTTTCACCAACCGTAAATTCTTGCTCCCGACTATGCAAATCATGAATCACTTTTTGATTCCCATGACTGTTCTCTACCTTCCTCTCCAAATTAGGAAGTACCAGGCTTAATCTCGTACAAAGACAGCACTTGATAAGTAATTCTGAAGCTGTTGAACCTGTAGTAATGTGGTTGGCTGTTCTATAGTGAAACAGGAAATGTGAAGGTTTAGTCTCCATTGATCCTCCTGATAATATTTTCATCCCAACTTTAAAAATTTGTACTGCTCTCTCGGCTAATCCATTAGACGACAGATGATACAGTGCTGTCTTTACATGTTTGATATCATTTAGGGTCACGAATCTTTGAAATTCAGCACTAGTAAATGTAGTACCATTACCTGCAACAGTGACTCCTGGCAATTCATATATAGAAAAACTTTGGTGTAACCTTTCTATAGTTGCACCTGACGTTGGCAATCTAACTTTGTACGTGTCTAACCATTTGGAATGTGCAACAATTATTAGTAGAAACACGGTGCCTAGAAATGAACCTGCATAACCTATATGCAGTCTCACTCAGTGTCGATCAGGCCATCCCCACAGATGCAATGGGGCTGCAACAGGCATCTTCTGAAGTTGCTGGCACTGGAGATGGTTTTTAACCATTTTTTCTATATCACTGTCTATACCTGGCCACCAGATATAGCTCTGTGCAAGCATCTTCATTTTGGAAATTCCAAAGCATATATTATCCTGGACTTTATTAACAAGGGTATAGAGTATAAGAGCAGGGAGGTTATGCTGAATTTATGTAAGATACTCGTTAGACCTCAGCTGGAATATTGTGTATAGTTCTGGGTGCTACATTATAGGAAGGATGTGAATACATTGGAGAGAGTGCAGAAGAGGTTTACAAGAATGGTCCCAGGGTTGAGAAACTTCAGCTATGAGGAGAGTTTGAGAGGTTGGGACTGCTCTCCTAGGAGAGAAGAAGGCTAAGAGGAGATTTGATAGAGATGTTCAAAATCATGAAGGGACTGGACAGAGTAGATAGGGAGAAACTGTTCCCATTCAGAAAAGGATCAAGAACGAGAGGGCACAGATTTAAAGTGATTTAGAAAAGAAGCAAATGTGATGTGAGAAAAAACTTCTTCACTCAACAAGTGGTTCAGGTCTGGAATGCACTGCCTGGAAGTGAGATGGAGGCAGGTTCAATCGAGGCATTCAAGATGATTATTTGAATAGAAACAATGTGCAAGGGTACAGGGAAAAGGCAGGCCAATGGCACTAGGTCATAGTGCTCATTTGGAGAGCTGGTGCAGACACGATGGGCCGAATGGTCTCCTTCTGTGCCATTAAAATTCTGTGATTCTGTAATGCATGCTATGCAACTCAGTGAAGAGTGGTTCCCTTCCTTGTGAAGGAACGATGACTCATGCAACCCATAATCGGATACTATCCTGACTACTCAATTCATCCCTTCGAGTGAAGAATGGCTTCAATTCTTCAGGGACTAGGTCCTGGGACCATCCTTTCAATGCCCGGTCTCATACTCTAGACAAGACTGGATCATGGTTTGTCCATTTTCTTATTTCTTTAGCTCATACTGGCAAAGAATCTAGGAAATTCATTGCTAATATGATCTCTTGGGGAGTTGGAGCATATTCCATGCTTTCCTGCAAAGGAATGTGACTTAGGTATCTGCATTGCCTATATGCATCCCTGGTCCGAGCATAAAAGTATATTCATTTGCTGATAAAATCATAGCCCATCTCTGAATTCTTGTGGAAGCTGTGGGAGGGATCACTTTTCCTTCGCTAAACAGATCCAAGAGCGGTTTGTGACCAGATAATATAGTAAATGTGGGCCATGTGCATACTGTTGGAATTTTTTAACTCCAAAAATAATCAAAAGCCCTTCTTTCTCGATTTATGAATAAAGCTTCTCGGCCGTAGAGAGGGTTCTGGATTCATAGTCTATTGGCCTTTCTGAACTGTCATCCATGCCATAGAGTGATGCATCGCAAGTTAGCATCAATTCTTTTGTTGGGTCAAAGTGTACTAACAAGTTCACAGAGTGCAGGGGTTGTTTAACTTTTGTGAAGACTTCTTCTTAAGGTGACTTCCAAGACCAACGTTGGTTTTTCGTTAATAATGAGCGTAGAGGGGCTAGGACTATTGATAAGTTGGATAGGAATCAACCGTAATAATTTACCATAACCAAGAATGACGAGTTCTGAGACACTTGTAGGTGAAGGTGCCTCCTTAATAGCTTTAACTATTTCTTCTACTGGGTGTAACCCTTGGGCATCCACCTAATGGCCCAAGTAAATGACTTCGCTTGCCTGAAAGGTACACTTTGCTTCCAAGGCATCCCACTTCCAAGAATCATTTTGAGACTTCTTCCAAGTTAGCCAAGTGTTCTGCTTCTGTTGACCCAGTTATTAGGACGCCATCCAGGTAGATCACAGTCCTTGCAGCAAGCTCTCCCTCTGGAAAATTGCGCCAGCTGAAGAAACGCAGAAAGGCAGGCGTGTGTATTGATGCAACCCTTTGTGTGTGTTTGTAGTTACAAATCCTCTAGATGTATCATCTAGTTCCAGCTGCTGATATGCGTGACTCATATCTAACTTAACTTAAGTCCCCCTTGCTTCTAATTTGGCATACAGATCCTCAATCCTGGGGATAAGGTACTTGTCTAGCTTGGCAGCCTTGTTTACTGTTAACTTATAAACCCCAGGTCTGGTCCAGTTTCAAGGCAGGGACTATGGATGCTGCATTCTGAAAATTGAACTGGCTGAATAATATCCAGCTTCTCCAAATGGTTTAATTCAGTGTCAGCCTTCTCTCTCAGGGCATAAGGCACATGTCTGGCTTTTAACAAATGAGGAATTGCTTCAGAGTCAACATAGATCTTAATCTGCAGGCTCTTGATTTTCCCCAGTTCCTCTCGAAAGGCTTTGTTATATTTCTTTAGCAGCTCTGGCAGTTCCCTAGCTCTCAGCTGGAAAATTTCAGACCAATTTAGTTTAATTTTTCTTAACCAATCATAACCTAGAAGGCTTGGTCATTCACCTTCCACTACAATCACTGGGAGCTGTGCTCTCTGGTGCTTGTGATAACAAGGTAATACCTTTCACTTGTATGGCTTCACCAGAATGCATTTTCAATTCAGCAGAATTCTGCTCCATAGTCAATTGTTCAGGACCCTTGTTTAAATATTTGAATGTGTGCTCCCCGACTATACAGTGGTTGATGCACTGGTATCCACTTCCATAAACAAAGGTTTTTCATTGACCTGCAGGGTAACAGTGATTGGCTCTGTTTTCCCTGCTTTCACATTAAATAGAGAATAAACGTCGGAATTAGTGGTTTTTGGTTCTTCCACATTATGTACTTTCGTCAGTTTAGTTTGCTGCCTGGGAGTCTGTCTCAATATTGCTTTACATTGTTTTAGCATCTTTTTTTATTCATTCATGGGATGTGGGCTTCACTGGCTGGTCCAGCATTTATTGCCCATCCCTAGTTGCCCTTGAGAAGATGCTGGTGAGCTGCCTTCTTGAACCGCTGCAGTCCATGTGGTGTAGGTAGACCGACAGTGCTGTTAGGGAGTTCCAGGATTTTGACACAGCAACAGTGGAGGAATGGTGATATATTTCCAAGTCAGGATGGTGAGTGACTTGGAGGGGAACTTACAGCTGTGCTAATCCCATCTATTTGCTGCCCTTATATAAAAATAAAAAAACTGCGGATGCTGGAAATCCAAAACAAAAACAGAATTACCTGGAAAAACTCAGCAGGTCTGGCAGCGTCGGCGGAGAAGAAAAGAAACGTCAACTCTTTTCTTCTCCGCCGACGCTGCCAGACCTGCTGAGTTTTTCCAGGTAATTCTGTTTTTGTATCTGCTGCCCTGGTCCTTCTAGATGGTTATTGGTCGTGGATTTGCAAGGTGCTGTCTAAGGAGCCTTGGTGAATTCCTTCAGTGCACCTTATAGATAGTACACACTATTACCACTGTTCGTCAGTGATGAAGGGAGTGAATGTTTATGGATGTGGTGCTAATCAAGTGGGCTGCTTTGTCCTGGATGGTGTCAAACTTCTTGAGTGTTGTGGGAGCTGCGCTCATCCAGGCAAGTGGGGAATATTCCATCACACTCTGGACTTGTGCCTTGTAGATGAGGGACAGGCTCTGGGGAGTTAGGAAGTGAGTTACTCGTCACAAGATTTCTAGCCTCTGACCTGCTCTTGTAGCCACAGTATTTATATGGCTAGTTTCAGTTTCCGGTCAATGGTAACCCCCAAGATGTTGATAGTGGGGGATTCAGTAATGGTAATGCCATTGAATATCAAGGGGCAATGGTTGGATTCTCTCCTGCTGGAGATTTTCATTGCCTGGCACTTGTGTGGTGTGAACGTTACTTGCCGTTTGTCAGCCCAAGCCTGGATATTGTCCTGGATATTTTATGACAACAATGGCACTCCCCCCTCTTTAAAATTGCAAGTTTCAATGATATGGTTACTTCCACATTGGTAACAATTAATTTTCAGATTTGCTGCTGCCCTATCTCTTGTATATTTTTAAAATTTTCAGGTAGCAGGGTCTGTCTCCCGCTTTGCGACTGACTCCCTGGTTTTCGCACCACACCCGGTGGTCTGTCCTCACCCTAACTGGAAAATGGCACAATTTTGTACACCTTGTATGGCCTGAGAATCTCGCTCAATGCTTTCCATCGCAAGCACTATTTCCAATTCTCCTTTAAAATTGGCATTTACTTAGCTAAGAACCGTCGTTGAATGGCATCATTGTGCATACCGCAAACCAAACAATCCTTTAACATATCATTTAGGGTCTTCCCGAAGTCACAATGTTCAGTTAGCTATTTCAGCTTTGCTGCATATGTTGCTATGGTCTGACCTGGGGCTCTTACTCTCGAATTAAATTTGAACCTCTGCATGATTAGGGAGCGTTTGAGTTGAAAATGACCCTTTAGGAGGTTTAACAATTCGCTGAAGGTCTTTGAATCGGGAGCGTTCAGGGCCGTCAAACTATGGATTAAATTATAAATTTTACTCCCACAGATGCTTAGGAGACTTGCTTTCCAATTTCCCTCCACCGTTATTTCAATTGCTTGGAAATGGAAACTGAGGCATCCTATATATTGGCTCCAGTCCTTTGTGGATGAGCCATAGGGGTCAATCCTGCCAATAAGTGGCATTCCTGGTGAGTATATTTTCCCTTTCTTCTGTTTAAAATGAGATACTCACTTTCACTGGGTGAGAGACAGTGCCAGAACCTCATCGCCGGTTGTTATAGATTTGATTTTCCAGACAGGTTTCTCATAAAAAACAGTGAACTTTATTTACAGGGCTTCAGCAGCAGTTAGATGATTCCATCAAGATCCACAGCTAGACACAAAACTCCACCCCTAAGGTTCCCCGTGCTTTGGGCTGATTCATTCACACTGTCACATGATATTATACAGTACAATAAGTCTTAAAGCTACAGTCACTACATTCCTTAAAGCTACAGTCACTGCAGAAGTACAACACAATTCAAATTAATTTCACTACCAGTGCAGTACAGAGCCAGTGCAGCAGTTTTGGAGATGTCATCTTTTGGATGAGACACTAAACTCTGCTCTCTTGAGTGGATGCAAAAGATTTGATGGAACTATTACAAAGAAGAGCAGGTGAGTTATCCCGTATTCTGTTCACCGTTCACCCTCAATCAACATTACCAAAAAAAAAGCAGCCAATCCGTGTGACGAGCGCGAAATTGCATGAGCAACAGAAATATCGCTGTCGATTGGACTGTTAAGGGCCTTCAGTGGCCTCTTGATTAATGGTGAGCGCAGCTCTGGCACCCGCGTGCACCCCACGCTGCTTGTGGGAGTTGCTGTGCTGTCATTGGCTATCATATTTCTTACATCACAACTATGGCTACAGCTCAAAAAAAAGTGTTTCATTGGTTGTAAAGTGCTTTAGGATGTCCTGGGGTTGTGAAAGGTAGTATATAAATGCGTCTTTAATGACCCTATCACTGCTGACTCCCTTTTCTTACCATGCAGATTATACCAAATATATCCTTGGGTAAAGCTTTTTTTCTTCTAAGATGTATTATATATTTAGTTTTACCACCTGTGGTCTTACTGGCATGATGTATCATGAAGTAATATTTTCAGTTCACTTTAATAGTTACGCTCATGAGATTCTTTGTCACCCTCTTTCAGAATTCCTTTATTCATGCTTTACACTTGGATTCAAGTTACTGATGTTCAAATTTTTGCAATTATGTCACCTTTTTATTTTGGTGTAAATTTGGGGCATGGTCCTTTTAATGAAGGCGTAGGGACTTTAAGTGAAAGCTAATGCCAAATAATTGTACAGCAAGTCCTCACTTTAAGTTGCCCCACTTAAAGTCATTTTGCTTTAACGCTGTGTACTCTTTAGGAACTTTCTTTCGATTTACATTGCCATTTTTGATTTTACATCATCTAGTCCTGCTGACCCTGTGCTGAATTCTGGGCCAGCCACTGCCATGTTCTGATGCCTGAGCCGCCGCCAGAGTCACCAGAGGCCCAGGCTGCGGGGAGGGCATAAGGCCCAAGGTTCGAGAGCAAGAGCACAGGGCAGGGACCGGAAACTGCTGGCCATCAATTGGATGATGAACTGTGAGTAACCTGGGGCCAGGGGGTGAGGTGGGGGGGGGGGGGGGTGGTGGTGAGGAATGCAGGGAGCAGCCCACAGCTCCTTCTGCTGCCTCTAGCTTCTTTGGTTGCACCCTGACTTCTTCTGCAGCCCCACTGACTCCTAGTGTGGCCCTCCTGGTTCCATTGCCCGCACCCCGACCCCAGCTTCTTCCATGGTATCCCATGGAACAGGGGCTTGGCCCCTGAAGATAGTCAGGAAGGGGTCCAGGCTCTGGAGACAGACGGACAGAGACAGGATGAGGAAGGAGAGAGAGAAAGAGAGACAGAGGAACCTAACTCGGGTTTTAACATCAATTCCCTATGGGAACTTATGATTCACTTATGGCCGTTTCACATTTAGTTGCGATTTTGAGGAACGCGACCACAACTTTAATTGAGGACTTACTGTAGTGACTTTCTCCTGCTTTATGCTACAGAATTTGTTCTGTTTGTCTCCCCACTGGTGTGAGGTACAATCTAACACATCAGGGGAGGCGATGGTGCAGTGATATTGTCACTGGAATAGAGTTCCAAAGTAATGCTTTATTGGATTGGGGTTCAAATCCCACAGCAGATGGTAGAATTTGAATTCAGTAAACATCTGGAACTAAAAGTCTAATGATGACCATGAAACCATTATCGTAAAAATCCACCTGATTCATTAACGTTCTTTAGGGAAGGAAATCTGCCATCCTCACATGGGACAGAATTTTACATCCTGTGGGTGGGCACATGATGATGTTGGGTGAGTGTCCTGATGTCATCGCGCACTTGTGGAATATTTTGGTCGGGTGGGTGCACGCGGGTGCCAGAGCTGCGCTCACCATTAATCAAGAGGCCACTGAAGGCCCTTAACAGTCCAATCGACAGCGATATTTCTGTTGCCCATGCAATTTCGCGCTCGTCACACGGGCAAAATGGGCAAGAAGCCAGCCGACATTTTCATAAACCTCATCCACGGGCGGGATATAAAGAGTCAGCAGCATTGCCAGTGTGAGCAGTGAGGGGTTTTGGAGATAGTTTGCAGCTGGTTGTTTCTCGGTACTTGGCAGCTTCATCTCTGGTCGGGGCTTCATTCTCAGCATTTCCAGGCTTCGGTTCAGGCTCATTGGTGTCTCCAAGGCCCCCTGAGGTTTGACCATGTGGATCCTTCCAGGCATCAGACAGTCTTCCCTTACCCTGGTAATGGGGTTTGTGGTCTCTGCTGGAGGCACCTCCCCTGAGGAGGAAGAGAGGGGCAGAAGGGAGAGGAGGCTGGGTGTCCCAATGCAGCTTCCAGGGGAGGGACCTGTGGGAGGAGAGGCTCAGGTACAAGGGGCTCAGGGCCAGCAGGAGTCCAAGGCAGAAGGGGCCGCAGAAGATGACACTATCCTGCTGCCAGGGTTTACAGACAGTGATGCAGCTAACTCAATATCTATGAGGTGCAATGCCGATGGAGGCTCTGCCTCTCCAGGGAGACTGTGACCTCCATTTGCCAGATGTTCGGCCCTGAGATCAGCTTTGACTGTATGTGTGGATACCACATGTCAGTGGCTCTGAAGGTCACAGTGGCCCTCAACCTCTATGTCTCCGGCTCTTTCCAGGGGTCACTGGGGGATCCGTGTGGAGTCTCCCAATCAGCTGTCCACAGCTGCAACAAGCTGGTGACAGACGCTCTGTTCAGGTGGCTCCTGACCTTTATTCTTTATCATATGGACGAGGGCAGCCAGGCTGAGTGAGCCAGGAAGTTTGCAGTGATTGCTGGGTTCCCTGGCATCTAGGGTGCCATCGAAATGTAGCCATCAAGGCACCAGCAGGTCAGCCGGGTGTCTTCGTCAACAGGAAGGGATTCCAAGTGATGAATGTGCAGATAGTGTGTGATCACAGGATGCAGGTTCTACAAGTCTGTGCAAGGTACCCAGGCAGCTCCACGACGCCTACATCCTCAGACACTCCCAGGTGCCGGGGCTCTTCAGTGCTCCAGCCCAGCTGGATGGATGGCTGCTGGGTGTCAAGGGCTCTCCATTGAAAAGGTGGTTTATGACGCCTCTCCACCACCCAAGAACAGAGGCAGAGAAGCCACAGTCACTGACAGAGGGGTGGAGGAGCTGCTGCCGTCATTCAGAGAACCCTGAGAGGAGCCTGCAGAGATGGCAGGCAACTCGTGTGCCAACGTGAGGTCGCTGTGCACCTCCCTGCTCGCCTTTAATGGACGGGAACCTAGCTGGTGCCTCATCCATATCCCACACTGATCACCTGAAGTCAGTGCCTGTGTGAGGGCTGCAGGTCTGAGTACAACCCCAGGAACCCCTGATTCTATCCCTGGAGCTGCCTCTCCATGAGAGTCGCCTCTCTCTCAATGGAGGAGGCTGTGTGCTCACCCACATTGGTCAATGCAGTGCTCATGCTCTGCATGGACTCCTCCATCATGGAGACCATGGCACACTGACCCTCATGGATCTCTGCCAGACCCTGCCGCACATCCCACTGGACATCCAGCATCTGCCACCTAATGGATGACTCTAGAGACTCATCATCAGCCTTCAACTGAGCATCATCCTGGTCCCCAACAGTCCTCCCACTGCCAGTGCCCTGGGCACTCTTTGCCTCCGTCTGCACCTCAAGCAAGTGTGAAGTGCCCTCACCAATGTGCACAAGATACTGGCTGCTGATCTAATGCCCACCAAGGTGCTGGTATCTGTGCTGGTGCCTGATTTAGAGAGGGGGTGTGATGCAGGTGCAACTGGACCTCGGTGCTCCTCCGGTGTCAGGGGGGGCCCTTCTGGGTCCACAGAGCAAATGCCTGCTGTTGAACCTAAAAGGAAGAACAAGGACATGTCATTAGTTAAAGTCATCACACTGTCACTGTGCATGTCAGGCACCCTGTTGAGACAATGGAGATCTGCATCATGGTGTCATCGTCTTTCAATGATCAATGGGGTCTCCAAGTTCGAGGCTCACATCAATGAAGAGACTACACGAGCATGACTGAACAATCTGAAAGTCTCACCTCTGTGCCCTGCACTCTTACCTTTGTCTGGCATCCCCGCCTATCCATGCTCGGTTGCATGGGGAGCGTGCCGGCTCTCCAGCTCCAGGGCATCTTGCTTGTATCTGAAAAGAATTAGAAGGATAGCGGGGCCTCTGCTAACCTGTGACCCTTCAATATCGTTGTGGGCCGCCTTCAACCTGAAACAACAGAGGAGCATTGATTAGCCCACTCTCTCACTGCAGCACCATTGCAGCCTGGCCAGCCCCAGCTGAGGGACACCTCACAGGGCACAATCGAGTCATAGCCCTCGAGCTGTAAGACACCCAGTCCAAGCAGTCAGGGCTCAGTCCCTTGGCCAGCCCCGACGTCATTGACAATTGTCACTCAGACTCTAGCACCCCTGAGGCCCACGGGGTAGCGGCCACACCTTAACACATCTGCACACTGACCCATGCCAACACGGTACTCACCCTTCCTCAGTGCAGCAAGTCATTGAACCTCTTCCAGCACTGCACCCAGGAGCGCCACACCACATCATGGCTGCTCACCAGGGCTGCCGCCCCCTCCCATGCCCTCTTGGTGAGGTGCTGTGGCCTCCTCCTCGCATCTCTGGGGACAAAGGTGTCCCTCCTGGCAGCCACCTCCTCCAAGAGGGCAGCGGGGCACTCATCAAAAAAGTGGGGAGCCGAGTGCCCACCCAACCTGCTCTCCCACCTGCCCACCCAACCTGCTCTCCCACCTGCCCACCCGACCTGCCTCCTGCCTGGCGTGTTTAGCTGCACTCGACTCCATAGCAAAAGTACAGGAGATGTCCTTCCACGGCAGCCTTCCAGGGGCTGCCCGGGCTGTTTTTAAGATAGTTGCTGGGTCACCATTGGACCTGGTGGCTGGCACTATGCCCTTCGAGGCCAGTGTGGATCCGTGTTTCACGCTGGGTGGGTCTTAACTGGTCCCCCATTGTGAAATTGCGGTTAGCACCCGATCGCAGGCAGTGGACCGTTTTGAGGCCATTCCCAGGCCAGCCCACCGCGCTCAGCCGCGACCTCAAATCCTGCCCCTGGTCTGGTCTACATGTGACTCCAGATCCTCAGTAATGTGCTTGACTCAACTGCCCTGTGAAATGGTCCAGCAATCCACTCATTGTATCAAACCGCTAAAACGAGAAAAGTGAAGGACGGACCACCAGAAACGACAATGGCAAATCCAGCCCTGTCAACCCTGCAGAGTCCTCCTTACTAACATCTGGGGGCTTGTGCCAAAATTGGGAGAGCTGTCTCACAAACAGCCTGACATAGCCATCCTCAAGGAATCGTACCTTACAGATAATGTCCCAGACACCACCATCACCATCCCTGGGTATGGCCTGTCCCACCAGCAGGACAGGCCCACCAGAGGTGGAGGCACAGTGGTATACAGTCGGGAGTGAGTTGCCCTGGGAGTCCTCAACATCGACTCCGGACCCCATGAAGTCTCATGGCATCAGGTCAAACATGGGCAAAGAAACCTGTTGATTACCATCTACCGCCCTCCCTCAGCTGATGAATCAGGGCTCCTCCATGTTGAACTCCAATTGGAGGAAGCACTGAGGGAGGCAAGACCACAGAATGTACTCCAGGTGGGAAACTTTAATGTCCATCACCAAAAGTGATTCAGTGGCAAGCTGGCAGAGCCCAAATGGACATAGCTGCTGGACCGGGTCTGCAGCAGGTGGTGGGGGAACTAACAAGAGGGATAAACATCTTTGACATCACCCTCACTAACCTGCCTGACATAGATGCATCTGCCAATGACGGTATCAGTAAGAGTGATCACTACACAGTCATTGAGGAGTTGAAGTCCTGTCTTCACACTGAGGATACGCTCCATCATGTTGTATGGCACTACTACCATGCTAAATGGGATAGATTTCAAACAGATCTAGCAAATAAACTGGGCATCCATGGGGTGCTGTGGGCCATCAGCAGCAGCAGAATTGTACTCAACCACAATCTGTAACCTCATGGCCCAGAATATCCCCCACTCTACCATTACCACCAAGCAAGGGGATCAACCCTGGTTCAATGAAGAGTGCAGGAGGACATGCCAGGAGCAACACCAGGCATACCTAAAAATGAGGTGTCAATCTGGTGAAGCTATAACACAGGACTACTTGTGTTCCAAACAGTATAAGCAGCAAGTGATAGAGCTAATCGATTCCACAACCAACGGGACAGACCTAAACTCTGCATTCCTGCCACATCCAGTCCTGAATGGTGGTGGATAATTAAATAACTCACTGGAGGAGGAGGCTCCCTAAATATCCCCATCCTCAATGATGGGAGACCCCAGTGCATCAGTGCAAAAGATAAGGCTGAGACATTTGCAACAATCTTCAGCCAGAAGTAGGGAGTGAATAATCCATCTCAGCCTCGTCCAGAGGTCCCCAGCATCATAGATTCCAGTCTTCCACCAATTCAATTTAATCCACGCGATATCAAGAAACAGCTGAAGACACTGGATACTGAAAAGACTATGGGCCCTGACAATATTCCGACAATAGTACTGAAGACTTGTGCTCCAGAACTTGCCGTGCCCCTAGCCAAGTTGTTCCGGTACAGCTACAACATTGGCATCTACCCAGCTATGTGGAAAATTGCCCAGGTATGTCCTGTACCCAAAAAGCAGGGCAAATCCAACCCGGCCAATTACTGCCCCATCAGTCTACTCTCTATCATCAGTAAAGTAATGGAACGAATCATCAACGGTGCTTTCAAGCGGCACTTGCTTAACAATAATCTGCTCATTGACACTTAATTTCGGTTTTGCCAAAACCACTCAGCTTCTGACCTCATTACAGATTTGGTTCAAACATGGACAAAAGGGCTGAACTCCAGAGGTGAAGTGAGAGTGACTGCCCTTGACATCAAGGCAGCATGTGACTGAGTGAGACATCATGGAGCCCTGACAAAACTGGAGTCAATGGGAATCAGGGGGAAAGCTTTCCACTGGTTGGAGTCATACCGAGCACAAAGGAAGATAGTTGTTGAAGGTTGTTGGAGGTCAGCTATCTCAATTCCAAGATATCACTGCAGGAGTTCCTCAGGGTAGTGTCCTAGGCCCAACCATATTCAGCTGCTTCATCAATGACCTTCCTTCCATCATAAGGTCACAACAGGGGATGTTTTCTGATAATTGCACAATGTTTAGCACCATTCGCAACTCCTCAGATACTGTAGCGGTCCATGTCCAACTGCAGCAAGACCTGGACAATATTCAGGCTTGGACTGACAAGTGGCAAGTAACATTCATGACACACAAGTGCCAGGCATGATATGGCAGGTGGTAATTGCTGGCCTGATCAAATCCCAAAGGGAAACTTGGCCAAGCTTCACAATAATTTTCAATTTGTATTGTTATTACGAGAATGTATGAGCACTGAAGTCAGAAGTATCCACTATTACTTTTATGGGTTTTAAATATTAAATTAAGTTTCCTTTTCTTTTGTTAATAAATGTTTTAATCACACAAGATTACAGTTGCACAGTTAAATTTAGGCTTTCAACATTTCACAAAAGATTTTTACTTAACTAGACTCCCAAATAAACACCCTTACCTCAGGTAACAGTCCAACTGGATTCTTAATCTATAAAACATCCAATAATATTAGCACAAGGCACCCACTGTTGCTATATGGGAGGTATTTCACAGCTTCTCTCTCCCTCTCCCTTGACAATGGAAATCCAAGGCTTGTAACAAAACCTTGCTTTCTGGAACAAGCAAGCATTTCTCTGGGATGGCTAGCAGCTGGTACTTCACAGTACACTGTTCAGGACCTTACCTGACCACTCACCGTATAGCTTTCAATCTTTCCTTAAATATTATTTTTCTTATTTTATCTTTAAATCCATTGTGTTTCAAAGAATGTTTAAAACATACTCTTCCAAATATAAGATCTTTCATGTTTTCATCTTGTCTTTGTTTTTGGGTCCCCACTACTTGGTTGCCTGTGAGAACCTGCAAGATACAAACATTTTCCTGGCCACCTTCTAATTCCTCTTTGAAATTCAAACATCTTTTCAACTTATTTACAAATGCAAATGTTAGCTCGTCCATTTCCATTTCAAAATGCCTGCTTTTACAATTAACCCCTTTTACGATTTAAACCTTGCAGTCTGACTTCCTTCAGTTTATTTAAATTAGTCACACACACAATACACACACACACACACAGCCCCCACAAGCCTGCTTTAAAGTATCCCACAATAATATTAGGGAAAAAATAAAATTTCCTTTATGCATCTACAACAAGAGAGAATCTAACCATTGCCCCTTGACATTCAATGGCATTACCATTGCTGAATCTCCCAACTATCGTCATCCTGGGTATTATCATTGACTAGAAGCTGAACTGGACTAGCCATATAAATACAGTGGCTACAAAAGCAGGTCAGAGGTTAGGAATCCTGTGGCGAGTAACTCACCTTGTGACTCCCCAAAGCCTGTCCACCATCTACAAGGCACAAGTCAGGAATGTAATGGAATACTCTCCACTTGCCTGGATGGGTGCAGCTCCAACAACACTCAGTGTGATGGGGGACTTATGCTGCTATCAAACTGCCATTGATCAGCATGAATGCAGAACAATGTTCCTATCTGAGGGCTTCACAAACCACCTGCCCTCTCTCCCCTCTGGGATTGTGTGGATCTGTTTAGTGCCTGAATTTACTGTGGTTTTCTGTTGTCTCCAGTGCAAGCAAGTGACTGTTAACCCTATCAAATATTATTATTGTGAATTTAAGTATCTTCGCAATAAGGTCCAGATCTTCTACTGTTTTCTGTTGGAAACCAAGTTTTGAAAGTAATGCCATGATGGCCAGAACACTCACAAGATCGCTACTACAGAACTGGTAACCTCTCAGTTATCGTGAAAATTTGGGTGGAATTTTCCGTGCCCACTGGCATTGGGCATGCTTGGCAGCATGACCAGACGATATGGCGAGGAGGCCAGATATCGGTTTCACAACATTGTGAAACCAGTTTGTGATTGTCTGCTCAGTCCTTCGATGACAGGCTGCGTTCCCCATCACTGGATGTCAGGAACCTCAATGTAATGCTTCTGCATATCATTATAAGTCCTGCCCACCAGAATCATCCCCCTCTGCTGGATTGTCCATCCACGCTGGTACAGAACACATCTTGACAGCTGTGACGTGCAGAAGTTGGGACTTATTTCCAGGGCCTTCCTCACATCGCGGACATCCAAGGAGGATAAGATGCTGGAGCCCGACCGCAACAGCACACTGGAGGAATGTCCATGGCTCTGCTGGGTGGATTCTCATGGACATGGCTCTGCTGGGTGGATTCTCATGGACATGGCTCTGCTGGGTGGATTCTCATGGACATGGGTCTGCTGCAAAGCAGCTCACGGAAGTTGCAAAGTCACCATTGAGGGTCTGCTCACAACTGATGATGGTCGAGGGGGTAGAGAGAAGGTCCAGCTGTGTTCGGGAGAGGAAGATGTACCTGGGGGTGGGAGAGGAAAGTCTAGGATCGACTGGGAGAGGAAGAGGTGTCAGAATGGGGTGAGGTTGGGAGGGAAGAATAAAGATGTCGAGGGGAGGTTGGGAGAGGGGGAGAAGTACAGGGGAGGAGGGGTAACAGGGGAGAAGATGGCAACTGGTGAGGTAGGTCTAAAGGAGGGTGGAATGTGTAAGGGAAAGAGTTTGGAGGGGGAAGGAGTGCGTAGAGGGGAAGGAGTGCAGAGAGCGGAGGGAGTAAGACTGTGGGAAGAAGTAAGGGTAGAGAAAGGAGTAGGGAAGGGGGAAGGACTAAGGGTGGAGAAAGAAGCAAGGCTGGAAGAAGAAGTACGGGTGTAAAAAGGAGTCAGGAACGGGGAGGAGAAGTAATGCTGGAGGAAAGAGTCCGGAAGTGGGAAGAACTAAGCATGGGTGGATTCTGGAAGTTGGGGGGAGGACTAAGGCAGGGAAGGGTGCCTAGGAGGAGATGGGGTTCCAAGGGGGAAAGGGGGCCGGAGGTGGGGGATGAGGTCCAGAGGGGGGTGATATCCAGGTGAATGTGCAAGGGAGGGCTCTGATGAGTCCATGGCTGCCTCCTGGGGAGTAAACTGTGGGTGGGCGTGGTATGAGGGAATGGTGAGAATGACCGAGGGCAGAGTGAGGTGGTAGATGGAAAAGATGGGGGAGTACACAAAGAAACAGATCCAGACCAAGCTGTCCAAATCGAAAGAGAAACAAGAGTTGTGGTGGGTGAGATCAGGTGCTGCTGGGAGTGTGATCAGTGAGTGGGTAGAGATGCAGTTCGGCTCAGATGGACAACTGAAAGAGACCCCAGCAGGCAGCACTGAAAATGCTGGGGACATTGAGGTGAGTGTGATATGTGAAGGATCCACGTGCATGGGAGAGAGCTTGCAAGAGCCTCCAAAAGGCCCTACCACATACACACTTCTCCCTCCAGAATCACTCACTGGCCAGCTGTGGTTACAGAGGATGAGGTTGAGGGGCTCACAGGCAAAGGGGACTTGGAGAGAGAGGACAGCCTCTGAGATTCCTGAGTGGGTGACCTAGGGGTGTCCAGCTGATGCTCCTCCTCCCTATGGGTGTCTGGGGGCCCCAGCCTGACTCCTTGAGGGGAAGGAACACTTAGAGGGACATCGAGGTGCCCTGTTTCCCTCTTCTGTTGCCACTGCAGGAACTCACCCATGGCTCCTGCGATGGAGTATGGGTCTGCACACACCTCCACTTTCTGCTGGATCAGGGTCTCCATGGCATCCACCATCTTCCCCATGGAGACCTCCGTATGCACACATGTGGGCACCACTTCATCAGAGAGCAGGCAGACACACTCCTCTGACTCATGTGCCACTCTTTTGGGGGCTTCCAACAGCTCTGTGTGATGTTCCCCTGCCTTCTGCTGACGCTCCACGTTGAGTTGGAAGGCCAAGTGCAGAGGCTCATCATCTGACTGGGACCTCACAGATGTCTCTTCCCCAGCAGCCCTCTGAGTGTCAGGGAGCTTGGCTGAACCTGCCTCCTCCTGCTGCGGACACGTGTCCATGTGGTGACCACCAGATTGTGAACCCGAGCCTGCTCTAGATCTAGGTCCCACCGAGGTGTGTGTCTCTGCGCTGGTGGAGGGTGTGGGTAAGCACTGTGATGGGTCTTCCAGGCTGCTTATTTCCAGCTCTTCAATGGAGGAGGTGTCCTCTTGGCTGGAGGTGAGGACCTGGATGGAGCTGAGGGACTGGCTGGCTGAGGGTGTCGGTTGCTTGGCAGAGCTCCCTGTGAACCAGAGATAATTAGTGCCTGGCAGCAGAGTCACAAGCAGGAGAGAGAGCACTCACAGTTGTGTTGAGAGAGGGATGATCTGGTGCAGGATCCTCAGGAGGGTGTTCTCCGCCAACCTCACTGTTGCTGCCGACCTCACCACACCCTCAACAGTCAGCGTGATGGCACCTCCTCAAAGTGAGTGAGGGGCCTAATGTGGACCGCTCCACCCCCGGTCTGAGACCTCTCCCTGCTGATGTAAGCCAGCTTCTCCTGTGTGGAAACAGATGGAGCGAGTGTGAGCAGGACACATGGCACTGGGTGGTATGTTTGTGTGGTGAGCGGAGCCATGGACAGGATGAGGACACGAGCTCCAGAGGATATGAGCCTGATGGAGATGTGAGGGTGTGTGTGAGAGTTAGTGGTGTTGTCCCTTGAGGTGTGAGATCCCTGTGGGTGTGTGATGGGTTTGTAAGTGTGGGAGTTGAGAATGATGAGAAGAGTGAGTTACCCTGGTGGAACAGATGAGACCATTCATCCTGTAGCAGCACTGGGTGACTGTCCTCTTTTGCAGGGCGTTGGCGCTGACCACTGCTGCCACTGCCTTCCATGTTGGATTGGTGATGTAGCTGCTCATCCTCTGGCCAGAGCAGGGGTAGAGGACACCCCGGTGGGACTCCATGGTGTTCAAAAGGCACTCGAGGTACACGTTGCTGAAGCAGGTAGGCTGCCTTTCCGGGCCAGTCCTATCTTCAGCAGTCCCTGGCTGGAAGCACTGAGACGTGTGCACTTGGCTGCACTTTACAGGTAGCCCCCAACGTGCTGAAGCAGCGAGGTGATGGTGTGGCGGGAAAATGAGAACCCACCCGCCATGGAAACGGCGTGTTTCCTGGGAATGTATAATTAATGCGGCGGGTTTGGGATGATACAGCGTGAGAAGCCACCATTGCGACCGATGGCTAAAACATCTCACCACCGCACTTAATGCAAATCTGAAATGTTTCTGCCTGTATCAAAGACCCATGTTCTCTCATTCTTACTACAGGCTACTCCCAGCAATTCAAAGTCATTTTTGTTTTTAAAATGATTAATTAGTCAATAATTTGAATGAAGCAACTTTCAATTTAAAGGAATCAGCACTGTTTCTATATCTTGAGGTTTTTTATCTGGTCTGGTTCTTAACGGCAATGTAATTGGTGTAATGGAGTGTTTACTGAATGATGCTCATCTGATAGATGCTCCATTTGATTGCTCTCCCATCTGTGAAGTAATTGAATGAGGTAGTAGTTATGAATGTATAAACAAATGCATCTATTGCAGATTCTTACTACCTCATCACCAATAATTCAATCTGCACAATCAGTGAGGATGTGACATTCTCTTCACTGCTTTGTAAATATCATAGCCTAGAAATTGAGTCTAATGCTTTTCAGGTGCTTTGCAGATTCCAAAGACCCCAAAATGACAGGCACAAAGCACACACTCAATTGCCACCGTAGATTCACTACCCACCATGTTGGACATGGACAAGCAAAAGACGATGCTCATGAATTTCTGGGCCCAGGAGTGTGGTACACAATTGTTAATCCACCCCACTCAGAAAACAGAGCATCTTCCACACACACACACACACACACACACTCACACAGGTTCACACACACATACACACATGCACACACACCTTCAAAACAAATGAAATTCATCTTGTTTTGGGACAACTGCCCAAATAATGTGCAATTAAAACATCTATCTGCAGTCATGCAGAATTTAGATTATTTGAACTTTTAAAATTAACTTTTATGGGATGTGGGCATCACTGGCTAGTCCAGCGTTTATTGCACATCCCTAACTGCCCTTGAGAAGGTGGTGCTGAGCTGCCTTCTTGAACCGCTGCAGATAATGTGGTGTAGGTACACCCACAGTGCTGTTAGGGAGGGAGTTCCAGGGTTTTGCCTCACAAACTCCTTGGTGTATTAGTTTGTTTTAGCTCTCATAGCATCTGTAATTTAATGAGCATATATCTCGCATTCTCCATGACCTCAACATTATTTCTATTTATTTTTTTAACCAGCTGTGTGTTTTTTTCACTTGCTGGTCATCCTATGAATTACGTTAACATTCAGTTCTTCCAGGCCATATTAATCAATTCAGCACTTCAGTAATATTCATCTCATATCCTGGAGATCCACTCCCTGTCACTGCCCCATCTTTCATATCTCCCTCCAGCTCATTCTCAGTCTATTGACCCACAAATTTCTTTTCAAACAGCCTCAGTTTGTTAATGTGTTGGATCCTGAATGGAAAAGTTCATTTTATTTTTCGAAGGCACTGGCCTGGATTTTCACCAAGTCAGGATGGTTTGGGAGCTCTTTAAAAATGGCAGACAGATCCTGATTCCTGAATTCCCAACCCCATTCCCAGGCTGTTTGATTTTCAGCTGTGCTTTTGAAGGATGTTGGCTGGTTCCTGTCAAAATACCATATCCAGCATTCCCAACCTGGCTGACTCCATTGCAAAGATGGGTATCTCCTTCTCCTTGGTAATTTTCATGGAGTCCGGCCATGTTTTTTAATGAGTTTTGGTTCATGGCTCCTTTGAGTAACATGAACCCTAGTGTACATGAGGGAACCTTTTAAAAGGTAAGTTCAAAAGATCCTCCTCATGCCCCCATGCCAAGCTCTGTCCTACCACCAACCCCCACATCCCTTCATGCCCCCTATGCCAAGCTATGGCATTTCCATGCTCATCAACTGTTCCTGTCTGGAACCAACTACCCCACAACCTAAATGCACTCCAACTCAACTGTTCACCTCCCCACAACTCAACTACCCCCAGCATCACCGCTGATCAGAAGATCTGGCGCAATGTCTCATTCAAAGGACAAGCACTTCTGATGGTGCAGTACTTCCACAATATTGCATTGGAGTGTCAACCTTGATTCAATCAGTTAATAGACTTCTGGTCATAATTTGAACTCATGAGGTTAAAAGAACAGTGTTGCATGGATAGACAATTGGCCAAGTGCTAGAAAGCAGAATGGTGAATGGTTATTTTTCAGACTGGAGGAATTGACCTAGACTTGCATGCTCAGGCCATCATTTCGAAGACAGATTTTTTATTGCTGAAAAAAGAGACATGTTGAAGCTTTACATCTTGCACTCATCACGACACTTCGCAAAAATACCAATAAAAGGGGAGACAACAATTTATACTGTATGAGAAGAGGGTGCTGATTGGTTGGCAAGTGGATTCAAATTGATAGAAATGTTGCCATGGAGAATGCTCCAGCAACGGTGACTGACAGTTAACTGCCAGTTTTCAAGCATTGCTTGAAATTTAAACCAGGCAGCTTGACCTTGATTGGTCAAGGCATTGCGCTGAGGAATGAGTCTGTGAGTGGCTGTCACATATTTTGTTTAGCTGAAACAGGTGCAATGTGTGTACATGTTTCTCCTGCCTGCAAAGACCAGGGTCCCTGTGTAAAGATTTTTGACATGGCACGTTGTGATCTGGAATGTGCTGCTGTAAGGGTGGGAGAAGCTGATTCAACAGTAACTTTCAAAAGGAATTGGATAAATATTTGAAAGGAAAAATAGTACGGTGCTATGAGGAAAGAGCAGAGGACTGGAACTAACTGGACAAACACAATGAGCTGAGTGTCCTCCTTCTGTGCTGGATCTTTTTATCTATCATTCCATCAGAAGATGGCTGACCTGGGCCTCAATCCATTTACCCACCTTATCACATTCTTTGATGTCCTGACCTACTAAAAATCTATCGATCTCAGTCTTGAAAACCCCAATTTGGGGAAGGGAGATCTGGATTTTCTTGTGTTTTGTTGACACTGTTTTAACAGATTCCCACAGCTGAGTCTGACGATTTCCTCATTCATGTCCCTATTATCCTTCCAACAGACAACACAATACTTACCATCACTGCCTGAACCCTCCATTTTCCAGTCTCTAGCCTGGATACAGAGCAAAGCGAGGTAGATTGTATTGCCACCCATAGCTCTCACTGTTTGAGATCATTTGCCTCCTCACACATTGGGCAGTGCCTCTGAGATCTTCCTGTCCTGAGTGACTCAGTTCTGCACTGAGCATTTCTTGTACCCACTGCACCATCCTGGAGTTAAGGCACCTTTGAAATTGCCACAGTCAAGTATCTGGTGTCATGAATGCCCCGCACTGGGACTTTTAAATGTCTCAACCTTGTGCCCAGTGGCGCAATGACAGCTGCTCAGTTCCTCAAGTGAGCTCATTCTTTAAATTCCCCTTCAGTACAGAATTTCCAGTGTAAGTGAGAGATCTCAGTAAACACTGGCAACATCACTTACAGCACCAGTAGTTGTCCTGTTGTAGCTCATCATGGGAACACCCCTTGGTCTTAGGGCTCATCTTGCATTCTCTCTGCATTCTAACTCATTTGAACAAGTCGGACCAGACAGTTTTCATGGTATAAACTAATGATGCTATTTTCATTTTTGTTACCTCTGGTGTGATTAAAGGAAAACTATTCTTCGGAATTGCTTGATGGCTCCATATTTCCAATGAGGAAGAGGCATGTCAATGATGGAGGAAGAGAATAAATTCCTGAGCGCTGTGTGCCTGCTGCTTGCATGTTTCACTTATTCATTTGAATGTTACGTTCAAAAAAGTTCACTCCGAGAACTGCTGTTCACCTTGTTCAGGAAGGATGTGGCGTATCATCCCACTGTTATTTCCTTGCTGACTCCATGAGCATGCATGGCTCCTCTTGCCACTCAAAGCCTCCTGTTTAAACCAAACAGTTGTGCTCCTGTTGTCCAGACTTGACCCAGTAAAGCTGTAACTGAACGTAAAGTACATGAGAGACTGCACGAGATCTTCTCTGAAGGTTGCAGCAACCTGAATGTGTGGTTATCTGCTGCAGCTGTAGTCACCTGGTAGAGTATAGCTCCTGCTTCCAGAATGTACCGGGCAAAGGTGTTGCAGTTCAGGTGTTACCCAGCATTAGGAACACACTCCTTCAGTCTGAAACCCGGGTCTTGACTTGCTGAGATAGTATGTTGATGCTATGAAGATTATCATTAGCAAAGAACATTCTGAATTCAACTTTGACCAACAGTAAGCCACATCTTCTCACAGACAGCCCATCTCCAGCTGCGCATTTCAAACATCGTCCTATTAAGCTGGATATACTTGTAAATATATACATACATATGCATAAATGAATATATCAAAATAAAAATTCTATCTACATCACAAAACTCATTGACCTGCTATCAAGATATGCAATTTCACAGACACTGTTAGGTCAGTGCAGCACTAAGGGAGTGTCACGCTGTCAGAGGTGCCATCTTTCAGGCGGGATATTAAACCAAGACTCCATTCATGGGTGGATGTAAAAGATCCCACAGCACTATTCGCAGGGGAACTTCTCCCAGGTATCCTAGGGCTAATGTTTATCTCTTAACCAACATCACTGAAAAGATACAAACTGGTATTTATCACATTGTTGTTTGTGGGAGCTTACTATCTGCAAATTGGCTGCCACATTTCTATAGTACAGCACTTCAAAAGTATCTCGTTGGCTGTAAAGGACTTTGGGGCATCCTAAGATCATGGAAGGTGCTGTATAAATGCAAGTTCTTTCTTTAATGCTTTAACTGTGACTTGGAATTCTTTCAAGGAACCTTTAACTTTATCAAAATGAAGTAATAAACTAGAAAGGGCTCAAATAAGGAAGATGACTTGAACTTGCAAGAGCCAGTTTTATGAATTAAGCAGCCACACAATCACATGAATGACATTTTAGCATGTGAGTATTGAATCATTTAACAAAGCTTTTCAATCTATCTTCATTGGGAGAGTACTTCCATCAGGTTGCTGCACTTCTTGTTCAAAGGAACTGTATTTAACAGACACAACTAAGGCTATTAGGGATGGTTATATCGATGTTCTTGTTTTCTGAGCCTTCTAGGTATGAGAACAATGGTTTAAAAAAAGTTCTCATATTCCACATCCCTAACTGCCCTTGAGAAGGTGGTGGTGAGCTGCCTCCTTGAACTGTTGCAGTCCACATGGTGTAGGTACACCCACAATGCTGTTAGGAAGGGAGTCCCATGATTTTGACCCAGCGACAGAGAAGGAATAGTGTTCACGTCAGGATGGTTTGACTTGGATGGGAACATGGAGGTTGTGGAATGATCACTAATAATGATGTCTTTGTTTTCATCTCTTTTCCAAGTTTAACCTAACAAGCTACTTGTGTTACTGGTAATATTCTTTGGATGGAATCCCTGGCAGCATTTCCATTGCCCCTTGGAAACTGATTATCTTAAGCAGTGCGGTTTACCACTGTGGTTATTCTGGATACTAGGGTTAAAAAGCATTTATACCAATGTGTTATTGGTGGTCATTATAGTAATTCATGTAGTTACTGTAGGTTCAAGTAGGATCCACTCAACATCTTCGTTACTCAATTGCCTCCTATTTCACCAGTACAGGGCTCAACTTGCACCCTGTTATCATTCAAACTATAGGGCAGCATTTTGAGGTTATCGGGCGGGCATGGTGAGCAGGTCTGGGAGTGGCAGGGAAACGATCCACTGCCTGTGATCAGCTCCCGACCGCGATTTCATGCTGGTGGGCCAATTAACGCCCCAGGGATGGGAGGAAGAGGTCACCACACCTCACTATAAGGGCTTGGGAGGAGGTGGGAGCACAGGTGAGCAGGCTTGACATGATGCGGCGCACATGGGTTCATTGCTGGAAGCGCTTCAATGACCTGCTGTGCTCAGGCAGGGTGAGTACCGTGTTGGCATGGGTCAGTGTGGTGAAGTGTTAAGGTTTGGCCATCCCCTTGTGGACCTCAGGGGTGCTAGTGTCTGAGTGCCAACTGTCAGGAGCTGGCCAAGGGTGTGAGCCCTGACTGCTTGACTGAGTGCCTTATGGCTCGAAGGCTACAATTGGGATGTGCCCTGCGAGGTGTCCCTCAGCTGGGGTTGGCCAGGCTGCAATGGTGCTGCAGGTAGAGAGTGGACTAATCAATGCTCCTCTGTCCTTTCAGGAGGAGACGAGCCATATCCAAGCAGAGGGGCTACATACAGGTCGAGGCCTGGTCACCCTGCTGCTTTTCAGCAGGTTCGAGCAGGACACCCTCGAGCTGGAGAGCCGGCACGCTCCCCGTGCAACCGGGCGTGGTGAGGTGGGGGTGCCACATGAAGGTAAGAGTGCAGTGCACAGAGATGAGTGTTTCGGATTGTGCAACCATTCTAGTGCAGTCTCTTCATTGATGGAAACCTCGAACCTGGAGACCCAATTGATCACTGAAAGACGATGGCACCATGATGCAGATCTCCATTGTCTCACCAGGGTGCCTGACACGCACAGTGACAATGTGATGACTTTAACTAATGACATGTTTTTCTTCTCCTGTTTAGGTTCGCCCACAGGTGTTCTCACTGTGGACCCCGAAGGACCACCCCTGACACCAGAGGAGCACCGAGCTTTGGTTGCACCTGCGTCACACCCGCTCTCTAAATCAGGCACCAGCACAGGTACCAGCACCTTGGTGGGCATTAGTTTGGAGGCTAGTATCTCGGTGCACATTGGTGAGGGCACTTCACACTCACTTGATGTGCAGGCGGAGACAGAGAGTGCCCAGGGCACCGGCAGTGGGAGGACTGCTGGAGACCAGGATGATGCGCAGTCGACGGCAGGTGATGGGCATCTGGTGGCAGATGCTGGATGTCCAGCAGGGTGTGCGGGAGGCTCTGGCAGAGATACATGAGGATGTGTGTGCCATGGTCTCCATGATGGAGGAGTCCATGAGGAGTGTGAGCACTGCATTGACCATCGTGGCGGAGCATACTGTCTCCTCCATTGAGAGAATGGCGACTCTAACAGAGAGGCAGCTCCACGGACAGAATCAGGGGTTTCTGGGGTTGCGCTCGGACCTGCAGCCCTCACACAGGCACTGAGCCCAGGAGGTCAGTGTGGGAGATGAATGAGGCACCCACTATCCCAGCTAGGTACCCGTCCATCAATGGTGAACAGGGAGGTCCAGTGCGACCTCACGTTGGTGCACGAGCTGCCTGTTATCTCTGCCGGCTCCTCTCAGGGCACTCTGGATGAGGGCAGCAGCTCCTCTGCCAGTGACCGTGACACCTGAAGAGGCTGCGATGACTGGGGAGATGCCAGCCATGGCACTGGCCACTCCCTCCCAGGCGGGGCCAGCACAGGCTCCACTGGCCAGAGGACGTCTGTCAAGGTCACCAAGGTCAACAGGACAGCAGAGTCAGCAGCTGTCACCAATGCTGGTGCCAGCGAGGGTGGAGCACCAAGATGTAGCACTCGCAAATGTAAGTTAAAGGCACCATGAGCACAAGAGGGACAGTTCACGGGTAACTTTATGTTAATTTATGTTTAATTTATCTATACTGGTCTGGGAATGAAGACCAGAGAAGGTTATGTAAATAGTTTGGAATTGTCAAAATGAGATCAATTGTGTTTTTGTCGCCATGGCCTGAATATGCTTCTCCTTTTTACTTTGGCATCCCCGGGATCAATAATGTGTAATGCTGGACCTAAGTGATTCTGAACTTTATTGCACAGGCACTGAGTGTTCTTTGGGTTCAAATGAAAGGGTCATTTCAGACATCCAGGATGGAGGCAGTAACCCTGGCTGTGGTTGAAGCTGATCTTTGGCAGCCTAGCTGAAGGAGCGTTGGGTCAAGGCATCCCTGATGTCCCTGCCTCCCTGGAGGTTACTGAGGTCTGTATCCACACCCTCAGTGTTCTCCTCACTGTTCTCCTCTTCGGACTCACTACTGGATTCATTCTCTGTAGCCTGTGCAGCTGCCTCAAGATCCTCAAGGGGCCCCCCCTTGCCTGTGCCAGATTGTGGAGAGCGCAGCATATAACCACTATCAGTGACACCTGCTCTGGGGGATATTGTAGTGCTCCCCCTGAACAGTCCAGGCATTGGAAGCGCATCTTCAGAAGACCCATGGTCCTCTCTACCATTGCCCTTGTGGAGGCATGACTCGTATTGTAACACTGTCTGCCTCTGTTCTTGTGTGGCAGAGAAGCGTCATGAGACATCTCCTCAATAGATAGCTCTTGTCACCCAGCATCCAATTGGACTGAAGCACTGAAGAGCCCCGGCACCTGGGAGTGTCTGAGGATGTAGGCGTTGTGGGAGCTGCCTGGGTACCTTGCACAGACTTGTAGAATCTGCATCCTGTGATCACTCACTATCTGCACGTTCATGGAGTGGAAGCCCTTCCTGTTGACGAAGGCACCGGGCTCACCTGCTGGCACCTTGATGGCCACATGTGTACAGTCTATAGCACCTTGGACACGGGGGAAGCCAGCAATCACTGCAAAGCCTCTGGCTCACTCAGCCTGACTGACCTCATCCATATGGTAAAGAATAAACAAAAACAAAAATAGCTGGAAAAATTCAGCAGGTCTGACAGCATCTGCGGAGAGGAATACAGTTAATGTTTCGAGTCCGCGTGACTCTTCATCAGAACTAAGGAAATATAGAAATGAGGTGAAATATAAGCTGGTTGAGGGAGGTGGATAGGTAGAGCTGGATAGAGGGCCAGTGATAGGTGGAGGCAAAGAAGAGATTGCCAAAGATGTCATAGACAAAAGGACAAAGGGGTGTTTATGGTGGGGATATTATCTAAGGAATGTGCTAATGGTGACATTAAGGGTAGAAAGCAGGACAAGCACGTGGCAGATAGCCCTAGTGGGGGTGGCGTGGGGGGGAAGGGACCAAAATGGGCTAAAAGGTGGAGATAAAATGATAGATCGAAATAAATTTAAAAATAGGTGGGAAAAGAAAAATATATTAAAAAAGTTATAAATTATTGGAAAAAGGGGGATTGGAAAGGGGATGGGGATGGAGGACAGAGTTCATGTTTGCTTTTATATTATGGTAAAGAATAAAAGTCAGTACCCACCTGAACAGAGCTTCTGTCACCAGCTTGACACAGTCGTAGACAGCTGATTGGGAGACTCCACACAGATTCCCCACTGAGTCCTGGAAAGAGCCAGAGGCAAAGAAGTTGAGGGTTACTGTGACCTTCAGATCCACTGGCATGGGGTTTCCACCCACACAGCCGGAGCTGATCTCAGGCCCAATCACCTGACAAATGGAGGTCACAGTCTCACTTAAGAGGCAGAGCCTCCTTTGGCATAGCTACCTCAATATATCTGAGGTGCAACATCGCTGCCGGTAAACCCTGGCAGCAGGATAGTGGCGTCTTCTGTGGCCCTTTCTGCCTTGGACTCCTGCTGGCCCTGCACCCCTTGTGCCTGCACCTCTCCTCCCACAGGTCCCTCCCCTGGAAGCTGCATTGGGACACCCAGCCTCCTCTCCCTTCTGCCCGTCTCTTCCTCCTCAGAGGAGGGGCCTCCAGTGGAGATCACAATCTCCTTTACCAGGGTAAGGGAAGGCTGTCTGATACCTGGAAGGGTCCACACGTTCTGAATCCTCCAGGGCCCATGGAGACGCCAAGGAACCTTGAACTGAAGCCTGGAAATGCTAAGAATAAAGCCCTGAACAGAGATGAAGCTGCCCAGTACCAACAAGTCACCAGCAACAAACTATCTACCAAGGTCCCCACTATTGACACTGGTAATGCTGCACACCCCTTTTATCCCACCTGTGGATGAGGGTTTTGAAAATGTCGGCTGGCTGCCTGCCCGTTTTGCCCGTGCAATGACTGTGAAATCACATGGGCAACGGAAAAATCACTGTCAATTGGCTTGTTAATGGCCTTAAGTAGCCTTTTAATTACTGTCAGGCGTGGCTCCAGCACCCGCTCACGCCTGCTGAGTGAAATATCGCACGAGTGCGCGATGACATCAGGATAGTCACCCGGCGTCATCACTCGCTATTTTATGTCTGATCAGGTTGGGCGCACACCCTCCTGCAGGATGTAAAATCCTGCCCATTGTGTCTGACATCTCTATTAGCCATTCAGTGAGGTATAAATTGAGGAAGCTTGGGTGATAAATCCCCTCTTTTTGATGATTTGAAGTTCTTCCCTCCACATCTCTCCGTCTCAGGGTCACATGTCCTCACCTGAGATTGCACTGTCTCCAGTATCTGAGAGAATAATCAATTAATCCTATGGCACCTCCCCATGCCCACGCAAAAGATGCAACACCTGCCCCTTCACTTCCTCTCTCCTCACCGTCCAAAGGCCCAAACACTCCTTTCAAGTGAAGCAGCATTTCACTTGCATTTCCCACAACTTAGTCTACTGCATTCGTTGCTCCCAATGTGGTCTCCTCTACATTGGAGAGACCAAACGTAAACTGGGTGACCGCTTTGCAGAACACCTGCGGTCTGTCCGCAAGAATGACCCAAACCTCCCTGTCGCTTGCCATTTTAACACTCCACCCTGCTCTCTTGCCCACATGTCTGTCCTTGGCCTGCTGCATTGTTCCAGTAAAGCCCAACGCATACTGGAGGAACAGCACCTCATCTTCCGACTAGGCACTTTACAGCCTTCCGGACTGAATATTGAATTCAACAACTTTAGCTCTTGAGCTCCCTTCTCCATCCCCACCCCCTTTCTGTTTCTTCCCCCTTCCTTTTTTTTTCAATAATTTATATAGATTTTTCTCTTCCCACCTATTTCCATTATTTTTAAATCTTTTATGCCCCCCCCACCCCCACTAGAGCTATACCTTGAGTGCCCTACCATCCATTCTTAATTAACACATTCGTTTAGATAATATCACCAACTTCAACACCTCTGTATTCTTTTGTTCTTTTGTCTGTGACATCTTTTGATGATCTGCTCCTATCACTGCTTTTTGTCCCTACAACAACACCCCCCCCTCCTCTTCTCTCCCCCCAAACCTTAAACCAGCTTATATTTCACCCCTTCCTTGGATTCACTCAGCTCTGTTGAAGGGTCATGAGGACTCGCAACGTCAACTCTTTTCTTCTCCGCCGATGCTGCCAGACCTGCTGACTTTTTCCAGGTAATTCTGTTTTTGTTTTGCAATTAATCCCACTCTGAGCCAAACAGTGCTGAATCCCTCTAAGAAACCTTAAGGCACTAGTTTTAGCTGGTCTTTGGAAACATGTGCTAATGTTTTTTTCAGAAGCCCTATTGTGTAGCACTTTGGTGACTTGAGCAGCTTTCTTTCAGAGATATTGATTCTTTGGTGAAAATTTTCCTCAACATTCTCCTACTTGGGGAATCCATTTTGCTTCTAGTTGTCTTCACATTTCCCTCTAGGTTTCTTCTATTCGGAATCTCCGATGGTTTATCTCAAATTTCATGTTTTTCTGAGATGATTGTTAACCCCAATTTTTATCCAATTCAGGGGTTGGTCATGATTGCTTTCCTGGTAGGAGTCAGACAGATCTTTTTATAAACTGCCCTAAGATCCCATTTCTCCTTTCTACCAGCTGCACACTTTCACAGTGATATGCTTTACCCATAGTGTGAGTGGTCTAGTAATGCCACTTATATAATGAGAGCTTTATGAAAGTGCAGGATGGATATCAACCCAGGGTGGGCACTGCTGCTTGGAGTAACTTGTTCACAAACATTTGGGGTTGTTTTTGTTGGAACACAGGAGGTTTCCTGTGACTTAATTGAGGCATATAAAATTATGAAGGGCCTAGAGAGAGAAACAGGAGTGACCTATTTCCCTTTGCAGAGGGGTCAAAATCCAGGCTACATAGATTTAAAGCAATTGGCAGAAGGATAGGAGGGGAAATGAGGAAACACTCAGAAGGTGGTAGGGACCTGGAACTCAGCTTGATAGGGTGGTAGAGGTGGAAACTCTCACCACATTAAAAAGTACTCGGACATCTACTTGAAGAGTTACGACCTGCCGGGCTAAGGCTCTAGGGCAAGAAGGTGGGACTAAGCTGGGTAACTCTTCATCAGACATGAAAGGCCAAATGGCTTTCTTCTGTGTCGGAAAGCTTGTATGATTTCTAGGTGCATGTCTTGCGGGAAGATGACTTCTGTGTAGTGTGTGTGTGATCAACGAGGACCAGTAGGTATTTAATGCCCATGGTGGTCATGGATTAGAGTCTCACAAAATCCATATAGGCCAAATGGGTCTGTCTTAACTATTTAGCTGTGGCTATTAGAATTGACCCTTATAGCCTAATATAAGAGGATACACACCTACACACCTTCTTTCACATTTGGCAACTAAAGTGCAGCTAGCTGGAGCAAAGACTCCATGCTTTTCTGGATCAACTCTATAATATCATCTCTCTCAACTTCTGGGGAATTTAGGTCTTCTTTACTGTCCGAAAGCCAATATAACCTTTGTTATCCAAGTTCCAGGGGCCAATTGATTGCATTCTTGCCTCTTGTTTTGTGACTTCAAGTTCCACTCCAGCACCTGAGCAGCTAATATTGGCTGACGCTCCAATGCAGTACTGAGGGATTTTTAAAAGATTCGTTCATGGGACATGGGCTTTGCTGGTTGGGCCAGTGTTATTGCCCATCCCTAATTGCCTTGAGAACTGAATGGTTTGCTAGGCCAACCAGAAGGCATTTAAGAGTCACATGTAGGCCAGACCATGTAAGGACAGCAGATTTCCTTCCCTAAAGGACATTAGTGAACAAGATGGAAATTTACGACAATCAGCAATGGTTTCATGGTCATCATTAGACTTCTAATTCCAGATTTTTATTGAATTCAAATTTCACTATGGGATTCAAACCCAGGTCCCCAGAGCATTAGCGTGGGTATCTGGAGTACTAGTCCAGTGACAATATCACTACGCCCCCACCTCCCCTGTGCTTTCTTTCAGATGAATGGAGTTAAATGAAGGCATTGCCTGCCTTCTCAGGTGGATGTAAAAGATTCCATGGCAATATTTGAACAGGAGCAGAAGAGTTCACCCAGTGTCCTGGCCAATATTTATTCTATATCCTACAAAATGAAAACGGATTATCTGGTCAATATCACATTGCTGTTTGTGGCATCTTGCTGTACAGCACAAAATTTGCTGCTGCATTTCCCATTTACAGCAGTGACTACACTTCAAAAGTAATTATTTGGCTGTAAATCTCTTTGGAATACACTAAGGCCATGAAAGCCATTACAGAAATGTAAGTTTTTTCCTTCCTGTTGCATGCTGTGTGTAGAAGATCCACATCATTCTTATGGGTCTTGTATACTGTATTCTGCTCTCCATCCATGGTCATGTCACCTTTGACAACAGACCAATGGAAGATGGTCCATGTATCGCCATGGTTATGTTTGGTGCTTCATAAGCAGTTGCCTTTGCCAAGGAGTCAGCCTGACAATTGCCCACACAATGGGCCTGAATTTTACATGGAAGCAGTGGCCCCCTTTCCTGGCTGGAAAGAGGGGAGTGGGCCCAACTATGCTTGGCTGGGAAGTTCGGAGTTGATTTTAAGGTCATTAGGCCATTTATTGGCTCAAGGTGAGACTTCTGCCCTGATCTGTAAGGAAGTCCCAACTCTGAGAGCTGCCAGCCAATCAAATGGTCGGCAGCTCTCTAGTCCCAGCAGCGCCATTGGGAGTGCTGGTCACTGCTAGCACCGCAAATAGTCCCCAACAACAATCGTCGATGGAGCTGGATAAGAAGGTAAGTTGGGGTCTTCTGCCAGGGCCCATTTGGCTGGCCCCAGCGAGGTGGTTGAGAACCGAGTTCGGGAGGGCAGTAGGTTGCAAAATGGCTGCCAAGTGAAACCTAGCAGCCTCACCATGTGGTTTGGACACCCCCCACCATTAGAAAAATCCCAGCAGTGGCAGAAAAAGACCGTTAAGGGGCAATTAATTGGCCATGTGGGTGCTTTATTTTCCTAAGGGCAGGCAGTTAAATGATGCCTTCCCTGCTGCTTGTAAAATACCAGTGAGGGTGGGTAGGTGACGAGCATCGTACCACCATCATGGCCCCTCACAGGCCCCCCACCTGCCAGCTTGCTCATAAGCATCCATAAAATTCCATCCAATGTATTCCCTGTCTCCAGTGTCCTCTTACAAACATACGAACATACAACCAAGGAGCAGGAGTAGGCCATTCGGCAACTCTAACCTGTTCTGGCATTTAATAAGATCGTGGCTGATCTGATGGTAATCACAAATCTTCATCCAGCCTACCCCTGATACACTATCACCCCCTTGCTTACCAAGAATTTATCTACCTCTGCCTTAAAAATATTCAAAGACTCTGCTTCCACCACCTTTTCAAGAAAAGAGTTCCAAAGGCTCATGACCTTCTGAGTGAAAAAAAATTGCCTCATCTCCATTTTAAATGGGCGACCCCTTATTTTTAAACAGTGACCCCTAGTTCTAGATTCTCCCGCAAGAGGAAACATCCTCCCCACATCCACCCTGTCAAGACCCCTCAGGATCTTATATGTTTCAATCAAGTCACCTCTTACTCTTCTAAACTCCAGCGATACAAGTCTAGCCTGTTTAACCTTTCCTCATAAGATAAACCACCTACTCCAGGTATTAGTTTAGTAAACCTTCTCTGAACTGCTTCCAATGCATTTACATCCTTCCTTAAATAAGGTGACCAACACTGTACACAATACATCAGATGTGGTCACATTAGTGCTCTGTATAACTGAAGCATAACCTCCTTACTTTTGTATTTAATTCCCCTCACAATAAATGATAACATTCCTAATTCATGCACTAGGACACCCAGATCCCTCTCATCTCAGAGCTCTGCAATCTCTCACCATTTAGATAATATGCTTCTCTTTTATTCTTCCTGCAAATTTGGCAACAATCCCAACCATCCCTTCATCCAAATCATTTATATAAATTGTAAACAGTTGAGGTCTCAGCACTGATCCCTATGGTATACCACTCATTACATTTTGCCAACCTGAAAAAGACCCATTTATGCCAACTCTCTGCTTCCTGTTAGCCAATCAATCTTCTATCCATGTCAATATGTTACCCCCTAACAGGATGTGTTAAGGGTTCTTAATGATGGCTCCACTATTTGTTTCATGCCCCAATTTTAAGCATAACCTCACAGTATTTTGCTTGCTTGGAGTCAGTTATAACAATAGGTTGTCCATTATCTCATGACATGAGCTTTTATTTTATGCCATAAGCTTTGATGTGGGACTTTATCAAATTCCTTCTGGAAATCTAAGTACAGTACATCCACCGGTTCCCCTTTATCCATAGCACATGTTACTTCCTCAAAGAACTCCAATAAGTTGGTTAAACATGATTTCCCTTTCACAAAGCCATGTTGACTCTGCCTGATTACTTTGAGCTTATCTGAGTGCCCTGCTATAACTACTTTAATAATAGCTTCTAACCTTTTCCCTATGGCAGATGTTAAGCTAACTGGCCTGTAGTTTTCTGCTTCGCTTCCTTTTTGAATAAAGAAGTTACATTTGTTATTAAGAACAAAGAACAAAGAAACGTACAGCACAGGAACAGGCCCTTCAGCCCTCCAAGCCTGCGCCGATCATATTGCCTGTCAAACTAAAACATTTTACACTTCCGGGGTCCATATCCCTCTATCTTCCAACCTAATGGGATATTCCCTGAATCTAGGGAATTTTGGAAAATTAAAACCAATGCATCAACTATCTCACTAGCCACTTCTTCAAGACCCTAGGATGAAGTCCATCAGGACCCAAGCAGTTGTCAGCTCATAGCTCCAACAATTTACTCTTGCATGGAGTTCCTATAGCTCAAGCTTGTTTTAATTCAAAGATAGCTGCCAATCAGCAGGATGCGTTAAGGGTCCTTTTTGATGGCCCCACCATTTGTTTCATGCCCAAATTTTAAGCATAGCCTCACAGTATTTTGCTTGCTTGGAGTCAGTTATAACAACAGGTTGTTCATTATCTCAAGAGGTTTCTTTAATGCCATTAGTGTGGAATTTAGGGGGTTACTCATGGAACCTTCCTCTTGATATATCCCTGTCTGCTCTGTGTTATTAATGTAGTATTTTCCATCAATCATTTTTAATACCAACTATGCCTCAAGCTTTCTTTGTAGTCTTGTTAACTCCAGACACTATTTTACAAAAGATTTGTCTTAATTTACTCTTTCAATTTTTCAGAATTTTTCTTTACTGCCTTGAGACTAGTCATCCATCTTCCCTGTCACCTTATTAATCAGGTCGATGTGATCCATTTCATCATTACTTTCAGGCTTTTTCATTGCCCTCTCTGTATCATGCCTCATCATATTTTCAGGCATATCTAAGTGTGTTTTCCTGAACTACCAAAGGGTGGGATGGGTGGTATTATTGGACTATGAGTGGTCAGCCAGGAGTTATGTATCATTACTTCCAGCTCTATACGTGGGTGCCAAATATTATGCTACAGACCTCAATCTGAGAGAGGTGTCCTGGTCAATTTTACCTCAAGTTGTAGACCAGGCTCTGAGCTCAATGCTCAAGTGTGATGTTGTATCCATAAAGCAAACACTATGAGACCCACATAGCCTTGATATGTTGGTATATGAGAAGCTTTGTTAAAGACAATGTACCATTCTTCATGCTGCACTAAGCAAACATTCCAGGAGGTATACCTACAGTCAAGATGCCCTGTAGAGGCACTGCTAATTGGCAACAAATGGGGAATAATCCTAAACTTCTGGAATGGGGACTACAACAGAAAGGGGAGGAAGTTATACTTTAGTTGTAAAACCTTGATACTGAGTTCACTTCTGGTCACCGCACTTAGGAGGGGTATATTGACATTGGAGGGGGTGCAGCACAGATTCAGCAGAATTATTTCAGGACTTAAAGTGTTACATTGTGAAGGCTGGTTGAATAAATTTGAATGCTATTCCTTGGAAGGAGAAAATGCATGGGTTATCCCACTGGAGAGCTTAAAAGATTAAAAGTCATTCCGTGGGGTAGATAGAGAGAAACCATTACCTCTGATTGGGGATTCAAGATCAAGGGGACATAATCTCCGAATTGAAGCTCAGCCATTTGGAAGTGACATCCAAGGGTTCACAAAATGGATATTAGAAATCTGAAATTCTCTGCCAAAGGCTGTAGATATGAGAGCCAATTAGAGCTCATTGTTCAGTGCTAAATCTTCCTGCAATCCAACAATTTTACTAAACACACTGAGCATGTGAAGGAGCTACTTGTTTGAATGGATGGAAACTCAGGCAGGTTTGCCACAATGCCCTGGCCCACAGTTAGCTGGCATAGATCCCCAAGAGTTAGGAAAGACGGAGAGGTGGACTTTAGAATCCAGAGATATTGTGAGAGTCAGGTTTAGCATCCACCCTCTTTGGCTTAAAGTGAAATTGTCTGGACGGGCAGTCACAATTACACAGGAATACACCATTCATCCTCTCAAACCTGCTCTGGCACCCAGTCGGATCAAGACTGATCTTTCCCTCAACTCATTTACCCATATTTTCTCCACAGCCCTTGATACTCTTACCCAACATAATCTATGAATCTCAGTCTCAACAGCTCCAGATGATCCTTCACCCATAACCTTTTGGGAAAGGGAATTGTAACTCTTAACAATTCCTCTAATTGTGCCTTTTGGGCATTCTCAATTTTAATCACTCCAGCGTTGGTGCCCATGCCTTCAGCTACCTAGTCACTAAGCTCTGGAATTTCCCCATTAAGCCTCTCCACCTCTCTTTCCTCTAAAGCGCTCCTTAAAACCTACCTCTTTAACCAGGCATTTGGTCATCTGTCCTAATTTCTCCTTACATGGCTCGGTGTGAAATGTTGTTTTATAATGCACTTTTGAAACATCTGTGGTTGTTTTACCTCATTAAAGATGGTATGTAAATGCAAGTTGTCATTACTCTTTCAGTCCATTTGTTGCTTTCTCTATATCTCTCACTTGCCTGGATTACTACTCCTCTGGGTGTAACTCATTTTGTAAGAAATTGGGTCTTTAATAAACGGCTATTTTCTGCATTTAATGAGATCAGCCAAACAGCATTGATTCTCTCTCTGGAAAGAGAATTTCTAAACACTTTGACCTCTGAACAGTCTTCAGAAACAGCAAGGTCACTTAGTTTAGGCTGCCATGTTGACATTCCTAAACTGGTAGGAAGGCATCTTATGCAAGGATATGACCCTCAACATGATGTAAACTAAAAAGCCAACCTCGAGCAGAGTGACAAACTAGGGAGGTGATAGGCACCATGACAGTTTGGGTACCTGCCCTGCATCCATTGGTCAGAATAGTTTGAATAGATGATTGACACTGGGTAAGCTACCATTCCCCAGGTAAAGGGTATATTGACAAGTACTCATGCATAGGGGCCATGACCTGGTGGGGTCACATACTGGTGAGGGCCTGCTGAGGGATCGTATGCGGTTGAGGTGCTGGTGGGGTTGTAGTGCTTGTAGGGCAGCTGCCTTCTTCAGATGGGAGATGGGCCAGAGGAGGAGGAGGAAGATCGAGAGAGCGAGGGAAGAGTTTCCTAACACTTCAACTAGTGAGCGGAATGCTGTTATCACAAGCTGTTATGCCTCAAATACTTTTTCTGTCAGATTAGTTAATGAATCATATTCATCAGGGCTAGATGGGATCTACCCCAGAGTACTGAGGGAGGCAAGGGAGGAGATTGCTGGGGCCTTGACAGAAATCTTTGTATCCTCACAGGCTACGGGTGAGGTCCCAGAGGACTGGAGAATGGCTAATCTTGTTCCATTATTTAAGAAGGGTAGCAGGGATAATCCAGGAAATTACAGGCCGGTGAACCTTGCATCAGTGGTAGGTAAATTATTGGAGAAGATTCTTCGTGACAGGATTTACTACCATTTGGAAGCAAATGGGCATATTAGTGAGAGGCAGCATGGTTTTATGAAGGGGAGGTCATGTCTCACTAACTTGATCGAGTTTTTCGAGGAAGTGACAAAGATGATCGATGATGGAAGGGCAGTGGATGTTATATACGTGGATTTCAGTAAGGCCTTAGACAAGATCCCTCATGGCAGACTGGTACAGAAGGTAAAGTCACACGGGATCAGAGGTGACTTGGCAAGATGGATACATAATTAGCTTGGTCATAGAAGATAGAGGGTAGCAGTGGAAGGGTGTTTTTCTGAAGGGAGAGCTGTGACTAGTGGTGTTCCGCAGGGATCAGTGCTGGGACCTTTGCTGTTTGTAGTATGCATAAATGATTTGCAGGAAAATGTAACTGGGCTAATTAGTAAGTTTGCAGATGACACTAAGGTTGGAGGAGTTGCAAATAGCGAAGAGGATTGTCAAAGGATACAATGGGATATAGATCGGTTAGAGACTTGGGCGGAGAAATGGTAGATGGAGTTTAATCCGGACAAATGTGAGGTAATGCATTTTGGAAGGTCTAATACAGGCAGGAATTATGTAAATGGCAGAACCCTTAAGTGCATTGACAGGCAGAGGGATCTGGGTGCACAGGTCCACAGGTCACTGAAAGTGGCAACGCAGGTGGATAAGGTAGTCAGGAAGGCACATGGCATGCTTGCCTTCATTGGCAGGGGTATTGAGTATAAAAGCTGGGAAGTCATGCTGCAGCTGTATAGAACTTTGGTTAGGCCACACTTGGAATATAGCGTGCAATTCTGGTCACCACATTACCAGAAGGATATGGAGGCATTAGAGAGGGTGCAGAGGAGGTTTACCAGGATGCTGCCTGGTCTGGAGGTTATTAGCTATGAGGAGAGGTTGGAGAAACTCGGATTGTTCTCAGTAGAGCGACGGAGATTGAGGGGCGACTTGATAGAAGTTTACAAAATTATGAGTGGCATGGACAGAGTAGATAGTCAGAAGCTTTTTCCCAGGATGGAAGAATCAATTACTAGGGGGCATAGATTTAAGGTGAGAGGAGAAAACTTTAGAGGAGACGGGGCAAGTTTTTTACACAGAGGGTAGTGAGTGTCTGGAATTCGCTGCCAGAGGAGGTGGTGGAAGCAGGTACGATAGTGGTGTTTAAGAGGCAGCTTGACAAATACATGAATAGGATGGGAATAGGGGGATATGGACCCTGGAAGTGCAAAATATTTTAGTTTAACAGGCAATATGATCGGCGCAGGCTTGGAGGGCCGAAGGGCCTGTTCCTGTGCTGTACTTTTCTTTGTTCTTTGTTCATATCTAAACTGTTGTTTCTTAGTAAACGATCTTAAAATTACTCACGACCAGTCGACTGCCTATTTAGGTATCTGTGGCCCCAAACCCCCAAAATCTTGCACTTTCCTTTACCATTTTTGACATTAAAACAGTGACTATGGGCAGAAATTTCCCCCCATAGTGGGGGTTGTGTGGGGGCGGGGGCAGGTGTGTACCCAGGCTGCGCCGCCGTTTTACATGGGTTAAGAGCCACCCAGCGTTACGCGTGCCCAGAAACGCTGAGCACTCCCTGTGCAGGCGGCTGGTGGGGGGAGGGGGTTCCTAGTGGTTCCCTGCGCTCTTTCGCACACGTGTGAAAGAATGCAGAGACCTCCCTGGGGTACGGAGATGCCTCAGGGAGATTTGTTTAACTTATGGAAATTTGAATAAAGATGGGAAAAAAAACTGAAGGAAATGTTTCCTCATGTGAAACTGTCACATGAGCTGGGACATGTTCATTGTTTATTTCAAAAATTTTTATTTGAATACTAAACCCTTCATGAAACCTCAACCCGCCCGCGGATGAGGTTTCATGAAAAATGCGAAGGCCGCCTGGGCTCTTCACCTGCCCCCCACCCCCCCGACAACATGAATGTAATTAACGGAGCTGCCTGTCCAATCTTAATTACTTTTTACCAGGCCTTAATAGGCCTTTGACAGATTGGCAGGCCGAGACAGCTACGTGCCCGCTGAACTGACAATCTAAATGACGCGCAGTGACATTGGGACCACGCCTAACTTCACCATGCGTCATTTTACACATCAGTGAGCGAGCCCCACCCCCACTCGCCAACTTGAAAATTCTTCCCTATATTTCAAAAGAACTGAATGAGCTGTAACGCATTTTGGGATGACCTGAGGTAGTGTAAGATACTCTATAAATGCAATAATTTTTTAGTTTTATACTGCATCTTAATGTTGATCATGGCTGTTTGACTGTACAAGTGAAACCTTTGCTCTTTAGGAGAATGTTTTAGCCATATTTTGTACTAAATACTTACGTGAATACTTCCCACTGTTTCTGTGTTTACTATTAACAGTTCAACACACTCAGCATTCCTTCAAAGTCACCCTTATTTAAGTTTAAAACTTTGATCTCCTTCTCAAACTTACTGTCATACTCTACCATGTTTTGGTTACTGTTTGCAAGATGCTGCCTTCTGATCACATTGGCTCATTAATCATTACTAAATCCAATATGGCCTATTCCCTGGTTGGTTCTAATTGTTTCAGAAAACTGTCCTGGATACAATTCAGGAACTCATTACCCTCACCACTTGAGCTGATTTGCATCTTCCAGCCAATGTGAAACTTAAAACCTGCCATTATAACTGCTTTGCCTTTGATGCATTCTTCTCTAATCTCCATATTTATTCATCCCACGACTATATCACTGCTGTCAGGAGGTCTGTGGACAACTCCCATCAGAGACTTACACCCTTTGCTGTTTCTTAATTCTATATACAGAGCTTCCGCTGCCTATCCATCCTTCCTGATACCCTTACATTCCACTGCTGTAATATATTGTTATAATTTGCTGTAGGAGTGAAGCTAATGTCTGCCATTAGTTAGACTTGCCTTTGCACACTTAGGTTACATTTTTTGTGTAACAGTTGTTAAAAGTTCAGGGTGATTTCAATACAGTGCGGGGATGCAGTGTGTCTGGGATCTGAGTGACCAGGACAAGCAACTGGGTAAAAACAGAAAATGCTGGAACTACTCAGCAGGTCAGGAAGCACCTGTGGAGTCAGAAACAGCAACTGGGTATCTCCCTAACTAATCAGATTGAAAGATTGTGAAATAAACAACCCAAGGACTGTGAAGGAAGCTTCAATTCAAGTGAGTGAATTCACTGTCAAATCAGATACAGAAAGAGAAATAAAGAACGAAAGAGAGGGAAAGAAAGATTGGATTAAGAGAGAGAGAAAAAAAGTTTAAAAAATATAAATTTGAGGTTTTAAAAATCTCCAACAATAATTAAAACCTGAAGGAATGAGACTCTTTGTAATGGTTAATTTTCAGTGTCATATAAGTTGTCTGACAGTAATTAACAACCATCAAAACAGTGCTTAAGCCTGAACTGACAATAATTAACACTCCTTGGTGAGATAAGTTTGTTTCTACAGTGTAAATACAGCTACACCTTGTAATCCAATGGATTTCAATGTTGAGGGAGAGAGTGAGTTGCTGATTCTACAAAGGTAACAGTAGAATGGTGAAATTCAGACTGCAACTTTTGGATATTCATGCTTAGCCATGCAACTGCCCCTCACCCTATATTGTTATAATAGAATGGGCAGCTAGATTTTTATTTTTTCTTTCTAGGCTGGTGCAGACATGATGGGCTGAATGGCCTCTTTCTAACTTTTATGGCTCTTTGACATTTTCACATAAATAATGGTGAGCAACATGAACCTCACTGATCTTTTGACAGCAAATTCTGGTGCATTGTTTTTAAGCAATATTGCCAGAGGTCGAGTCTGCTCCTGGACTTACTCACAAGCAATCCACAGACCTGTTTATTGACCACAAAATCCCCTTCCATATTTTCTCCCAGGTCGCTCATAGCAGTCCCCAAGAATTACAATCATAGAATCATTGAATAGTATGGCAGAAAATGTGGCCATTCAGCCCACAGAGTCTGTGCTGGCTCTTTTGAAAAGCAATCCAGCTTTTCCCACTCCTCTGTTTCACAGGATCCCTAAAATTTTTTCCCCTTCAAATATTTCTCCAATTCTCTTTTGAAGGCTTCTAGTGATTCTGTGTCTAGCACCCTTTCAAGCAGTGTATTCCAAATCCTAATCACTCGTTGTGGGAAAAATGCCATTTCTCCTGTCATCACCTGAAATCTGTGCTCCCTGGTTATTGACTTATCAGCCATTGGAATCAGTTTCTCTCTACTTACTCGATTCACATGGGTTATGAGTGACTGCCCTTGACCTCAGGGCAGCATTTAACTGAGTGTGATAGAGCCCTACCAAAATTGAAGTCAATGGAAATCAATGGGGAAACTCTCTGCTGTTTGCAGTCATATTGAATGCAAAGGAAGATAATTTTGGTTATCAGCCTCAGGATATCAGTGCAGGGATTCCTCAGGAAGGTGTCCTAGGCCCAACCACCTTCAGCTGCTTCATCAATTAATGACCTACTCTCCATTATAAGGTCAGAGTTGGGGATGTTTGCTGATGATTGCAGTGTTCAGTACCATTCACAACTCCTTAGGTAATGGAGCAGACCATGACCTGATGCAGAAAGACATTGACAACATTCAGGCTTCTGTTGGGAAGTATCAACTAACATTTATGCCATACAAGTGCTAGGCAACGAAAATCTCCAAAAAGAGTGAATCTAAGGATCTTCCCTTGGCTTTCAATGGCATCTTCCAAACTCACAAGCTCTACCATCCGGAAGAACAAGGGCAGCAGACACATGGGAACACCACCACCTGCAAGTTCCCCTCCAAATCACACACCATCCTGACTTGGAAATATATCACTGTTCCTTCACTGTCGCTGAGTCAAAATCCTGGAACTTCCTTCCTAACAGCTCTGTGGGTGTACCCACATGATGTGGGCTGCAGCAGTTCAAGAAGGCAGCTCACCACCTTCTCAAGGGCAAATAGGGATAATAGGGATGGGCAACAAATGCTGACCTTGGCAGCAAAGCCCATATCCCATGAACAAATAAAATAAAAACTGTTACTATCCTGGTTTATATTTGTATAGTTGAAGTCCTCTATTACATACAGAAAAATGCATGAACTACATCAAGTAATTTGTTTCTCTTTCTACTTTCATTATTCAATGACCAACAGAATACATCTAGTAGCATTATAGATGATCTTTTGTTCCCTTCTTCCTCAATCCTCCCTTATTTGAGCCAAGTTGTTGTTGCTACTGTATCTAAATTTACTTCAAACCCATCTCAGATTTGTTTTTATTTCCATCTCCGATGCATTTGTCTGATCTCTCCTATTTCTGAATGATTCTTTACTCTAATCCTATTAGCCTTTCCTAGTCTATGCTTCTCCTCTCTAATAATTGATTGTGGTGCCCTCCCTGCACCCCACCCCCACTTCCTGCCAAATTAGTTTAAACCTCCCCCATGGTACTAGTTAACAGGACATTGGTCCCAGGTAATAATAAAAGCAAAATACTTTGGATGCTGTGGACCTGAAATAAAAGTAGAGTGCTAGAAAACTCAACAGTTCTGGCAGCATCTGTGGAGAGAAAGAAACACAGTTAACATTTTGAGTCCAAAATGACTCTTTTTCAGAACCAGCTCTGTTGAGGTGCAATGTATGTGCAACCCAACCACCTTAAACAGGCCCATCCTTCCAAGAACTAGCCCCAGTGCCCAGGAATCCAAAGCGCTCCCTCCTACACTATTTCTCTAGCCACACATGAACCTGCTTTATCCCATTATTCTTAAATACACTAATGTGTGGCACTGGGAGTAATCCAGAGATTCCTGCCTTGGAGGTCCTGCTGTTTAATTGTTCATACCTCCTGATACTCTGACTGCAGAACCACATCCTTTCGCCTCCCTGTGTAATGCCTATCCACGGCTCCTGGCTCTTCCATATCCCTCCTCAAAAATGCTCTGCCCCTTTTTTGTGATGTCCTTTTGCCCTGGCAGCAGGGAGGTCACAGGCAAGATGGCTGTTGCAGAGTTGCCTGTCTATCCCCAGGCTATCAAATCTCCTTTGCCCACTGTATTTTGCTGTGGTCCCCAGTGCAGTGAAGTGGATGTGTTCTAGACTGCACTCTCCAAATATGCTATCACCCTCACTGGTATTCTGTACTGATAAGCAGTTTGAAAGCAACACACTCCGAGGATTCCTGCACTGTCTCTTCCTAAACTACCTGAATAATCTGTTACTCCGGGAGACTCCCTTGCAATCTGGGACAGCTGGTAAACCTATTTATCTGTGAAGAGAGTTGAAGGCACAGCTCTGAGTTCAGTAGGGCTCGTCTCCAATTCATGGCTGTCTTTAAAGTAATAAGTTTTAAAATTGATGATCTCAGTGTGAAATTGGTAATATCTGATAGTGAGTTTTGTACACGTCAAATGCAAAAAGCTTCATTCTGACATCTTCTGAAGTAACACCTTCCAGAGTCTCAGTTGATAAAGGTTATTAGGATCCTGTTGCCTTCTCTGGTGCAACTCTGGACCTTCCTATTGAAAATCAGTTTTCCCTGTCAAAATAGAATGAATCGATGTTATAGGTGGGGTGAGATCAGCGGGTTGCCTGTAATATTGCAATAAGGGTCCTGTTCTAGCATGACATTCACATGATCTTAATTTTAAAATGCATTCCTCTTGCTGTGGCTGAATGGATTGCATGTCAGAGAGTTTCGAGTTCAAGGCTAGAATATTGCACTCATCGGGCAGCCATGAGCCCAACCTAAACCAGCGTAAAATGACGAGCGATGACATCAGGTGAGCATCCTGAATTCATCGTGCACTCACGTGATATTTTGGTCGGTGGGCATGCACAGGAGTTAGCAGTGGTCTGCTGACAGTTAACAGGCCTATTAAGGGCATTAAAGGTCTAATTAAATTAAATTTTTCACTGCCCATCCAACCTTATGGTTGACAGGCAGGCGAAAAGGCCAAGCGGCCTTTGGATTTTTTGTGAAACTTTATCCACGGGCAGGATGAGGTTTCGATCCATCCTTAAAAGAAGAATTAAAAACTTTCAAACTAATTTCTAACATGTCCCTGCTCATGTCAAAGTCACATGAGGGGAAATATTGTGATCGTTTTAAAAATCTTTCTTTATTTTCATAAATCTTCATCTTCCTGAGGCAGCTCTGTACAGGAATAAGAGGATAGACCAAATGAACACGAGGCTGGAGAGATGGTGTAGCTGGGAGGGATTCAGATCCTTGAGGTACTGAAACCGGTTTTGGGGGAAGGTGGGACCTGTACAAATCAGACAGGCTGCACCCAGGCAGAGCTGGGACCAGTGTCCTTGCGGGGGCTTTTGCTAGTTCTGTTGGGAAGTATTTAAACTAGTGTGGCAGGGGAATGGGATCCCAGGAGTAGGATCAGATAGTTCAGATTCAGATCAGAAAAATGGAAGTAGAACATTAGCCAGGGATGTTGTGATAGACCTGGAGTTACAGGAGAAGCAAAGTTTACAAAAAGTGTCCAGCACAGGAAATTGACAGGGTTAAACTGTTTATACTTCATTGCAAGGAGTATTACAAACAAAGTAGATGAGTTAAGGGCACAGGGAGACACATGGCAGGAGGATGTCATTGCTATAACAGACCTGGCTAAAGGAAGGACAAAACTGGCAGCTTAATATACCTGGTTATAGGGTCTTCAGACACGATAGAGTAGATAAAAAGTAGAGGAGATAAAAAAGGAGGGGGGGGGGTGGTGTGGGGTGGGTGGTAGCACTAATGGTTAAAGAATCAATTCCAGTTGTGGGAAGGGATGATATACTAAATGGGTCAACAAATGAAGCTTTATGGATTGAGCTTAGAAATAAAAAAGGAGCAGTCACACTACTGGGAGTATACTACAGACCCCCAAATAGTGAAAGGGAGATAGAAGAACAAATATGTAGGCAAATTTCTGCTTGTCAGAACAAGGGGGCAATAATAGTAGGAGACTTCAACTGGGAGTCAAACAATATAAGGGGCACTGAGGGAGAAAGATTCATGCAGGTGTATCCAGAAAAATCTTTTTCAACCAATTAGTGACAAACCCAACGAGAGGAGATGCAATTCTAGACCTAGTCTTGGGGAACGCAGAAGGGCAAGTGGGTGAAGTGACAGTTGGCGCCCATATCGAGGACAGTGTCACAATTCAGTTAGATTTAGCATTACCGTGGAAAATGACAGAGAGAAGGCAGGAGTAAAGGTCTTGAACTGGGGGAAGGCAAATTTTGCCGAAATGAGAAGGGATTGGCTGAGGTGGACTGGACAACACTGCTGGAGGATAAAACAGTGGAAAACCAGTGGGAAGCACTAAAAAGATCCTAATTTTACAAAGTAGACATGTCCGCTACAAAAATAAGAGTGGTACTGCCAAACCTAGATCCCCCTGGTCGTCTAGAGGAATATAGGGGAAGATCAAACAGAAAAAGAAAGTGTACGATAGGCACAATGAACTAAGCACTGCAGATAGCCTAGACAAATATAGGAAGCGCAGGGAGGAAGTAAAAAAGGAAATAAGGAAATCAAAGAGGGCATGAAAAAGGATTAGCAAGTAAAGTTAAAGATAACCCAAAGATGTTTTACCAATACATTAATGCTAAAAGGTTAGTTAAGAAAAAAGTGGGACCTATCAGAGATGAAGATGAAAACTTGTGTGTAGAAGCAGAGGCTTTGGGAAGGGTTTTGAATGAATATTTTGTCTCCGTGTTTACAAAGGAAAGGGAGGATGTAGATATAGGAGTCCAGGAGGAACACTGCGAGATATTGGACGGGCTAATCAAAGAGAGAGGAAGTACTCGAAGGGTTGAAATCCTTGAAAGTTGATAAGTCACCAGGGCCAGAAGGATTGTTTCCGAGGCTGCTGAAGGAAGTCAGGGAGGAGATAGCAGATGCTCGGAGGATGATTTTCCAATCATCTTCACTAGATACAGGGGAGGTACCAGAACACTGGAGAAATGCAAACGTAGTTCCATTGTTTAAAAAGGGATCAAAGGAAATGCCAAACAATTATAGGCCAGTTAGTCTTACATCGGTGGTGAGCAAATTAGTAGAATCAATCCTGAGAGATAGGATTAACTGTCATGTGGAAAGGCATGGACTAGTCAGGGATGGTCAGCATGGATTTGTTAAAGGAAGGTCTTGCCTCACAAATTTGATTGAATTCTTTGAGGAAGTGACAAGAAGTGTTGATGAAGGTAGTGCAGTGGATGCTGTGTACATGGATTTTAGCAAGGCATTTGACAAGGTCCCACATGGCAGATTGGTCAGGAAAGTAAAAGCCCATGGGATTCAGGGTAATGTGGCAAACTGGATAAAAGGTTGGCTTTGTAACAGGAAACAAAGGGTAATGGTCGATGGATGCCCTTGCAAATGAAAATCTGTCTCAAGTGGTGTTCCACAGGGCTCGGTGTTGGGACCCTTGCTGTTTGTGTTATATATTAATGGTTTGGACGTGAATGTGAGGGGCATGATTGAGAAATTTGCAGATGACACAAAGATTGGCCGAGTAGTAGATAGTGTAGAGGATAGCCATAATCTCCAAAACGATATATGGGATGGAGTGGGCGGTAAAGTGGCAGATGGATTTTAACATAGAGAATTGTGAGGTCATACATTTCGGGAGGTCAAACAGTTATAGGGATTACACAATAAATGGGAATATACTAAGAGGGATAGATGAAGTGAGAGATCTTGGAGTACAAGTACACAGGTCCCTGAAGGCAGCAGTTCAAGTAGACAAGGTTGTAAAGAAGGCATTTGGAATGCTCTCCTTCACTGGCAGAGGCATAGAATATAAAAATAAGGATATAATGTTGGAATTGTGTAAAACACTGGTGAGGCCACAACTGGAGTATTGTGTGCAGTTCTGGTCACCACATTACAGGAAGGACATAAAAGCTCTGGAGAGAGTGCAGAGGAGGTTTGCAAGAATGTTGCCAGGGTTAGGAAAGTGTAGCTACGAGGAGAGTTTGGATAGGTTGGGGTTATTTTGCTTAGAACAAAGCAGTCTGAGAGGTGACTTGATTGAGGTGTACAAAATTATGAGGGGAATAGATGCAGTGGACAGGATAAAATTGTTTCCCTTGGTGGAGAATTCTAGAAACAGGGGTCATAAATTCAAGATAAGTGGCAGAAGGTGTAGGGAGACATGAGGAAGAACTTTTTATGCAGAGGGTAGTGGGTGTCTGGAATTTGCTGCCCAAGCTGGTGGTAGAGGGAGAAACTCTAAACTCTTTTAAAATGTACCTGGATCTGCACCTTAAGTGCTGTAAACTGCAGGGCTATGGGCCGGGTGCAGGAAGGTGGGATTAGAAAGAGCACCTGGGTGTCTTTGGGCTGGCATGGACAAGATGGGCTGAATGGCTTCCTTCGGTGCTGTAACTTTTTTATGGTTCTACGGAACTTTCCCTGCACATGTATAAACTTGCGCGCTCACCCTCCTGCCCCACCCATCAGTATCACAGAATTGTTACAGTGCAGAAGGAGTGTATTTGGCTCATCGTATCTGCACTGGCTTTCCGATTGAGCAACTCACCTAGTTCCATTGCCTTTTTCCTGTAACCCTGCACACAGTCTTGCTTTTCAGATAACAGTCTAATTCCTGTATGATTGCTGGAATAGCGCAAATTCTACATTTCAAATATATATATTTGCAGTCAGTGGCAAATCAGCAGAATTTCTGTTTCACTTCTCCTTGGTAGCTCCTTTCAATTTGTCATTCTTTTTGCCAATGTCTTTGCAGGACGTTTGGATTCTGATCCAGTATTGGTGTGCTGGGTAACTGACACCCAGGAAGACTCGTTACCATCTTTTTGTTAGTAAGCTCCCTCTTCAGTGCTAGGAAGGAAAAGAGTGAAGACGTGGTCAGAAGGACAGAGTTCACCAGTGGCCGTTGCTGTTCGAATTCCTCGCTGTATGGTTTACGAGGAGCATGTTTGAAATATATGGAGATTGATCAACTTGCAAGTGGTGAAAACCATTATTAGTGCAGCTTCACATTGATTTGCTGATTTCTGTGGAATGAGATTATTGAATCTGAGGAATTCCATAAGCATCCAATAGCTTGATGGACAGATAGTGGACAAAAAAACCAAAATCGGTCAACCTTTACACTTGCTTTGAAAGCAGGATAATACATCTTTTTTTTCCCTTTTTTGTTCTCTCTCCATCTTCTTCAGTCTATTTATTAACTATTTACTCTATTTTACTGGATGGGCTCACTGATGCATTGTGAGGTGATGAAATGTCTCTTTCCATTTTCATCACTCAGTTTCAGGAAGAAGTTCTCCCGGACAAGACACAGCTTACTACCTCAGCTAACAATGTAAACTAATCTGCTATTTGCTCTGTATAGCTATTCCTTCAATGTCAGCTGTGGCTCAGTTGCTAGCTTGCTTGCTTCTGAATCACAAGGTTCTGGATTTAAGTCCCACTCCAGGGCTTTAATGTATTAAAGCAAAACACTACAATGCTGGAAATCTGAAATAAAAAACAGAAAATGCTGGAAAAACTCAGCAAGCCTGGCAGTGTCTATGGAGAGAGAAACAGCATTAACGTCCAATATAACACATTATCAGAACTGACCATAACATCAAGGCTAACACTTGAGTTCAGTAACGAAGGAGTGCTGCCTTTAGTTTAAGACATTTAACTGAGGTCCCCTCTGCTTGCTCGGGTGGATGTAACCAACCCCTGGCACTATTTTGAAGAAGAACAGGGAAATTATCCCTGGTGTCCTGGCCAATAGTTAACACTCGATCCACATCACAAAATCAGCTTATTTGGCCATTGTCACATTGTTATCCACATTCATGAAAAAAATGGTGGAATGGGGAGGTCAGTCTGTGACACCGACACAACCACAAATGAAGCCTCGTATATTAATTATTATTTAGTCTCTGTACCTCATTTCTAACAGTGTGTACTATTCTATCATTCTTCCTTCCTGAAATTTGCAGGATTGCACTGGTTCATGGGTAATCTGTGGCAATATTCCATACTTAATGTGCCCATGATTATTTTGCTTCTTAAACATTATCAGGATTTCTAAATATGCTCTTTTTTGTGAAGTTGTTTATAATTTGACTGTATTTGGCAATCGGAAAGAATTCCTCACAAATGGATTCATAACGTTACGCTTCAGTAACCAGAGGAATCCAGTTTTCAGATTCCCTAATCTCAGATTAAGAGGCATACAGCCAACAGTACCATTGGGATTTGTTTGTTCCCTTTAGTCAGCAGTGTCAAGCAGAGAGAGTTGAATACAGGGTAAAGCTCCCTCTACACTGTCCCCATCAAACACTCCCAGGGTTAGATACAGAATAAAGTTCCCTCTACACTGTCCCATCAAACACTTGCAATGTAACCCCATGGATGCCTCCTGCTCCTTCAGGTACCCTGGCCTAAGAGGGCATTGACAACCATGGACTTCCATGGGATTGGTCCATGATTATACTTGGCAAAGTACTGTCGTGGTTTGCCATTGCCTCATGCAGTACGACTGACCAGGGAACTCTCCCGCTCTTACTGCCTGCCATGGTATATTGGAAGGATTTACAGGTTGATCATCAATCAATCTGTTTGGCCATGTTGTGTTTGCCCCTTCCATGATCATAAAGTCCAAATTGCAGAATGGGACTCGAACCTGGAGTTTCTGGTACCACAAGACCTCCCTCCAATGGATTAGCTTGTTTAATGTTCCCAATCTAACTCCACCAACACCAGTAAGATATTTATCTTCTGGCCTAGCTGGGGGCAGGGGAGGTATGGCGCTGTTCCATTTCAAGCATTTCCCACCAGCAGGGAGAGAAATGATCCAAGTTGTATATTTTATATCTCAGATCCATGCAGAAAAGACACTAGTATTGTCTATGTATAATAAGTTGTGGTGTTTTAAAATGTTTACTCCATGCTTTAGCTCTTCCTACACTTTTGCTTATCTTTCCCTGAGTCCACACCTAAGTTTAACCAAGCAAGCTCAGTGAGCACTGACAATAAACAGACTCACATAATCAAACACAGAACAATTGGACACTCCATTCAGCAGTAACCTGGATGGATGCAAACTAACATCTCATTCCTGCAAGTTTGAGAATCTGCTTGAAAGTCAGGATTTGAGCTTGAAGTGGCTGAATTCAACCTTGGAACATCACTCTGCATCAAGCAGCAGCTCTGACCCTCTTATGCCTTTTAAAGAGAAAATGAATTTGGTTTTGGGAATTCATACTGCCTAAATAACCTTGTTTTCCAAGTGCACAGAGATTAAGGGTACGTACTGTGGAGTGAGATCACCCTGTCATGTTCTTGTACACTAACAGGAAAATGACTTATTTAAATTCAAGCTCTCCAAATGAACTGCTTTCAGTTCCGCAGTAGCTTCACTGTCAGTCATTTCCAAAGCTTACATGCTGCACAAACTGGCTTCAGTCAACTGGAAGGCATGCTTGAAATGTCAGAGCGAAAGTGAAGACTTTAATTAGGAGCAGTCATGCTTGATCACAACTGAACCCTTGTTTACATCTGTAACCCTTTCAGCCTCCCACACCTCAGTCTCACAGATTAACGGCTGCTCAACTAGACCAACAGAGAATGTGTCCCAGATTCCTGCAAGGTGCAAAACCCTCTCAGGACCAGTGGCTGGACCCGCAAGTTCCTACATCAGCTGTGACTGTTAAACTCATTGAAAGTCAGTCTCCAGGTTTAGATCTTGTCCAATCGCTGCTACATGTGGCTCGTGAGCCCAGGCCTCTGCCAGAACTGCTCTTTAACTCTGAGTTAGTCAATCAAACAGATAGGCGGAGGGAGAGGGGGAGAGAGTGAAAAAGGGTGGACAGGCGGACAGGGAGAGAGGAACAGAGAGGGACCCAGAGTAGAAAGAGTCAGAGACAGTTAGGGAAAAGGGACAGAGAGAGCGTGTGGTAAGAGGGTGGGAGACAGAGACAGAGGGGGGATTTTTGCCCTCGTTGGCAGGCTCGGCAGGGATGGTTGGGAAGCCGACAACGGCCCGTGATCGGGGCCGGACTGTGATTTTACACTGGGCGGGCCAATTGAGACCCATCCAGTGTGAAACGTGTGCAGCAGCGCTCAGCGCTGCCTGTGTGGTGGGGGGTGGGGGGTGGGGGGCGAGTGCATGCACGCGGGTATACACAGGAAAAGCTTCCTGAGGCACAGAGATTTCTCAGGGAGCTGAAGAGTTCTGAAAACTAACAATAAAGATTTTTGAAATGATAAAAAAACATGTCCCCTCATGTGATTCCATCACACGAGTAGGGACATGTTAAATATACGTGTTAAATGTTTTAAAGTTTTTTTTTAATTCCTGTTGGAAACCTCATCCCGCCCATCGATGAGGTTTCACCAAAAATCCAAAGGCCGCTTGGCCTTTCCGCCTGCTCGTCAACCATAAAATTGGACACGCAGCGAAAAATTTAAATCAATTGCACTGTTAATGGCCTTAATAGGCTTTTTAATGGTGGGCGAGCGCACCGCCAATTCCTGTCAACCAAAATACTGGGCAAGTGCGCGGGGACATCAGGACACACGCCCAATATCATCGCGTCTCATTAAATTCAGCCCAGGGAGAGAAGGTGAAAGAGGAGAAGAGGGATAGAGCGAGGTAGAGAGAGGACAGAGACAGAAGGATGGAGAGTAGAAGACAGGAAAAAAAAAAACAGATGGAGAGAGAGCGAGAGAGCAAGGGACAGTACGAAAAAGGAGGGGGAGAGCCACAAGAAAAGAAAGACTGAGATTTTACCGGTCCCTGGGAGGTGGGATAGGAGACGGGGTGAGGAGAAAATGCTGGGCACCGCATCAGAAGAGTTCTCGGGCACAGTCCTGCCACTGTGGCATTTTACCAGTGCTGGGAATGTCAGCAGCTTGGTCACCTGCTGACTGAAGGCGGGCAATGAATTAAAAACCCCACTGAGTGGCATCTTCCCAAGTCACAGGCATTTTGCTGGGGGCAGAGCAGCTCCCTCCTGTGCCATGTGGATGGGCTGTCACTGTATGGAGACAGTCTCTCAGCAGCTTCCCAGAGTTTTCCCTCCGATCGGGGGTCCTACCCGGCCATGGCAGGGAAAAGGACCCTTGTAACTCTCCTGGGAGAGTGACTCATCATGGAGGGATCCCCCTGTTCTCCTTGCAGCCTCCGCAGTGCCCGCCTTTCTCAGTTGCCACCAGGATGATTGTCTCTGTGGTCATGCTGCCTACCCCTCAGCTCGGGACCCACACACGCAATTCCAACAGAGGAGCTTACCCCCTTCTGAGAAAGTGTTGGAAAGGGTGAGGTGTAGAGTGAAGGAGACAGAGAATGAGTTACATTGGGACTTGTAGCATCTGAGAACAAGCCAAACAGTTAAGGCTTCAATATGGTTATGACTGTACCATCCGTGATATTGGAATAGGTTCACCAAGTGGCATCTGTTACCCTCACCTGAAGCATGCACCTGTGGCCTGTCGAAGGTTCCTGCTGCATGACAGGTTTGCATTGAGGCAGTACCCTAAATATAAGTAAAATAGGAACTAATTATTACAATAGGCATCCCAATTATTGCCAGTCCTGAGACCCAGGGAATGCTTGCCCCTCTCCCAGTATCTGCATGCATTAGTCTTTGCACGTCTGCACACAGTTATCTTTGTAGCTGCTTGTCTATATGGCCACATGGCCAGGTGGGCATGCCCGTCTGTTTGTAGCCACATATGCTGTAAGTTTGTGGTGGGCATGTATGTATGTGTGCTGGCGTTTGTTTCATGTGTCAAATGAAATACATGCCAGGTGAGAATGGATCAAAGATTTTGACAATGGTGCCATGCTACAGCGGCCTGTCAACATATACAGTCCCACTTCCCGGGTGGAAATCTGGCTGATTGTGGCAGGAGGGGTGCTGTGAAAGTTTGTCAAAAGAAAATGGACATTCAGCAAGCAAGAGAAGAGTAAATCCTGGAACTGTAGGTGCATGTGGACACCTATAGCTAATTGTACGTCATTTCAGAGCAATATCAAACTAGGAATTCATTCTCCAACTTCATTCAGCGATTAGACTTGAGGCCTCAAGTCTGTCATTACTGCTCTGAACATTCCTAGGGGCAGGTACAGCATATGGTTTGATACAGAAGAAGGAAAACTTACATTTACTTGGCACTTTATGACCACAGGACATCCCAAAACAGCCAATGAAGCACATTTTTAAAAGATGGTCACTGTTGTGACACGATTGTCAATTTGCACACAGCATGCTCCCAAAAGCAGCAAATCTGATAACGACCAGGTAATAAGTTTTAGTGTTGTTGCTTAGGTATAGATATCAGCCAGGACACCAGGAATAATTCCGCTACTGTTCTTCAAAACACCACTATGAAATCTTTACCCTTGAAAGGGCAGGCAGGATCCTGGTTTAACATCTCATCTGGAAACCGCACCTCCAACAGTGCAACGCTCCCTCAGTACTGAAGTGTCAGCACAGATTGTTATGCTCAGTCTGGGACCTGAAGCCAAAACCTTTAGGGCTCAGACAGGATCACTAGTGACTGGGCTGCAGTGGAAAACTCCTGCACAGTAACCCATCAAACAAACATTCGCAGCGTAAGTACAGCACAGATTAGAAATGGACTAAAGTTCTTGTCAGATAGGGAAGGATTTAGATCTCATTCTGTTCCAACAATCTGGGTCAGGCTGAGCCTCTAAGGAAAAGTCACTGGGGCCCTGAATGAGAATGTAAATAGTTCATGTTGGACACTTGTAGCCCTGTAGAGTAAGGGGACATCCACCTGCCTGAGCTGTAATTGGTCCTAGAGGTAAACAAACATTGTCTATTCTGCTTCCCATTATATTTTGATGTTAAGCCATATTCCTGCATGTCCCACAGCAGTAACCAATGATGAGCTCCAGAGGACAGAACTAACATTAAATGGCCTCCCCCTGGCTGGACCTTTAATTGCAGGAAGTATTACAGTTCCAAAATACCTCCATAATATAATCTCCAAACCCACAGAACAGCTTCCAGCTACATGAAAAATATCTCTAACTTAGTTACCTGAGTGTCAGCACTAACTGGGTGTGATTCTACACGTGCTGCCGCTGCTGTGCAGTCTGTGGAGCCCTAAATGACTGGTTTTGGATAGACATGAACATCCCTGCACCCAAATAGCATCAATAATCAAGAGTGTTAATTGATGACCTGCCAGAATTGGTGCCTTTGGTGTCAACTTTGTTTACTCCACATTCAGCGGCAACAGCTTCCCAAATAAAATCCTATGGGAAAGGGAAGATTTTGGCATGCATTCAGTCCTTTATTAGAGATTAGCAACTCTGTCCCCATCAAACACACCCAGGGCAGGTACAGCACAGGGTAGCTGCGGAGTATTGGTTCACCTATATTGGAACATCATGAAGCCCAGGGCAATACATTGCATGTATTAGACAAAGTAAGACTCCGTCTGCAGCGGTGCCATCATTCACAGGGCAGTGGCAACACAGGTTAGACCCAGCAAAAACAATGACTTGCATTTAAGTAGCAGCTTTAATGCAGTTAAACATTCCAAGGATCTTCAAACAAAACTGGACATCAAACACATGTTAGGACAGATGACAAAAGCTTGGACAATGACATAGTTTTTAAAGGAACATCTCAAAAGGAGGACAGGGAGGCAGCGAGGCCAAGAGAATTAGAAAGGGAATTCTAGAGCATGGGGCCTACGCTGCTCAAGGCACAGCCGTCATAAGGAGATTAAAATGAGGGATACTGAAGAAGTCCGTATTGGAGAAGCACAAGGATCTCAGAGGATAGCAAGGCTGGAGGAGATTACAGAGGTAAGGGGTCAGATTTTCATCCTTGAGTTGGGAATCACGAGTGAGGCCATTTTCAACCTTGTGATACCACCTCCTTCCCGGCAATGTCCACCCACACTATCTTCATGGTGAGGCGGTGGGGAAGGGCTGGAGAAGAGACTGCCACCTCCTGAAGCAGGTCCAAGGTGGAAATGGAAGCAGGCGGACACCAAGGGTGTGATTCCCCACTTGGCGGGATCTAGGACTTGGAGGCACAGTTTAAAAATAAGTAGTCTCCCATTTAAGATGGAGCAGAAAAGGAATTTCTTCTCTCCAAGGGTCGTTAGTCTTTGGTATTCTCTTTTCCAGCGGCAGTGAAGGCTGAGTTATTCGAGGTTAAGTTGGACAAGGTTTTAATCAGTGAGGTAGTAAAGCTTATGATGGGCAGAAAGTGGAATTAAGGCCACAATCAGATCAACCATGATCACATTAAATGATGAAGCAGTCTTGAGGGGTCAAATGGCCTACCCCTGATCCTGTTTATTATCATCTTATGATCTTATGTTCAATGCAGAAGAGCACTTTCTCCATTGGATACTGTACTCTAATGCATCTGAAAACTTTTCCACTTTCACAATGTTGGTCATTTAATACTCATTTACCTTTTAAGAACAAAGCCCTATTATAAATCACTGTATTAAAAACATATTTAGTTTATCAGCATTACGTTGTGACATGTAAAGTTGTCAACAGCTTCTGAACTTACCTGTCAAAATGTTCCGGACTCCAGAACATGGCTCCCCCATGGTTCATGGTACCTTTGAGCTGGTGTAAGACTTATCACCTCTAGAGGCCTGGGAGACCTGAAATGGGGTTGGCGATGTCAGGACTGCTGTGTGCCTGTCCATGACATGCACACTTTTCCCACATTACTGAAAATTGCTGGCGACTTGAATAGTGGTTGGCATCGGGTCCCACTCACCTTTCTAAAGCCTGTCTGACTAAGGATGACCTCACATCAGAATGGGAAAATCCAACCCTGGGAGTGCAAGGTTATGGAGGGATTTAAAAAGAGGTGTTGCTGGACCAAGAACCAATGTAGGGCAGTGAACACAGGAGTGATGGGTGAGTTAGGATACATGCACCTGAATTTATGGAGGGTGGAAGATGGGAAATTAGGACAAGTACAAGTCAGGTTAGATGAAAAGTAAAGCTCTCTCTGCACTGTCCCATTAATCATTCCAGAGCAGGTGTGTAAATGACTATAGGATCTCTTCTTAGCTCTATGAACTGAGCTTGGTTTTTGTTACAAGCTGTCTGTCAGTCAGACATCACAACATGGCTTTGCAGTCTGTTAAGCGTTTGCTCAACCAGAAAGGGGTCCTGAATACAGTGTGACTTTTCTGTATAAATGATGCCATATCTCAGTAAACATTCAAAATCATGAGAGATCTGGAGCTACCTTTGAATGAAAAAAAAAGGAGGAAAATAACAAATGGAATTCAGTTTGGTATATCTCACCAATCAGCAACCAGAAACAATGCAATCCTTGCCTTTTTGCCAGCTTCTCACGCTAGGCTAATGTTCTGGCCAAGTGACTACTAGCCGCCCCTGAGTAAGTTGCTTACAGCACTGACAAGTTTGGATAACAACAGTATAAATTCATGAATGTCCTTCTCTCTCCCTGTCTGAGAAAGTTCTGATTGATCCAATGCTGCAGACTGCACCATTTATCATTTTGAACACCTGACAAGATTCTTGCCACAGCTTCTTTAATCACGCTTGATTAATGATATAGCTCGGAATAAATTGTTTTCAATTGTCTGAAGTTGGCAAAATGTTTGTAAAAAGTTCTAATAAATGTCATTAATTGGGATTTGATTAATGCTTTAATCAGAAATAATTGCAAGGCCCAGTTGATCCTGACCCATCTCTGCCTTAATGTACCTGACGGTGGGATTTGAACCAAAGCCAAAGTCTTGTGGACCTGTTGATGAGGTCCTGGATTCTAATGAAAAGGAGGAAGCATGTGTCAAACACGTCTGCACCACAGCTTTCCCCAGGGACATCACTCTGACTAGTTTAAGCTCAATACTCTTGATGGCTGATAGGGTGGAAGGGAAAAGGCAAGATCCATAGTACTAATATAAGTATTGATCTAAACCAAAAGAAAACAGATGGAAGAATATGGAGAGACAAAAAATAAAGGGTGCTATTCTAAAGTGGGTACAGAGCAGAGGGACTAAATGCACATGAGTCATTGAACATGGCAGAACAGATTGAGAGTGTGGTTAATAAAGCACACAGCATCCTAGGCTTTATTAATAGGGACATAGAGTACAAGAGCAAGGAGGTTATGTTAAATTTGTATAAAACACTGGTTCGGCCTCAACTGCAGTATTGTGTTCAGTTCTAGCTGGTCACCACACTTTGTGAGGGATGTGAAGGCTTTACAGAGAATGCAGAAAAGATTCATGAGAATGGTTCCAGGGATGAGGAACTTCAGTTATAAAGATAGATTGGAAAAGTTGGGACTGTTTTCCCTGGAGAAGAGAAAGTTGAGAGGAGAATTGAAAGAGATATTCAAAATCATGAGTGATCTGGACCTAGTTTATGGGGGAAAACTGTTCCCATTGGTGGAAGGATTGAGAACCAGAGGGCACAGATTTAAGGTGATTGGTGACATGAGGAGAAACTTTTTCACAGTGAGTGGCTAGGATCTGGAATGCACTGCCTGAGAGTGTGGTGGAGACAGTCTCAATCAAGGCATTCAAGAGGGAATTGGTTTATCATCGGAAAAGTAAGAATGTGCAGGATTACAAAGCTAGGGAAATTACTATATGTGAAGTGCTTCTTCAGAGACCCAGCACAGATATGACACGCTGAATGGCCTCCTTTTGCGCTGTAACCGTTCTATTCTACGATCCTATGGATGAATCACAGACCCTTAAATGGAACAGGAGACAAAGTTGATTTTGTAACGTGTCTCCAATCTTACCATTACTCTACAATCTAACAGTGAGTATTCTCAGAACACAGCAGAGCCATTAGACCATAAGATGAGATGGGTACACCTACAAAGCAGTGTCCTCATTCTGTCCCTTCCCCCCACCCCCCTCCTCCCTTCCCCATACCTCTCTAACCCCCAACAAGGGGTTTGGTTTTCTGGGAAGAGAGAGTGTCCTGCAGTCAGCATTGCGGTGAAGCAGCCTGGAAAGAGTATCCTGCAGTCAGTTTTTGTTGAAAATAAGAAGAGTGACATCACAAGACAGCGCGAAAGAGCAGCAGAGAGATCAGAACCAGTGAGAGTGCAGGGAAGTTTCATAAAGTCACGTCAGCACAAAGGTGAGAGCTGATTGGTAAGTAGTGGTTAAGTGTTTTTCACCAGTTTAAAATAGATTAAGTCAAGGAAAGATAAGAGTTCTAGTTTTTATTTAAAGTACATAAATAATATAACATTTCTTTACTGTATTTAACTTAAAGTAAGGGTTTTTTTTCAAATAGAGGCTTGGCAGGGCAGCTCAGTCCTATTATATGTGCCTCCTGCAGCATGTGGGAAGTCCTAGATGCTCCTTGCGTTCTGACCGACCACGTGTGCAGGAAATGCCATCAGCTGCAGCTAGTTGAGCTCGAAATCTTGGAGCTTGAGCGGCAGCTGGAGGCGCTGAGGTGAATCCGCGAGGCTTTTGTGGATAGCACGGTTTTAGACATGGTCACCCCACAGCTTAAGGAAGTGCAGACAGAGAGGGAATGGGTGACCGTCAGTCAGAAGAAAGGGGTCAGGCAGGGAGTCAGGAAATCCCCAGGATGCATCTTGCTCGAGAACCATTTTTCTGTGGAAAATGGAGAGAGTGACGGTTCCTCTGGGGAGTGCAGCCACGCTCATGGCACTGAGTGGCTCAGCTGCACGGTGGGGGCGGGGGGGGCGGAAAGAGGGGAAGAGCAATAGTGGTAGGTGACTCAATAGTAAGGGGAACAGACAGGCGTTTCTGCAGCGGTAGGTGTGACTCCAGGATGGTATGGTGCCTCCCTGGTGCCAGAGTCAAGGATGTCACTGAACAGCTGCAGGGCATTCTAAAGGGGGAGGGCAAACAGACAGATTATGGTACATATTGCTACCAATGACATAGATACTGCAGAATTTAGGGAGCTAGGAAGCAGATTTAAAATCAGGACCTCAATAGGTAGTAACCCCTGGATTACCTCCGATGCCACACACTAGTGAGTACAGAAATAGGAGGTTAGTCCAGATGAATGCATGGCTGGAGAGATGGTGCAGGAGGGAGGGATTTAGATTTCTGGGACATTGGGACTGTTTCTAGGGGCAGTGGTGTTACTCACAATAAGAGGTTATGGTGGAAGAATTAATCTAGGCTGGTCTCTTGGTTAAAGTTGGTTTATTTCCAAGACAACTCCTCAGTGTTACTAACTTCCTAGTAGCTTCCACAGAAAGCGTTCCAGCTGTACCTTTTTATTCTATTAACGCCCATCACCTGTTTAACTAATAATTGGTTTTAACAAGATGATTGTCATATTAATAGATTCCCCTCTTTTCTTTTTAAAATTAAAACTAAAAAACACTTGAACACTTTTTTAAAAACAAACAGAAGGAAATAATGTCACATATTTCCACATCTATAATTCCCAGATTTCTTTTACCACACAATTATAAAACAAAAACAATTTTTCATTGCATCATTATAAGACACCCCTCTTCCAACACATTTAATAATTTTTTTTAGAGCAGGTACTTTTTGTAAAACAGTCTGATAGTTGACTTATGTCAACCAATTTTATCTTAGAGATCCCTTTTCTCTCTAACATCTCCTTTATGCTGGCTAGGTCAATTTGTAGCCTGTTTTCCCCTTGACAGTGTGTGTGGAATGAACGTTGTCCCAAAGAGTCCAGTTATCAATATAACATTCTATGGGCAAACTTCTCACATTGCCCCTTATCCAATATATTGACAGAAATATTATATAATTAAACCCCATATCTAATGTTTCAGCAGCTAAGATGCTTTTCACAACCCTTTTTATTTTCTTGGCCTCCCAAGCCAGTGGACAACATTTAATTGTTGTTCTTTCCCACCAAGAATATGATAAACCTGGCTGCGCTAGAGAACCCATCTGGAAGATTGGCTTGTGAAGCATCACTAAAAATGACCAACCTCATATCTTCTGGATCACCCAAGGCTGGAAACTTGAGCGCCCATTCCTCAGAATGTAATTTTTTTTTTTACTGTTTTATTTGTTCGCAATACTTGCTCAACTATAGCACGTTTCATCATGGTACTCAGCTCCAACATATCATATCTAGCATCAGGCCTAGTCTGTGTGCACAACCTGTTCAACTGCCCAATCAAACTTCTCAGCTGTTCCATTTCTTCCTTGGTAGAAGGATCCTCTTCTTGTGAGGATGCACCACAAGTTATTGGGATATAATTAACATTTTCTAGATAAGATTGATTCAATGTCACTCCTGACTTACTCTGCTTAATGTCTAAACCTATGTATTTAAAGGTCCCAGAAGCCTGACTTCAGACTTGGAATCCCTTCTTTATCTTCTCGATTTCCCATTGTTCAAATTCTACAAATCCTCCCCACAGGAAATCATCAACATGCATAATAAAGATCCCAGTTAGTTTCTCCTCATGGTACCAGTAGAACATCACAGGGTCTGCCTTTAACTGAATGCAACCTGTTTTCAACAGGACAGACATTACGGAAAAATACCAAACTCTTGACGCATCATTCAATCCATAAATACTTATTCAATTTCTATAGCTTTCCTTCTACATCCCCGGCTCCTTTGGGTGGTTTCAAATAAATTTCCCATTGAAACTTCTCCCCTTGTAAAATCACAGCCTTTATATCAATCCATTTGCGCTCCCAGGAATAGGATGTCAAAATAGCTAAAAAATCTTCAAACTCACTTTCCCTGCAGTAGGCGAGTCTACTCTGACATACTAGGAGATCACCTAGTGTCTCTTCAAAGTTTCGGGCTACTAACCTCGCTTTGACCTTATATGTGCCATCTGGGAGTACCTTTTCTGTACAAATCCACCTGTAAGATAAAGCTGGCTCTCCTCTGTCAGGTAATTCAGAATATACCCCAAATTCCTCCTTCTTTCCATTTGGTTTCCTTTATCAAAGAACAAAGAAAAGTACAGCACAGGAACAGGCCCTTTGGCCCCCCAAGTCTGTGCCGACCATATTGCCCGTCAAACTAAAACATTTTGCACTTCCGGCGTCCGTATCCCTCTATTTCCATCCTATTCATGTATTTGTCAAGTTGCCTCAAACACCACTATCGTACCTGCTTCCACCACCTCCTCTGGCAGCGAATTCCAGAGACTCACTACCCTCTGCGTAAAAAACTTGCCCCGCACATCTCCTCTAAAGTTTTCTCCTCTCACCTTAAATCTATGTCCCCAAAGTAATTGACTCTTCCACCCTGGGAAAAAGCTTCTGACTATCTACTCTGTCCATGCCACTCAATTTTGTAAACTTCTATCAAGTCGCCCCTCAATCTCCGTCACTCTAGTGAGAACAATCTGAGTTTCTCCAACCTCTCCTCATAGCTAATAACCTCCAGACCAGGCAGCATCCTGGTAAACCTCCTCTGCACCCTCTCCAACGCCTCCATATCCTTCTGGTAATGTGGCGACCAGAATTGCACGCAATATTCCAAGTGTGGCCTAACCAAGGTTCTATACAGCTGCAGCATGACTTCCCAGCTTTTATACTAAATACCCCTGCCGATGAAGGCAAGCATGCCATATGCCTTCCTGACTACCTTATCCACCTGCGTTGCCACTTTCAGTGACCTGTACACCCAGATCCCTCTGCCCGTCAATGCACTTAAGGGTTCTGCCATTTACTGTATAATTCCTGCCTGTATTAGACCTTCCAAAATGCATTATCTCGCATTTGTCCGGATTAAACTCCATCTACCATTTCTCCGCCCAAGTCTCCAACCGATCTATATCCCATTGTGTCCTTTGACAATCCTCTTCACTATCTGCAACTCCTCCAACCTTAGTGAATTCTGCAAATTTACTAATTAGCCCAGTTACATTTTCCTCCAAATCATTTCCGTATACTACAAACAGCAAAGGTCCCAGCACTGATCCCTGCGGAACACCACTAGTCACAGCTCTCTCTTCAGAAAAGCACCCTTCAACTGCTACCCTCTGTCTTCTATGACCAAGCCAATTCTGTATCCATCTTGCCAAGTCACCTCTGATCCCGTGTGACTTTACCTTCTGTACCAGTCTGCCATGAGGGATCTTGTCTAAGGCCTTACTGAAATCCACGTATATAACATCCACTGCCCTTCCATCATTGATCATCTTTGTCACTTCAAAAAAAATCAGCTTACTTTCCAATTTATTAGCAGCTACTAGAATCTCTTTCATAAGGGCTTCTACTTCTATTGAGATTGCTAGTTTGTTCTATGGTCCTCCTTGTTAAGCTACGGCCTCTACTCACATTCCTCTCCCTTTCTGGACTGCTACTATATGATCATTCTCTCATGCAAGCAGAACTCTGTTCGCGAGTCTGTGATTTTTTTCTAGGATTTCTGGTCCACTGTCAGGATTCATACTGCACTTTCTGGGTTTCCACATCTTCACCTCAGTTTGCCAATCGATAGCTCTTGCCTCCTGTCCTTCATCCTGCACATTTAGCCAATGTTTGTATTTACCAGTGGCCTTTCCTGCTCTCCCTATGGTGGTGGCATCCCTCCCACACTGGTCCCTTCTGGCATGTATGTTACCTTTGTTCCTACTTTTGGACGAATAGCATTGCCCTGTACTTCAGTATTACTTTGTTCTTAGTCAGTCAACCCTGTTTGTGTGTGTGAAGTGCATGATGCCTCCTCACATTCTATGTCCTGTTCAGAGCCTGTAAAGATAGAATCAGTGCCAATTAACCATGAAGAATGTATCCTAACCGCGTTGCACAATTACTACTTTCCCATCACTCCCTATGAACTTGCCAGGTCCTTTCCACTTTTTCTGGCTTTCCCTTTCATAATATACCCGTTTCCTTGTCTAACCTGTATTTCTGATGGTCTTATGTGGTGCCGTGAGGCTCGCTGAATTTTCTCTGAAACCTCAGCTTTAATGAAAGCTTTTCTGTCCACATGCAAAGCGTTCAGATGAGCAGAAAGAGTGGAGCTAGTCCCTTCTAGAGCAGGAGGAGCATCTGGCAACACCAAAGGTAACTTTGGATTCCTTCCGTACACCAGCTGATACGGACTGTACCCCCCAACCATTTGCTGAGAGTTTTTTTGCATGCACCACCCATGCCAGTGCCATTTGCAGTTTACAACCTGGTTGATCAACTAATATTTTATGTAACATGTCATCTATTACTGCATGGTTTCTTTTACAAAGGCCATTACTAAACAGGCTCTCAGCTGCAGTGTGCATAACTATGATGTTTAAATTTTCACACATCTCAAAATTCCTCATTGGCGAATTCCCCACCATTATCTGTGAGGAACTTTGTTGGTGTTCCTAATCTTGTTCCTACCCATTTCTCCATGACGTTAACAATGGTCCTTTTGTCTTTTCTATGTATCAGTGGATAGACTAAACCTGGCTGCCACATCTATGAAGTGTAGTAAAAAAATACCCTATCCTTGTCCCAAACTTTCAAGTCCATTGCAACTGCATCGTTAAACTCCCTGGCTAATGACAAGCTCACAACAGGATGTGGTGGTATCTTGCGATATTTAAGGCAAATTTCACTGAGCAGTGATTTGTTCAATAAGATCATCATATCCTTTATTGACCACTTGCACATCTCAAAGCAAAGTCTTCAGTTTCTTCTGTGCAAACTGTCTATGTAATTTCCAAATGATCTTCTTTTTGTCCACCAAATTCTCATTCTCAGAAGTTAACAAAACTTCATGAACTTTTAGATGAGAAATCTCTGGCTTCATTAGTGGTAAGCAGTAAAGGCCTGACCGAGTAAAATGTAGGTCCACATGTTTCCCAAACACAAACTGTCCTATCAATCTTCATACCTAGCATCATCTGAGCCTTTCTCATTGCAGATTGACTCAACAATAGCGGTATCTCATTAGAAACCACATCAGTGCTGATAACCAGATTGATCCCTGCTATCTTACTAGGGAGAATCGCCTGTTTGGAGGATGTTAATGTATTGTCATCTCTGAACCTGAAGCAGGTAGAGCTTTCATACTTCATGACTTTCCGCCTTTCTGCCTCATTGAGAGAGTCCAGGTAGCAGTCAAGCCAGTCTATGCCGCACACTGTAGAAGTACAACCACTGTCCAGAACTGCACAGTTAAAGGAATCTACCATCAAGATACTCATCACCGGATTCGAACACTCCGTGATCAATACAATTCCATTGTGGAAGTCACCATCATCATTTTCAGTTTCAGTTGAATCCGTCTCGTGGGTCACTTCAAAAACACAATTCCTTCAATGTGGACAGTTCATTGCATAACGGTACTGGGAATCACACCGATTAACCATTCCCTGGGCATTTTTTGTGTTTAAACATCTACAGTCACCATCCCAGATACGCTTTTTATCCCGACTCTCAAATTGGCTACGGTTACAATCATTTTCAGACCTCTTGTCATTAACCCCATCTTTGTATTGGAATCTTCATCTAATATTTGGTCAACCGTGAAATTTGGTCACCATCTCTATCCTTTGTTTTACAGCAGAGTTGTTCACATTTTCTAAGAAAGTGACAGGGAACCACTGTTTCCCCAGAAATTTCCTTACGGCAGCAGCCATTTGATGTAAGAGAGACTCTTTCCCCCGGAACTGAACCCCTGTTAGTACTAAAAGACTATCATCATGGGAAATGTGAGCACAATCCAGTCATTTAAATGCCAATACCTACCGATTCTGAAATTTCAAGTTCAAATCTCTGTAGTCTCCTGCACTATTTATCAAAATCCATGATATGTTCTTCCACTGACTGATCATCTGATTTCCTAAACCTATCAAAGTTCATCCAAGCTTCCAATAACTCACCCTTTTTGTAGAACTTATCCAAAAATTGTATCAGACAGTTTAATCACTCTTCATGGTCCAAATCATCCACTTTCCACTCTGAAAGTACTTTACTCCAAATCTTACTTTTGACTGGTAATGATAACACCAAAGCATTCCCTTGCTTCTTCCAGGGTAGAGCAGTAACCCAAGTTCACATTTCAACTTCAGCCCTCCATTACTGATAAGGTTCAGAGTCAGAAAAAAATGGTGACTAGTCAAAGTTTGAGAATTTGCACTGTCCTTCCACCATTCCATAACTTAAATTGTTAGCAACAGTACACTTCTTTTCCCTCAGAGGACTGAGGCAGAAATCTTCATATACAGCAATCAATCAGCAAAGCTTATAGTTCATCTTCTGCTACCATGTTATTCACAATAAGAGGTTGTGGTGGAAGAATTAATCCAGGCTAGTCTCTTGGTTAAAGCTGGTTTATTTCCAAGACAAATCCTCAGTGCTACTAATTTCCTAATATCTTCCTGACAAAATGTTCCAGCTGTACCTTTTTATTCTATTTAGATGGGACAATTAAGCCCATCATCTGTTTAACTAATAATTGGTTTTAACAAGATGGTTGGCATATTAACAGGTGGGAAATGTACAAGGTGGCTGGGTTGCACCTGAACCAGAATGGGAACAACATCCTTGCGGGGAAGTTTGCTAGTGCTGTTGGGGAGGGTTGAAACTAATTTGTCAGGGGGATGGGATCCTGAGAGGAGGTTCAGCAGGGGAGGATGCACAGCCAAAATTAGAAGAGAGAGCAAGTGAGTCTGGAAGGCATAAAAATTATAGGCCAGTTAAGGCACTAGGGAGTTTGGCAAGGAGTCTGATGAATAAGGCAGATGAGTTGAGGGCACAAATTAACACATGGAAGTATGATGTCATTGCTGTCATAGAGACATGGTTCAGAGAGGGGCAGGATTGGCAGCTCAGTATTCCAGGATGTAGAGTCTTCAGACGAGGCAGGAAAAGAGGTAAAAGAGGAGGGGGTATCACAATACTAATCAAGGAATTAATTACAGCAGGAAGGAGGGATGACATCTTAGAAAGTCCTCAAATGAAGTTTATGAGTAAAACTGAAAAACGAAAAAGGAGCAATCACATTGATGGGAGAGCACTATAGGCCCCCAAGCAGCCAGGGAGAAATAGAAGAGCATATGTAGGCAAATTTCAAAGACGTGTAAAAATAATAGGGTAGTAATAGTGGGGGTTTCAACTTCCCCAACATTAACTGGGTTAGTCATAGTGTGATAGGTTTAGTGGGAGCCAAATCTAGAAATGCATTTAAGCCAGTAGGTAGAGGGTCCAACAAGAGAGGGGGGAGGTCCTGGACTTAATTTTAGGGAATGAAGCCAGGCAAGTGGTAGAGGTATCAATGGGGGACCATTTTGCAGATAGTGATCATAACTCCATTAGACTCAAGGTTGTTATGGAAAAGGACAAGGATGCGTCAGCAATCAGAGTTCTAAATTGGGGGAAGGCCGATTTTAATAAGATCAGATATGATTTGACCAGAGTGGACTGGGAGCAGCTACTTTTAGGTAAATATGCGTCAGGGCAGTGGGACTCATTCAAGAAGGAAATAGGGAGAGTACAGGGTCAACATATTCCAGTAAGGACAAAGGGTGGGACCAACAAATCCAGGGAACCCTGGATGTCGAGGGATATACAGGATTAGATAAAGAGAAGAAGGGAGGCTTATGACAGATACCGAGGGCTCAAAACAGTGGAAGCCCTAGAGGAGTATAGAATGTGTAGGGGGGAACTTAAAAAGGAAATTAGGAGAGCAAAAAGGGGGCATGATAAAACATTGGCAGGTGAAATAAAGGAAAATCTCAAGTTATTTTACAAGTACATTAAGAGTAAGAGGATAACTAGGGAAAAAGTAGGCCCTTTAAGGACCATAGTGGTAATTTGTGTGTGGAGCTGGAAGACAGAGGTAGGGTTCTAAATGAATACTTTGTTTTGGTGTTCACAAGTGAGAGGGATGACGTGGGTATAGAAATCAGGCAGAAGGACTGTGCTATAATTGAAGAAATTAGCATAGTAAGGGAAGAGGTTCTAAGTGGTCTGGCAGGCTTAAAAGTAGATAAATCTCCAGGCCTGGATGAAATGTTTCCCAGGCTCTTGAGTGAGGCAAGGGAGGAGATAACAAGGGCACTGGCAATAATTTTCAATACCTCTCTGGCCACAGGAGAGGTGCCAGAGGACTGGAGGACAGTTAATGTGGTACCATTATTCAAGAAAGGAGAAAGGGCTATACCAGGTTAGTCAGTCTAACCTCAGTGGTGGGGAAACTATTGGAAACAATTCTGAGGGACAGAATTAATCTACACTTGAAGAAGCAGGGATTAATCAAGGACAGCAGCATGGTTTTGTTAAAGGGAGGTCATGTCTGACCAATTTGATTGAATTTTTTGAAGAGGTGACCAGGTGTGTGTGCATTTGACGCAGTCTACTTGGACTTCAGCAAGGCTTTTGATGAGGTCCCGCATGGGGGACTGATAGCTAAGGTAAGAGCCCATGGGATCCAAGGCAATTTGGCAAATTGGATCCAGAATTGGCTGAGTGGCAGGAAGCAGAGGGTGATGGTTGAAGGGTGTATTTGTGACTGGATGCCAGTGTCCAGTGGGGTTCCACAGGGATTAGTGTTGGGTCCCTTGCTGTTTGTGGTACATATAAACGATTTAGACTTGAATGTAGGAGGGTTGATCAGTAAGTTTGCGGATGACACGAAAATTGTTGGAGTAGTAAATAGTGAGGAGGACAGCCTGAGATTATAGAAGGATATAGACAGACTGGTCAGATGGGCTGATCAGTGGCAAATGAAATTTAATCTGGATAAGTGTGAGGTGATGCATTTGGGCAGGACAAACAAGGCATGGGAATACACGATGAATGGTAGGACCCTGGGTGGTATGTTTCCTCCCTGGTACCAGGGTCAAAGGTGTCACTGAGTGGCTGCAGGGCATTCTTATGGGGTAGGGTGAACAGCCAGAGGTTGTGGTCCACATCGGAACCAATGACATAAGTAGAAAGAGGGATGAGGTCGTGAAAGAAGATCTCAAAAAGCTGGGAAAGAGAGCAAAAAGCAGGAGTTCAAAAGGCAGTAATCTCAGGATTACACCATGTGTCTCATGCTAACGACTACATAAATAAGAAGATCGAGCAAGTGAACATGTGGCTGGAGAGATGGTGCAGGAGGGAGGGCTTTGGATTTCTGAGGCACTGCAACCTGTTCTAGGGTAGGTGGGAGATGTACAAGACAGATAGGTTGCATCTTAGCAGAGCGGGACCAATATTCTCACTGGGAGATTTCCAAGTGCTGTTGGGGAGGCTTTAAATTAGCTTGGCAGGGGGATGGGAACCAGAGAGGGAATTCAGATAGGAGAGAAACAAAGCTGGTAACGGTAGGAAGAAAAGTAGTAAGCAAAATTAGAAGGCAGTGGAAACAAAGGCCAGCAACAAATTGGGTCAAAATACAGAAAAATGATAAAAAGGCAAAATTAAAGGCACTCTAACTGGATGCATGCAGCATTCACAACAAGGTAGATGTATTGAAACCACTGACCAGAAGTAAACAAGTACGATCTAATTACCATTACGGAGGCATGGCTAAAGAATGACCAAGACTGGGTACTAAATGTTCAAGAATATTCAACATTTAGAAAGGACAGGCAAAATGGAGGTGGGATATTGCTGTTAATAAAGGGTGAGATCATTACATTAATGAGAGAGAATCTTAGATTGGAGGATCAAAATGTAGAATAAATTTGAGTGGAATGAAGGAGCTGCAAGGAGCAGCAAACATAGATGGGGCAGAATTTTTACCTCGTTGTGTGGGCACGTGCCCGACCCACTCGAGCGTAAAATGTTGCGTGACGACATCGGACGAGCATCTGATATCATCCCACGCTCACACGATATTTCAGTTGGCAGGCGTGCATGGAAGACGGAAGTGCACCCGTTGGCAATTAAGAGGGCAAATAAGCCCATTAAAGTTCCAATTGACTCCAATTTTTTGTGGTCCATCCAACCTCACTGTTGGCGGACGGGCAAACCTGCCAGGCAGACTTTGCATTTTTGATGAAATCTCATCCAAGGATGGGATAAGGTCTCCGTTATTAAATTTAAAAAAACATTTCGACAGAATTTTCATCATCTATATGTTCGAGTGACTGATTTGATGTTTGGACATTTTTTTCTGGACTTTAACATCTTTATTCATTGCTTTTAAATTCTTCAGCTCCCTGAGGCAGCTCTCTGCCCTCAGGGAGCTGTCACTCCGTGCTCCCCCGTGCCCGCACTTACTTCAGCGCCTGCCCTCCTCCCACCCTCAGCCTGGCAACACTGAGCATTTCAGCATGCCTTTAACGCCGGATGGTTGTTAATTGGCCACACAGCGTGAAATCGGGGTCTGGAGCCGATCACAGCTGTTCGCAGGCCAATCGCATACGTCCACCTAACTAAAAATCCTGTAATTATTTGTAGGCCACCAAACTGTAATGGTAATGGAGAGCACCATTTAAATCAGGAAATTAGAGGTGCATGCAACAAGGGTAATACGGTAATAATAGGGAATTCAATCTAAATATAGACTGGGTAAACAAAATTAGCTCTAATGATGTGGAGGATGAATTCCTGGAATATATACAGGATGGTTTTCCAGAATAGTTCCTTGAGGAACCAACTAGGGAATGGGCTATTTTAGGTCTAATATTATGCAATGGGAAAGGGATAATTAATTATCTTCATACAAAGAAGCATTTAGGGAAGAGTGACCATAATATTATAGAATTTTACATTAAGTTTGAAAGTGATGTAGTTCAATCCAAAACTAGGGCCTTAAGCCTAAACAAAGGAAACTATGAAAGTATGAGGGGGCAAGCTGGTTATGGTAGATTAGGAAGCTACATTAATGGGTGCGATTTTAAATGTGTATAAGGCTAGCATTTAAAGAATTAATGCATGGTTTACAGCAAACATACTTTCCCCTGAAGCACAAAAACCCGACAGGAAAAGTGGTCCAGCCGTGACTAACAAGAGAAGTTCAAGATGGTATTAGATCAAAAAAAGAGGTTTATAAAGTTATCAAAAAAGTAAACCTGAGGATTGGGAGCAAAGGAGGACGAAGAAATTGATAAACAAAGGGAAAACATATTATGAGAGTAAATGAGAGAGAAACATGAAAAAGAACTGTAAAAGCTTCCATGGGAACATAAAAAGGAAAAGATTAGCAAAGACAAATGTCGGCCCATTACAGGCAGAGACAGGGGAATTTATAATGGGGAATAAGGAAATGGCAGAGAAACTAAATAAATTTGTATCTGTCTTTATGGAGGAAGATACAAAAACCTCCCAGAAATGCTTAGAGAATCAAGGAAACAGAGGAATTGAGGAGTTGAAAAAATTGTTATTAGTTAAAAAGTAGTAGTGAAGAAACTAATGAGACTGAAAGTTGGATCTGATGGCCTACATCCCAGCGTGTTGAAAGAGGTGGTTGTAGAGATAGTAGATGTGTTGGTGATCATCTTCCAAAATTCTATAGAATCTGGAATGGTTCCTGCAGATTGGAAGGTAGCAAATGTAAATTTTTTTTATTCATTCATTGGATGTGGGCTTCACTGGCTAGGCCAGCATTTATTGCCCATCCCTAATTACCCTTGAGTAGGTGGCAGTGAGCTGCCTTCTTGAACCGCTACAGTCCATGTGGTGTAGGTACACCCACAGTTCTGTTAGGGAGGGAGTTCCAGAATTTTGACCCAACGACTGAAGGAACAATGATATATTTCCAAGTCAGGATCGTGAGTGCTTGGAGGGGAACTTGTAGGTGGTGCTGTTCCCATCTCTCTGTTGCCCTTGTCCTTCTAGATCATAGTGGCTGTGGATTTGGAAGATGCTGTCTAAGGGGGCTTGGTGAGTTCCTGAAGTGCATTTTGTAGATGGGACTGCTGCCACTCTGCATCAATGGTGGAGGGAGTGAATATTTGTGGTGCCAATCAAGCGGGCTGCTTTGTCCTGGATGATGTCAAGCTTCTTGAGTGTTGTTGGAGCTGCGCTCATCCAGGCAAGTGGAGAGTATTCCATCACACTCCTGACTTGTACCTTGTAGATGGTGGACAGGCTTTGGGAAGTCAGGATGTGAGCTTCTTGCCACAGGATTCCTAGTGTTTGACCTGATCTTGTAGCCACAGTATTTATATGGCTAGTGCAGTTCAGCTTCTGGTCAATGGTAACCCCCAGGATGTTGATAGTGGGGGATTCAGTGATGGTCATGCATTGGTTGTCGAGGGGTGATGGTTAGATTCTCTCTTGTTGGAGATGGTCATTGCCTGACATTTGGGTGGCGCGAATGTTATTTGCAACTTGTCAGCCCAAGCCTGGGTATTGTCCAGGTTTTATTGCATTTGGACATGGACTGCTTCACTACCTGAGGAGTCACAAATGGTGTTGAACATTGTGCAATCATCAGCACCTCTAACATAATGATGGAAGGAAAGTTATTGATGAAGCAGCTGGAGATGATTGGGTCGAGGACACTACCCTGAGGAACTCCTGCAGTGATGTCCCGGAACTGAGATGATTGACCTCCAACAACAACAACCGTCTTCCTTTGTACTAGGTATGATTCTAACCAGTGGTGAGATTTCCCCCTGATTCCCATTAACTCCAGTTTTGCTAGGGCTCCCTGAAGCTACCCTCGGTCAAATGCTGCCTTGATGTCAAGGGCAGTCACTCTCACCTCACCTCTGGAGTTCAGCTCTTTTGCCCATGTTTGAACCAAGGCTGTAATGTGGTCAGGATCTGAGTGCCCTTGACTGAAACCAAACAGAGCATCAGTGAGCAGGTTATTGCTAAGCAAGCACTGCTTGATAACACTGTTTAAGAAAGACGGGAGAGAGAAAACAGGGAACTACACACCTGTTAGCCTAATATCAGTAGTAGGGAAAATGCTAGAATCTACGAGGGTATGATAACTGAACACTTGGAGAATAATGATAAGAGTGTGCGGAGTCAAGGTGGAGCTATGAAAACATGTTTGACACAGTTATTGGAGTTTGAGGATGTAACTAGCAGAATAGATAAGGGGGAACCAGTGGATGTGGTGTATTTGGATTTTCAGAAGGCTTTCAATAAGGTGCCACACGAGAGGTTAGTAAACAAAATTAGAGCACATGGGGTTGTGAGTAATATACTGGTATAGGTTGAGAATTGGTTAATGGACAGAAAATAGAGAGTAGGAACAAACAGGTCATTTTCAGGATGGGAGGCTGTGACTAGTGAGGTATGACAAGGATCAATGTTGGGGCCCTAGCTATTCACAATCTATATCAATGATTTGGATATGGGGAACAAATGTAATATTTCTCAGTTCCTTCGCCTCCGTCGAATCTGTTCCGATGATGCTACCTTCAAAAACAGTTCCTCTGACATGTCTTCCTTCTTCCTTAACCGAGGTTTTCCACCCACTTTGATTGACAGGGCCCTCAACCGTGTCCGTCCCATCTCCCGCGCATCCGCCCTCACGCCTTCTCCTCCCTCCCAGATACATGATAGGGTCCCCCTTGTCCTCACTTATCACCCTACCAGCCTCCGCATTCAAAAGATCATCCTCCGCCATTTCCGCCAACTCCAGCATGATGCCACCACCAAACACATCTTTCCTTCACCCACCCCGTGGGTAGTCCATAGGGATCGTTCCCTCCGGGACACCCTGGTCCACTCCTCCATCACCCTCTACTCCTCAACCCCTGCCTATGGCACCACCCCATGCCCACACAAAAGATGTAACACCTGCCCCTTCACTTCCTCTCTCCTCACTCTCCAAGGGCCCAAACACTCCTTTCAAGTGAAGCAGCATTTCACTTGCATTTCCCACAACTTAGTCTACTGTATTTGTTGCTCCCACTGTGGTCTCCTCTACATTGGAGAGACCAAACGTAAACTGGGTGACCGCTTTGCAGAACACCTGCGGTCTGTCCGTAAGAATGACCCAAACCTCCCTGTCGCTTGCCATTTTAACACTTCACCCTGCTCTCTTGCCAACATGTCTGTCCTTGGCTTGCTGCATTATTCCAGTGAAGCCCAACGCAAACTGGAGGAACAACAACTCATCTTCCGACTAGGCACTTTATAGCCTTCCGGACTGAATATTGAATTCAACAATTTTAGGTCTTGAACTCCCTCCTCCATCCCCGCCCCCTTTCTGTTTCTTCCCCCTTCCTTTTGCTTTTTCCAATAAATTATATAGATTTTTCTTTTCCCACCTATTTCCATTATTTTTAAATATTTTTAAATCTTTTATGCTCCCCCACCCCCACTAGAGCTATACCTTGAGTGCCCTACCATTCATTCCTAATTAGCACATTTGTTTAGATAATATCACCAAATTCAACACCTATGTGTTCTTTTGTTCTGTTGTCTGTGACATCTTTTGCTGATCGGCTTCTATCACTGCTTGCTTGTCCCTACAACCACCCTGCCCCCCCCCCCACTTCTCTCCCCCCACCCCGCCACCACCCCCCCCCCCACCCCCCACCCCTCCACCACCACCACCCCACACACACACCTTAAACCAGCTTATATTTCACCCCTTCCTTGGATTCACCTAGTTCTGTTGAAGGGTCATGAGGACTCGAAACGTCAACTCTTTTCTTCTCTGCCAATGCTGCCAGACCTGCTGAGTTTTTCCAGGCAATTCTGTTTTTGTTTTGGATTTCCAGCATCCGCAGTTATTTGTTTTTATTAATATTTCTATGTTTGCTGATGACACAAAACTAGTTCGGAATGTGAGTTGTGAGGGGGATGGAAAGAAGCTTCAAGGGGATTTAGACAGGCTGAGTGAGTAAGCGAGAACATGGCAGATAGAATATAATGTGGAAAAATGTCAAGTTATCTTCTGTGGTCGGAGAAACAGAAATGCAAAGTATTTTTTAAATGGTGGGAGATTGGGAAGTGTTGATGTCCAAAGGGACGTGAGTGGCCTTGTTCATGAGTCACCGAAAGCCAGCATGGAGGTTCAACAGCAATTTGGAAGTCAAATGGTATGTTGACTTTTATTGCAAGAAGACTTGTGTACAGGAGTAAAGATGTCTTGCTGCAATTGTTTAGAATCTTGGTAAGACCACACCTGGAGTATTGTGTACGGTTTTGGTCTCTTTAGCTAACTGTTCTTCATTGATGACATGAGATGGTCCTTCCAGCACTTTCAGTCTTTAGTTCATTAGTTGAGTGTTTGCTTTTCAATGTCTTTGTCAGGGGATTTTCAGAAAGAGAGCAGATTATGGAGCTATGAGGGAAAAAAACAGTTAGTTATTATTGTAGAATTACTGGAATCTTAAACACACATGTGAAAGAGGTTTTAGGTCTTTTCTCTTTTCAGTCTAGGAGATTTTCTGTCTTATGTCTCTTGTATGTTTGTGTATAGGAATTTAAGAAGGGGTAAAGTTTAGGTTATAGAGTTAGAATTTAGCAGTTCATATTTCTTTCTTTTGCCACTGGTTAAAGACAATTTGTTCAATAAACAGTTATTTACTTACTAAGTTTACAAATCTGGTGCTCATATTCTGTTAAACTAAATTAAATAATTAGGTAGAATTGGTGCAATCTGGTGGTTTGATCAAACTTTTCACATATGTTGTGGCTCAGGGAGCAGTGGGGTTCGATATTACAGTGCACTATCCTCAGTGAGTCGTGACAGCCCTCAACATGTTGATACCTCCACGTTTGAAACAGCTTGAGTTTCACAAGAACAGTAGTGGTTGATATATTGATTCTGCGGAATTGCCTACATGACAATATGCCCCCAAGAAATGAGGACTTCAGGATTGTAGATTGACCTGTATCAATGAAAATGGGATGTAAACACAAGCTTACAGCATATATTCATTCTAAAGTGACAAACGCTGAGCCAGCAAAATACAGCAAGACTTTCATAAGAACAATTAATAATTGAGTTAAAGTAGGAACATATTACCTTATCCAAAGGAAAAGAGATAAATTTGCTTTGAGAAATAACATTTTATGGCTTTAAAAAAAAGGACAGCCTTTCTACATGAGATAGAATCAGTCTTCCTTATAACAATAGGGATACTCGTTAATGTCAGTCTTAGGGATACTCGTTAATGTCAATCTTACTATCAATCATAGAAGTTTCTGAAACTTTTTGACTGGAAGCTATAGCCACTATCTATAGAGATAGAGATGATATTCTTCATGGAAAAGGAGTTAAACTTCTTTATAGAAATGGGGATAACCTCTCTCATAGTGAGTGGGATTTCACCTCCCCAGTTATGCAAACAGATTGGAGACACTGGCACTGCTTTCCTTAGTGAAGAGAAGATTGAGAGGGGATTTGATAGAGGTATTCAAAATCACCAGGGGTCTGGACAACTTAAAATAGGAAAAAAACACTGTTTCCATTGGCAGAAGGATTGAGAACTAGAGAACATTGATTTACGGTGATTAGCAAATGAAGCAACGGTGACATGAGGAAAAGAATCTTTACGTGGTGAGTGATTAGGGTTTGGAATGCACTGCCTGAGTGTGTGGTGGAGGCAGGTTCAATCAAGGCATTCAAATGAGAATGAATTTTGTTCCTTATTTTCTGATTTACATCTGAATCAAGGAATGTTGGCCAGGTCACCAGGAGAACTCTCTACTCCTTTTCAAATTCTGCCAAAGAATCTTGTTCAACAAGCAGACAAGACCTCAGTTAGTATCTTCACCAACAAGGCAGCTCTCCCTCAACACTGTGCTGAGCTGTGAGCAGCAGACTGAGAATGACGCTTCAACTCACACTTCTGATGCAAAGGTGAGAGAGATACCAACTGAGCAAAGCTGGCAAACACACATTGTGCCAAGGATAAAGCTTTACCTCTGTCACTAACAGTGATAAAAGAGATCCATCAAAGGCCAGTTAGCATAAAGAGGAGGTTAATGATTAAGAGGCCAGTGCATACACTGCTGAAAGAGCAGTATTTGGCAAAGTCTGTCTGCAATGTGCTGTACCATGGAGAAATGGAACATCAGTTCATGCCTTTCACTACCCACAGGTGACCATATGTATCTTTGAACAGCTCTGGTGAAGTTATCTACTGTACTTCAAACAAAGTATTCCCAATGGAAAGGAACTGGTTTGCATTCTTATTCTCCCCCTGTCTCTGATCCCCCTGTCCATCTGTCTGTCTGTCTCATTCCTGCACTATGTCTAACCTTTGTCTGCCTCTCAGTCTCTGTCTTTCTCCCATTCCCATTCGGCCTGTCACAAAGAAACATACAATTTGTTCCTGGTCACTTTAATAATCAAAACTCAAGTGCATGACTTTCACAGATTATTTAGAATTGATAGTGACGCCGCAGGAATCTGAAATGCCAGATACTGTACAGCTATACTCTGTTTTCCATTTGCTGTGGTCTTCTCTATAATGTGATTCATCCTTGGACAGAAATTCATTGCAGACATGCCACAGGCCTTAGCAGGGATCCCCTGAAAAAACATGATAATTAATAAATAAATATAGAGTTAAGCATGTGACTTCATCATATAATGGCAAGCTGTCAGCAACAGAAAATCTGCTCCAGGAAACCAAATTGAGTTAACACAGAAATTGTTAGATCCTTATTTCACAAAAGGAAGTCATCTGTGTACTGGGATTCTGCAGTCAGATGTTAGTAACAGGGAGACCTCAGACACATTACATATGACTGGAAAGCTTGTAGCTACTACAGCAAGGTGTTCAGTTGTAAAACTCGCTGGTTTGGCAGGGACATTATAACAAGGACCCCAGGAATAGGCAATTCAGCTCTTTGAGCTTCTTCCACCATGCAATTAGATCATGGCTGATCAGTATCTTAACTCCATCCATGTGTCTTGGTTGCATAAACCTGAATACTATTACCCAACAAAAACCTGTCAATCTCAGTTTTAAAAGTTTCAACTGACTCCTCCCCGCCAGACTCTTTGCTGTTTGGGGGAGGGAATGTAGACTTCCTCTAATCTTTCTGTGAAGCAATGTTTCTTCATATCACCTGGAATAACCTAGCTTTAATTTTTAGATGATGCCTTAAACAAGGTTTGGTTCAAATTGAGGACCCGAGGTGAGGGGAAATGTACAAACCACTGAATCTCCACAAGACACCACCAAGGTTGGAAAGAGAAGACAAAGTGAATCAGGGACAATGACATCAGGTTTGAATTTGAACACTCAGTTGCTTTTGCTCTCTAATACTTGGTAAGTTCATCCAGAGAAAAGGTGTGAAAAGAAAGACTTACATTTACTGTAAACGCTGCCTTTCACAATCTTAGGATGTCTCAAAGTGCTTTACAGCCTGAAGTATTTTTGATGTATAGTCACACTGTTCTAACATTGGAAATTCAGCAGCTCATTCTTGCTGGGATAGCACTGTGCTACTAGGCTAGTAATCCAGAAACTGGCAAGGAACTGCCATTATGGAATCTTAAGGGATGAATTGAATTATTACAGAATTGTAGTAGGGGTCTTAACTGAAGCCAATGGAGAATCTGAAAGAGGTGTACAAACCCATCAAAGATTTGCTGAACAGGAATTAAGACTTTAATCTAGATCTTCTGAGTTATCGAGCCTCACCATTACAAAATGGTTTCTCACCATCAGAGTTATTGATGGGAAGGAGATTGAGAACAAACAACTTCCATCTCTGATGCAGAAACTTAATTCCAATATCACCAGGAACAACACCGACAGGGTAAAACAGCGTGAGGAAGAAAAAAGAAACAACCAGGCTCAGCACTTTAACCATAGGGTTAAACCATATTTAAAATGCAGCTGCATGCACACCTCTCAGTGTTCAAGACCAGGTCTGCTGCATGGAAGACATAGCACCAAAAGGCAAGAAGACTGCAGCCTCCCATTTTAATGATGTATTTCTTGAACTCCTTTTGGACGCAGTTGAGACCTGCCGTGATGTCCTCTACCACAACCCTGGGCGAAGACCACAGAAAAGTCACCAATCCAGCATGGGAGGCGGTGGCAGTGGTGGTCAGCACCAGTAACCTGCAAAAGAGGACAGCCACCCAGTGCCACAACAGGATCAATGGTCTCAACAATTCCGCCAAGGTAACTCAGTCTTCTCATCACTTTCAACTCAGCCACTCACATCCACAGGGATCTCACACCTCAAAGGGCAACACCACTAACTCTCACACACACCCTCACATCTCCATCAGGCTCATATCCTCTGGAGCTCACATCCTCATCCCATCCATGGCTCTGCTCACCACACAAACATTCCAAGCAGTGACATGTATCCTGCTCACTCTCTCTCCATCTGTTTTCATGCAGGAGAAGCTGGCTGACAACAGCAGGGAGAGGTCCCAGACCAGTGGTGAAGTGGCCCATATTAGCCCCTTCATTCACTTTGAGGAGCGTGTCATTGCGCTGACTGGTGAGGATGTGGATCCTGCCTACGGCGACGGTGAGGTTGGTGACGAGCACCCATGTAAGATCCTGCACCGCATCATCCCTCTCTCAACACAACTGTGAGTTCTCTCTCTCCTGTTTTTGACTCACCTGCCAGGCACTAATTATCTCTACTCTGGTTCACAGGGAGCTCTGCCAAGCGACCGACACCCTCAGCCAGCCAGTCCCTCAGCTCCATCCAGGTCCTCACCTCCAGCCAAGAGGACGCCTCCTCCATTGAAGAGCTGGAAATAAGCAGCCTGGAAGACCCATCACAGCGCTTACCCACACCCTGCACCAGCACAGGGACACACACCTCGGTGGGACCTAGATCTAGAGTAGGGTCAGGTTCACAATCTGGTGGTCACCGCACGGACACATGTCTGCAGCAGCAGGAGGCTGATTCAGCCGAGCTCCCTGGCACTCGGGGGACTGCTGTTGAACAGGCAACTGTGAGGCCTGAGTTAGGTGACAATCCTCTGGATTCAGCCTTCCAACTCATCATGGAGAGTCAGCAGAAGGTGGGGAACATCACGCAGAGCTGTTGGAAGTCCTCAGCAGAGTGTCACATGAGTCGGAGAAGTGCACTTGCTCTCTGGTGAAGTGGTGCCCACATGTACCCATAAAGGGGTCTCCGTGGGAGGATGGCGGACACCATGGAGACCTTGGCCCAAAAGAGTGCGGAGATGCAAGCAGACCTGAACTCCATCATGGTAGCCATGGGCGAGTTCCTGTAGTGGCAACATGAGAGGGAAATGGGGCATCTCGATATACCCAAAGGTGCTCTTTCCTGTCAAGGAGTTAGGACAGGGCTTTTGGGCATCTGAAGGGAGGAGGAGTGGCTGCTGGATGCCCCTGGGTCATCCACTCAGAAATCTCAGAGGCTGTCCACTCGCTCTAGGCCCCTTGTTTGTGACCCCCTCAACCTTGTCCTCTGTCCTTCTCATTTGACCAGGCATGCACCTTGCTCACACTCTCTCCATCTGTCTTTATACAGGACAAGATTGCGCACAGTTTCCGGGAGAGGTCACAGACCAGGGGTGGAGTGCCGGACATCAAGGTCCTCACACCGTTTGAGAGTCACACATTGCGGCTGGCTGGAGAGGATGTCAACCATTCCTGCAGCAACGGCGAGGTCAGCGATGAACACCCACATGAGGATCCTGCACCACATGATCCCTCTGACAATGCTACCCTGAATCCACTATTCTCTGTTCAACATGGCTGCCAAGCACTAATAACCTCCACTTTCTCTCCTAGAAGCCTCTGCCATGTCGCCCTCAGGCAACCTTGACCCTGGCTCCAGTGCCGAGAGCGCCTCGGAGGAGGACCCTGAGGGCAGCACCATTGAAGACCCATCACAGCGCTCACCCATACCCTCCACCAGCGCAGTGACACACACCTTGGTGGGGCCTAGATGTAGAGTAGCTTTGGGCTCACAATCTGGCGAGTACAGCACACAATCTGTTCCACTGCAGGCAAAGGAAGGGACACCCGAGGTCACCGGCACTAGGAGGACTGCTGGAGGCAAGGGGTCTGCTGAGTCCAAGTCAGATGATGAGCCTCTCGACTCAGTCCTCAATCGATTGTTGGAGCTGTAAAGACAATCACGGGAACGTTAGGAAGGGATGTCGGGTGCACTCCTCAGATTGCAAGGGATGACAAATGAATTCGTTCACCTTCAGTCTGAGGTGATAGTGCTGGAATGCCAATGCACCGAGGTCAACATTGGTAGGATAGTGACCGCCATGGAGACCTTGGTCCAGGGCATCGGTCTTGCACTGCTGAACAGGCTGAACTCCATCACTGACGTCATAGTTGGCCTCCAACAGTGTCAACGCAAGAAGGATGTTGGGCAGCTCAAGCTCACTCCAGCTTCTCATTCTCATCAAGGAGTCAATCATCATGCACCCATAAGGAGGAGGACCAGCAGCTCGATACCCCAGGGCCATCTACCCAGGTGACTCTGATCCAAATCGCCTCTTCCTGTGACCTCCGCATCTCCAGCTCCACAGGCCGGGGATAGGCAGCTGGCCCACAGCAGGACACCCAAAGCTTGCCAGGGCCCTCCAGAGGAAGCCCACAAACAGGACGTCACAGTCAACAGGGTGCCTCCACCTCTGATGTCACAGAGCGCTAAGACGTAGCAGCACGGTTAGGAAGGTTAAGTGTGGGCACGGGTGTTATTCACTTGTACATCATGTTTGCTATTGTCAAGTAACTCCCAAGAATGTATCCCTGTCTATGGCTCCTGGTTCTGATGAGCAGTGTTCATGTCACTCAGATGTGAAACATTGTTTCCTGCACAAGATAAAGGCAGGTGTCTCAGTCCAGGGCCTCTTCCCTGTGCTCTGTGTAGCCTTCAGACCAAAGTGATGGTCCAGCCTCACACTCACTGGACACATTACTGATACCTGCATCTCGATGGTGCTTACCATTGCTGCCAGAATGTAATGGGCAAGTGTCACAGAGTTCCATCATTCTCGGTGTGCTGTCAGCACCTTTGAGGTGGGGCTGGTCCCCGTCTCTTCAGCACCTGTGACCAGTGATGCTGTTCTCCTGAAGGGCTCAGGTGTTGAAGGGTGGCAAAGGATCAGGTGCATTTAAAGTTTCACGGCTCGTCTCCATGATATGACCTTGATCACTGAGCGCAAGCGAGCTGCCCTCAGCCAGACAGGAGTCAGACATTCTCAGAGTCTGTGTGAAGATCTATGGAGTGTCCTCACTGCAATTCATCATCATCCTCCTGGAATCGAATAACTATTAGAGCCCTTGATGAATCTCCACAACATGTGCCTGAGCACTGAAGGTATGTGCGCTGCCATTGAACACACAGGAGTCAAACATGCAAGGTGAGGATGTCAGGACTGTCCTCACTGCACCTCGTTGTCATCCTCCACAAATCTTCCGGCTATGAGGGCCTCCTGAGCCCGCCTGCCTCGTCTGACCAATGCAATGGCCTCATCGCCAGCATCCTCGCATTCGAGGACCTCTCATTCCCTTCAACATCCTCCTCATTGGAGGAGATGTGCAGCTCTTCCATCTCCTTCTCAGTCAGGTCCTCCCCCCATTGCAGCACCAGGTTGTAAAGGGTGCAGCAAGCGATGGCAATGCATGGCACCCTCCGGGGACTGTATTGCAGGGCTCTACCGGACCGGTTGAGGCACAGGAACCTTATTTTTGAGATGCCTATCGTTTGCTCCACCAAAGTCCAGGTCATGTTTTGAGCTCTGCTGCAGGCTGAGGCCACCACAAGGGCATCTTCAGCCACGTCTTCTCTGGGTAGACCTTGCCCCACGGAGCCAACACTACAACCTCTGTGGACCCTGAAAGACATCAAGGATCTGAGACCTGCTAAGTATGTTAAGGATTCCCTGGGAATCGTGCGCAGACCCATAGGATGTGTTTGTGGTGGTCACAAACCAGCTGAACATTCAGCAAGTAGAAGCCCTGGTTGATGTAGTTGACCGCTTGTTGCCATGGAGATCTAAGTGCCATGTGAGTGCAGTCGATGACACCCGTACCTGTGGGAAACCAGGGATTTGTGCAAATCCCAGCGCTCTTACTTCCTGGTTTTCCTGATCCCGGGTGAAATGCACAAAGTTCTGTGCCTTTGTGAAGATGGCGTCCATGACATCCTGGATACACTTGTGTGTGGGGTGTTTGCGAGATCCCACACAGGTCACCTGTGGAACCCTGGAAGGTGCCACTGGTGTATAAATTGAGCCCCGCAGTCACTTTCACGGCCGCTGGCAGTGGATGCCCTCCATGTCTCCGTGACGCCAAATCCAGCAGCAGCTGGTATATGTAACCGACCAGTTCCCTAAACATCCACAGTGTTCGGTGACACTGGTACTCAGTCATCTGCAGGAATGACTGGTGCTGTCTATAGACCCTGGATCCAGCAAAGCACCTACAAGCAACGGCTCCCTGTGGATCTACAGCTGTGAGTGCAGCAGGCTCTGCTGCTCCTTCATCTTGAGGGAGGTGCTCCTCCCTTTTCTGAGCCAGGTGCCTCTGCTGCTCTCTTCTTCTTCTCTGCTTCCTGTAAGCCATGAGGCTAAATCACCAGCTCCATGATCCTGATGTTCTCCTCCTGCAGGATCAAAGAGAGAGATGTGTGTGTTAGCATGGGTGTACTAAGAACCTCTCCTGGTTAAGTCTGAAGGCCCCTTCAAGCATGCAGGAGAGCTCTGGCCACCACTTGGATGGCCAGTGTGTAGTGCGCTCATTGGCTGTCTGAAACCCCACCCACCTCTGCCCCACTCCACCTGACTGATTGGTGCCAGCTTTGCCCATTGGACTGCAGGCTGTGCTCTCAGCTCAGGCACAGGCATTCTCCTAAACCACACTGCAAGGCTGCACTGTTAGCTTGAACCATCGGCAGACTGGTCTAAACCTTAATAAAGGCATTGCAAGGGGCTGTGAGCACTTCCACCAGTGACTGCGCCATGAGCAGCTTACGCAAGGGGATTGTACAACTTGCCCAGTCAGCCAATTGTTCTGCTGCCCCCTAAAACACACATTAATTTGCAGTCTGTGCCTGAGGGGTGAAAAGTTCTGGAGTATTTGGTGGTACTTTTGTGTTGCTTGAGTGAGCAGAAAACTTCGGAGGCCTGACTCCATGTCAATTGAGATGCTGTTGAACCACCTCAGTTGAGGAAGAATGCTCAGGTTTCCAAGTGTGTGGCTGCTTCCCTCAACCCCGTCCCTCTGACCTCACCAGCTCTGGAACTCTTGCCCTGGCACTACACTGAAAGCCAGCCATGAAAAAGTGACTTGCCTGGGTCCCTAAATGTGCGATGCCTTTTCCTTGATGTCCCATGGGCGATGCTCACGGGGGGTGCGCAAGGTTGTGTGCACTCACCTCCAAGTTCCCTTCTAAGTTCAGCTCTCCAGGTCACACCTTTCAAAAGCAGTTGTGAAGCACACACTGTTCTCAAGTCATGCCGACATGGACAGTAAATTTGATGTGGGGGTTGATTCTGGTGTGAGGGCAGAATAGTGAGATGCAAATGTATGAAGATTAAGTTCCCAACGTTGGACAGTGGGAAAAATGGCCTGCCATTGATGGTGGAGTGGACAATCGCAAACTGGTTTCATGATGTTGTGAAACCAATTTTTGGCCTTCTCACCATATTGTCTGCTCATGCCCACCATGATGGCCCGCTGCTAATGGAACCGGACGATTTCACCCATTGGCTCTATCGATATCCTGGATCCTATATGCTCTTTTAACTACTTTCTCACCCTGTCCTTCAGCGATTTGTGCAAGGATACTCCAGGGTCTCTCTGTTCCTGCAGCCCTTTTATAATTGTGCCCTATATTTTTGATTGCCCCTTACTATCTTTCCTACAGAATGTATCACTTCGCATTTCTCTGCATTAAATTTCACCTTCCACCTGTCTGCTCTTTCCATCAACCTGTCTGCATTCTCTTGAAGTCTATCACTATCATCCTCATACTTCATAGTTACTCCTAGGCTTTGTGCCATCTGCAGATTTTGAAGTTGTGCTCCGCACAAGCAACTCTAGGTAATTAATTTATATCAAGGCAAGCAGTGGTTCCAGTACCAACCCCTTGTGAACCTGTAATGGAAGTCTATTGTAAAAGTAGTGTGGGTTTTTATAGAATGCGTGTGTGTGTGTGCATGTGTGTGTGTGTGTGATTTAATTGAATTGGAGACAGCCAACCTGCAGACTTTGATTAATGATAGGAAGCTAGATTTGAAATGCTAAATAGATAAACATGGCTGAAGTTTTAGAATGTGATGTGAGGAGGATTTGCATTTGTGGATAAATCAGGATATTTTGAAATACAAAGAGATGGTAGGATGTTACACCTAGCCAGAGAAGCTAGGCCAAGCAGTGTGTTTATTTTTCCCAAAGGTTACTGATAGTATTAGCACCATGAGAAGATTTATATTATGAGAAAGGTAAAGTTCCAAAAACATATGGGAACAATGGAATTTGCATTAAAAAGGAGAAACATGTGTAAAAGAGAAGACTCTATGTATCAGAGAGAAAGACATTGTAAGATCTACCAGAAGTGTGAAAATCCTCCATTATTTGTGCATTAAGCTGCTGTCTACAAAAACCGAAGCTGGGAAATGTCACTTTGAATTCTAGTGTCCAGGGTATTGTGCTGACTTACCTGGATCTGTTTAAATCTATTTTTTTTAATGTTGCCTTAATGGGGGTGTAACTGGAAGCCAGATTAATTTGGGGTTTTAGGAATTATGATAGTAGTAGTTTGTAGACCTATGTATATGTTGAAATCTTTTCTTTTGTTAATAAATGTTTAATTTAATTTTCTAAAGAAATTTCTAAGATCTTGGTGGATTTGTTACTACCAAATTCAGGGCACGCATCTCGAAATAAATACAAATTTCAAAATCATTGTGACCGCGTGATCAAGTTTCCGTCGTGGATTTGATCTGCCTGGCATACATCGTCTGCCACATCATAACAAATTGGGGGCTGTTTGCAGGATATTTGAAATTCCTTCATTGGTTTGGAGTTGGTGAATCTTACGGTTATGAGCACGAGAAGCACTTTAAATTCAGGAGTTGGTGTGAGGGGTTTTTTAAGTGGCGAGACAGCAAAAATGGCTGTATCTATGGCTAAAACCTTTTTGGAAGTAGAAGATATAACATTAATTGTGTTACAAAGAGGATATAAGGGTAAGTTAACAGAGTTGGCAGATAAACTGCAGTTGGGGTTACCTGTAGGTGCAAAGAAAGCAGACATAGCTCAAGTGATATCATAGCATTTAAAGATGGAAGTGATACCTGACACTAGTGAGTCGCAGCTGGAGGTGGTGAGACTTCAGTTAGAAATAAAGAAACTTGAATTTTTACAAGCAAAGGAACTGAGAAAACTTGAATTGGAGGCAAAAGAAAAGGAAAAAGAATTGGAAATGAAAAAAAAGCTGGAACTAGATGCAGCAGAAAAAGAAAAGGACAAAAAGAGATTATTTCAAAAAGAAATGGAAATGCGAAAACTTGGGGCTGAATTTTGCTGTCGGCGGCAAAGGGAAAGGTTAGCAATGGAGGAAAGAGAGAAGGAAAGAGACAGAGAGTACCCTGATGTCATCCCACTCCATTTAACTCTTCAGGAAGGCGGGGACGCAGCAAAATCAGCTGTGGGCCCGCCGACCTGTCAATGGCCAATTGAGGCCATTGACAGGATCATTAAAATAATTAAAGGATCTGCCCATCCAACCTTAAGGTTAGCGGGTCGGCCAGGAACTGCGGAGGCAAATAGAAAATAACATGAAACCTCAACCAGCGGCGGGATGAGGCTTCATGTAGGGATTTAAAAAGTTTAATAAAGTTTTAGTGAAATTTATGAACATGTCCCATCTCATGTGACATTGCCACATGTTAAAGATTTTTTTTCTTCTATTTTTAATATTTTCTCAACTGTCAGCGATCTCCCTGAGGCAGCACTTAGCCTCAGGTAGATGTGCGCACTCTCGCATTTGGGGAATCCCCCCACCGCCCGCACAGGGAGCGCATAGCGCTTCCCACTGGAAGTCACCACTGGGCGGGCCTTAATTAGCCCACCCACTTAAAATGGTGGCGGGGCCCGCTTCTCCAGTGGGGATTGGCTCCCCGCCCGCCAGAGATTGGGTCAGGCCCGCCCACCCAGTAGGCAGAAAATTCTGCCTTTGATCTCCAAAGGGAAAGGTTAGCAATGGAGGAAAGAGAGAAGGAAAGAGACAGAGAGAACCAACTTAAAAGCTGGATTTTAAAAAAGAGACATCAGATTCTGAGGAACTTTCTGATGATGGAAAAGCAGTTAACCTAAAACTCAGGGGGAGATGTTTAAATTTGTGCAAGCTCTTCCGAAGTTTGATGAAAGAAATGTGGAGGCATTCTTTATTTCATTTGAGAAGATAGCGAAATAGGTGAAAATGGCCACAAGAAAACTGGTCATTGTTGTTACAATCCAGGTTACTGAGTAGAGCGCATGAGTTTTATGCTTCACTGTGAAGTGGTGAAAAAATGGCTATTTTGTGTACATGTGAGTTGGTTCTTGAGGCATATTGACAGAAATTTGGGAAGATAAGAAAACAGCCTGGGTAAACTTATATTGAGTTTGATAGAGTAAAACAAAGTAATTTTGACTGGTGCATAATGGCATTAAAGATAGACAGAACATATACACCTCTTAGAGGAATAATCCTTTTGGAAGAATTTAAAGATTGAATTCCTTCGGTAGTGAGAACTCATGTGGAGGAGCAGAGGGTTAAAATAGTAATTAAAGCAGCAGAGATAGCTGATGATTATGAGTTAGTTCTAGATCTAAACCCTTTTACTGTCACCCTTTTAGATCAGAGAAGGATAGAAAGTGGGAAGGTGAAAGGAAGGTGGGTAGTCAGGGAAAAGAAGGAATAGGTGCAAATGTGCAGGAAATGTTTCCTCAGACTAAAAGGGCAGGCGTGGGGTAGAAGTGACACTTGAAAATTGAGGTGTTTTCATTGTGATAAAGTTGGGCACATGAAGTCAGTGCATTGGAAATCACAGGGAAAATCTGCTGGAATTATTGGGATACAGAAAGCTCTGGAAGTAAAAGTACAGTGGGTTCTGAGGTTCAGGCACAGGAAAAACCCAATTGTTTGTGTACAGATAAAACAGGAAGGATCAGTGAAGAGTAAAAATGAAGGAATGCATTCACAATTTACCCAAGGGTGTTCTGAGGAGCAGGTTGCAGAAATATTTAAAGATTTTGTCTATGAAAGGGAAGACTTTCCATGTGTACAGGGTGGAGTAGGTAAAGATATTAAAATTTTAAGAGACACAGGAGCTAGTCAATCCTTAATGTTGTTGGTAGTAATACTTGTTGTTCAGAGGAAGTATTGCAGGAACAGTGGAGTTCATGGAAATGCTAAAGCTATCCCATTGTGGAAGGTAAATTTAAAGAGTAAGTGGAAAACAGGTCAGGTGATTGTTGGAGTTGTAAAAATTGCCCATTTTAGGGTCCAATTTATTTTAGGTAATGATAAAGCTGGGTGGGTGATGCCTATTGTAGCTGAGCAGCCTGTAGAGGTGTTTTCAATAGAGGTGCTGCAGAAAAAGCACCCTGGATTGGTTACAGATTGTGTGGTAACAAGATCACAAGCTCACAGGTTGAAACAGGAAGAACAGGAAGTTAAAAGGCAGGGAGGAGGTGTTTAAATTCAATTAGCTGACAATGTCCTTCATAAGAGTGTTCAGGAAGAAAGAATTAAAGATAATGCAGTTGGGGTATTTAGTTCAAGGCAGTTGGTAGAGTTACAGAAAAAGGATCCACAAATAAAACAGTTATGTCAGACAGCTTACTCAGAAATAGAGACAGAATATATTCCAAAATGTTATTACCTTAAGGGTAATATGTTAATGAGAAATTGGTGGCTGTGTCAAGCTTCAGCGGATGAAAGCTGGAGGGAAGTACATCAGATTGTTATACCATATGGAAATAGAGATTAGATCATGAGAATAGCTCATGAAATTCCAATGGGGGGACATTTAGGAATTAGAAAGACACAGTTGAAAATACAAAAACATTTTTATTGGCCCGGATTGCATAGAGATGTAGTTAAATTTTGTAGAACATGTCACACATGTCAGGTGATAGCGAAATCATAAGCAGTGATTAAGCCAGCACCTTTAACTCCAATTCAAGCATTTCGGGTCATGATTGATTGTGTAATACCCCTCCCTAACACTAAGAATGGAAATCAGTACTTAATGACAATAATAGATGTATCTAAAAGGTTTCCTGAATTGATACATTTGAGAAATATCACAACAAAGAAAATTGTAGAAGGGTTGACCAAATGTTTTACAAGTATGGATTACCAAAAGAAATACAATCAGATCAGGATTCAAATTTCATGTCACAGCTGTTTAAAGAAGTCGTGAACAGTTTGGGGATAAAACAGTTTAAGTCAACAGCTTATCATCCTGAATCGCAAGGGGCTTTGGAAAGACAACATCAAACTTTAAAAACTATGATGAGGGCGTATAGTCAGGGCTTTCCACAGGATTGGGATGGGGAATTCCATTCTTGTTATTTGCTATTGGGTATGCTCCTAATGCATCAACTGGATTTAGTTCTTTTGAATTAGTCTATAGTCATGAGGTAAGGGGACTACTGAAATTGACTCATGAGAAATTGGTGGATCAAAACTCGGAAACCCGTCTCCTGGATTATGTATCAAACTTCAGAGAAAGATTGGATAGAACATGTGAGTTAGCTAGGAAACATTTAAAGATATTACAGCAAGTGATGAAAGTGAAGGCAGATAGGAGAGCCACAGCTCAAAGGGAAAAAGTGGGTGACTCGTTAAAGGCAAGGTTTAGTAGGCCTTACAGGATTGAAAAGAAACTGAGTGAAGTAAATTATTTAATAAATATTCCAGATAGAAGAAAGAAGCAGAGGGTGTGTCATGAAAATATGCTTAAGAAGTACTTTGACAGGGAAGAGGGCCAAACGGAGGTATTAGTGGTGGTAGATAAAGAAAAAGAGGTAGCAATGAAGGGTTCTGAAATTGATTTTCCTCAAATCAAATTGGATAATGAGAGGGTACTTTAAAATTTAAATATAATATTGAATTACCTTCCAGACAAGTGTCAAAGTGAGTTGGAGAAGATATTGCAGTCACACAAAGCTATTTGTGAGAATAAGCTGGGGAGGATAAATTTAGCTACACATGATGTCAGTGTAGAAGTTTCATCTTTGATAAGGCAACATCCTTATAGGTTAAATCTAGCACAGTTATCACAAGCACAGAAATAAATTGAATTGAATTCATGCTTCAAAATGACATTGAGTCTAGTTGCAGTAATCAGAGTTCACCTATTGTGTTAGTACCAAAACCGAATGGAACACAAAGACCGTGTGTGGACTATTGAAACTTCTAGTTCTTTACCACCTATCCCACGGTTGGAAAATTGTATTGTGAAAGTGGGACAATCAAAGTTTATCACAAAGATTGACTTGCTGAGAGAATATTGGCAAGTATTGTTATCGGGGATAGCAAAGGAGATATCAGCTTTTGTGATACCAGATGGACTATATCAGTATACAGTCATGCCATTTAGTATGAAGAATGCATCTGCAACATTTCAAAGACTGATAAACAAAGTGATTGCAGGGCTGAGCAATTGTGCTGTTTATATTGACAACTTGACAGTTTTCAGTCAAATGTGGGAGGAGCATTTACAGCATCTGGAAGAATTATTTAGTCAACTACAAGGAGCTAATTTGGTGATGAACTTGGCTAACAGTAAATTTGCAAAAGCGCAAGTCACATATCTAGGCCGTACCATTGTACATGGTAAGATGGGTCTGAGAGATGTGAAAGTCAAAGCTATTGTGAATTTCCTTGTGCCTACAACAAACAAGGAGCTTTGAAATTTCTGGGCATGAGTGGGTTTTACTGGAAATTTGTACCAAATTTTAGCAGTGTGATTGCTCCATTGGCTGAACTACCAAAAAAGGCCAAGAAGTTTCAATGGACACAGGAGTGTCAAAAGGAATTTGACAGTTTGAAAACTGTATTGACTATGACACCAGTTTTGGCAGTACCCAGTTATGCCAAGCAAGTGATATAGACATTGGGGCTGTTGTGTTGCAAGAAGATGAAACTGGAATTGAGAAACCGATAGGATATTTTTCACGGAAGTGGAATGTACAACAGAGAAGACATTCAATGAATGAAAAGGAGGCCCTGGGTCTGGTGTTAATGTTGCAGCATTTCGAGATTTAAGTTGCAAACAATTCATCAGAAACAATTGTTTCTACAGACCACAATCCTTTAAAGTTTATGGACAAATTTCGAGACCAAAGTGCAAGGCTATTCAGATGGAGTTTATTATGAAACTACTTGATCTACAGATTATACATGTGGCTGGATGAGAAATTCTAATTACAGATGCGTTGCCGAGAGTTTAAAACTCAAAAGGAAAATTGTACGTTTAAAACCTAGACACTGGACTGGGATGATTTCTGTTCATACCAAAGATTTGTATCTATATTGTTGGTAATACATGCATCTGGTAATGTAATAATGTGAGTATATAGATAAGTATAGAAGGTAGTGTAAGATATGTTAAAAAATGAAGCTGTCTTCTAAATTATGATTGTTCATTTTCCTGTAAGGAGGGGGTGTCACAAAAGTATAATAATTCTCATAATGTTATTGTGATCTATTGTAAAAGTAAGTTAATAGTGGGGTTTGGATAGTGTGTGTGTGTGTGTGTGTGTGTGTGTGTGTGATTTAATTAAACTGGAGACAGCTGATCTGGAGGTTTTCATTCATGAAAAGAAGCTAAATTTGAAATGCTAAATAGGTAAGCATGGCTGAAGTTTTAGAATGTGAAGTGACGAGAATTTGCATTTGTGGATAAATCAGGGTATTTTGAATTTCAAAGAGATGGTAGGATGTTACACCTAGCCAGAGAAGCTAGGCCAAACAGTGTGTTTATTTTTCCCAAAGGTTACTAATAGTATTAGAACCTTGAGAAGATTTATATTATGAGAAAGGTAAAATTCCAAAGGCATATGGGAACAATGGAATTTGCATTAAAAGGGAGAAACATGTATAAAGGAGAAAAGGCTATGTGTAATAAAGAAAGGCATTGTAAGATCTACCAGAAGTATGAAAAGCTTCCAGCATTTCTACATTGAGCTGCTGTCTGAATCTGAAGTTGGGGAAAACCACTTTGAATTCTATTGTCTTGGGTATTGTGTTGACTTGCCTGGATCTGTTTAAATCTATTTGTTTTTTAATGGGTATGTAACTGGAAGCCATATTAATTAGGGGTTTTAGCAGTTATTATAGTAGCAATTTGTAGAACTATGAATGTGCTTGAAATCTTTTCTTTTGTCAATAAATGTTTAATTTAGTTTCCAAAAAAAAATCTTTCTAGTTTTGATGGATTTGTTACTGCAGAATTCAGGGCACACATCTCGATTTAAATACAAATTACAAAATCATTGTGACCGCGAGATCAAGTTTCCCTTGTGGATTTGATCTGCCTGGCACACATTGGGCAGGATTTTCCCATTGGTGAGTAGGGGGCGGGGCTCCCTCGCCGATGTGTAAATTGAAGCATGGTGATGTCAGCCGGAACTCCCGATGTCACCGCGCCCCATTTAAATTTCTTGGTAGGTTGGGGGGCAGCAAAATCAGCTGTGCACCCGCAGAGCAGTCAATAGCCATTTGAGGCCATTGACAGAGTCATTTAGCTAATTAATGGACCTGCCTGTCCAAGCTTAAGGCTGGCGGGCAGGCCAGGAGCCCCCAGTGGGGAATAGAAAAAACATCAAACCACATCCACTGGCGGGATGAGGTTTCATGTCGGTTTAAAAAAAATTATTAAAGTTTTTGTAAAAATTATGGATATGCCCCAAATCATGTGACAGTGTCACATGAGGGGACATGTCAGGATTTATTTATCTATTTTTAATTTTTGTCACAGAACAACCAAATCTCCCTGAGGCAGCACTTAGCCTCAGGGAGATGAATGCGCTCTTTCGTGTGCACAGGCAAAAGAGCGCACTCTCAATTTAGGGAATCCCCACCCCCCCTGCCCAACTGCACAGGGAGCACATAGCGCTTCCCTGCGGACGTCGCGCTGGGTGGGACTTAATTGGAAAACGGCGCCGGGCCGCCGATTGGGGGCGCCGATCGGAGGCGCATCTGTGTGCACCCGCCATTCAACTTCGCCCCCAATGGGGGGAAATCCTGCCCATTATCTGCTGCATCATAACAGAACTCCTCTCTTTGTATTTCCCCAGCCCAAAACAGAGCTGTTCACCACTACTCCCTGTTTCCTGTCACTCAGAGAACTTTGTCCCAATGCTGTCAGTTTCCCTTTTATTCTATAGGCCTCCACTTTGCTGGCAATTTTATTACACAGCACTTTATTGAACACCTTTTGGAAATATATAGACACCACATCAACCACATCATCCTTGTTAACCCTTTCTGTTACATTTCAAAAAACTTAATCAAATTGGTTAAACATGATTTCCTTTTAAACAATCTGTGCTGGGATTCCCTAAACCTTCCACATTTGCCATAGAGGCTGTTAATTTTGTCACTGATTATCATCTCTAAAAGTTTTCCCATCACTGAGATTAAATTGACTGGTTTTTAAGTGCTGAGATTATCCTTGCACCCTTTTTTGAACAACGTTGCAACGTTTGCAAATCTCCAGTTCTCTTGTGTCTAAGGGCAGCTGTAAGGTTATGGTCAGTGCCTCTGTAATTTCTACCCTTGCTTCCCTCAGCATCCCCAGATGCATCACATCTGATCCTGGTGACTTATCAACTTTTATTACAGTCAGACTTTCTAACACCTCTTTCTTTTCATCAATTTAGTCCACCCAGTATTTGACCTACCTTCTCTTTCACTGTGACTTCTTCCTTGGTAAAGATCCCATCTCCTCTCTCATACTTCAGGGAGCTCTTTCTGACCAACCTTTTTCATTGATGACCATGTAACTCGACCGAGCCCAAACCACTTCAGTTTTTCTTGCTAATCCTTGGTCCCATTTTACCTGGGGCAAATCTGCCCTTACCCCACTAAAATTAGCCCTCCTCCAATTTAGCATTTCTACTTTAGATTAGTCCTTGTACTTTTCCATGCCTATCAAATCTTAGAAAGCTATGATCACTACTTCCTAAATGTTCCCCTAATGACACTTCATTCACCTGACCCATCTCATTCCCCAGAACCAGATCCAGCAATGCCGCCTTCCTCCATGGACTGGAAACAAACTGATCTAGAAAATTCGCCTCAACACACTTCAGAGCCTCTCCCCCTTGTGGCCCTTTACCCCATTAGTATCACAGTCTATATTAGAATAATTAAAGTCCCCCATTATCACTCTGTACACCCCACTGTAATTTCCCTGAAGAACAATTTCTTTATATCTTTGCCACTGGGTGCTAGCCTATAAAATACACCCAGTAATGTAATAAAAACAAAAAACTGTGGATGCTGGAAATCCAAAACAAAAACAGAATTACCTGGAAAAACTCAGCAGGTCTGACAGCATCGGCTGAGAAGAAAAGAGTTGACGTTTCAAGGCCTCATGACCCTTCCACAGAACTGAGCGAATATAAGGAGAGGGGTGAAATATAAGCTGGTTTAAGGCAGGGGTGAGGGGGGTGGGGGGAGAGAAGTGGAGGGGGTTGGTGTGGTTGTAGGGACAAGCAAGCAGTGATAGGAGCAGATAATCAAAAGATGTCACAGACAAAAGAACAAAAGAACACAGAAGTGTTGAAGGTAGTGATATTATCTAAACGAATGTGCTAATTAAGAATGGATGGTAGGGCACTCAAGGTACAGCTCTAGTGGGGGTGGGATGGAAAGACTATCAGGGCATAAAATATTTAAAAATAATGGAAATAGGTGGGAAAAAGAAAAATCTATATAAATTATTGGAAAAAACAAAAGGAAGGGGAAAGAAACAGAAAGTGGATGGGGTGGAGGAGGGAGTTCAAGATCTAAAGTTGTTAAATTCAATATTCAGTCCGGAAGGCTGTAAAGTGCCTAGTCAGAAGATGAGGTGTTGTTCCTCCAGTTTGCGTTGGGCTTCACGGGAACAATGCAACAAGCCAAGGACAGACATGTGGGCAAGAGAGCAGGGTGGAGTGTTAAAATGGCAAGCGACAGGGAGGTTTGGGTTTTTCTTGCGGACAGACCGCAGGTGTTCTGCAAAGTGGTCGCCCAGTTTACGTTGGTCTCTCCAATGTAGAGGAGACCACATTGGGAGCAACGAATGCAGTAGACTAAGTTGGGGGAAATGCAAGTGAAATGCTGCTCCACTTGAAAGGAGTGTTTGGGCCCTTGGATGGTGAGGACAGAGGAAGTGGAGGGGCAGGTGTTGCATCTTTTGCGTGGACATGGGGAGGTGCCATAGTGGGGGTTGAGGAGTAAGAGGTGATGGAGGAGTGGACCAGGGTGTCCTGGAGGGAACGATCCCTACGGAATGCCTCCAAGGAGGGTGAAGGGAAAATGTGTTTGGTGGTGGCATCATGCGGGAGTTGGCGGAAATGGCAGAGGATGATCCTTTGAATGCGGAGGCTGGTGGGGTGATAAGTGAGGACAAGGGGGACCCTATCATGTTTCTGGGAGGGAGGAGAAGGCGTGAGGGCGGATGCACGGGAGATGGGTCGGACACGGTTGAGGGCCCTGTCAACGACCGTGGGTGGACAACCTCGGTTAAGGAAGAAGGAGGACATGTCAGAGGAACTGTTTTTGAAGGTAGCATCATTGGAACAGATGCAACGGAGGCGAAGGAACTGAGAGAATGGGATGGAGTCCTTACAGGAATTGGGGTGTGAGGAGCTGTAGTCGAGGTAGCTGTGGGAGTCAGTGGGCTTGTAATGGATATTAGTGGACAGTCTATCACCAGAGATTGAGACAGAGAGGTCAAGGAAGGGAAGGGAAGTGTCAGAGATGGACCATGTGAAAATGATGGAGGGGTGGAGATTGGAAGCAAAATTAATAAATTTTTCCAAGTCCCGACGAGAGCATGAAGCAGCACCAAAGTAATCATCAATGTACCGGAGAAAGAGTTGTGGAAGGGGGCCGGAGTAGGACTGGAACAAGGAATATTCCACATACCCCATAAAGAGACAGGCATAACTGGAGCCCATGCGGGTACCCATAGCCACACCTTTTATTTGGAGGAAGTGAGAGGAGTTGAAGAAGAAATTGTTCAGTGTGAGAACAGGTTCAGCCAGACAGAGGAGAGTAGTGGTGGATGAGGATTGTTCGTGCCTCTGTTCGAGGAAGAAGCTAAGGGCCCTCAGACCATCCTGGTGAGGGATGGAGGTGTGGAGGGATTGGACGACAATGTTGAAGAGGAAGCGGTTGGGGCCAGGGAACTGGAAATTGTTGATGTGATGTAAGGTGTCAGAGGAATCACGGATGTTGGTGGGAAGGGACTGGACAAGGGGAGAGAGAAGGCAGTCAAGATAACGAGATATGAGTTCTGTGAGGCAGCAGCAGGCTGACATGATCGGTCTACTGGGACAGTTCTGTTTGTAGATTTTGGGTAGGAGGTAGAAGTGGGCCGTCCAAGGTTGGGCGACTATCAGGTTGGAAGCTGTGGGGGGAAGATCTCCAGAGGAGCTGAGGTCAGTGACAGTCCTGGAAACAATGGCTTGATGTTCAGTAGTGGGGTCATGGTCCAGGGAGATGTAGGAGGAAGTGTCTGCGAGTTGACGCTCAGCCTCTGCAAGGTAGAGGTCAGTGCGCCAGACAACAACAGCACCACCCTTGTCAGTAATGTAATACCCTATTGTACTTTGATTGCTTCTTACCTTTAATCAAATAGATTTTCCCATGACCTCTGAAGACATCCTCTCTCTCCAGAACTGTAATATTCTCCCTAAACAATACTGTTTTGCCTCCTCCTTCCTTTCCTTCCCTATCTTTCATGAACACACAGCATACAGGAACATTTAATTACCCATTCCTGACCTTTTTTGAGCCAGGTCTCTATTATTGGCACAACATCATACTCCCACATAACTATTTGTGCCTGAAACACACATAACATGTAAATGAGTTTTAAAAAATGAGATCTCACATTCAGTAATACAATAATAATAACATAATGTTGTCGGTAATTCTGGTTGAGGAAGAAAAAAATAGCATGGGATCCTTTAAAACTCCTGTGAAGGCAGATGGGGTTTTGGTCTAACATCTCATCCAAAAGACGCATCTTCAACACTGCAGTATTCTCTCACTACTGCACTGGAGTGATCTGCATGCTGCCCCTTGGCAACATCATCTGAAAGCTCAGTGATATTTTTCACAATTAGACAGACGACACCCAGCTCTACCCCACCATCACCTCTCTTCACTCTTCCACTGCTGCTAAATTATCTGACGCTTATCTGACATCCAGAACCAGGTAAGCAGACGTTTCGTCCAGTTAAATATTGGGAAGAGTGAAGCCATTCTTTTCAATCCACACTCCAAAATTCATTCCAAAGCTAGCAATTCCATATCTCTTCCTGGCAACAGTCTGTGACTAAACCAGTCTGTTCACAACATTGGTGTCAAGGCTGACCTCGAGATCAGCTTCTGACAACATAGTCATGCTATCACTAAAAGTGCCTATTTCTACCTTGGTAACATCACCTGACTTTGCCCCCTGTCTCAGCTCATCAGTTGCTGATACCATCATTCATGCCTTCGTTACCTCTAGACCTCAGTACACAGCTGGCTGGTGTCACACATTCTGCCCTCTGTAAACCTGAGGTCATCACAGAATCACAGATTGTAACAGCACAGAAGGAGGCCATTTGGTCTGTCGCATCTGTCACAAAATAGATTCATAGTTATGGTAATGAGCCATTGCTGTGTATAGATTAGTGATGTGTAAAGATTATAAATCCCAGTATGGATTAGGCCACAAGATAACCCACAGAACAATGCCTTTGTTGGCTCTCTGAAGGAGCAAATCACCAAGTCCACTCCCCAGCCTTCTCCGTGTAATCCTGTACATTCTTCCTTTTCAGGTAATAATCCAATTCCCTCTTAAAAGCCTCGATTGAACCTGCCTCCACCACACTCTCAGGCAGCGCAATGTATATGAACATACAATTTAGGAGCAGGGTCAGGCCACTCGGCCCTTCAAGCTTGCTCCGCTATTCAATAAGATCATGGCGGATCTGATTGTAACCTTCCGTCTACCCCTGGTAACCTTTCACCCCCATGTTGATCAAGGATCTGTCTACCTCTGCCTTAAAAATATTCAAAGACTCTGCTTTGAGGAAGAGAGTTCCAAAGACCCACAAACCTCTGAGAGAAAAAAATTCTCCTCATATCTGTCCTAAATGGGTGACCCCTTATTTTTAAACAATGGTCCCTAATCCTAGCTTCTCCCAAAAGAGGAAACCTCCTCTCCACATCCACCTTGTTAAGAATTCCAGCATCTTCAGGAGGTGGTGGCATAGTGGTATTGTCACTGGGCTGGTATTCCAGAGACCCAGGGTAATGCTCTGGGGACCCGGGTTGGAATCCTACCACGGTAGACAGTGAAATTTGAATTCAATAAAAATCTGGAATTAAAAAATGTCTGATGATGACCATGAAACCATTGACGATTGTTGTAAAAACCCATCTGGGTCACTAATGTCCTTAGGGAAGGAAATCTGCCATCCTTGCCTGGTCTGGCCTACATGTGACTCCAGACCCACAGCAATGTGGTCGACTCTTAAATGCCCTCTGAACAAGTACAATTAGGGATGGGCAATAAATGCTGGCCCAGTCAGCGATGCCCACATCCCATGAACGAATAAAAAAAAAGTTGCCTCTTACCCTTCCAAACTTCAGTGGATACAAGACGAGCCTCTCCAACTTTTCCTCATAAGACAATCTGCCCATTCCAGCTATTAGTTTACTAAATCTCGGAATTTCTACCAATGCATTTATATCCTTGCTTAAATGAGGAGACCAATACAGTACTCCAGATGTGTTTTACCAATGCCCTGTACAACTGACGTCTCACCTCTCTACTATTGTAATCAATTCCCCTCACAAAAAATGGTAACATTCCATTAGCTTTCCTAATTACCTGCTGTACTTGCACACTAACCTTTTGCGATTCATGCACTAGGGTATCCAGATCTGGCTGTACCTCAGAGCTCTGCAATCACTCACCATATAGATAATATGCTTCTTTTTTATTTTTCCTGCCAAAATAGACAATTTCACACTTTCCCACATTATACTTCATTTGCCAGGTTTTTGCTCACTCACTTAACCAACCTTTATCCCTTTGTGGCCTCCATGTGTCCTCTTCACATCTTACTGTCCTGCCCAACTTTTTGCCATCAGCAAATTTAGCAACCACACCTTCCATCCCCTCCTCCGAGTCACTTATAGAAATTGGAAAAAGTTGAGGCCCCAGCACTGATCCCTGTGACACACCACTCGTTACATCTTGTCAACCAGAAAAAGACCCATTTATGCCAAACCTCAGTGTCCTGTTAGCCAGCCAATCTTCTATCCAGGCTAATATGTTACCCCCTACACCACGTACTTTTATTTTCCGCAATATCCTTTGATGTGGCACCTTATCAAATGCCTTCTGGAAATCTAAGTACAGCACATCTATCTGTTCCCCTTTATCCACAGCACATATTACTTCTTCAAAGAACTACAATAAATTGGTTAAACGTGATTTTCCTTTCACAAAACTACGGCCAGGATTTTACACTCGGCGTGCAGGGGTGGGCCTGACACGCCAGCGAGTAAAATGACGTGAGATGATGTCAGGCGTGCGTCCTGATGTCATCGTGCTCTCTTATGATGTTTCGTTCAGCGGGCGCATGCTGGAGTTAGCTGAGCGTGTGTGGAGAATTGATAGGCCTAGTAAAGCCATTAACGAAGTAATTAATGTCAAATTTTCACTGCCCATCCAACCTAATGGGTTGGCAGGCAGGTGAAAAGCCCAAGCAGCCTTTACCTTTTTTAGGAAATCTCATCCACGAGCAGGATGAGGTTTCCTAAAGCATTTATGAATTAAGTTTTAAAAATTTCTGAAAAGTAAAAACATGACCCATCTCATGTGACACAGTCACATGAGGGGACGTGTTTCAATAAATTTTTATTCCATTTATTTATTTTTTTCTAAAGCACTTCAATCTCCTTGAGGCAGCTCCGTGCGTCAGGGAGATTAAAGCGCTCTTTCGCACACATGCACGAAAGAGCGGTGGACATGGCTCTGCCTCCTTCCCCCTGCCTGCATAGGTAACACTGAACCTTAATCGGCTCTGCGACCACCTGTGCCCACTCCCACTGAGCCCACCAACACGGGAAAAATTCAGGCCCATGTTGACTCTGCCTGGTTACCTTGAATTTCGAAGTGCCCTGCTATAATATCTTTAATAATAGCTTCTAACATTTTCCCTATGTTAGATGTTATACTAACTGGCCTGTAGCTTCCTGCTTTTTGTCTCCCTCCCTTTTGAATAAAGGAGTTACATTTGCTATTTTCCAATCTAATGGAACCTTCCCCGGGTCTAGGGAGTTTTGGAAAATTAAAACCAATGCATCAACTATCTCACTAGACACTTCTTTTAAGACCCTAGCATGAAATCCATCAGGACCTGGGGACCTCTCACCCACAGCTCCAACAATTTACTCAGTGCCACTTCCCTGGTGATTGTAATTTTCCCGAGTTCCTCCCTCCCTCCCATTTCCTGATTTACAGCTATTTCTGGGATGTTACTTGTATCCTCTATAGTGAAAACCAATGTAAGATACCTGTTCAATTCATCTGCCATCTCCTTATTTTTCATTATTAATTCCTCAGACTTTCTATAGGATCAATGTTCACTTTGTAAACTCTTTTCTTTTTAAAATATCTATAGAAACTCTTACTATCTGGGCAGGATCGTCCGTGCCCACTGGTGTCGGGTGTGCTCGTGGCATGAGCGGACAATATGGCAAGAAGGCTAAAAATCGGTTTCATGACTTTGTGAAAGCAGTTTGCGATTGTCCTCTCTGCCCATCAATGACAGGCCATGTTTTCTGCCATCGGACATTGGGAACCTCACTGTAATACATCAGCATATCTTAATAAGACTAGCCCACCAGACTCATCCCCTCCGCTGGATCATCTGCCCACATCAGCGTGATTGCATGTGTTTTATAACAGCATATAGGTGTGCGCTTGGCAGGCTGCATTTTGAAGGGAACTCGGAGGTGAGGGCACAGTAATGTTGTGGAGAGCTTGCGAGGGACGCCTGTTGGACTTCAATGTTGAAGCGTGTTGGTGAGGAGAGGGGAGGTTGCAATGTCTGTCCTGCAGTTGAGGTGACTTTTGGGGTGCCAAGGGCTTTCCTGTTATGGAGGCGACTTGGGGGGGGTGAAGCAGGCAAAGGCTGCCCTATGGTTGAGGTGACTCTTGGGAGGGGGAAAAGGCTGCCCTCCAATGCAGATGACTTTGTGGGGGTGGGGGCAAAGGCTGCCCTGTGGTTGAGGTGACTTTGGCTGGAGGGGGTAAGGGCTGCCTTGTGGTTGGAGGTACCGCACAAACACATGTGGGGTGGGGGGTGGTAGGCAAAGCAAATGGCCAAGCATTAGGGATACCTTGTATAAAGTGACCATTCCTTTGCAGTTGAGACAGTTTCAGGCGAAGCCACATTGATATGATTGGTGTTGGGCCTCTAGCTTCTCTGCCCACTCAAGCAATGCAGAGGCATCAAAGTGCCACCAAATGCTTCAGAGCTTTTCACCCCTCAGACCCAGACTGCAAGTTGCCTGTACAGCCTGCCCACTGATGGTGCCTTCTCCTGGGGTGTATGTGCCCACTCACCCCTCGCTGGCCTTCAGTGTCACCATGATGCGCATGTTGCTGGTGTGTAGGTTGCTGCTGCCTCTGAGCAGTAGCCTTCATCTCTCTTCCTCCCTGGAGGAGCCTCCACTGGAGTGGACTGTCCCCATGGTACCTTAGGTTTCTGTCACTGCAGACTGCCCTGTAATGTCCCTCCATGGCTCAAGCTCCTCTTCCCAGTGAGTCCTTCATTTGGTTCAGAGCAACATCATCCAGAAAATATTCAAATTATAAATTCACTAACCTGTCCTGCAGACTCAGCCACATCCTCCTACCTCTCAATGTTCTCTTGTGATGCAAGATTTTATCCTGTTCTGAAGCCTTTTGTAGCAGCCTGCTACAATTGCTGCCCACCCATGCAGCCCATGAGACTACTGTTAAATCACACAGACTGCGTTAAATCAGAGTCATTAACACCTAATTAACTTAACCACTGCTTAACTGGCTTTAAATATAAGGCAGGTTTCCAAATTTTTTGGGCCCACTCACCTTCCGTAATATTAAGATTGGACATTATTAGGTCGGGGACCTGACCTGATCCCTCATGCCTGATTTTACATTGAATCAGGAGTAACATCCCCTTTTCTCCTGATTGTAAAATTCCGCCCCATATCTTGCTTGCAGGCGTCCTTTTACTGGAGGTTGTGGCCCAGTGGCCAGTTCATTCTACAGAAGATGTTTGGGTAGAATGGCTGACATCCATTTGATGTACATGAGTGAGCCGGTGCAGACATCGTGAGTTTAGCAATGAGTGTGGTGTGGTGTTACGGTTCACTCAAAGTGTCCAGTTGCTGTGGCGACATGCATCTTTACATACATGTTGTCGTCTAGAGCAATGGATAGTGATGGTGATGGTGAAATCTCCAACATTCTTTCCATCACATAGCTGACCAGCAATCTCTCCTGCTTGTACTGCTTGCCGCTGGCGTGTGTTGGAAGGATTTAGAAGTCGATATGCAACCTGTTTGGCCATCAAGTCCTGGGGTAGAACATGAACCTGGAGGTTCTGGTTCAAAGACACTGATGGTACCACACTGCCACAAAACCTCCCAATACTGAGTATAGGCCGAGGGAATTAGCATGGCCCAGGACCTGGAGTCGGTGACCTTGTACTACCGAGAGATTTTGTTTTATTCTTTCATAGGATGTGAGAATCACTGGCCAGGCCAGCATTTATTGTCCATCCATAATTGTCCTTATGAAGGTGGTGGTGAGCTGCCTTCTTGAACCGCTACAGTCCATGTAGTGTAGATAGACCCTCAGTGCTGTTAGGAAGGGGGTTCCAGGATTCTGACCCAGCGACAGGGAAGCAACAGTGATATAGTTACAAGTCAGGGTGGTGAGTGACTTGGAGAGTAACTTCCAGGTGGTGGTCTTCCCATGCATCTGCTACATTTGTCCTTCTTGATGGTAGAGGTTGAGAGTTTGAAAGATACTGTCGAAGGATCCTTGTGAGTTACTGCAATGCATAATGTAGATGGTACACACTGCTGCCACTGTGCATCAGTGGTGGAAGGAGCAACTGTTGAAAGTGACGGATAGGGGTGCCAATCAAATGGGCTGCTTTGTCTTAGATGGTGTCGAGCCTCTTGAGTGTTGTTGGAGCTGCACTCATCCAGGCAAGTGGAGAGTTTTCCATCACACCCCTGACGTGTCCCTTGTAGATGATGGACAGGCTTTGGGGAGTCAAGAGGTGAGTCAGGATTCCCAGCCTCTGACCTGCTCTTGTAGCCATAGTATTTGTATGGCTGGTCTAGTTCAGTTTCTGGTTAATGGTAACCCCCAAGACAGTGAGGGATTCAGCATTGGTAATATCATTGAATGTCAAGGGGAGATGGTTAGACTCTTTTGTTGTAGATGGTCATTGCCTGGCACTTGTGTGGCATGAAAGTTACTTGTCACTTATCAGCCCAAGCCTGAATATTGTCCAGGTCTTGCTAACTATGAACACAAACTGAGTAACTGAGGAGTTGTGTATGGTATTGAACATTGTGCAATCATCAGCATACATTCCCACTTCTGACCTTTTGATGAAGGGGAGGTCATTGGTGAAGCAGCCGAAGATGACTGGGCCTCGGACATTACCCGGCAGTGACCTCCTGGGTCCGAGATGACTGGCCTCCAAAAACCACAGACCCATCTTCCTTTATGCTAGACATGACTCCCAAACAGCAGAGAGTTCTCCCCTTGATTCCCATTTTACAAGGGCTCCTTGATGCCATACTCAATCCAACAGTTGCCTTGATGTCAAGGGAAGTCAATCTCATCTCATCTCTTGAGTTCAGCTCGTTTGTCCATGTACAAGGCTGCAATGAGTTTAGGAGCCAAGTGACCCTGCCAGAATCTAAATTGGGCAGGTTATTGTAGTGTGAGTGCCGCTTGACCACACTGTCGATGACACCTTCCAGCACTTTGTTGATGATCGAGAGTGGACTGATGGGGCAGTAATTGGTCTGGTTGGATTTGGCCTGCTTTTTGTCAAGATTTACTTCCTTAGCCTTCATCCCGAGGTACCCATAAAGCAGTGGAGCTATGTGTCAATAGCCGCACGTTTGATTCATGAGTACCAGGCTGTGTCCAATGCTGGTGGGCTTGTACACTAAATGACTGGGGGTTAAGCCCCCTCCGAGTTCCTCTGAAGCTCTAACCTGGGGCTGCGAGGGACCCAGTTTCTGTGGGGTGCCACGAGGAGGCAAAACTGAGGACTTGCTGATGGAGAGACTGTGTATTGACAGGGAGAGACTTACACATTTGATTCTCTTTCTCACATTGCTGCCAGCCAGTGGCCTAGGCTGAAATGAGAAGCAAACCAGTACATGGAAAGTGGAAAGCATGTCAACTCTCTTCACCCACACACTACACACATCACATCAACCTATTGGACACATGTGTCAGGATAAACCCACCAAATAACCTCGGTGGTGGAAAAGCTTTAGAAACGATAATCCAAAACAAAATTAACAGTCACTTGGGCAAGTGTGATTAATCAAAAAATGTGAGCATGCATTTGTTAAAAACAAATCGTGTTCAGATAACTGATTGAGTCCTTTGCTAAGGTAACAGAGAAGGTTGATGGGAGTAATGCAGTTGGTGCGTTTAACAAACACTGTCTGGAAGTCCTTAAAGTGCCACATAACAGGCTTACCAGCATGTTGAAGCCCATGAATAAAGGAATGGGGGCAGCATGGATACAAAGTTGGCTGAGTGACAGGAAACAGAGAGATGGGGCGAATGGTTATTTTTCAGACTGGAGGAAGGTAAATAGTGGAGTTCCCCTAGCTTCCAGGACCACTGCTTTTCTTGATATATATAAATCACTTAGACTTGAGTGTAAAGGACACCCAATATGATACAAAACTTTGAGGTGTAAAGAATCATGAGGAGGATAATGATAGACTTCAAGAGGACATGAACATTTTGGTAGGAGAAACTGAGAGAGGCAATATAAACAAAAATGTACAATTCTAAAAAGAGCGGAAGGAACAGAAAGATCTGGGGATATATGTACACAAATGTCAGGGTAGGTTGAGAAAGTGAGTACAATAGAGTACAAAAGCAAAGAAGTTATGATGAACTTGTGCAAAACCTTGGTTACAGCCTCAACTGGAGCATTGTGTCCAGCTTTGGGTATCACACTTTAGGAAGAATGTATTAGAGAGGGTGTGGAAAAGATTTTTGAGAATGTTCCAGGGATAAGGAACTTCAGTTACGAGGATAGATTGGAGAAGTTGCGGCTGTTCTCCTTAGAGAAGAGAAGGTTGGGAGGAGATTTGATAGAGGTGTTGAAAGTTATGAGACATCAAGACAATAGATAGAGCAAGATTGTTCCCATTGGTGGAAGGGCAGAGAACAGGACCACACCAATTTAAGGCATTTGGCTAAAGAATCAAAGGCAACAGGAGGAAAAATATTTTTTACGCAGGGAGTGGTTAGGATCTGGAATGCACTACCTGAGGGGGTGTTGGAGACACATTCAATCCAGGCATTGAAAAGGGCATTGAATAAACACCCAAAGAGGAACATTTGCAGAGCTACAAGGAAAGAGCTGGGAGGGGTAGAAGTTAAATTGCATTGCAGAGAGCTGGAATAGACTCGACAGGTCGAATAGTCTTCTTTGATGATGTTATCAATCTACGATTTTATCAGTCCAAGCCAGAAGGGTCATGTTGCTTGGGGATATGGACTACTTCATCACCTGAAGAATTGTGAATAGAGCTGAACGTTATGCAATCATCAACAAATAGCCTAAATTCTGACTTTGTGTGCATTCTTCCATTTTCCTCTACATTTATTCTTAACCGACCTCACTAAAACAGATTGAGTAGTCACTAATCTCAGTGCTGATTTTGCCTGCACAATAAGGATCAGTGGTTTGAAAATACTTTGTTGCACTGGAAGCAATTTGAGAGACTGTTGAGATGTGCCACAGTATAATAGTAAAATTTCCTTTGCGAAGATGGCAGCCATTGGTCAGGGCACCATATGGATCTGGGTCTTCAGGAAAGGAGTGTAGAAAGATGGAGAGATGGAAGGAAAGCACAAAGAGTTTGTAACAGCCTTCCTGAAGGTTTACAATTGTCCATACAGTTTCATAATGATAAATTGTAGACCTGGTGCAAAGAAACACATAAAAATGAGATGGGGAATCCGTGACAGGGTCTTGACTTGTACAAGTTCCTGCTCATCTGATCTGTGCCATCATTAATGATGCCTGAACTGTGATATAAAGCAGGATGCCAGTATTTGCAACACATACAATTCTATAATCTGAAAAATGCTGTCTGTCTGCTAATTTGAATCAATGTAGGATGCTGAGAACTTCTGGGAGAAGGTACTTCTGTTGGAGCTACTACTACATTCAGTCTCTGCTCTTAACTCTGGTAATTCCTTGGTCAGTTAGTGAAAAGGGAACAGTACTTCTGCACTTCCTTTCATTAGTGTTGTCAGCACTGGAGTAATTATTTAAATATTATGCTAATTTCTGCCAATTAATGTTGAGGTTTGGGCACATGTTTCACTTCCACTCTGAAAATTCATTTTTGAAGGTCAGAATGTCAAATTTACCAAAACATTTCAAGGTTAAAGATAATAACTGAATGCTGGAAATTCCTGATTGGTCCAGAAGCACCTCAAAGGGCTGAAGACAGGTTAATGCTTGTGTATGATCTATCAGCAGAGCAGTTCATTTATAATAACTTCAGGTAAGCCAGTTGAGAAGTCCTATCAAAGTCAATAACCAATCTTTGCTCCTTACAATGTCAGGGTAGCGCAATTGCATCTGAGTCAGAAGGTCATGGATTCAAGCCCCACTGCTGAGACTTGAGCACATATCAAGGCTGACACATCATTGTAGTACTGAGTGAGTGCTGTACTGTTGAAGGAGACATTAAATCAACATCCTGTTTGCCCCCTCAGGTGGACACAGAAGATCCCATGGCCCCTATTCAAAGAAGAGCAGGGTTCTCCCTAGTGTTCTGGCCAACATTTATCCCTGAAACAGCATCACAAAAAACAGATGATCTGGTCATTGATCTCATTGCTGCTTGTGTGATCTTACTGTGCAAAAATGACTGCATTATTTCCAACATTGTATCAATTGTTAGGAACAATGTATAGCTTTAACTTTAATTTAAATTTATATTTGGTTGTTAAGAAAGGTGAAACCTGGTTTTAGTTTCATTTAGAAAGTTTTATGAGCTGAGTGCTGGGAAGTCTGGGGCCCTGTTTATACACAGGTATTTTTAATGAGGTTTTACAACTCTAGTAGTGAAGAGATGGGTTACCAAGGGCTTAAAATAAAAGCAAAATACTGCGGATCTGGAAATCTGAATCAAAAATAAAAATAGCTGGAAAACACAGCAGGTCTGACAGCATCTGCGGAGAGGAATACAGTTAACGTTTCGAGTCCATATGACTCATCAGAACTGAAGGAATATAGAAATGAGGTGAAATATAAGCTAGTTTCAGGGGGGTAGGACAGGTGGAGCTGGATAGAGGGCCAGTGATAGGTGGAGGCAAAGGAGAGATTGCCAAAGATGTCATAAACAAAAGGACAAAGAAGTGTTAACGGTGGTCATATTAGCTAAAGAATGTGCTAATGGTGACATTAAGAGTAGAAAGCAGGACGAGCAAGTAACAGATAGCCCTAGTGTGGGTGGGGTGGGGGGAAGGGATCGAAATAGGCTAAAAGGTGGAGATAAAACAATGGATGGAAATACATTTAAAAATAATGGAAATAGGTGGGAAAAGAAAAATATATTTAAAAAATATATTCTGCTATCTGTATTGAAATATTTCCAACCTTTTTGCCTAGTGTAAT